>NC_053389.1:124772512-125409520 GCF_905171765.1 Bufo bufo
TCGCCTTCTCTTCAACCAGCTGATCGGAGGTTGCCGGGTGTTGGACCCCTCCTGAGGATAGGTCATCAATAAAAATAACTTGGACAACCCCTTTAAACAGGTTTTCACATGATCAAAATGTATCCCCTATTCACAGGATAGGGGATAGATGTTTAACTGGTGGGGGTCCATCCGTAGAAACCTCCACGGTCACAAAAATGAGGATCCCACGTTCCCCTGTTTGAATGAATTGTTGGTCCTTCATGTTCGTTATCACTCCAATCAACTGTATGGGGCTGCTGGAGATCGTCAAGTACAGTTCTTGTCTATATCCTGCAGAAACGAGTAGCACACGGACGCCTGTTAATCTCAGCAGTTGGAACCTCACTGATCAAAAACCTATCCCATACTCTGAGGTAGGGGTGGGCGATATCAACGATATACGATATTATCATCATCAATTCGGCTGACGATATAGATTTTAGTTATATCACCATATAGCGATAGATGACCCCGAAGCGGTAGTGAATTGAAGAAGCTTCTCACTCACCGCTCCGTGGCCTCCCGACTCTGCACTGCGCTGCAGGGCCTTGCATTCACACATCGTCAGCGCTCTGGCTGACGCGGTGTGTGACATCAGGTCCCTCCCAGTGCATGCTTGGAAGAAGATGCGGCCCGTCTCCTGCGGACTCCATCAGCCAGTCGTGCAGGAAAGGTAAGTAGCAGGGGCCCAAATCTACCGGGGGGTGGGGGGTGGATGGCTGTGGCATGGGGCTGATGGCGCTGGCTGGGGGACATGATGATAGTGGCAATGGCACATGGGGCTGATGGCGTTGGCTGGGGGACATGATGATAGTGGCAATGGCACATGGGGCTGATGGCGTTGGCTGGGGGACATGATGATGGTGACAATGGCATGAGGCTGATGGTGCTGGCGGGGGGACATGATGGTGGCAATAGCACATGGGGCTTATGGCGCTGGCTAGGGGACATGATGATGGTGGCAATGGCATGGGGCTGATAGCGCCGGCTGGGGGACATGGATGATGATAGCCATGTAATTTGTATACATACAGAAGAAAATAATATATCGCGATATATTGTTATATCGTACATGCTTCAAATTATAATCGCGATATAGATTTTAGGCCATATCGCCCAGCCCGACTCTGAGGATAGATGGTAGTGCCGTCAGCAGATTTGTACCTATGACACTGGCTGACCTGTTACATGTTCACTTGGCAGCTGAAGGCATCTGTGTTGGTCCCATGTTCATATGTGCCCGCATTACTGAGAAAAATTATGTTTTAATATATGCAAATGAGCCTCTAGGAGCAACTGTTACACTCTCTGGAGAGGGCGCTGCAGCTCTCTCTGAATTTTAATTGACAGGGGCAGGAAGACATGATAACATTTACACTGTCTAGCCCTGTCAATCATAGTGCAGAGGGAGCGGCAGTTGCAGAGAGAGCAGAGCCTCGAGGTGTAACGGCAACGCCCCTGTTGCTCCTAGAGGCTCATTTGCATACATTAAAACATCATTTTTCGCAGAAATGCGGGCACATATGAACATGGGACCAACACAGATGCCCTCAGCTGCCAAGTGCTCATGTAACAGGTCAGCCAGTGTCATAGGTACAAATCTGCTGACAGATGCCCTTTAAAAGCAATATCTATGACACGCTCCAGAACACACAGGGAAGTTCAAGTGCAGAAAATGAATTATAATGAAAGCTTAACAGGATTTCTTCTGTGGAACATTTGGCTTCCCCTGAGAGCTCTGGATGAGCCTCTTCACATCCGGAGACATTTCTAGTAGCAGGTTTTCTCCTGTAGTCCGGGCAGGTATACTGTACATCACCTGCAGCCGGCAGACACTGGGAGTATTGGACAGATCCCGCCACTCACTTCAACAGAACGTGTAGAAAACTCCATCAGGTTTTATTTTTCCTGCTGTCAGGGTACTCTCACACTAGCGTTATTCTTTTCCGGTAATGAAATCTAGTAAAGGGTCTCAATACCAGAAAAAAACGCTTCTGTTTTGTCCTAATGCATTCTGAATGGGAAGCAATCCGTTCAGTATGCATCAGGATGTCTTCCGTTCCGTCCCTTGTACGGTATTTGACCGGACAAAATACCACAGCTTGCTGGATTAGTTTCCATTGAAATTTATTAATGCCAGATCCGGTACCAAGTGTTCCGGAAATTGCTGCATCGCTGTATCTGGTTTTGAATACCGGATCCGTTATTCCGGATAATACCGGAAAGACAGATCCGGTATTTCTATGAATAAGTCTAACAGATCCGTATCCGGAAAAAAAAAGATATCCGTTTGCATACGGATTTCCGGATCCGGCAGGCAGTTCCGACAACGGATTCTAACAACGCTAGTGTGAAAGAAATCTTAGCCTGACTTGGTTGAAGAAAGCGATACAAGTTGAGCCACACAGACCAACTGGGAACACTGGAGTATAACAGGACAGCTAATGAAGGTATCAGGCCCAGGAGGATCTACTCCGCTTAGGGAGGGCTCACATCACCGTTTCATTTTCCATTCTTCTGATCTGTCAGAAGAACAGAAAAAAGAATCAGGATTCTGTAAAAAAAAAGAAAACGGATCCTGTTGCACATTTGGCATCCGTTTGAGCCATTTCCGTCTGAGATTGATTTTATTAGACGTGGAAAAAAAATCCTCCTGCATGCAGTACTTTTTCTTGTGACTAAAAAAACAGATCTCAGAAGGAAATGGCTCAGACGGATGCCAAATGTGAAACAGGATCCGTTTTCTTTCTTTTTTACAGGAACCTGTTTTTTTTTTTTTTCTGTTTTTCGGACAAACCAAAAGAACGGAAAATGAAACAGAGGTGTGAACGCTCCCTTACGGCTGTATTATACCGACAGATTATCTGACCAATTTCTGCCCAATCAGACCAATAGTTGTTGTGTATAACAATGACTGTCAGATAATCCTCTGGTGTAACACAGCCCTTACTCGGGTAAGTATCACCAGTCCGTTTATGATTCACTTCTGTAGAACATAAAATGATGAAACACCATCAAGGTCACTGCTGCCCCTAGTGAATTTTCTACCAAACTGCATCTGTATGCCGATCGCTCACATAGTCATATGGACATCTGGGAAGTTAATGGCATATTGCTAGGATATGCCATCGATGTCTGGGACCCACTTCTAGATCCATAATGGGAACTCCGCAGTGAACACAGAGCAGCCGCGCATGTGTGGTCACCCTCTGCTCACCGCTATGGGAGTTCCGCCAGTCCAATAGCGGCGAATGGAGAGGTGGCCGTGCTTGCACAACGTGCACTCCATTCAAGGCGTTGAGACCACACGGATGAATGAGAAGCACGTCCAGCATGTGTCCTTCACTTCGGGGGCCGAGTTCTCTAGATAGGAGTGGGCGCCAGAGGTGGGACCCCAACCTATCTGACATAGATGGCATAATATGCTGGATGGGCCAACCCCTATAGGCTCTAACGCTGACATACTCCACAGGGCTATATAGGATTTGCCATCACTGACATCGGTCCTTGTCCCCAAGGCCCTCACAACCTCACCTTTCTAAGGGTCCATTCACACGTCCGCAGGTGATTTGTGGATCCGCAAAACACGGACACCGGCAATGTGCGTTCCGTATTTCGCAGACCGCACATGGCCGGCAATGCCTTTTCTTGTTTGCAGTTGGGGACAAGAATAGGATATGTTCTTTTTTTTTTTTTTTTCGAGAACGGAATTGCGGATTTGGAAATGCGGATGCGGAAAGCATCATAGCATCCTTTCTGGCCCCATTGAAAATTAATGGGTCCGCAAAATCCAGAACGGATGCCGAAAAAATTTGCGGACGTGTAAGTGGACCCCAACACATTTTTTTTTGGAGTATGATACCAGAGAACCCAAGGAAACCCAGGTAAACCTTACCCAGTATGTGTTGTATCGATGGCAGCGTCCTCCAGGCTGCTCCCCAGGTACTGATCAATAAGTTTATCTCTTGTCGGCTGTGAACAAACAGAGAAGCAGTCAGTCACTCAAGGGGTTAACAGAACCATTCTGCAGTGTACGCTATGGAAGGAACGAAGAGGGCACAGCGTGGACTACTACAACCATGTTCTGAGCGGAGCCGGTGAGTGTAATTGGGTGGTGGTGATTGGTGTCCCTACACAATCTGCCATTGACATTTCCAGGAGGATTAACAGAGGAACGACACAGAGTCGTAAGGATGAATGCCCCAGAATTGATATCTCAGGGAGAATACAATCATTTAGTAAAACAGACATATCAGGACTGGGGGTGGCATAGCCCTACACGTGGCCTCTGTGCCACTGGCAATGCGCGGGGCACGACGATGTACGTCCTAACTACAGGCAATCTCTCAAGAAACCCAGAGCTGTTTCCAAGCCCCTGGACATGAGGAAGAAGGCCACTCAGCTAATGAAAGGGTTAAATGAAAGGCAATCACAGCTAGCCTCCCATAGACTTCTGCGTGTACCTGTGTGGGAATGGGTTAAATGTTACAAATACCGCTATAACTGCGTCTCTGTCTAGTGGGCGACCTGCTTCCCCACCACCAACAGATTGGGGCTTACCAGGTTTTCTTCATTCTCGTCCACGGGGTCCCCAATTATGTTTATTGCTATAAGTGCAACCTAAAAGCAAAGGAAAGAAAATAGATGCCTGTATTAGACTCAGAAGGGATGAGGACCCCTGCCCCGATCACCCGGAAACCCCTTTCCAAAAACACAAGTGCTAATATACAGGTGGAGCCCCTTCTAGAAAACCCTCTGCAACTAGAGCGACAAAGGGGCGTGGCCTAAGAGGCAGGGGCGGCTGGGCGCGAAATGAGGGGCAAGAGGGGGACGGAGCCTGGGACACTACCCTGCACTCTGTATACACTGTGCTGTACCCCATATACCTGTATACACTGTGCTGTACCCCATATACCTGTATACACTGTGCTGTACCCCATATACCTGTATACACTGACCCTGCACTCTGTATACACTGTGCTGTACCCCATATACCTGTATACACTGTGCTGTACCCCATATACCTGTATACACTGTGCTGTACCCCATATACCTGTATACACTGACCCTGCACTCTATATACACTGTGCTGTACCCCATATACCTGTATACACTGTGCTGTACCCCATATACCTGTATACACTGTGCTGTACCCCATATACCTGTATACACTGACCCTGCACCCTGTATACACTGTGCTGTACCCCATATACCTGTATACACTGACCCTGCACCCTGTATACACTGTGCTGTACCCCATATACCTGTATACACTGACCCTGCACTCTATATACACTGTGCTGTACCCCATATACCTGTATACACTGTGCTCTACCCCATATACCTGTATACACTGACCCTGCACTCTATATACACTGTGCTGTACCCCATATACCTGTATACACTGACCCTGCACTCTATATACACTGTGCTGTACCCCATATACCTGTATACACTGTGCTGTACCCCATATACCTGTATACACTGTGCTGTACCCCATATACCTGTATACACTGACCCTGCACCCTGTATACACTGTGCTGTACCCCATATACCTGTATACACTGACCCTGCACTCTATATACACTGTGCTGTACCCCATATACCTGTATACACTGACCCTGCACTCTATATACACTGTGCTGTACCCCATATACCTGTATACACTGACCCTGCACCCTGTATACACTGTGCTGTACCCCATATACCTGTATACACTGACCCTGCACTCTATATACACTGTGCTGTACCCCATATACCTGTATACACTGACCCTGCACTCTATATACACTGTGCTGTACCCCATATACCTGTATACACTGACCCTGCACTCTATATACACTGTGCTGTACCCCATATACCTGTATACACTGACCCTGCACCCTGTATACACTGTGCTGTACCCCATATACCTGTATACACTGACCCTGCACTCTATATACACTGTGCTGTACCCCATATACCTGTATACACTGACCCTGCACTCTATATACACTGTGCTGTACCCCATATACCTGTATACACTGACCCTGCACTCTGTATACACTGTGCTGTACCCCATATACCTGTATACACTGACCCTGCACCCTGTATACACTGTGCTGTACCCCATATACCTGTATACACTGACCCTGCACCCTGTATACACTGTGCTGTACCCCATATACCTGTATACACTGACCCTGCACTCTATATACACTGTGCTGTACCCCATATACCTGTATACACTGACCCTGCACTCTGTATACACTGTGCTGTACCCCATATACCTGTATACACTGACCCTGCACTCTATATACACTGTGCTGTACCCCATATACCTGTATACACTGACCCTGCACTCTATATACACTGTGCTGTACCCCATATACCTGTATACACTGACCCTGCACTCTATATACACTGTGCTGTACCCCATATACCTGTATACACTGACCCTGCACTCTATATACACTGTGCTGTACCCCATATACCTGTATACACTGACCCTGCACTCTATATACACTGTGCTGTATCCCATATACCTGTATACACTGACCCTGCACTCTGTATACACTGTGCTGTACCCCATATACCTGTATACACTGACCCTGCACCCTGTATACACTGTGCTGTACCCCATATACCTGTATACACTGACCCTGTATACACTGTGCTGTACCCCATATACCTGTATACACTGACCCTGCACTCTGTATACACTGTGCTGTACCCCATATACCTGTATACACTGACCCTGCACTCTATATACACTGTGCTGTACCCCATATACCTGTACACACTGACCCTTCACCCTGTATACACTGTGCTGTACCCCATATACCTGTATACACTGTGCTGTACCCCATATACCTGTATACACTGTGCTGTACCCCATATACCTGTATACACTGACCCTGCACCCTGTATACACTGTGCTGTACCCCATATACCTGTATACACTGACCCTGCACTCTATATACACTGTGCTGCACCCCATATACCTGTATACACTGACCCTGCACTCTATATACACTGTGCTGTACCCCATATACCTGTATACACTGACCCTGCACCCTGTATACACTGTGCTGTACCCCATATACCTGTATACACTGACCCTGCACTCTATATACACTGTGCTGTACCCCATATACCTGTATACACTGACCCTGCACCCTGTATACACTGTGCTGTACCCCATATACCTGTATACACTGACCCTGTATACACTGTGCTGTACCCCATATACCTGTATACACTGACCCTGCACTCTGTATACACTGTGCTGTACCCCATATACCTGTACACACTGACCCTTCACCCTGTATACACTGTGCTGTACCCCATATACCTGTATACACTGTGCTGTACCCCATATACCTGTATACACTGTGCTGTACCCCATATACCTGTATACACTGACCCTGCACTCTATATACACTGTGCTGTACCCCATATACCTGTATACACTGTGCTCTACCCCATATACCTGTATACACTGACCCTGCACTCTATATACACTGTGCTGTACCCCATATACCTGTATACACTGACCCTGCACTCTATATACACTGTGCTGTACCCCATATACCTGTATACACTGTGCTGTACCCCATATACCTGTATACACTGTGCTGTACCCCATATACCTGTATACACTGACCCTGCACCCTGTATACACTGTGCTGTACCCCATATACCTGTATACACTGACCCTGCACTCTATATACAC
The DNA here is from genome assembly GCF_905171765.1 of Bufo bufo. Taxonomy (NCBI): domain Eukaryota; kingdom Metazoa; phylum Chordata; class Amphibia; order Anura; family Bufonidae; genus Bufo; species Bufo bufo. Next base: position 124,780,248 of record NC_053389.1, read on the forward strand.
TGTGCTGTACCCCATATACCTGTATACACTGACCCTGCACTCTATATACACTGTGCTGTACCCCATATACCTGTATACACTGACCCTGCACCCTGTATACACTGTGCTGTACCCCATATACCTGTATACACTGACCCTGCACTCTATATACACTGTGCTGTACCCCATATACCTGTATACACTGACCCTGCACTCTATATACACTGTGCTGTACCCCATATACCTGTATACACTGACCCTGCACTCTATATACACTGTGCTGTACCCCATATACCTGTATACACTGACCCTGCACCCTGTATACACTGTGCTGTACCCCATATACCTGTATACACTGACCCTGCACTCTATATACACTGTGCTGTACCCCATATACCTGTATACACTGACCCTGCACTCTATATACACTGTGCTGTACCCCATATACCTGTATACACTGACCCTGCACTCTGTATACACTGTGCTGTACCCCATATACCTGTATACACTGACCCTGCACCCTGTATACACTGTGCTGTACCCCATATACCTGTATACACTGACCCTGCACCCTGTATACACTGTGCTGTACCCCATATACCTGTATACACTGACCCTGCACTCTGTATACACTGTGCTGTACCCCATATACCTGTATACACTGACCCTGCACTCTATATACACTGTGCTGTACCCCATATACCTGTATACACTGACCCTGCACTCTATATACACTGTGCTGTACCCCATATACCTGTATACACTGACCCTGCACTCTATATACACTGTGCTGTACCCCATATACCTGTATACACTGACCCTGCACTCTATATACACTGTGCTGTACCCCATATACCTGTATACACTGACCCTGCACTCTATATACACTGTGCTGTATCCCATATACCTGTATACACTGACCCTGCACCCTGTATACACTGTGCTGTACCCCATATACCTGTATACACTGACCCTGTATACACTGTGCTGTACCCCATATACCTGTATACACTGACCCTGCACTCTGTATACACTGTGCTGTACCCCATATACCTGTACACACTGACCCTTCACCCTGTATACACTGTGCTGTACCCCATATACCTGTATACACTGTGCTGTACCCCATATACCTGTATACACTGTGCTGTACCCCATATACCTGTATACACTGACCCTGCACCCTGTATACACTGTGCTGTACCCCATATACCTGTATACACTGACCCTGCACTCTATATACACTGTGCTGCACCCCATATACCTGTATACACTGACCCTGCACTCTATATACACTGTGCTGTACCCCATATACCTGTATACACTGACCCTGCACCCTGTATACACTGTGCTGTACCCCATATACCTGTATACACTGACCCTGCACTCTATATACACTGTGCTGTACCCCATATACCTGTATACACTGACCCTGCACCCTGTATACACTGTGCTGTACCCCATATACCTGTATACACTGACCCTGTATACACTGTGCTGTACCCCATATACCTGTATACACTGACCCTGCACTCTGTATACACTGTGCTGTACCCCATATACCTGTACACACTGACCCTTCACCCTGTATACACTGTGCTGTACCCCATATACCTGTATACACTGTGCTGTACCCCATATACCTGTATACACTGTGCTGTACCCCATATACCTGTATACACTGACCCTGCACCCTGTATACACTGTGCTGTACCCCATATACCTGTATACACTGACCCTGCACTCTATATACACTGTGCTGTACCCCATATACCTGTATACACTGACCCTGCACTCTATATACACTGTGCTGTACCCCATATACCTGTATACACTGACCCTGCACTCTATATACACTGTGCTGTACCCCATATACCTGTATACACTGACCCTGCACCCTGTATACACTGTGCTGTACCCCATATACCTGTATACACTGACCCTGCACTCTGTATACACTGTGCTGTACCCCATATACCTGTATACACTGACCCTGCACCCTGTATACACTGTGCTGTACCCCATATACCTGTATACACTGACCCTTCACCCTGTATACACTGTGCTGTACCCCATATACCTGTATACACTGTGCTGTACCCCATATACCTGTATACACTGTGCTGTACCCCATATACCTGTATACACTGTGCTGTACCCCATATACCTGTATACACTGTGCTGTACCCCATATACCTGTATACACTGTGAAGTACCCCATATACCTGTATACACTGACCCTGCACTCTATATACACTGTGCTGTACCCCATATACCTGTATACACTGACCCTGCACTCTATATACACTGTGCTGTACCCCATATACCTGTATACACTGTGCTGTACCCCATATACCTGTATACACTGTGCTCTACCCCATATACCTGTGTACACTGACCCTGCACCCTGTATACACTGTGCTGTATCCCATATACACTGACCCTGCACCCTGTATACACTGTGCTGTACCCCATATACCTGTATACACTGACCCTTCACCCTGTATACACTGTGCTGTACCCCATATACCTGTATACACTGTGCTGTACCCCATATACCTGTATACACTGTGCTGTACCCCATATACCCGTATACACTGTGCTGTACCCCATATACCTGTATACACTGTGCTGTACCCCATATACCTGTATACACTGACCCTGCACTCTGTATACACTGTGCTGTACCCCATATACCTGTATACACTACCCTGCACTCTATATACACTGTGCTGTACCCCATATACCTGTATACACTGTGCTGTACCCCATATACCTGTATACACTGACCCTGCACTCTGTATACACTGTGCTGTATCCCATATACCTGTATACACTGACCCTGCACTCTGTATACACTGTGCTGTACCCCATATACCTGTATACACTGACCCTGCACTCTATATACACTGTGCTGTACCCCATATACCTGTATACACTGACCCTGCACTCTATATACACTGTGCTGTATCCCATATACCTGTATACACTGACCCTGCACTCTGTATACACTGTGCTGTATCCCATATACCTGTATACACTGACCCTGCACTCTATATACACTGTGCTGTATCCCATATACACCGACCCTGCACTCTGTATACACTGTGCTGTATCCCATATACCTGTATACACTGACCCTGCACTCTATATACACTGTGCTGTACCCCATATACCTGTATACACTGACCCTGCACTCTATATACACTGTGCTGTACCCCATATACCTGTATACACTGACCCTGCACTCTATATACACTGTGCTGTACCCCATATACCTGTATACACTGACCCTGCACTCTATATACACTGTGCTGTACCCCATATACCTGTATACACTGACCCTGCACTCTATATACACTGTGCTGTACCCCATATACCTGTATACACTGACCCTGCACTCTATATACACTGTGCTGTACCCCATATACCTGTATACACTGACCCTGCACCCTGTATACACTGTGCTGTACCCCATATACCTGTATACACTGACCCTGCACTCTATATACACTGTGCTGTACCCCATATACCTGTATACACTGACCCTGCACTCTATATACACTGTGCTGTACCCCATATACCTGTATACACTGACCCTGCACTCTATATACACTGTGCTGTACCCCATATACCTGTATACACTGACCCTGCACTCTATATACACTGTGCTGTACCCCATATACCTGTATACACTGACCCTGCACCCTGTATACACTGTGCTGCAGATGCTGGTGAGTGAAAGCCCTGTTCACCGCTCACTCCCAGACCCGGGTCTTATTACATGGTGTGGGACCGAGGGGCCACAAGCAGGCATTACTATAATGTGTGGGGGTAACACGGAAACATTATACTGTACAAGCCTCATACAGTATAATTTCTTCTTGTGGCCCAATACAGTGTAATGTCTCCTTGTAGGCTTTATAGGACAGCAAGCCTGGGCTGCCTGAGGACCAGACAGGACAGTGGAAGTGGGCAGAGTCTGTCACCAAGTTTCCAGTATGTTTTCAGGTGTTTTTTTTCCTTCTAAATTGGGCATTTCTCACGATATATATCGTTATCGCAATACATTTCTTAATATTGGTATTGTGGGAATGTTTTTGACATCCCCCAACCCTAGTTCACCACTGGATCCGCATTCACTCTAAGGTTAGGCTGTAATACGGATGCTAGATTTCGGCCGGACAAAAACCATTGCAACGCAACGTTTTTTTTTTAAACTCCCGATAGCAGGCATTTGCGCTGGATCAGGCAGCTAGGTCTGCTTGTCGGAGATGTGAATGACGAGGCCTTAGACTGTGTTTACATGCTGCGGCCATGTCATGGTTTTTGCTGTGGTTTTTCAAAAATTGTGGTAAATTCACTGTAGATATGAACACAGCCATTTACTTTTAGTCAGGCAGTTAATCAAGTGTATGTCTGTCAGACTAGATCTGCCCATATAGAAAATGCATGGTAACAGATACAGTGCTGTACATGTATGCACATACCATATTTTTCGCTTTATAAGACGCACCTTTCTTCCCCATCCCCAAAGTGGGAGGAAAAAGTCAGTGTTTCCTATAAAGCGATAGTGCAGAAAATCAAGCTGGCGAGCAGTATTGCAGGATCGCAGGAGCTTTTACTTAGCCTACTCCTGATCCTGCGATTTAAGTGTGGGGCAGGCGGCAGTTAAACATTCAGTGAAACTGAATACCGCAGCCCGCACATCCCTAATACGTAGCTGCTCCATAGAAGAGGAGGAGGAGGAGAGAGTAGAGCAGTTCTCCTTCTCCTCTGCTGCCCACATATACTGCTGATTGGTGGTGAGCGCGGGCGGGAACTGTCGCCTCCACCAATAAGCCTGCTCCCTCCAGTCCGGCTACGAGCGATGTTGCTACAGAGCGCCGCTGATGTGAGACAGGAGGAAGGAAGACGTTTTAGTGGCCTCCGTCGCCCTGTGCTTTCCCCTTCACTGTCATCTAAAGGCCCTGGGTGAGGGATAGCTCAGGGGCCAACTTAAAAATTAACTGTGTGTTAAATATGACTATAACCCCCTCAGCCATAGGAATGGACCCATGTACTACAGTACATGGGTGTATTCTTAAGGATGAGGGGGGTTATAGTCACGTTTAATATTAACACATGTCAATCTCAGGAAAGACAGTGTTGATATTAAATGTGACTATAACCCCCCTCATCCTTAGGCTACATGCACACGAACGTTGTTTGTTTCCGTGTCCGTTCGGTTTTTTTTGCGGACAGGATGCGGGCCCTTTAATTTCAATGGGTCTGCAAAAAATGCAGACAGCACACTGTGTGCTGTCCGCATCAGTATGTCCATTCCGTAGCTCCGCAAAAAAAATAGAACATGTCCTATTCTTGTCCGTTTTAGGCGTTACAATGGATCCGCAAAAAAAAAACACGGATGGCATCCGTTTTTTTTTTTTGCAGACCGCAAAACACATACGGTTGTGTGCATGTAGCCTTAGGAATACACCAATGTACTGCAGCACATGGTTGTGTTCTTTAGGATGAGGGGGATTATAGTCACACAACATCCACCGATCTCCCAATTTATCCTCATAACAGTGTGAAATATTCTGTTATTTGGTTAAAAAAAATAAAAAATTCCTATTTTCCTCCTCTGAAACCTAGGTGCGTCTTATCATCGGGTGGGTCTTATAAAGCGAAAAATACGGTAATGGCTTGGCTGATAAGTGACACTTGTAGTTACCTGATTGTAGAGATTATATCTATTACTAAAGTTCTTATGAAAGATCAGCTTCAGGTACTGCCCTACGGCATCCACGTAGACGGACTTCAGTTCTCGGGCCTTGTATCCAGTCTTTTCATTATCTGACAGCGCTACATACCTGGAACAGGGGAGAAGATGACAAGTAAGGTTTTCATCTCATAAACTACCTGGAGGTGAACATTCATCATCACACGGATGCTGTACGGGACAGAACTGGAAGGAGAACAATAAATCCCCTCTTTATGGATCACCGATCATTCATTAAAGGGGATGTCTCGCTTCAGCAAATAACTTCCTCTACATAATAAATGGTAATACAAGGCACCTACTAATGTATTGTGATTGTCCATATTGTCTCCTTTGCTGGCTTGATTCATTTTTCCATCACATTATACACTGCTCGTTTCCATGGTTACGACCACCCTGCAATCCATCAGTGCTGGTCATGCTTGCACATTATAGGAAAAAGTACTAGCCTAGGTATACTCCCACAGCCCTGGCCACCAAATAGGCCGGCTCTTTTTCCTATCGAGTACAAGCACGACCACCACTGATGGATCGCAGGATGGTTGTAACCATGGAAACGAGCAGTGCATAATGTGATGGAAAAATGTATCCAGCCAGCAAAGGAAGCAATATGGACAATCCCAACACATTAGTAAGTGCCTTGTATTAACTTCCTCTACATAATAAATGCTATTTGCTGAAATGAGACAATAGGAGGTTACATATAAGCGTGAACCACACATGGTTACATGGTGACTTTGGCTGCAAGGTCTGTAGTAGCCAGCGACCAAAGATCGGGATGCAGCACTGGCTGTATCACAAGCAATATCAATGAATGGGATCTTGTTACAATCCGGAAACTATCACATCTGTGACATCACAAAAATCCATCAGATTTTTTTCTCACCAGTGGGGTGCTGCAGCGCTACACTGTGATCCCTGACTGTGTGACGCGTCACCAATTCCTCCGTATATCCTCAGCCTAACTGCTAATGTATAGAACTCCATCTTCATTAACCCCTTCAGCCACTGTGACATACCCGTACGTCACAGTGGCTGAGGGCTTGTATGGAGCACGCTAGACGCTGTCATTTAACCCCTCAGATGCCGCATTCAACCGCGATCGCAGCATCTGTGAGGTTAGGCCGGCTGACGCTTTCCAGGGGCGTCATAGTAACCTCTCTGCTAAGCTGAGGCACAGCTCAGCAGGAAGTGTATCAGAATCCCATTCACCCTAATTGATTTCTATTAGGGTGAATGGGACAAGGGATCCCAGGTTTTAGCCCCCTAAGGGAGCTATGAGTTATTGTTAATAATGTAAAAGAAAGTTTAAAAAAAAAAAACATTACAATATTAAAAGTTTAAATCACCCCCCTTTTTCCCAATTTTACAAAAAATATAAACAATAAAAAATAGACATAGCAGGTATCACCACATTCAAAAATGTCTGAACTTCTAAAATATGAAAATATATTTCCTTGCCAGTGTGGAATCAATAAAAACTACAGTTCACCCAGCAAAAAACAAGTCCTCATGCAGCTCTGTGGACAGAAATATAAAAAAAAGTTATGGTTGTCACAAAATGGCAATGCAAAGAAATTTTTTTTTTTTTTTCAAAGATGTGAAACAAAAAAAAAAAAAAAAAAACTATAAAAGTTTGGTATTGCTGTAATCGGATTGAGCTGCAGAATAAGATCATGTCATTTTTTGTGCACAGTGTACACTGTAATATCGAAACCCAAGAATCACTTAGGGGGAGATTTATCAAACTGGTGTAAAGTAGAAGTGGCTTAGTTGCCCATAGCAACCAATCAGATTCCACCTTTCATTTTCCAAAGGAGCTCTGAAAAATGAAAGGTGGAATCTGATTGGTTGCTATGGGGAACTAAGCCAGTTCTACTTTACACCAGTTTGATAAATCTCCCCCTATGTACCAAGTACTGTAGATTTGATCTTAGGGTACTTTCACACTTGCGGCAGGACGGATCCGACAGGCTGTTCACCATGTCGGATCCGTCCTTTCTGCTATTTCGCCGTGCCGCCGCTCCGTCCCCATTGACTATAATGGGGACGGGGGCGGAGCTCCGGCGCAGCACGGCGAAAGCCGCCGGACTAAAAAGTCCTGCATGTCCGACTTTTTAGTCCGGCGGCTTTCGCCGTGCACCGCCGTGCTGCGCCCCCGTCCCCATTATAGTCGGCGGCACCGCGAAATAGCGGAAGGACCGATCCGACGTGGTGAACAGCCTGTCGGATCCGTCCTGCCGCAAGTGTGAAAGTAGCCTTAGTAATAATTTTGGTTGAAAACCACTTGTGAAGTTTGGAACACTTTTACTTACCCAAGCTTTTCCGAGATTGTTTTCTCGTGAAACATCGTACTTCATGTTAGTGGTAAAATCCAGTTCATATGTTTCACCTTTATTTATTAAATACCCCAAATTTATGGAAAATTTGGAAAAAAATTGCTATTTTCTAAACTTGAATTTCTCTGCTTTTAAGAGGGATAGTGCGATACTTCATAAAGTAGTTATTAATTAACATTAACCATATGTATACTTTATATTGGGATCATTTTGTAAATGTCCTTTTATTTTTTTGCACAGTAGAAGACTTAATTTTTAAGAAAATTTCCAAAACCCACCTTTTTATAGGGGTCAGGGTCACTTTAGCAAATAGCATATATTATGTAGAGAAAAATAATACAAGACACTTACTAATTAATTGGTATTATCCACATTGCTTCCTTCACTGGCTGGATTGATATTTCAATCACTTTACTCACTACTCGTTTCCATGGTTACAATCACCCTGCAATCCAGCAGCGGTGGCCATGGCAGGTCTCAGAAGGGAAGAAGCGCCATATGGTTTTTGGAGGGAAGAATTTCCCGGAATGGTTTTTGGGCACCATGTCACATTTGAAGAGGTATCTCTACAGTGGAACCCCCCAAAAAGTGACCCCATTTTGGAAACTACACCCCTCAAGGAATTTATTAAATGGTGTTCTGACTGTTTTTGACCCCACGGGCATTTCATTGAATTTTTAAACACGTGGCTGTGAAAATTTAAAAATTCATTTCTTCCAATAAAATGTTGCATAAGCCCCACATTTTTCATTTTCACAAGGGGTAACAGGGAAAAAAAAAAAAGCATCCCAAATTTTGTTAATCATTTTCTCCTGAACACAGCAATATCCAAAATGTGGTCGTAACCTGCTGTTTGGGCATGCGGCAGGGATCAGAAGGGAAGGAGCACAATATGGTTTTTGGAGGTCAGATTTTCAAGAGGTTGGCCAAGCAGTTTCAGGGCAAGGTATTTTGCATTTATCAAAAAGCTTTCCTGACAGGGAAGAAAAAGACTGGTGCTCAATAAATAACCCAACTTCCTGCAGTTCAATTTGTATTTTGCACTATGCTGTTTAGATTGTTCTCATGAAAAGTGCTGACTATCAGCGCCATCTAGTGGAAAGATTAGGGAATGACATTCTGCACTGTTCTAAAGCTCTAATAACTCCCATCAGGACCTTGCAATGAAAACAGCTGTCTCACTTAGACAAGTCCTGTCCACACGCCCTATTAGGGGCAGGGAGAGGAAGTATAAAAGGACCTAGCTAACACTATTAGGGCATACCTCACCAGTATACACCAGGGACTGGCTGCAGCGCTCTTTTGACCAAGAATAGGACCTCTTTACTTCCAGTCAGGTGGCGACTAGCTATTTTTTTTGTTACACAACCTCCTGTCTGCGATTCATATTTCAGCTATCTAGGACTACCCCTTTAAAAAGGACATGTCCATCTTTGCAACAAAAAAAATTGGAATTTCAATGCATCAAAAAAATAAATCTGTAAATAAAAATCCAGCAATCAATTTGATTAAAAATTTCCTTGGTCATTCATTTAATGTTGAATTGCCCAGAGTTATGGAGATATTATGGGTTTAATAGGTAATATACACTGCTCAAAAAAATAAAGGGAACACTTAAACAACACAATGTACCTCCAAGTCAATCACACTTCTGTGAAATCAAACTGTCCACTTAGGAAGCAACACTGAGTGACAATCAATTTCACATGCTGTTGTGCAAATGCGATAGACAACAGGTGGAAATTATAGGCAATTAGCAAGACACCCCCAATAAAGAAGTGGTTCTGCAGGTGGTGACCACAGACCACTTCTCAGTTCCTATGCTTCCTGGCTGATGTTTTGGTCACTTTTGAATGCTGGCGGTGCTTTCACTCTAGTGGTAGCATGAGACGGAGTCTACAACCCACACAAGTGGCTCAGGTAGTGCAGCTTATCCAGGATGGCACATCAATGCGAGCTGTGGCAAGAAGGTTTGCTGTGTCTGTCAGCGTAGTGTCCAGAGCATGGAGGCGCTACCAGGAGACAGGCCAGTACATCAGGAGACGTGGAGGAGGCCGTAGGAGGGCAACAACCCAGCAGCAGGACCGCTATCTCCGCCTTTGTGCAAAGAGGAACAGGAGGAGCACTGCCAGAGCCCTGCAAAATGACCTCCAGCAGGCCACAAATGTGCATGTGTCTGCTCAAACGGTCAGAAACAGACTCCATGAGGGTGATTTGAGGGTCCGACGTCCACAGGTGGGGGTTGTGCTTACAGCCCAACACCGTGCAGGACGTTTGGCATTTGCCAGAAAACACCAAGATTGGCAAATTCGCCACTGGCGCCCTGTGCTCTTCACAGATGAAAGCAGGTTCACACTGAGCACATGTGACAGACGTGACAGTCTGGAGACGCCGTGGAGAACATTCTGCTGCCTGCAACATCCTCCAGCATGACCGGTTTGGCATTGGGTCAGTAATGGTGTGGGGTGGCATTTCTTTGGAGGGCCGCACAGCCCTCCATGTGCTCGCCAGAGGTAGCCTGACTGCCATTAGGTACCGAGATGAGATCCTCAGACCCCTTGTGAGACCATATGCTGGTGCGGTTGGCCCTGGGTTCCTCCTAATGCAAGACAATGCTAGACCTCATGTGGCTGGAGTGTGTCAGCAGTTCCTGCAAGACGAAGGCATTGATGCTATGGACTGGCCCGCCCGTTCCTAAGACCTGAATCCAATTGAGCACATCTGGGACATCACGTCTCGCTCTATCCACCAACGTCACGTTGCACCACAGACTGTCCAGGAGTTGACAGATGCTTTAGTCCAGGTCTGGGAGGAGATCCCTCAGGAGACCGTCCGCCACCTCATCAGGAGCATGCACAGGCGTTGTAGGGAGGTCATACAGGCACGTGGAGGCCACACACACTACTGAGCCTCATTTTGACTTGTTTTAAGGACATTACATCAAAGTTGGATCAGCCTGTAGTGTGTTTTTCCACTTTAATTTTGAGGGTGACTCCAAATCCAGACCTCCATGGGTTAAAAAATTTGATTTCCATTTTTTTTTTTGTGTGAATTTGTTGTCATCACATTCAACTATGTAAAGAACAAAGTATTTCAGAAGAATATTTAATTAATTCAGTTCTAGGATGTGTTATTTTTGTGTTCCCTTTATTTTTTTGAGCAGTGTATTTGAGATACAAATGAATCGTAATCCTACAAGTCTTTTGAAGTATGTCTCAACTCTCTACCAGCTTTGCACATCTACAGGCTACATTTTTTGCCCATTATTCTTTGTGAAATAGCTCAAGCTCAGTCAGATTGGACGGAGAGAGTCTGCGAACCGCAATTTTCAAATCTTGGCACAGATTCTCAATGGGATTTAGGTCTGGAGTTTGACTAGGCATGAATATGATTTGATCTAAACCAGGCATGCTCAACCTGCGGCCCTCCAGCTGTGGTAAAACTACAACTCAAACCCCGTCAGGTGAATGCCGAAAAAAATAAAAAAAACAGGGCCAAAACAAAAAGTGCAATACCAAGCAATTAAAATAGCGTATTTAGCCCAAAATGGTACCAATCAAACCGTCATCTCATCCCGCAAAAAATGAGCCTAATGAGCCTAAGACAATCGGCCAAAAAATAATAAAAAACTATGGCTCTCAGAAAATGGCAACACAAAAAAAAGATTTTATTCTGTTCAAAAAGGCTTTCACTGTGTAAAACTTAACAAAAATAAAAATGATAGACATATTAGGTATCGCCGCATCCGTAACAACCTGCTCTATAAAAATATCACATTATATGCCCCCTCAGGTGAATTCTCTAAAAAAAAATTAAAAAACTATGCCAAAACAGCAATTTTTTTTCACCGTGCTTCACACATAGTGTAATACCAAGCGATAAAAAAGTCCTATGTACCCCAAAATGGTACCAATGAAAACGTCACATAAGACAATCACTTAAAAAATAAAAACCAAGGGCACCCGTAAACCAATCCATCAAAATCTGCGCTGCAAAAGCCATATGGCACTCCTTCCTTTCTGACCACTGCCATGTGCCCATAGAGCAGTTTACCACCACATATGGGGTATTTCTGTAAACTGCAGAGTAATATAAATTGAGATTTATTTTGCTGTTAACCCTTGCTGCGTGTAGCAAGAAAAAAATTGATTAACATGAAAAATCTACCATAAAAGTGAAATTTTGAAATGTCACCTCCATTTTCCTTTAATTCTTGTGGAACACCTCAAGGGTTAACAAAGTTTGGAACATCAGTTTTGAATAATTTGAGGGGTGTAGTTTCCAAAATAGGATCATTTATGTTTTTCCCCATTACGTAAGCCTCTCAAAATTACTTTATAACTGAATTGGTGCTTAAAAAAAATGGTTTGGGAAATTTTAAAATGTACTTCTAAGCCTTCTAACGTCCTAAAAAAATAAAATGACATTTACAAAATGATGCCAACATAAAGTAGACATATGGGGAATGTTAAGTAATAAATATTTTCTGAGGTATCACTTTCTGTTTTAAAAGCAGAGAAATAGAAATGTAGAAAATTGCTATTTATTTTTTTTTTTTGGTAAATTTGGGATTTTTTCATAAATAAAAGGTGATATATATTGACTTAAATTTCAGACTGTCATAAAGTACAATGTGTCACGAGAAAACAATCTCAGAATGGCTTGGATAAGTAAAAGCGTTCCAAAGTTATTACCACATAAAGTGACGGATATCAGATTTGCAAAAATCTAATTAAGGTGAAAAGTGGCTCGGTACTGAAGGGGTTAATCAGTAATGTTCTCTAACAGACCTCTGAGGCCTTCACAGAACAGCTGTAGTTATACTGAGAATACATTACACAGATGGACTCTATGTACTATATAGGTTGGTCACACTGGATTTTATTTAGGGGTATCAGAGTACAGGGGGCTGAATACAAATGACGCCACACTTTCCAGATTTTTAGTTATTAAAAGTTTTGAAGACCATGTATCATTTTCTTCTCACTTCACACATACTTGCTATTTTGTGTTAATCTATCACATAAAATCCCAATAAAATATATTTAAAGGGGTATTTCCATCTCAGACAATAGGGGCATATTGCTAGGATATGCCCCCATTGTCTGTTAGGAGAGGGTCCCACCTCTGGGACCCGCAACTACAAGGAGAACGGAGCAGGGAGCACTGTGGCTGGAGGACCCCGGATTTCCTGGGGTCCGTCCACCACCAAGCGCATGCGCGGCCCCTGCTCCCATTCATTTTCTATAGGGCAGACGGAAATAGCCAAGCCAGCGCTCGGCTATTTTCGGTGGCCCAATAGAAATGAATGGAGGGCGGCTGCGCATGCGCAGTGCGCCCTCCGTTTATTTCCATGCTCCATTCTCATTGTAGTTGCGGGTCCCAGAGGTGGGACCCGCACCTATCAGACAATGGGGGCATATCCTAGCGATATGCCCCCATTGTCTGAGATGGCAAAACCCCTTTAAGGGTCCATTCACACGTCCGTAATTTGGGTCCGCATTCGTTCCGCAATTTGCGGACCCATTCAATTTCAATGGGGCTGGAACGGATGCGAATCTGCATTTTCAGGATCCGCATCCGCATTTCCGGATTCCGCATCCGTTTTTTCGGGATCAGTTTTTTCGGGATCTGCAATTCCGTTTCTGAAAAAAATAGAACATGTCCTATTCTTGTCCGCAATTGCGGACCAGAAAAGGCATTTTCTATTATAGTGTCTGTGATGTGTGGTCCGCAAATTGCGGATCGCACATTGCAGGTGTCCGTGTTTTGCGGATCCGCAAAACACTTACAGACGTGTGAATGGACCCTAAGTTTGCGGGTGTAACGTGAAAAAATATGGAAAGGTTTAAGGGGTATGAATTCTTTTTCAAGGCACTGTATTATGGACGAGAGCCCTGATCGCTCACAGCTGTAATGACCCAAACTGACAGTATCTTACATCCCTATAAGGCTCCATTCACACGTCCGTGGTGTGTTGCGGACCCGCAACACACCCGCCCGGCACCCCTATAGAAATGCCTATTCTTGTCCGCAAGCTGCGGACAAGAATAGGACATGTTCTATCTTTCGCGGGGATGCGGACACTGTGTGCTGTCCGCATCCATTCCGTCCCCATAGAAAATGAATGGGTCCGCACCCGTTCCGCAAAATTGCGGAACGGATGCGGACCCATTTGCGGACGTGTGAATGGAGCCTAAAGAGGTCAGTTCAGGTCATTCGACCCCCAGTCAGGCCAGGAATATGACCTTCAAATAGAAGAATCCTTTAAATACACAGACATGCAAAACTTCCGGGTAGAGTAAACATAATAGACATACCCCAACCTACGAAAGCGCTCGGTCTGGTAAGGGGTGAAGTATTCAGGCAGACTTTCCGATATGTAAAACTCTATTTTGGAGGAGATCATGTACTGGTGAGCAAGCAGCTGCAGCTTCCGGATCCGGCATCTCTCTACCATTTGGATGACGATCTCCTGAGGATACTGACAAAACCTGCATAAAAAGACAATAAAAAGACAATAAAGTAACTAAAATGACGCTGCACTTGTGGTGGCTGCGGAGAACATAAATGATTGGTGCAATAAGACAGTCCGTTATATATGGGATAGTATACCCTACGCTGTAAATAGGAACTGCAAAGAATTACTTGACCATATTAATAAAAATACCGCAGTGCAAGGAAATGATCTTTAGGGTCCATTCACACGACCGCAAAATGGGTCCGCATCCGTTCCGCAATTTTGCGGAACAGGTGCGGACCCATTTATTTTTAATGGGGCCGGAATGTGCTGTCTGCATTTGTGGAGCCGCACTTCCGTTCCGCAAAAAAAATAGAACATGTCCTATTCTTGTCCGCAATTGCGGACAAGAAAAAACATTTTGTATGACAGTGCCGGCGATGTGCGGTCCGCAAAATGCACATTGCCGGTGTCCGTGTTTTGTGGATCCGCAAAACACATACGGACGTGTGAATGGACCCTTAAAGGGAACCTATCGCCCTGATTTTGGACTACTATCTACGGTGATACATGAGTGTTCCTGCGAGCGCCATGGCCTTCTCACAGCTTTTCCTAGGCCAGCGACGACACTGTGCGAGTGCTGATGCCTTCTCAATATGCTGATCGGTGGAGGTCCCAGGTGTCGGACCCCCACCGATCAGATACTGATGACCTATCCAGAAGATAGGTGACCAGTTAAAAAAATCTTGGAAAATCCCTTTAATACTTCAAAGTGGGAAAACGGTAAAACATGGCAATCTTTGTACTCACTTTGGGGATCTCCAGCCGCTGACTGTAGGAGCATGAACCATCAGCTCTTTGGCACTAAATCCATCCTCATGGCCAGAGGAGCTGACCACAACAAACCCTATCTTGTGTGGCATGCTGGAGGTTTGCAGACCCTGCAACAAAATAAAAGACACGGTAAGGATGGTCTGGACTCAATGACACAGGTGTACAGTGCTGCAGAGCCAAGACAGGCAGGAAGCGTATGAGACACGGTACATCATTTATACAGGGTGGGGTCCTGCATCTTAAAGGAGGATGTGCTGCACCAGTGATCTCCAGGACGTGGTTCTCCAGGTGTTGCAAAACTACAACTCCCAGCATGCAGTCGGACACAGATCTATCAGATCTTTATAGAAGCAGATGCCTGACAGATGTCATGTGATCTGTTCTCCATAAAGAGCTATGCCCGTCTGGAGAGCACAGTCTATACCATAGGTAACCCACTGGTTTGTGAGACAGCTGCCTGTTACACTGTGAGACCACCACATAGCCGGCTGCCTCCATATGTTCCACAGCTTTGTAATGGATTTACTGAAATCTGGGCAAATCCTGTCAATTGACATGTGCTGGAGCGACAGATGGAGCGAGACAGAGCGACAGAGCCACGACTGGTAGAGAGACAGAGCGACGCGACTGCTGGAGAGACAGAGCGACGCGACTGCTGGAGAGACAGAGCGACGCGACTGCTGGAGAGACAGAGCGACAGAGCCACGACTGGTAGAGAGACAGAGCCACGACTGGTAGAGAGACAGAGCGACAGAGCCACGACTGGTAGAGAGAGAGAGCGACGCGACTGCTGGAGAGACAGAGCGACGCGACTGCTGGAGAGACAGAGCGACGCGACTGCTGGAGAGACAGAGCGACAGAGCCACGACTGGTAGAGAGACAAAGCGATAGCGACACGACTGTAGCACAACCGTATTTCATCTTGTATCCAGGCGAGGGGTCGCCCAACAGGAAAAAAAACAAAACCTTTCAACTGCAGTAATGAGAGTACCACCGCTGATAATAACACGTCTATGACCGCAGTAATGAGAGTACCACCGCTGATAATAACACGTCTATGACCGCAGTAATGAGAGTACCACCGCTGATAATGACACATCTATGACGGCAGTAATGAGAGTACCACCGCTGATAATGACACGTCTATGACGGCAGTAATGAGAGTACCACCGCTGATAATGACACGTCTATGACCGCAGTAATGAGAGTACCACCGCTGATAATGACACATCTATGACCGCAGTAATGAGAGTACCACCACTGATAATGACACGTCTGTGACGGCAGTAATAAGAGTACCACTACTGATAATAACACGTCTGTGACGGCAGTAATGAGAGTACCACCGCTGATAATGACACGTCTATGACGGCAGTAATGAGAGTACCACCGCTGATAATGACACATCTATGACCACAGTAATGAGAGTACCACAGCTGATAATGACACGTCTATGACCACAGTAATGAGAGTACCACCGCTGATAATTACACGTCTATGACGGCAGTAATGAGAGTACCACCGCTGATAATAACACATCTATGACCACAGTAATGAGAGTACCACTACTGATAATAACACGTCTATGACGGCAGTAATGAGAGTACCACCGCTGATAATGACACGTCTATGACCGCAGTAATGAGAGTACCACCGCTGATAATGACACATCTATGACCGCAGTAATGAGAGTACCACCGCTGATAATGACACGTCTGTGACGGCAGTAATAAGAGTACCACTACTGATAATAACACGTCTGTGACGGCAGTAATGAGAGTACCACCGCTGATAATGACACGTCTATGACGGCAGTAATGAGAGTACCACCGCTGATAATAACACATCTATGACCACAGTAATGAGAGTACCACAGCTGATAATGACACGTCTATGACCACAGTAATGAGAGTACCACCGCTGATAATTACACGTCTATGACGGCAGTAATGAGAGTACCACCGCTGATAATGACACGTCTATGACCACAGTAATGAGAGTACCACCGCTGATAATAACACGTCTATGACGGCAGTAATGAGAGTACCACCGCTGATAATGACACGTCTATGACCACAGTAATGAGAGTACCACTACTGATAATGACACGTCTATGACCACAGTAATGAGAGTACCACCGCTGATAATTACACGTCTATGACGGAAGTAATGAGAGTACCACCGCTGATAATAACACATCTATGACCACAGTAATGAGAGTACCACTACTGATAATAACACGTCTATGACGGCAGTAATGAGAGTACCACCGCTGATAATGACACGTCTATGACCACAGTAATGAGAGTACCACCGCTGATAATGACACATCTATGACCACAGTAATGAGAGTACCACTACTGATAATAACACGTCTATGACGGCAGTAATGAGAGTACCACCGCTGATAATGACACGTCTATGACCACAGTAATGAGAGTACCACCGCTGATAATAACACGTCTATGACCACAGTAATGAGAGTACCACCGCTGATAATTACACGTCTATGACGGCAGTAATGAGAGTACCACTACTGATAACACGTCTATGACGGCAGTAATGAGAGTACCACCGCTGATAATAACACATCTATGACCACAGTAATGAGAGTACCACCGCTGATAATAACACGTCCATGACGGCAGTAATGAGAGTACCACCACTCATAATGACACGTCTATGACGGCAGTAATGAGAGTACCACCGCTGATAATTACACGTCTATGACGGCAGTAATGAGAGTACCACCGCTGATAATAACACATCTATGACCACAGTAATAAGAGTACCACTACTGATAATAACACGTCTATGACGGCAGTAATGAGAGTACCACCGCTGATAATGACACGTCTATGACCACAGTAATGAGAGTACCACCACTGATAATAACACGTCTATGACCACAGTAATGAGAGTACCACCGCTGATAATTACACGTCTATGACGGCAGTAATGAGAGTACCACTACTGATAACACGTCTATGACGGCAGTAATGAGTACCACCGCTGATAATAACACATCTATGACCACAGTAATGAGAGTACCACCGCTGATAATAACACGTCCATGACCACAGTAATGAGAGTACCACCGCTGATAATTACACGTCTATGACGGCAGTAATGAGAGTACCACCACTCATAATGACACGTCTATGACGGCAGTAATGAGAGTACCACCGCTGATAATAACACGTCTATGACCGCAGTAATGAGAGTACCACCGCTGATAATGACACGTCTATGACCACAGTAATGAGAGTACCACTACTGATAATGACACGTCTATGACCACAGTAATGAGAGTACCACTACTGATAATAACACGTCTATGACCACAGTAATGAGAGTACCACCGCTGATAATAACACGTCTATGACCACAGTAATGAGAGTACCACAGCTGATAATGACACGTCTATGACCACAGTAATGAGAGTACCACCGCTGATAATAACACGTCTATGTCGGCAGTAATGAGAGTACCACTACTGATAATGACACGTCTATGACCACAGTAATGAGAGTACCACCGCTGATAATGACACGTCTATGACGGCAGTAATGAGAGTACCACCACTCATAATGACACGTCTATGTCGGCAGTAATGAGAGTACCACCGCTGATAATGACACGTCTATGACCACAGTAATGAGAGTACCACTACTGATAATGACACGTCTATGACGGCAGTAATGAGAGTACCACCGCTGATAATGACACGTCTATGACCACAGTAATGAGAGTACCACTACTGATAATAACACGTCTATGACCACAGTAATGAGAGTACCACCGCTGATAATAACACGTCTATGACCACAGTAATGAGAGTACCACAGCTGATAATAACACGTCTATGTCGGCAGTAATGAGAGTACCACTACTGATAATGACACGTCTATGACCACAGTAATGAGAGTACCACCGCTGATAATGACACGTCTATGACGGCAGTAATGAGAGTACCACCACTCATAATGACACGTCTATGACGGCAGTAATGAGAGTACCACCGCTGATAACATAAGATGACGGCGCCTCCATATACACAGGGCATGAAGATCTGGAATGTTCTGCACCCACATAACCACATAATCATATAGCACCCACACGATCACATAGCACCCATATAACCACATAGCACCCATATAATCACATAGCACCCACACGATCACATAGCACCCACATAATCACATAGCACCCACAGTACAGGGAGCACGGATGGACCTCAGGCTGCGCCTCCGGGCACCACACATGGGCGGCAGCAGAACGGCCTCCCCTCTGTGCCCGGACTGCACCCAGAAGCCCTACAGAGAATACCCACAGTGTTACTCTCCTCAGCCCTGTACCCAGGACATTACCCTGCGGGCGCTAGCTCCTCTTCACCATCTCCATAACCACCGCTTGACAACAGTCTCCAACCGATAGGGATTGTGGGATGTGTAGTCAAATAGCGATGGCTACTTGGGCTTGTGCGCATGTGCGCTCTGCCCCTCTAGCTACCGCGCATGCGTTTCATGTTAACAGTCTGAAAGGCAGCGGTCTTTTGCTGGCAAATTGTTAGATTGCGCATGCGCCATAGGAAGCTGTCGGAAATGTACAGCGGAATATGGTGTTGTGAAAGAGATAGAATCTCCTATTATGGGCAGCCATTCCTCTACCCAGAAGCACATGAAGATTTTTAAAATAAGGACACTGCAAGGGGGTAGCAAGTATGGAATTGGCTGCAGGAACCTGAGGGAACTTCTGGAGAAGGGCTGTAAGAAGTTCCAGGTACAATAAGATACATGTCTTGTGTGTGTTCACATGCTGCAGATTTGTTGCTGAAATCGTTGCCATGCAGTAATCTGCAAACCACTGCCATTACTAATACAAGGACCGCACAGGTCGGATCCGTACAGCGCCCGTACGTCACACGGCCGTGGAATTTCCGCACCAAAATCCATGTTTTGCATTCCTTTTTTGTCTAGTTTTGAAGCAGGTTTGCCCACGCCACGACCGTATGTATATTGCGGTCCGGGCATGCGGACATGGAGACATTTCCGTTTTTTTTTTTCAAGCCCCATTAAAATGAATGGTTCCGCATACAGACCTGTAAAAAATAAGTTTGTGTGCGTGAGCCCTTAGGCAGGGTACATCAGACCACACGGTGGTGCGAGCCGCAGCATTTTTCCAATAGATCCTTTAAAACGGACTGTTTATTGGTAATGGCCGCACAGTTTTGCAGATAAACCTGTATACTTTCACACTTGCAGCAACTGCCTGCCGGATCCGGCAAAACGTATGCCATCTGAATGCATTTTAAGACTGATCAGGATCCTGATCCGTCTCACAAATGCATTGCAAGAACGGATCCGTCTGTCCGTTTGTCATATGGACAAACGGATCCGTAACGATTTTTTTTCACATTCCGTTATTCGGCATCGAAAAAAATGCCGGATCCGGCTGTCAGGCAAGTCTTCAGTATTTTTGGCCGGAGAGAAAACCGTAGCATGCTGCGGTATTATCTCCGTCCTGAAAAGGCAAACAGACTGAACTGAAGACATCCTGATGCATCCTGAACGGATTACTCTCCATACAGAATGCATAGGGATAAAACTGATCAGTTCTTTTCCGGATTTGAGCCCCTAGGACGGAACTCTATGCCGGAAAAGAATAACGTGTGAAAGTGAAAGTACTAGTGTGAAAGTACGCTTAGCAACAGACTGACAATCCATTTCTAATGATCTTTTAGAAAACTGCTGCATGTAGCGCCACCGCACGGTTTATGGTCACGTCTGGACCCCTCACCAGCGACCCCCTTCTACCCTTATATATTATTATGTATCATCCAGACATAGGGCATTCCATTTACAAGGTGTCCATAAAATGTCAGCAGCCGCTGTCCAGCCGCACGTACCCTCTATCCGCCCACTGGTGGGTACAGTAGGCACTACTATTCTAGCCCTGTTTACAGTGTAGCAGACCCATGACACCCATGACAGGTCACCAAAGGCATGTGGCGTGGATAGACAGAAAGCCTCGAGGGTGCAGATTCATTGTGGATGCCACGTGGCTTCTCTATAAATCCAAACTGCAAAGTCGTGTAGCATAAGGGCCTGTTCACACGGCCGATTTTGACGCTGTGGTTTCTGCCACGATTGTTCATTTTGCGTACCATGGACCCGCTCTCGGCTTAACTCAGTGGAGCTAACGCATCCGGTCAATAATACAACCGTCTGCATCCGATCGGATCCAGTTGTATTATCTCCAGAATAAAACCATTGTGAGTCAGTGGCCGCCGAAAAAAAACTGATCCAGCACCATTGATTTAAATTGTGTGTCACGCCAGATCCATCTTGCTCAGTATCCCTTGATGACGCACACACAAACGCTGCTTGCAGCGGTTTTATGCACGTAATGGGAGCGAATCGGAACAGAATACATTCTGGTGCACTCCGTTCAAGTTTGTTCAGTTTTGTCTCCATTGAAAATAAATGGGGAGAAAACTGAAGTGTTTTGCTGCAGTTTTGAGATCCTGTGACGGATCTCAAAACCGTACAGCGAAACACAGTTGTGAAAGTAGCCTGCGAGCCGACAGCCGTTGTGGCTTCAAGCAGTGACTGTCTGGACAACATTCACAGCTTAAGGCCTCTTTCACACGAGCGATAATTCCGCGCGGGTGCAATGCATGATGCGAATGCATTGCGCCCGCACGGAATCCGGACCCATTCATTTAAATGGGTCTGTGTAGATGAGCGGTGGTTTTCACGCATCACTTTTGCGTTGCGTGAAAATCGCAGCATGTTCTAGATTCTGCGGTGATTCATAGAAGTGAATGGGGCTGTGTGAAAATTGCATCGCATCTGCAAGCAAGTGCGGATGCGATGCGATTTTCACGGATGGTTGCTAAGAGATGTTTGTAAACATTCAGTGTTTTATCACGCGCGTGCAAAACGCAGTAAATCGCATTGCACCCACGCGATAAAAACAAAACAACTGAGCGCAATCGCAAACAAAATTTAATGGCTTTGTTTGCAAAATCGCGCAGTTTTCACTAAACGCATCTGGACATAATCCGGACATGCTTGTCTGCAAGGGGCCTAAGGGCTCATGCACTTGGCAGTTATTGTGGCCCGCATACGGCGGGTCTGCAGTACACGGGCACTGGCCGTGTGCATCACGGATTGTGGACCCATTGACTTAAATGGGTCCGCAATCCGGGAGATGCGGAACGGAGGCACGGATCGGAAGCCCACGGAAGCACTACGGAGTGCTTCCGTGGGTTTACTGTGCGTGCCTCCGCAGCGCAAAAAACGTTTGTAGGCATGAGCCTTAAAATAAAGGGGATGGCAGGCACCAGGCGGCTGGTGGTGGAGTTTTGGCACAGTGTCCACGCCAAAATATTGCTGGTAAATGCCACCATCGGAATGAGCCCCTAGACGCGCACAGGACAGACAGAATGAAGTGCTATTTTGTTACTACATTAAAACAAATTGTGTACTAAACTATAACCAAATAGAAAAAGAGAGACAGATTTCTAAATCACTAAAGCTATCCATGGTGCTGGAATGGGATCCTGAGCCGGCATTGTCTGTACCCCATGATTCTACTACTACTCCCTTCATGTCCTTACAGGGGCACTGCTATAGGCACTCCGTGTGTTAGCATAGGATCCCTTCGTATGGCACCATATTATAATATTACTATTCTGCTCTTTTCGTGATACGTCATACATGGAAAGTGGCACAATTCTCCTTCTGTTGGATTCCACACACACAAAAAAACTCCATAGGAAATAAATCAAAGTCATCTCCTAGAATACGTACCTTACTGTAATACAGGGACCTGGATGAGGATCAAAGTCCAATCTCTGTCCTGGTTTAGAAATCTTCTAATTTATCGTGATCCTATTCCTTGTAGCTGCCTCTTAAGAGCGCTCGGGTCTGTTTGTATGAAGATGGCACAGAATTAAGTGATGAATACCTGAGGAATCTTCCGGATAACACAGAACTTGTCTTTCTGGCTCCTGGACAGACCTGGGAAGGATGTGAGTATTATACATTGCTGCTTATAGATGATCTAAGGCTACTTTCACACTAGCGTTTCTATTTTCCGGTATTGAGATCCGTCATAGGGTCTCAATACCGGAAAAAAAAACGCTTCCGTTTTGTCCCCATTCATTGTCAATGGGGACAAAACTGAACTGAACAGAACGCTCCAAAATGCATTCCGTTCGGTTTGGTTGCGTTCTTATTCCGGAGAGCAAACCCGGTTTTCTTTCCGTCATGGGATGTGGAGCAAGACGGATCCGTCATGACCCACAATGCAAGTCGATGGGGACGTATCCGTTTTCTCTGACATATTAGAAAATGGATCCGTCTCCCTTTGACTTTCAATGGAGTTCATGACGAATCCGTCTTGGCCATGTTAAAGATAATACAACGGATCGTTCATGTATTATCAGTAACGGAAGCGTTTTTACTGAACCCTGCCGGATCTGGCAAAAACGCTAGTGTGAAGGTAGCCTAAAAGGGTAAGGCCTCTTTCACACGGGCGTTGCGGGAAAAGGTGCGGGTGCGTTGCGGGAACATGCACGATTTTTTCGCGCGAGTGCAAAACATTGTAATGCGCGCGTGAGAAAAATTGGCATGTTTGGTACCCAAACCCGAACTTCTTCACAGAAGTTCGGGCTTGGGATCGGTGTTCTGTAGATTGTATTATTTCCCCTTATAACATGGTTATAGGGGAAAATAATAGCATTCTGAATACAGAATGCATAGTAAAATAGCGCTGGAGGGGTTAAAAAAATTAATAAAAATAATTTAACTCACCTTAATCCACTTGCTCGCGTAGCCCGGCATCTCTTCTGTCTTCTTCTTTGCTGTGTGCAGGAAAAGGACCTGTGGTGACGTCACTCCGGTCATCACATGGTCCGTCACATGATCTTTTACCATGGTGATGGATCATGTGATGACCGGAGTGACGTCACCACAGGTCCTTTTCCTGCACACAGCAAAGAAGAAGACAGAAGAGAAGCCGGGCTGCGCGATCAAGTGGATTAAGGTGAGTAAAATAATTTTTTATTTTTTTTTAACCCCTCCAGCCCTATTGTACTATGTATTCTGTATTCAGAATGCTATTATTTTCCCTTATAACCATGTTATAAGGGAAAATAATACAGATCAGGTCTCCATCCAGATCGTCTCCTAGCAACCGTGCGTGAAAATCGCACCGCATCCGCACTTGCTTGCGGATGCTTATGATTTTCACGCAGCCCCATTCACTTCTATGGGGCCTGCGTTGCATGAAAAACGCAGAATATAGAGCATGCTGCGATTTTCACGCAACGCACAAGTGATGCGTGAAAATCACCGCTCATGTGCACAGCCCCATAGAAATGAATGGGTCGGTATTCAGAGCGGGTGCAATGTGTTCACATCACGCATTGCACCCGCGTGGAAAACTCGCCCGTGTAAAAGGGGCCTAAGTAATTCGGCCACCATGAGTGCAGATCAGAGCGCACAGGATCTATTTTACAATGAATCGTATCTAGCCTTAGGGTGGACGTCGTTAGCTGACCATACATACACATTAGAAGTAGATCAGCTGGACTGCTTGACCATCTAATATGTGACATGTATGGGGGAGCCTCCTGACTCTCTTACTGCTCGCCGCTGCTATGTCTATGTGCACACTGCGCGCGCCTTTCCTTCTTACAGCTGATCAGCCGAGGTGCCGGATGTCGGACCCCCCTGCCGATCTGATATTGATGACCTATCGCTCCCAGCTCCCCTGCCGATCAGCTGTTTGAAAAGGCTGCGGCGCTCTGGCACTGCGGTCTCTTCCCAGACCAGTGATGTCTCATTCATTGGTTTCATGGTCTATTTGCAGCACAGTCTCCTTCAAGTGAATGGACCTGGGCTGCAATACCAAGGAGAGCAGTTATACAATGTATGGCGCTGGAGCATAGTAAGCTGTGAGGAGGCTGCAGCCTCTTCAAACATCTGATCGGCGGGGGCGCTGGGAGTCGAACCCCCAAAGATCAGATATTGATGAAAGGCCATCAATATTAACCTCCTGGAAAGTCCCTTTGACTCCCTGTTCAGAACACTTGCGCGCTTCGTCGAGCTGAGCGTGCATGTGTTTGGGGGGATCAGGAGAGATGGCTGAATGAGTGGTAAGCCAATGGGTATTTCATGTACAGAGCTACTTTTGCTCTTGATGATGAATTATGATCACTTTGAGTCTTTGACATTACAGTTTTCCAAGATTTTTATACTGATTACCTATATCTGATCGGTGGCGGTCTGACACCCAGGACCCCTGCCGATCAGCTGTTTGAGAAGGCAGCGGCACTGCTGTACGCGCCAAGGACTGCTTTCCCTAGGCCGAGTGACTTCATGTTCATGTGTCACATGATCTAGGAGCAACTCAGCCCCCTTTAAGTAAATGAGCGCGATTCCGAGCACAACCGCTATACAATGTACGGCGCTGTGCTTGGTAAGCTGCAAGAAGGCTGCGGCGCTCACAGGGCTGTGGCCTTCTCAAACAGCTGTTCGGCGGGGGTCCCGGGTGTCGGACCCCCATCGATCAGATACTGATGACTTATCCACAGGATGGGTCATTAGTTAAAAAAATCCTGGAAAACCCTTTTAATCTCCAAGTGAAGTTTGGGCTCAGCAGAACCCTTTGCCTTCTGTGGGTAACAGAGAATCACTACTAAACCCAATAGTCTGTCTACTAATATTTTTCTATTTCTTTTTGTTTTGCTGGGGAAAAAAAGTTGTCACAGACATCGGCCGCTTGCTAAATGCATTTTACACACGACAGCCAGATGTCACTGAAGCAGCCAGAAAGCTGCTGACCGATGAGCAGGCGCCACAGAGGAGGAAAATTCTGGTGGACTTTATTCAGAACCTGAATGAAAATATCTGGGCTGAAAACCGGGAAGACGACAAATCTTGGTTTGAAGGTTTGTGGAGGTTTTCTGTACTAAAAAGGGGTTGTCTCGCCCCTGACCTTGGTGGGTTGTCTCGCCCCTGACCTTGGTGGTATCGGGCTAGGTAGGATATCTCACCAATGTCTGATAGATGGGGATCCCACCTCTTTAACCCCTACCCATCACCTAGAAGAAGTAGAAGGGTTCCTAGGAAAATGTTGTCCCATGGTGACAGGAGAGCGGTCAAGCTGCCCAAATGGCTCCTTGCTTTCCAATCATCTTTCACCCTTATGATCAGCAGAGATTGCAGGAAGACCCCACAGATCAAGCGTTGGCTGTTTTTATAGATTTTTCACATGAAGAAAAATGCATAGCAAATGAGTAGCGCAGACAGTAGCGGGGTTTTCTCCCAGCCTTACGGTTTTCTTCTCTCCGCTAGGAACAGAGCCGCGATACAAGAACAAGTCCAGCTACATGAGGAACAGCTGTGAAAGCAGAGTCCGCAGTTATATGAAGGAGGTAACATCTCATACACTTGGAGCCAGTTCACGCAGAGTTTTGGTGCTGATTTTGGATCTTTTCCGCCCCAAAATCAGCTCCGAAAAAAAGCCTTTTTAAAGCGTACCTGTCCCCGCTCCTGACATGCCAGTTTTAATAGTTAAGTCTGAAATGGCAGCACTGATTGGATAGAGTGAGTCTGTGCAGGTACCCCCCCCCCCCCAACTTGTTACCTCCCCTTTGTAACCTTACTGCAGACTGCTAGCAATTCATTCATAACTTCTAGTAGAAATAATAGAGGAATGGGACAACATAGAGACGTAAGAATAGATGCTCCAGGATTGTTATTACACGGGGAATGCATGAAGATATTAAAACAGACCTGTCAGGAGAGGGGAGAGGTCCTCTTTATAACAGCCTGCCATTCATGTCAATGGGAAGCAGCCCTTGCTTTTTTTCCATGTGTAAAAAAGAAGCATCATTCTCTATCTTGGGGTGGAACCCGCACAGAATTTCCCATTGAAATGAATGGGAAGCATAAAAAAACATCTAGGATGACCATGGACTACATGCGTATTCCTTTCTTTCAGTGGGTGCCCGATGGGGATAACAGGCGATTGCTTCCAGCGGCTCAGGTTCTGGGGCGCTGTCATATTACAGGGAGTTCTTCTGATATCCTCTGGCCATCCCCTTTAATGGCTGTGAAACACAGAAGCCTAAATTCTTTAAAGGGGATTTCCAGCTGTAACAAAATCACAAGAATATGCTGCCTCAGTAGAGGTCTGACCCCCAGAATCGAGGCGTCCACAGAACAGAGCGCCTCCTTTTGGTTTTTTTGAGCTGCACAAATAAAATGCTGGAGAGGCCCGGACCTTCATTCTGGTGATTGGTCAGACCCCCACCAATCAATGGCATATTCTGATATACTTGATTAGGCTACATACACTGCTGCTTTTCTTTCCACAGAGAAAAGCCATCCTCTGTTCCATTATACGTATACTGTAAAAATCTCACTTGCCTGTTGCCACCACTAGGGGGAAGGATCTGTATACATATCCAATGACCTAAATTTTACATTGGTCCCTAGTTATTAGCAGCAGGAAGTGTGTAGGGGACACTAGAAGAACAAGAACCGAGATCTAGAGTCTCATGTACCAATGGAACCACAAGAAATTGGTTTGCTCTCTTTGACAGCTCTAGATGGCAGTGAATTGGAGTAGTCATTAGTCTGATACAATAAATCCTATGTGATTCTGCTCCTTTAGGTTCAGTCCTTGGCTGTAACATTAGATCCACCGGTGAGAGAGGAATACAAGATGCTCACAGAGACCATGTGCAATGAACTCCGAGCTGTGAAGTACAATGGATGTTACTTTGATAGAACAGAAGAAAAGACCAGCCGTCTATGTACTGCAGAGGGATGGTTTTCATGCCAAGTAAGATCCGTCAGCCGTTTAGAGTTAGGGCTGTTTCACACGAGCGGATGCCGTGCGTGACATCCGCTCCGTGAATGACAGCCAAGACCCGATGCAGACTGCAGAGGCACAGAGCATTAACATGATTGATGATGCTCCGTGCCTCTCTGTGATCTCTTTACTACGAAATCACAGTGACAACTTTATCTCACTGTGATTTCGTAGTAAAGAGATCACAGAGAGGAACGGAGCATTATCAGTCATCTTAATTCTCCGTGCTTCTGCAGTCTGCATCGGGTCTTGGCTGTCATTCACGGAGCGGATGTCACGCACGGCATCCGCTTGTGTGAAACAGCCCTTAGGGTACTTTCACATTTGCGTTGTTTGATTCCAGCAGGCTGTTCTGTTGCCTGAACTGCCTGATCAGGCAAACTGTATGCATGTCATTTTTTCTGACTGATCAGGCATTTTGCAGACTGATCAGTTTGAAAAATGCATTGCGATACCGGATCCGTTTTTCCAGTGTCATGAGGCAAAACGGATCCGGTATTTTTTTTCTTCACATTTTTAAATGTCTGCGCATGCGCAGACCGGAATACCGGATGCGTCAATTTGAATTTCGGATCCGACACTAATACATTCCTATGGCAAGTGTTCCGTTTTTTTGGCAGTAGATAAAACTGCAGCATGCTGCGGTATTATCTCCGTCCTGAACAGTCAAAAAGACTGAACTGAAGACATCCTGAACGGATTACTCTCTATTCACAATGCATTAGGATAAAACTGATCAGTGTGGTATAGAGCCCATAGGACGGAACTCTATGCCAGAAAATAAAAATGATAGTGTGAAAGTACCCTAAGACATGTGCATCCTGCACTTTTCACAGGTCACATTGTAGAAATGCCTACTTCTACTGTGGCGAGAAAAGGAGTGGGGCTTAGGCTCCATTCACACGTCCGCAACGTGTTTTGCGGATCCACGGAGCTGCAAAACACTGACAGCAGCAATGTGCGTTCCGCATTTTGTGGACCGCACATTGCCGGCACTATAGAATATGCCTATTCTTGTCCGCAATTGCGGACAAGAATAGGACATGTTCTATTTTTTTCGTAAACGGAATTGCGGACCTGGAATGAATGCGGAACGAAATTGCGGACGTGTGAATGGCCCCTTAGCAGGAGGGGCAGGGCTTCACGCGTCCTGCCAGAAATTGGTAATTATAGCTGAAGTCTATGCCAGCTCCTAGCTAGTGTAGACTTCAGTTTTTGAGATATGTCACTCTGGTACAGAGGGATGAAGACTGGTGTGTGGGAACCCAAGTCTTGACAAATGTTCTATATACATACTGTATGTACACGCGCATAGCACTGCTGCATTTCTCTTATGTCTCATGTATGTGCATTACTGTGTTGTAGGGTCCTTTTGACGTGGATGACTGCAGTTCCAGGCACTCCATTAATCCCTACAGTAACAAAGAGAGTAGAATTCTATTCAGTACCTGGAACCTGGACCACAGGTAAGAGCCAAGTGTAGAAAAATAAGTAATAGCCTCATTTACTTCAGCGTGACATTCAGCGGATGCAGGCAGCACGTTACAGAGCAGGCCATATTCCAGACTTATTACCCGGACTCCTCAGTTCAGTTGTAAGTTTGATTCTGTAAAGACATGGGGGTCCGGGTGTTATATGTGGAACATGGATTTAGGCCTGTGGGGCTAGGAGGACTAGGTCATAGCCTTTGTAGATGCTTCCTCCGGAAGGAGGTAACTAACAAATGTCTGCACTGAATTTCTAACAAGATGACAATTCTGTATTCTTATCTTAAGGATAGAAAAGAAGCGG
The DNA here is from genome assembly GCF_905171765.1 of Bufo bufo. Classification (NCBI taxonomy): domain Eukaryota; kingdom Metazoa; phylum Chordata; class Amphibia; order Anura; family Bufonidae; genus Bufo; species Bufo bufo. The sequence goes on from NC_053389.1 coordinate 124,810,309, forward strand.
ACCATCCTGCCTCGCCTTACTGAAGCCCTGGGGCAATGTAACGGGAGGCAAATCAACTGGAAGTATTTCTTTAATCTCTTGTTTACTGTGGAAAATTTGAAACTGGTTCACATAGCCTGCCATAAGAAAACTGCGCATAACCTGACGTGTGATGACTCCATGATTTACATCAAAAGAAAACCTGCCAAGAAGACAAAGAACTGAAAGGAATCCTCAAGACACACATTTTATATTACTTATTTTTAGCAGCTTATAAATTATGTCTAGTGTTGAGTGAAGAATGTATGGGCTCCGATGAGCCAAGTTAGTCATTCACGAAGCAGTGCATGATAACTTCGGTAATTGATTTTTGTAGTGGAAAACAACTTTGAAACTTGGAACCGAAGCCGAGTTCTTTTTCAATTGGTACCTCGGAACCGAAGCTGAATCTGGTTTTAAGTTTTAAAGTGGGTTTTCAATTTAAAAATCAATTACCGAAGTCACGCGTGACTTTGTAAATAACTTTGGCTCATCGGAGCCCATACATTCTAATACTGTACAGAGACGAATCTCTGTATAGTATTATTCCGAAGTTTTGAAATAAGCGGCTTTGGACGTGGCTCAACACAGGATATGTGGCCCATGCCAAAAAAAAAAAAGACAGCCACATGTTTGGTAACTCATCATCGTTGCTTTTGGGAGAGAATTATGAGAAGACATAGGAAATCTATGTGAAAGTCATCCCCGGAGGCGCATGTCAGCGTGTACGGAAATATTTTGTACCGGGTATCCCTTCTGCAAGGGGTAACAAAAGCGTGTGGCATATTGCAAATGGCTACTGTATATAATCGCAGATGGACAATTGGACTTGTAACACATCATGTCCGAGGAGTGTGCTTCCATCCAAACATGTGTGTTAATTCAATTCACACAGCACGAGCCAAAAATCGATGTTTGGTGCGGAGCTATGGGTATCAGGATCGTGGATGCAATATTCTTTAATGAAAATAGGAACACAAATGTGTACATGGACATCTTCGACCATTGCCATGCACTGTTAACACAAGCATGAGTAGCGTTTATATTTCAGCAAGATGGGGTAACTTGCTGTACATGGCACGGTTGGAAAAAAAAAAAAAAAAGACACAAGTTCAACAAAAGGGACAGGTGGGGATGCGAATCTTCTACACATTAATGTTATTTAATTTTATGATTTGATCTAAGCCCTTTTTAAAACTGTCCAATGTTCCTGCTGTGACCAGGTCCTGAGGTAGACTATTCCACAGTTCTTATTGTCAAGAAGCCTTGATGCTTCTGGAGCCTGAACCTTTTTTTTCCCAATCGGAGGCAGTGCCCCCTTGTCTTTTGAGGGGATTTTTATTTGTATAGCTTAATAATGTCTCTTCCCAAGACTAAATACATTTCTTTTAATCTTTCCTCATTACTAAAACCCTCCATGAATCAGTTTAGTCGCTCTCCTTTGTACTTTTACCAGTTCCGAAGCATCCTTTTTATGGACTGGAGCCCAGAACTGAACTGCATATTCCAGATGAGGCCGCACCAAGGCTTTGTAAAGTGGTAGTATTACATCCCTGTCCCGTGAGTCCATGCCTCGTTTAATACATGACATTATCCAGTTTCATATAAATTCCCTTGCCAAGTTCATGCAGCGTGCTTAGAAGAACGTACAGTAGGCAAAGGGTTGTGGCCTCCAGTCACCAAACCTAAATGTGTGTAACTTATCTGTGGAGTTACCTGCAGGGTAAGGTTTATGAAATAAATCCCCAGACATTGTCCAAACTGAAATGTGGTGTTACCAAATTTAAAATGGGCACAACTGTGCATAGCTGATGGTGGAAACCACTTCCAGCATCTCCTGTAACTGATAACTATGTCCTTCTTCCACATTCCTGTGCAAAGCAAACAAGTGAAATAAATGTATTTTTCATGGCCCACACCGTATTAAAATATCTCCATTGGTATCTACAAACATTCAATGATCTTACATTGTTGTGTGCAGCATTTAGCCTGTTACAGAACCAGTGGAGTTTCAGCCCTCTGATGGTCAGTGACTTTCCAAAATTACTTGGTAGCTCATATTACAGCCACCACTCCTATATACAGCTTGAATCCATGCCAAGGCTGCTGTGATCACAGGACTAAACTAGCAAGTTCCATCTATAGTCATACAAACAGTTTGTAGTTCTGTTTGGTGACCCTCCAGTTCAAGAAAAAAAATTCTCATTAACTGGGGAATAAGCAAAACATTTACCTGCCCTTCTTTTCAGCTGCAGATCTGCCAATTCCTGGGCTGCTATTCTGCCATTCAAGGCGGCCACACTGGTTCTCAGACTACCTGATGTATACTGTGCACTTCCTACACCAAGGACACTTCCAGCTCCCTTTGGATTGGCCAGCAGTGCTCAAGCAGCGCTGTGCAATCCAAGACCAGGGAAATGTTTTGGACTACCAATACACAGTGTGTATCAGATAGTCTGAGAAGCGGTGCGGCCATCTTGAATAGCTGAAGAGTATTCCGAGGTAAAGATAAAAAGGAGGTTACCGGGTAAATGTTCTGTTCGTTCCCCAGTAACTGTGAATTTATTTTTTCTTGAACTGGAGGGTTGCTTTACGATGTTTAATTTATTATCATTAACTCTATCTCTCTCTGAAGGGGAATCGAGCAGGGAGGAAGTAATGGGCTGCAGTAATTCAGGTTTCTGGCTGTTCCACTCCATACTGAAATTGCTAAGATAGGTCATCAATGTCAGATAGGTGCAGGTGGTCCCACATCTGGGACATGCTCCTATCTAGAGAATGGGTCCTCTTAAGTGAAGGAGAGCATACCGCACATGCACAGTGTGCTCTTCATTTATTGCTGTAGCCAAGTTCACTCCGTTATGGTTGCCTGTCCCAAAGTGGTGAATGGAGAACTCCACAATCACCACTATAGGACTGCTGGAAGTAGCCAAGCCAGCACTCAGCTATTTTTGGAACTACCATGGTGGTGAACAGAGGGTGACCGCTCTCTGTTCACTTCAGGAGTCCCATTCTAGAAAAAGAAGCAGGTCCCAGACAAGGGAGCAGCACCAATCTGACATTGATCCTAGCGATCAGTCCCAGGTGGGCCAACCCCTTTAAGATACTAAAAAGCACAGATCACTCAGGTTTTAATTCTAGATTAGAAACGTGAATTAACACTCTCAGATTGATATTTTAAGTAAATTTGCTGGAGGTATGCTATACACGCACTAGATCATTTCATATGCAGAATAATGTCACATGCACTGATGATTTTATACATACTTTGTCTTGCATTGCTATTAAAATAATATTTTTTTAACTTATCCTCTTCATCTTGTCGTGCATTGATAAAGAAATGTTTAGTGTCGTATGGGGGCAGGTGGTTGGTGACATACTGCATTTGAACTTTGTAACACAGTTAGGAAATCCTTTCATTCTACTAGACCTGTCTCTCTTATCTTTGGGTTTAAAGGTATTGGATGTGTAAACCAACATGTAATGGCTGACATTCCCAGTAACCTTGTGGGTAACTACATTGGCTGCTATTATGTTGATTGCTTGTGACTCTTTGCAGGACTTAAAGGGGTTGTCTCCTCTGAGACAAATGGGGGCATATCGCTAGGATATGGCCCCATTGTCTAATAGGTGTGGGACCCGCACCTATCTCCTAAAGGGAGCCTCAAAAGTGGTGGACAGCGCACTGCACAGCCATCCTCCATTCTGGCTCGGCTATTTCAGTCAGGCCCATTGAAGTGAATGGGAGGGGTGGACAGTCATGAGTGGTGCTCTCCCATTCACTTCTATGGGGAGAGCGCTTGGAGGTGGCCGGACTGGAGTCCTCCAGCCACCACTTCGGCCCACTCTGTTCTCGATATTGATCAAGTGGCTATTTTTGGTTGTCCCTTAGAAATGAATGGAGGGCAGCCACACATGAGCAGTCTGCTCTCCTTCACTTTTGGGCTCTGGTCTAGAGATAGGTGCAGGTCTCTGGGGCCAACACCTATCAGACAATGGGAGCATATCCTAGCGATATGCCCCCATTGTCTCAGATAAGACAACTCCTTTAAATTGCTCAATTGAGCAGACATCTGTCGGGAAGGAAGCATTCATTTCCGTCAATAGTCTGCTCATCATTGAAGAACGCTTCATTTACATACAACGATCTCCTCTACAGTATGGAGAGTTGGGATCGCTATTGCTCGTCCCCATACAGAATCATTGTTTCCTGGCAGCAGATGCTGTTTAGACGGCACAATCTGCTGCCGGCAAACAATGGCACAAACAATCTTATTTGGTGGCACCTATACACCTTAGGGACAGAATCCCAGTCCCGCGTTAGCAGCCTGTCTGACCTGCATCTGTACTTAAGTCTCCAGCGTTTCAACTTTTTTCAGGTCATTTTTTTTCTGCAGAAACACTTTTGTCCATGGGCTTCCTCTAGTGCAGTTCAGACCCAATCAAGTTAATGGGCATGAGCTGCAATACCAGGAACAACCTACGGACAAGGGTGGAGATGCATCTGGAAAAAAGCAAACATCAGCCATTGTGATTTATTTTTATTTTTATGGTAACACTGAACACAACATATCGTACATTATAGATTGATATGAACGGCTGGGATTTTCATTTGTAGGAATCAAAATGTAAAAAAGATACAAAAATAAAATGGGCGTGATGGCAATCTTACACTCTATTGCTCTAGACCCCTCTATTATGTTCATATGCACTTGTACAGCATATGGAAAGGGGTCGCTTTAGTAAACCCAGTTATGAATATTTGGCATTGATTCACAGCTCCAGAACTGAACCACTGAAGTCGAGCAGTTCATTTTTTTTCTTGCTTTCCCTGCATTTTGCCAATTACATTTATACTTTACAATCTAGGCAAAGGTTGCCCTAAAAGTGAGCTCCACCTTCCATTACATTCCTGAAGCAGTCGACATAAGGCACCTACCTACTCAGGCACTACCCTACTCAGCAGGTAATTGCACTTAGGCTGTATCATCTGTCCCTTGCAACCAGACCACTTACTAGACCGCTGAGGGCTTGGTCCGACAGTCCACCCATGGCTTGGGATGTCCCAAATATGCTGGGCCACGTTGCACTGCACTCACACACAACAGGGTGCTATGTAGTGCTTAGGCTGGACATGATGATGCCCATCAGTGCCACGCCTCCGCCAGCTTTAATGGAGGATGGTACATTAGTAAACGTGTAAATGATTGGCAGAGCTACCTTTACTACGAGAGTCATATGGGGACGGATTACACCAATGATCTCCAGCTGTTGAGAAACTACAACTCCCAGCATGCCACCATGGCATACTAGGAACTGTAGTTTCTGAACAGCTGGAGAGCCACAGGTTGAAGACCACTGGACTGAAGGCAGCAGAGAGAACGGATGAGCAGGATCCAATCACTAACAAGTGATCCTAATTACAAGTGGCACCTTTCTCAGCTGGAGAGTGGTTGGCATAAATCACAAGAAGCAGGGATGACTGCAGATCATGGTGGAATTACCGACGCCGGGTTCAGTTTATATGCAGTCACTGAATTTCAGGTGGGACTTAAAAGGGGTTGTCAAGATTATTTTTTCCTTTCTTTAAAGAGGACCTTTCACCTCTCCTGACATGTCTGTTTTAATATTTATGAGTGAATTGCTAGCAGTCTGCAGTAAGGGTACAGAGGGGAGGTAACAAGTTGGGGGGGGGGGGGGTACCTGCACAGACTCACTCTATCCAATCAGTGCTGCCATTGTCAGACTGTGCAGGTACACACCCCCAACTGGTTACCTCCCCTCTGTACCCTTACTGCAGACTGCTAGCAATTATTCATAACTTCTAGTAGAAATAATAAAGGGATGGCACATCATAGAGCCATAAGAATAGATTCTCCAGAATTGTTATTACATGGGGAACGCATGAAGCTATTAAAACAGACATGTCAGGAGAGGGGACAGGTCCTCTTTAAATTTGCACCACAGCCTGGAATACTCGTGGGAGAATCCATACTCACCTGCTCCCTCCTGGTTCTCTCTTTACTGGTCTTTTGTTTCCTTTCTGCATGTATGAAACTGCATATGCCATGGCGGCTGGCTTTGGCAGTGACATGTCCCCAATATGAACATGACCAAGCAGTGACACCGCTTGGGGACTCATCACCACTGAGGTCAGCGTCATGCTGTCCATGCAGAAGCTGACAGACGGGGATCGCAGAACAGTAAAGGGGGTCAGAATGGACCAGCAGTGGGCAGCAGGTGAGGATGGAGTTTTCCACAGATATTCGAGGCTGGAATGTGAAAAAACAAAACAAATCTGTGCAACCATTTTAACCACTTAAGGACCACAGGTTTATACCCCCCTAAAGACCAGGCCCTTTTTTACAAATCGGCACTACACTACTTTCACCGTTTATTGCTCGGTCATGCAACTTACCACCCAAATGAATTTTACCTCCTTTTCTTCTCACTAATAGAGCTTTCATTTGGTGGTATTTCATTGCTGCTGACATTTTTACTTTTTTTGTTATTAATCGAAATTTAACGATTTTTTTGCAAAAAAATGACATTTTTCACTTTCAGTTGTAAAATTTTGCAAAAAAAACGAGATCCATATAGAAATTTTGCTCTAAATTTATAGTTCTACATGTCTTTGATAAAAAAAAAATGTTTGGGTAAAAAAAAAATGGTTTGGGTAAAAGTTATAGCGTTTACAAACTATGGTACAAAAATGTGAATTTCCGCTTTTTGAAGCAGCTCTGACTTTCTGAGCACCTGTCATGTTTCCTGAGGTTCTACAATGGCCAGACAGTACAAACACCCCACAAATGACCCCATTTCGGAAAGTACACACCCTAAGGTATTCGCTGATGGGCATAGTGAGTTCATAGAACTTTTTATTTTTTGTCACAAGTTAGCGGAAAATGATGATTTTTTTTTTTTTTTTTTTTTTCTTACAAAGTCTCATATTCCACTAACTTGTGACAAAAAATAAAAACTTCTATGAACTCACTATGCCCATCACGAAATACCTTGGGGTCTCTTCTTTCCAAAATGGGGTCACTTGTGGGGTAGTTATACTGCCCTGGCATTCTAGGGGCCCAAATGTGTGGTAAGGAGTTTGAAATCAAATTCTGTAAAAAATGACCTGTGAAATCCGAAAGGTGCTCTTTGGAATATGGGCCCCTTTGCCCACCTAGGCTGCAAAAAAGTGTCACACATCTGGTATCTCTGTATTCAGGAGAAGTTGAGGAATGTGTTTTGGGGTGTCTTTTTACATATACCCATGCTGGGTGGGATAAATATCTTGGTCAAATGCCAACTTTGTATAAAAAAATGGGAAAAGTTGTCTTTTGCCAAGATATTTCTCTCACCCAGCATGGGTATATGTAAAATGACACCCCAAAACACATTCCCCACCTTCTCCTGAGTACGGCAATACCAGATGTGTGACACTTTTTTGCAGCCTAGGTGGGCAAAGGGGCCCATATTCCAAAGAGCACCTTTCGGATTTCACAGGTCATTTGTTACAGAATTTGATTTCAAACTCCTTACCACACATTCGGGTCCCTAGAATGCCAGGGCAGTATAACTACCCCACAAGTGACCCCATTTTGGAAAGAAGACACCCCAAGGTATTCCGTGAGGGGCATGGCAAGTTCCTAGAATTTTTTATTTTTTGTCACAAGTTAGTGGAAAATGATGATTTTTTTTTTTTTTTTTTTTTTCATACAAAGTCTCATATTCCACTAACTTGTGACAAAAAATAAAAACTTCCATGAACTCACTATGCCCATCAGCGAATACCTTGGGGTCTCTTCTTTCCAAAATGGGGTCACTTGTGGGGTAGTTATACTGCCCTGGCATTCTAGGGGCCCGAATGTGTGGTAAGGAGTTTGAAATCAAATTCTGCAAAAAATGACCAGTGAAATCCGAAAGGTGCTCTTTGGAATATGGGCCCCTTTGCCCACCTAGGCTGCAAAAACGTGTCACACATCTGGTATCTCTGTATTCAGGAGAAGTTGAGGAATGTGTTTTGGGGTGTCTTTTTACATATACCCATGCTGGGTGAGATAAATATCTTGGTCAAATGCCAACTTTGTATAAAAAAAATGGGAAAAGTTGTCTTTTGCCAAGATATTTCTCTCACCCAGCATGGGTATATGTAAAATGACACCCCAAAACACATTCCCCACCTTCTCCTGAGTACGGGGATACCAGATGTGTGACACGTTTTTGCAGCCTAGGTGGGCAAAGGGGCCCATATTCCAAAGAGCACCTTTCGGATTTCACAGGTCATTTTTTACAGAATTTGATTTCAAACTCCTTACCACACATTTGGGCCCCTAGAATGCCAGGGCAGTATAACTACCCCACAAGTGACCCCATTTTGGAAAGAAGAGACCCCAAGGTATTCGCTGATGGGCATAGTGAGTTCATGGAAGTTTTTATTTTTTGTCACAAGTTAGTGGAATATGAGACTTTGTATGAAAAAAAAAAAAAAAAAAAAAATCATCATTTTCCACTAACTTGTGACAAAAAATAAAAAATTCTAGGAACTCGCCATGCCCCTCACGGAATACCTTGGGGTGTCTTCTTTCCAAAATGGGGTCACTTGTTGGGTAGTTATACTGCCCTGGCATTTTCCAGGGGCACTAATGTGTGGTAAGTAGGTAAATGACCTGTGAAATCCTAAAGGTGCTCTTTGGAATGTGGGCCCCTTTGCCCACCTAGGCTGCAAAAAAGTGTCACACATGTGGTATCGCCGTATTCAGGAGAAGTTGGGGAATGTGTTTTGGGGTGTCATTTTACATATACCCATGCTGGGTGAGAGAAATATCTTGGCAAAAGACAACTTTTCCCATTTTTTTATACAAAGTTGGCATTTGACCAAGATATTTCTCTCACCCAGCATGGGTATATGTAAAATGACACCCCAAAACACATTCCCCAACTTCTCCTGAGTACGGCGATACCAGATGTGTGACACTTTTTTGCAGCCTAGATGCGCAAAGGTGCCCAAATTCCTTTTAGGAGGGCATTTTTAGACATTTGGATACCAGACTTCTTCTCACGCTTTGGGGCCCCTAGAATGCCAGGGCAGTATAAATACCCCACATGTGACCCCATTTTGGAAAGAAGACACCCCAAGGTATTCAATGAGGGGCATGGCGAGTTCATAGAAATTTTTTTTTTTTGGCACAAGTTAGCGGAAATTGATATTTTTAATTTTTTTCTCACAAAGTCTCCCGTTCCGCTAACTTGGGACAAAAATTTCAATCTTTCATGGACTCAATATGCCCCTCACGGAATACCTGGGGGTGTCTTCTTTCCGAAATGGGGTCACATGTGGGGTATTTATACTGCCCTGGCATTCTAGGGGCCCTAAAGCGTGAGAAGAAGTCTGGAATATAAATGTCTAAAAAATTTTACGCATTTGGTTTCCGTGAGGGGTATGGTGAGTTCATGTGAGATTTTATTTTTTGACACAAGTTAGTGGAATATGAGACTTTGTAAGAAAAAAATAATAATAATTCCGCTAACTTGGGCCAAAAAAATGTCTGAATGGAGCCTTACAGGGGGGTGATCAATGACAGGGGGGTGATCAATGACAGGGGGGTGATCAATGACAGGGGGGGTGATCAATGACAGGGGGGTGATCAGGGAGTCTATATGGGGTGATCACCACAGTCATTGATCACGCCCCTGTAAGGCTTCATTCAGACGTCCGGATGCGTTTTGCGGATCCGATCCATCTATCAGTGCATCCGTAAAAATCATGCGGACGTCTGAATGGAGCTTTACAGGGGGGTAATCAATGACAGGGGGGTAATCAATGACAGGGGGGGTGATCAGGGAGTCTATATGGGGTGATCACCACAGTCATTGATCACGCCCCTGTAAGGCTTCATTCAGACGTCCGGATGCGTTTTGCGGATCCGATCCATCTATCAGTGCATCCGTAAAAATCATGCGGACATCTGAATGGAGCTTTACAGGGGGGTAATCACCACAGTCATTGATCATGCCCCTGTAAGGCTTCATTCAGACGTCCGGATGCGTTTTGCGGATCCGATCCATCTATCAGTGCATCCGTAAAAATCATGCGGACATCTGAATGGAGCTTTACAGGGGGGTGATCAGGGAGTCTATATGGGGTGATCACCACAGTCATTGATCATGCCCCTGTAAGGCTTCATTCAGACGTCCGGATGCGTTTTGCGGATCGGATCCATCTATCAGTGCATCCGTAAAAATCATGCGGACATCTGAATGGAGCTTTACAGGGGGGTGATCAGGGAGTCTATATGGGGTGATCACCACAGTCATTGATCACGCCCCTGTAAGGCTTCATTCAGACGTCCGGATGCGTTTTGCGGATCCGATCCATCTATCAGTGCATCCGTACAAATCATGCGGACGTCTGAATGGAGCTTTACAGGGGGGTAATCAATGACAGGGGGGTAATCAATGACAGGGGGGGTGATCAGGGAGTCTATATGGGGTGATCACCACAGTCATTGATCACGCCCCTGTAAGGCTTCATTCAGACGTCCGGATGCGTTTTGCGGATCCGATCCATCTATCAGTGCATCCGTAAAAATCATGCGGACATCTGAATGGAGCTTTACAGGGGGGTAATCACCACAGTCATTGATCATGCCCCTGTAAGGCTTCATTCAGACGTCCGGATGCGTTTTGCGGATCCGATCCATCTATCAGTGCATCCGTAAAAATCATGCGGACATCTGAATGGAGCTTTACAGGGGGGTGATCAGGGAGTCTATATGGGGTGATCACCACAGTCATTGATCATGCCCCTGTAAGGCTTCATTCAGACGTCCGGATGCGTTTTGCGGATCGGATCCATCTATCAGTGCATCCGTAAAAATCATGCGGACATCTGAATGGAGCTTTACAGGGGGGTGATCAGGGAGTCTATATGGGGTGATCACCACAGTCATTGATCATGCCCCTGTAAGGCTTCATTCAGACGTCCGGATGCGTTTTGCGGATCGGATCCATCTATCAGTGCATCCGTAAAAATCATGCGGACGTCTGAATGGAGCTTTACAGGGGGGTGATCAATGACAGGGGTGTAATCAATGACAGGGGGGTGATCAGGGAGTCTATATGGGGTGATCACCACAGTCATTGATCACGCCCCTGTAAGGCTTCATTCAGACGTCCGGATGCGTTTTGCGGATCCGATCCATCTATCAGTGGATCCGTAAAAATCATGCGGACGTCTGAATGGAGCTTTACAGGGGGGTAATCAATGACAGGGGGGTAATCAATGACAGGGGGGTAATCAGGGAGTCTATATGGGGTGATCAGGGGCTAATAAGGGGTTAATAAGTGACGGGGGGGGGGGGGTGTAGTGTAGTGTAGTGGTGCTTGGTGCTACTTTACTGAGCTACCTGTGTCCTCTGGTGGTCGATCCAAACAAAGGGGACCACCAGAGGACCAGGTAGCAGGTATATTAGACGCTGTTATCAAAACAGCGTCTAATATACCTGTTAGGGGTTAAAAAAAACACATCTCCAGCCTGCCAGCGAACGATCGCCGCTGGCAGGCTGGAGATCAACTCTCTTACCTTCCGTTCCTGTGAGCGCGCGCGCCTGTGTGCGCGCGTTCACAGGAAATCTCGGCTCACGCGAGATGACGCCTATTGGCGTTAGTGTGACCTGGGAGCGCCGCAGAAATGACGCCTTTCGGCGTTAGCGTGGCGGGAAGTGGTTAAGTAAAAACCTAGTTTACAAATGCAATAGTTATTAATAAGACAGTCCATTAGTCTTCCTACTTTTTGTGTTTACATTGTTGCCTAGCAAAGGACCAAGGGACAGGTGACAACTTTTGAGCACCTCACTCCTGAGCGACTACCAATCAGAAGTAGTAAGGAAGGATTATGACGTGGACACGGATTGGGGGCAGCAGTGGACTTTTTGGCTCCGTCTCGTCCCGGACATTAAAGCTTTTCTCTGTCCAGCTTACATATATAGAAAAGACAACCCTGCAGGGAACCACTGTAACTAAACCTGCGGGTGCCTTTAGATGCAAACACTACCATAAGTGACATTTAATATAGTCAATACATAATTCTTCAAAACACAGTAAACATATATACACACACATACAGATGCAGCAGGGCTGAGTTTGTGATTTGACTGCTTGTTCTGTGTCTAGTGTTAGCTCCCTGAGAGAATGCAGTAGGTTAACTTGCAGTCCGTTAGAAAGCCACAGCGTGCACATCATGCGCACAACAAACTCGGCCCTCCTAAATCTGCAGTTAGTCCACTTAAAAGTGTCAATCTTTGCATCATGCCTTCACTAAGCAAAAGAGAAAATACTATTCAACGCTAACGTTTCAATCGCTGTGCGAACAGATGAAGCAGAGCTGAATGGGTCATTCAAATCTTAGGGACTAAGCAGTTGTGCGGCGAAAGCAAATGCAGTCCGATGGGAAGCCACAGAAAACAACCTCAGCTCTGCTACATCTGACCGTTTCCTAAATTGCCCCTACAGGATGTCATTCAAATTCCTTTGTCTCGCAGGACACCTTAACACCTGAGGCACACATCTTGTGACTCTCCAGCCGTTCCTTGACAATTCACTTTCTTCTTTTCCTCCATTCTGAATCCTTTCAGCTCCACTCATTCCTTCAATGTTACATACAGAAAAAGTAGTGAACGTAATATACACAATATAAATTACACATCACTGTGTGTGGGGGAAGGGATTCCCATCTGAGACATTTATGGCATAGCCACAGGAATGGCCATAAATGTCTGATAGATGTGGGCCCTCTGACCCCGTCAAGGTGATCTCTGGCTGCGACAGAACAGAGACGTGGCCGGGTATACAGAAACGCTGTGCTACGCAGTTTCTGAATTTACGGAAACGGCATACCACAAGCAGCTGGTTTCAGTAATCCTGGTCACCCCTCTATTAAATCACAGCCTGGATGCAGTGGCCAGAGGCCGGACTGATGGGGTCAGGGTGTGGTTCCCAGAGACCCCTCATCTACTGGATATTTATGGCCTATCCTGCAGATGAGCCATACCTGATAAGATGGGAGTGCCCCTTTAATACTGATATTCCTGGCAGCAGGAATACCACCACTGAAGGGTACAGGATTCAACACGATAAGTCCCTGAAGACACTTTTCCATTGGCAACAAAAGCCCAAAAGCTTTGGGACGGTGTACTGCTCGCCCTCCGTTTCCTCCATTTCACTTCAGAAACTGATTACAAGCGATGGGATCTCAGTTTATATACAAATAAAAGCACTTTGGCTTGAACGCAGTTCAAGTGTAAGAAGCATAAGGTAGTGGGTTCATTCCAGTGTGCTGGCTGCGGAGTGCCTAAAAAGACAGGAGAATACAGAAATTAGAGTGTTACCCCGCTTAGTCATTTCTGTGGATACTGTATCGCTTGGGCATTGTAGATAATGAGAAAACGGATGCAGCTCTGCTACATTTGACAAATTCGGTTTTGCTACGCTTGTTCACAAGTCACTGACATATACATATCTGATAACAGAGTCTTCAATTCACTTACTATTCTGCACTAACTTGAAAGGTTTATTGTGTCTTTATCATTAATCACAACAAGAGCTGCCGACAATTCTGCTGCTTGTTACTGGAAACTGTAGGTCACTTCTGCTGTCAAACATGACCGCTCGTTTACAGCTTTCAGCAATTCTGAAAGCAGCTCTGGGGTCCAATACATGCTGTAAGTCAGGATCAGTACAGGATATGTAATGCATGCACACAGTGACTCCACCAGCAGAATAGTGAGTGCAGCTCTGGAGTATAATTACAAGATTTTACTCAGGAGGAGTACAGGATAAGTAAGGTAATGTATGTACACAGTGACTCCACCAGCAGAATAGTGAGTGCAGCTCTGGAGTATAATTACAAGATTTTACTCAGGAGGAGTACAGGATAAGTAAGGTAATGTATGTACACAGTGACTCCACCAGCAGAATAGTGAGTGCAGCTCTTGAGTATAATACAAGATGTAACTGAGGATTAGTAGTAGAGAAGTAATGTATGTATAAAGTGGTTCTACCATCAAAACAGTGAGCTCAGATGTTAAAGGGTATATTAATTAGTGATATTTTGGGTTCTCAAATAATTTTCATAAATAGGTGTGAGTCGTCTAGAGATGACGCCGCCTATTTATACCTTAAATATAAAACACTCTCTGATTGCCTTACTCTACACTGAACTAAACTACATGCGACTTACTATAACTATACTATGGTGGCGTCCATAAAAAGACTATACACTGTATTATGAAAAATAAAGTATATTTATTAAAGGGAACCTGTCACCGGTATTTGTGTATAGAGCTGAGGACATGGGTTGCTAGATGGCCGCTAGCACATCCACAATACCCAGTCCCCATAGCTCTGTGTGCTTTTAGTGTGTAAAAAAACCTGATTTGATCCATATGCAAATTAACCTGATGTGTCCTGTCCCTGACTCCTCTCAGGTTAATTTGCATATGTATTAGGGATCGACCGATTATCTGTTTTACCGATATTATCGACCGATATTCAGGATTCTGACAGTTATCGGTATCGGCATCTATTTTGCCGATATTCCGATAACGTATGGGGAACACAGATCGCGCTGCCGACAGCGCTCTGTGTTCCCTCAGCAGCACAGGGGAGAAGGAAGCAGTGTCCCCTGTGATGCCGCTGCCGCCAATTAGAGGAGAGAGGACAAGAGGAGGGGAGGGGCTGTGGCCGCTGCGCCACCAATGAAGATAAGTCTTTCATTAATTCATATACAGGAGGCGGGAGCTGGCTGCAGAATCACATAGCCGGCTCCCGACCTCTATGAGCGGTAGCTGCGATCCGCGGCAGTTAACCCTCATGTGCCGCGGATCGCAGCTACTGCTCATAGAGGTCGGGAGCCGGCTATGTGATTCTGCAGCCAGCTCCCGCATCCTGTATATGAATAAATGAGAGATTTATCTTCATTGGTGGCGGAGTGTGCCCCCCCGTATTAATCATTGGTGGCGCAGTGCGCCCCCCACTCCAGTATTAAAAACATTGGTGGCGCAGTGCGCCCCCCCCCCCCACCCAAGCCCCCCCAGTTTTAATCATTGGTGACAGTGGACACAGGGTCCCCCCTCCCCTCTAATCGGAGCCCCAGCAGTGTAAGCCTGGGGCTCCGATCGGTTACCATGGCAGACAGGACGCTATTGAAGCCCTGGCTGCCATGGTAAGCTCCATGCTGCTGTGTGCACAAAGCACAGGGCAGCAGGGACAGTTTGAGCTCCTATTCACCCTGATAGAGATCTATCAGGGGGAATAGGACAAGGGTTCTAGTCCCTAAGGGGGCTAAAAGTTAGTAAAAAAAAAAAAAAACACCAAAATATTAAAGAGGACATTTCACTAGATTAAAAAATCTAAACTAACTATACAGACATGGAGAGCGGCGCCCAGGGATCCCCCTGCACTTACTATTATCCCTGGGCGCCGCTCCGTTCGCCCGGTATAGGCTCCGGTATCTCAGGCTATGAGCTGAGCGCTGCGATTGGCCAGCGCTACAGCATGGGAGAAAGAGACGCCGGCAGGTTCCACTGGGTGAAGCCTAACTGGGGCGAACGGAGCGGTGCTCAGGGATAATAGTAAGTGCAGGGGGATCCCTGGGCGCCGCTCTCCATGTCTGTATAGTTAGTTTAGATTTTTTAATCTAGTGAAAGGTCCTCTAAGTATAAATAAAAAAGAAAGATTTACAAATAAAGAAAAACTACACATTAACAATAAAAATATTCATTTTCAGCAGATTTGTGTAGGAATTTTTTTTTTTCAAAAATGAAATTTCACAGAATATCGGTATAAATTATTGGCTATCGGCCCTAAAAAATCAATATCGGTCGATCCCAAATATGTATCAAATCTTTTTTTTTGACACAATAAAAGCACACAGAGCTATGGGGACTGGGTATTGCGGATATGCTAGCGGCCATCTAGCAACCCATGTCCTCAGCTCTATACCCAAAATCCTGGTGACAGGTTCCCTTTAACACAATAACATGTCTACAGTCTACTAATGCGTTATATCTAGAGATATATATATATATATATATATATATATATATATATATTACACACACATATAGACGCACACACCACAGTACAGTAATAGCACTACAATAAACACCTAGCTACACTACACACAGTACAATATAATACACAATTCCACCCCACAAATCTACCTAAACATTACATTTACATACACACATACGTATACCAGCAGTCCATCCAACCTGGCTACACACTCTGTCCCTACAGGGTAAACACAACAGTGGCACTGCAAGGGTTAATACACGATGCAGGCCAGGAATATACTACAGGGAACACAATGCAGGCCAGGGGTGAATAGGGGTAAATCAGGGCAGGGATATTAGGGGTACCTCATGGGTTAATATTGGTGGCAGCAGTAAAGGGGTTACTGCAATTCTGGAGGGAAAGGGTTAATTGCAAACACAGGATATGTGGCACTGCAATGCAGGAGGGAAAGGGTTACTCAGCCATCTCCAGGGGCACGTGGGGCTGGTCTGCCTCTCTTCCTTCATGGAGCTGCTCAGTTCATCTCTCTCTCCCATGTGTCTGTTTGTGTTCCAGTCCCAAGAAAAAGAGCCTTTGTCCTGGCTGGGCTAATATAAGCCCAAAAGCAGCCCACCTCCCCCTCTTCAACCTACGGGCTCGTTCACACGAATGTTTTTTTTTTGTCTTCCGTATACGGGCCGTTTTTTGCGTTCCGTATACGGTACCATTCATTTCAATGGTTCCGCAAAAAAACACTGAATGTACTCCGTATGCATTCCCTTTCTGTATTTCAGTTCCGTTGAAAGATAGAACACGTCCTATTATTGCCCGCAAATCACGTTCCGTGGCTCCATTCAAGTCAATGGGTCCGCAAAAAAAAACTGAACACATATAGAATGTACTCTGTACGTCTTTCCTATCCGTTACGTTTTTGCAAAAATCTATTGAAAATTTTATGCCCAGCCCAATTTTTTCTATGTAATTACTGCATACTGTATATGCCATACGGAAAAACAGAACCGGAAACACAACGTAAACAAAAAACGTATCCGTTAAAAACGGCCCGCAAAACACTGAAACAGCCATACGGTCGTTGTGAATGAACCCTAAGGTGCATGTGACGGAATGCATGCACTCAGACTGTAACAGATGACTGCCAGTTGGCCCCCTGAGGCTCAGGATCTGTACAGACAAAGGAATTCCCGTCCAAGGTGTAAATGAGAGAATCCCCCCTTACACCATGGCACCACACACACACACACACCACTGTAAGGTGGGGGAGAGCATAATAACTAGGGTTGTCCCGATACCACTTTTTTAGGACCGAGTACAAGTACCGATACTTTTTTTCAAGTAGTCACCGATACCGAATACCGATACTTTTTTTAAATGTCATGTGACCGTTTTGGGGGATCTGTGGATCTGTGGATGACGCACTGTCATGTGGGGGACCTGTGGATGGCACTGTTATGGGGGACCTGTGGATGGCACTGTTATGGGGGACCTGTGGATGGCGCTGTTATGGGGGACCTGTGGATGGCGCTGTTATGGGGGACCTGTGGATGGCGCTGTTATGGGGGATCTGTGGATGGCACTGTTATGGGGGATCTGTGGATGGCACTGTTATGGGGGATCTGTGGATGGCACTGTTATGGGGGATCTGTGGATGGCACTGTTATGGGGGATCTGTGGATGGCACTGTTATGGGGGATCTGTGGATGGCACTGTTATGGGGGATCTGTGGATGGCACTGTTATGGGGGATCTGTGGATGGCACTGTTATGGGGATCTGTGGATGGCGCTGTTATGGGGGATCTGTGGATGGCACTGTTATGGGGATCTGTGGATGGCACTATTATGGGGATCTGTGGATGGCACTGTTATGGGGGATCTGTGGATGGCACTGTTATGGGGGATCTGTGGATGGCACTGTTATGGGGGATCTGTGGATGGCACTGTTATGGGGGATCTGTGGATGGCACTGTTATGGGGGATCTGTGGATGGCACTGTTATGGGGGATCTGTGGATGGCACTGTTATGGGGGATCTGGGGATGGCACTGTTATGGGGGATCTGTGGATGGCACTGTTATGGGGGATCTGTGGATGGCACTGTTATGGGGGATCTGTGGATGGCACTGTTATGGGGGATCTGTGGATGGCACTGTTATGGGGATCTGTGGATGGTGCTGTTATGGGGGATCTGTGGATGGCACTGTTATGGGGATCTGTGGATGGCACTGTTATGGGGATCTGTGGATGGCACTGTTATGGGGGATCTGTGGATGGCACTGTTATGGGGGATCTGTGGATGGCACTGTTATGGGGATTTGTGGATGGCACTGTTATGGGGATCTGTGGATGGTACTGCTATGGGGTGGGATATCTGTGGATGGCATTGTTATGGGGTGGGGGGATCTGAGGATGGCATTGTTATTTGGTGGGGGATCTGTGGATGGTGCTGTTATAGGGGATCTGTGGATGGAACTGTTATGGGGAGGATCTGTGGATGACACTGCTATATGTCATCCACAGATCCCCCTCATAACAGTGTCCCCCAATACACCGGGCCCCGCCGCTCACCGAAGTATTTATAAACGTGAATCCTTATCCTGTTATTAAGTTGAACTAACGCTGCCCTCTCCCATGTTCCCCTGTATCCCCCTGTATCCCCACAGCACTTACTTAAGCTTCCATAGCAGGCAGAGCGGACGGCACCAGTAACGTCACTCACTGACGTCGCGCGTCTGCTCCGCCTGCTTCATTCATAAAGTGGGCGGAGCAGGCGCTCTACGTCAGTGAGTGACGTTACTGCTGCCGTCCGCTCTGCCTGCTATTGAAGCTTACAGGGGGATACAGGGGAACATGGGAACATGGGAGAGGGCAGCGTTAGTTCAACTTAATAACAGGATAAGGATTCACGTTTATAAATACTTTGGTGAGCGGCGGGGCCCGGTGTAAGAGTACAGTGACTGCACCGGGCCCCGCCCATAGTTACGGACTCCAGCCCCTCCTCTCTCCCGATGCTGCATCTTTGCCGGGCCGCAAAAATATTCATTGCGGGCCGCATGACACCCATGCAGTAAGTAATACCCAGTCACATACCAGCAATAATTATCGTTGCCGGCTCTCTCCACCCCTTCTCAGCTGCCGTTCACTGCCCCCTCTATGCACCGCTCACCAGCCCGCTTGATGTAAAAAAAAAAAAAAAGTATTCTATTTATGTATCGGGGCGGGGTATCGGCGGCTGAGTACCGCCGAGAAAACTCGGAATCGGTCCCGATACCGATACTAGTATCGGTATCGGGACAACCCTAATAATAACCATGCTGAGAGAGATAAAATATATAGATATAGATAGACACAAAGTGGATATAAAAAGTCTACACACCCCTGTTAAAAATTTCAGGTTTCTGTGATGTAAAAAAATGAGAAAGATAAATCATTTCTGAACTTTTTCCACCTTTAATGTGACCTATAAACTGTACAACTCAATTGAAAAACAATCTGAAATCTTTTAGGTAAAGGGAAGAAAACATATAAAAATAAAATAATATGGTTGCATAAGTGTGCACACCCTTAAACTAATACTTTGTTGCATGGCACATTTTGACTTGGCAAGATTTGCCAACTCTTCTTTGCAAAAACACTCCAAATCTGTCAGATTACGAGGACATCTCCTGTGCACAGCCCTCTTCAGATCACCCCACAGATTTTCAATCGGATTCAGGTCTGGGCTCTGGCTGGGCCATTCCAAAACTTTAATCTTCTTCTGGTGAAGCCATTCCTTTGTTGATTTGGATGTATGCTTTGGGTCGTTGTCATGCTGAAAGATGAAGTTCCTCTTCATGTTCAGCTTTCTAGCAGAAGCCTAAAGGTTTTGTGCCAATATTGACTGGTATTTGGAACTGTTCATAATCCCCTCTAGCTTAACTAAGGCCCCAGTTCCAGCTGAAGAAAACCGCCCCTTGGCATGATGCTGCCACCACCATGCTTCACTGTGGGTATGGTGTTCTTTTGGTGATGTGCAGAGTTGTTTTTGCGGCAAACATATCATTTGAAATTATGGCCAAAAAGTTCAACCTTGGTTTCATCAGACCATAACACCTTTTCCCACATGCTTTTGGGAGACTTCAGATGCGTTTTTTTTTTTTCAAAATGTAGCCTGGCTTGCATGTTTTTCTTCGCAAGAAAAGGCTTTCGTCTTGCCACTCTACCCCATAGCCCAGACGTATGAAGAATACGGGAGATTTTTGTCACATGTACCACACGGCCAGTACTTGCTAGATATTCCTGCAGCTCCTTTAATGTTGCTGTAGGCCTCTTAGTCGCCTCCCAGACCAGTTTTCTTCTCGTCTTTTCATCAATTTTGGAGGGACGTCCAGTTCTTGGTAATGTTACTGTTGTGCCATATTTTCTCCACTTGATGACGACTGTCTTCACTGTGTTCCATGGTATATCTAATGCCTTGGAAATTATTTTGTACCCTTCTCCTGACTGATACCTTTTAACAATGAGATCCCTCTGATGCTTTGGAAGCTCTCTGTGGACCATGGCTTTTGCTGTGGGATGCGACTAAGAAAATTTCAGGAAAGACCAACTAGAGCAGCTGAACTTTATTTGGGGTTAATCAGAGGCACTGATTACAGGTGTATGCTGACTCGTATTTAACAGGATTTTTGAATGTGATTGCTTAATTCTGAACACAGCTACATCCCCAGTTATAAGAGGGTGTGCACACTTATGCAACCGCATTATTTTTTATTTTTTTTGTTATCTTCCCTCCACCTAAAAGATTTCAGTTTGTTTTTAGGTTTATAGGTCACATTAAGGCCCCTTTCACACGGGCGAGTATTCCGCGCGGGTGCAATGCGTGAGTTGAACGCATTGCACCCGCACTGAATCAGGACCCATTCATTTCTATGGGGCTGTTCACATGAGCGGTGATTTTCACGCATCACTTGTGCGTTGCGTATAAATCACAGCATGCTCTATATTCAGCGTTTTTCACACAACGCAGGCCCCATAGAAGTGAATGGGGTTGCGTGAAAATCGCAAGCATCCGCAAGCAAGTGCAGATGCGGTGCGATTTTCAAACACGGTTGCTAGGAGACGATCGGGATGGAGCCCCGATCATTATTATTTTCCCTTATAACATGGTTATAAGGGAAAATAATAGCATTCTGAATACAGAATGCATAGAAAAATAGCGCTGGAGGGGTTAAAAAATAAAATAAAAAATAATTTAACTCACCTTAATCCACTTGATCGCGGAGGCCGGCAACTCCTTCTGTCTCCTTTGCTGAACAGGACCTGTGGTGAGCATTCATTACAGGAAAATGACCTGTGGTGACGTCACTCCGGTCATCACATGATCTTTTACCAAAGGAGACAGAAGGAGAAGCCGGCCTCCGCGATCAAGTGGATTAAGGTGAGTTACATTTTTTTTAAATTATTTTTTTTAACCCCTCCAGCGCATGTTATAAGGGAAAATTATACAATCTACAGAACACCGATCCCAACTCCACACAACCTGGGGGCACTTGGGTATACATATACACATCCCCACACATATATTGGGCCCAAAGTGGCCATACAAGGTAGGTATATATATATATATTTTTTAGAAGTGGGACGACGAATCCGTTGAATTTTGCTCGATTCGTGGACTCGAATCCCGACGTAATTTCGAATCCGACGAATCCCGCCGCGACGTCACGTGTCATGTCCCCGCGCCTACCATTTCCCCAGTGGCGTTGCCCCCCATGTGCCCCCATTCATTTTGGCCACTCACAGGAGTGTACATTTCTTCTAAACTGTAATCGGTATCCTCTGACCTGGTCCTGCAGCAACTTTAAATCAGCGCTTGCTCGGTAACAACTAACAGGCAGTGCAAGCGCCTGCTCCTCCCACTAGGCGGCGCAGGCGCGTGACACCACTGTGAGCACTGCCCGCGCACTGCCTGTAGGCTGTAGCTTGGCCCTGTTACCGAAGCTAGCTGAGGAGTGGTGTAAGGTACTAGTAGAGATTAGCGGCAGCTTATTTAAAGTTAAAGTTACTGCAGGATATGGATTACAGTTTTGAAATGTGACTGTCAAATGTACACTCCTGCGAGCGAGATCTGTCGATGACACTGTCATGGGGTGGATCTGTGGATGACACATATAGCATAAGATGCTATATACGGTATGTGTCATCCATAGATCCCCCTCCATAACCCTGCTATCCACAGATCCCCCTCCATAACCGTGTCATCCACAGATCCCCCTCCATAACAGTGTCATCCACAGATCCCCATAATTCTTATGTACAGGATTCGAGATTCAAAAGATTCGATATATTCGAAAAAAATTGGATTCGTCCCACCTCTAATATATATATATATATAATACATGTATACATATATTTGAATAATACTCCTTCCCTCTACAACAGCTCTGGGCTATAATAAAGGATGTAACTCAGGATCACTACAGGATAAATAATGTATGTACAGAGTGACTCCACCATCAGAGTAGTGAGTGCAGCTCTGGAGTATAATACAGGCTGTACACCAGTTTTTATAAATTTAGAAATGTTTTTCTTAAAGCTCTGTTCACATCTGTATTGTGGCTTCCATCATGTTTTATGCCATTTTTAATGTCAAGAATTTTCCATCGTTTTAACGAGAACATCTTCTGACCAAAAATTATGGAAACCTTGATGAAGTCCCCACCGGCGGCTAGTAGATCAGGGCTCCTTTCACAATACCTTACTTAAATAGTATCTTCGTTATTCGGGCCTTCGTCCTCCTCGTCGTCCTCCTCCTTAGCTCTGTAGTGGAGGTTCCTTAGCTCTCGTCTACTCATAGAAGCGCGGGATGTGGCCACAGGTGGAATGTCCTAGGTGTCAAAGAAATCAGATTATAAGACACCAATCTTCACTGATACTATAACTACTGCCATTTTTATCTGCAGCTCTCAGGATACCGGCTGCATGTTAATTTATAATACAGTAAATGTCATCCCAACGAGAATGAAACTGGCAAGGTGCCAAACTAGGTGTCTGGTTACAAACAAACCCCGCATGTAGTCTGACCTCAAATTCTCACCTGCATTAGATCTGCGTTTTCAAAGAATCTCCCAAGTGGCATTGGTTGGTTGCTGTCTTCATCAAAAAAGGGACTGTTGTCTCTGCCATCTGGGAGTGCTGTGCCCAACAAGGTCATCCCATCACAGCTA
Source organism: Bufo bufo (assembly GCF_905171765.1). NCBI lineage: Eukaryota > Metazoa > Chordata > Amphibia > Anura > Bufonidae > Bufo > Bufo bufo. Next base: position 124,833,596 of record NC_053389.1, read on the forward strand.
TCATCAGTTAACCCATGATATGACACCTGACGAGCAGGGACCCGAGTGCTGACCGTCATCTTTGGACATCTCCTGCCTGGACCTTTTGCCTGAGCACCAGCTTTGGCACCTCTCTTGGCGCTATCACAGGGTTTTCCACTGTTCTGGTCACATATAATCTTTTTGGACAGGTTCCTGTTGGAAGCTTTGTGGGTTGATGCCTGAAATAAATTAGATACATCCATTTTCCATTAGATACATCCTCTTTAGCATAACCCTTTTCCACTAAACAGGGCCCCCATGATTGGATGATCATAGGAATATCTGCTGCTGGTTCCCCCTTCATGTGACCACTGCTATAATGGATTTTTTGACTAGATTTGCTTCATTCCGCACAATCCTTTCTTCCAGAGAATATACTCACCATCCCTCAATTTTTATATTAAAGGGCTTGTCCCATGAAAGATATTCTACAGTTTACAAACCAGCGCCTGGATCTGAATATTTTTGCATTTAATTAAAAATTCATTATAGCTACTGAATTAGGGCCCATTCACACAATCGTATGGCCGTCGTGCCCGTGCTGTGGACCGCTGCAGAGGCACCGGCCGTGTGAACTCCGATGCGGACCCATTGACTTGAACGGGTCCGCGATCAGCAAGATTCGGCAAAAGATAGGATAGGTCCTAACTTTTGCGGTGTGAAGGCACGGATCGGAAGCCCATGTCCTATGTTTTTCCGTATCATGCAGATCACGGAGATCATATGGCCGGTGCCTGTGTTTTGCGGACCGCTATTTGGGCACGGTGGCCATAGGTTTGAATGAGCCCTTAGGGTTCAGTCACAAGATAGTATGTATTTTGCAGTCCGCAAAAAAATACGGATGACGTCTGTGTTATATCCATGTTGCATCCGTTTTTTGGGGGGGATTCATTGTAACAATGCCTATTCTTGTCTGCAAAATGGACAAGAATAGGACATGTTCTATCTTTTTTGCGGGGCCGCGGACCAAAACCGGCCGTGTGAATGGGGCCTATTTAAGTGAAATCTGTATAGCGCCACCTGCTGTCTAATTTCTCTGTCCTGCTCACTGAGATAGAAGCACACGCTCAGTTCCATCCTTCAACTGTGGCCAGCTACAGTAGAAAGAACACGCTCCCTGAGCGGACAACTCAAATCTAGCAGAACAATTAGATCAATGAATGGGGAGATCTCTGGATCCAATGAGGTACAGAGCTGGTTCTAGATATGTTAGAAAGAGATTGCCCTGTACTATATGATGTCCGGCTATACCCCTGCCAACTATACCCCCTCCAGCCTGGAGAGAGCATATCAGTTTTTAGCTTAGTGTCGTAGGAGGCAGACCTCTCTTTGCAGGGTCAATTCTGCTATTTTTTATTAGGTTTCCTTTCAGACTGGGGGAACAGGGCCACCTGGCCTCCCTGTTTTCCAAGGGACCAGCTCCCCCAAGAAGAAAAAAAGAGGACCAGGGCAGCCTCGCTCCCCTGCTTCCCGCCAGCCAAGGGGTCACCTGGATCCAGCCCTCCCTCCTTGCCAGCTACCTGCCACTTCGGTACCAGCAGCTGAGGAGGTGACCCTGCTGAACCCATCGGGTGAACAGAGGAGGAGGAGGATGGGGCGAGTAGTCCGGATTGGGTGAGAATTCCTGTGTTCCCCTCTATTCTCCCTGCCCCCCCCCTTCCCTCCCTGGGGCCCACATGTCCTTCTCACATGGGGTTTGGCCCTGGTTCTTCCTCCTCCAGCTGGTCTCCGGCATGCGCCCCCTCTCCTGGGCAACCCGCTCCTCCCATTCCGCTTTTCAGCCGACCTGAAGTTCTTCGCGGCCAGCCGTCACAACTAATTTAGCACCGATCTCGGGGGCCTACTAGGTTGCAAATTCTCTGAGCCCGCCCCCTACACTTGAAGGAATGGGACCCTCGACCGCCAGACACTCCTTGGAGGGTGGAGTTGCCTCTTTTTTCCACGCTGGCCCTCCCTCTTCTCCTCAGTCGGCAGGAAGCTTCACTGGGGGACATCAGGACCTGGTTCCACCTGCAGCTTTCTGGTAGGACAACTCTATATCCCTCCAGCCCTGGGACCAGCTCTTAGAGCCATTTTCGAACCCACGACTGACACCCGCCCGGCACCAGCCCCCACCCACTATGCTTGCGCAAAATGAGAGCTCATGTTACCTCGGGCCAGTCGGACTCCCTGTGTTCCGCATGCCTGCGCCCAGACCGGCCCTAGCCATCCCGACCGAGCAGCCGCACTCCCCCCCCCCCTGACCGTGTGGAACCCGGGCAGTAGAGGACCTATCAAAAGTTTGCCAATCCACCCTCTCATGGGTCGATTGGTTGACCAGTCCTCACCTCCGCATCTTCCTAGGGCAACCAACCCAGGGGCAGACCTTCTCACAAACACCCCAGAACAGGACACCTTTCCTCTTCTGGCGCCTCGGTGTCTCCCCCAAGGCCACGCTCGGATATGTCCTCCCTCCCAGGCGAGACACTGTCCAAAGGGGAGGTTACTTGATTCAGACTCGGATCTGGAACAATCTTCTAAGACTGTTTCCATGGCAGATAGCCTGGTCGTGGCTGTCCACGACACCGTCCAGGTTCAGGACGACTCTCCTTCGTCAAGCCGCCAGGGAGTTTCTTTTCTCCACTCGAGACAAGCCCCTAAGGCCTTTCCCTTGCATGACGATTTTTCGGTCGTCATTGCCAAGGCATGGGACTATGCAGACCGTTGTTTCAGCGCTTCTAAGCTCCTCGATCTGTTATACTCCTTTCCGCCAGACCTGGTTGTAAAATGGTCGTCCCCGCCCGTCACGTGTCTCACTAAGCATACCGCTATCCCCATGGCTGATGGCACGTCCCTTCAGGACCCCGTGGATTGCCACCTGAAGTCTTTTACCGAGTCCGCCTTTGCGAAGGCTGGCTCCGCGCTTCATCCCATTTTTGCCTCCGCGTGGGTGGCTAAGGCGGTCTCTGAATGGGCCCTTCGCCTGCACCAGGACATCGCGGCTGATCTTCACCCAGTGGACCTCCAGTTTTTGGCCCTGCAGATCTCTCAGGCAGGAAAGAACCTCTGCGAGGCCTCTTTGTATGCGGGCTCTCTTGTTGCCCGCTCATCCGCTCTCACAGTCGCCTTACGACGCGAGGTGTGGCTTAAAGTCTGGGCTGCAGACTCCTCGTCAAAGCGTTCCCTTACTGGGCTTCCCTTTTCGGGCTCTCGTCTGTTTAGTGCTCGGTTGGACGAGATCATCTCTGAGGCCACGGGCGGTAAAAGTACCCACTTCCCACAGGGCAAGGCCAAGCGTCCAGTTCACTCTAGGCCCTTAAACTCCTGTTTTCACTCCTTTCGCCGCTTCTTCGGCACACGCCCGCCGGCAGGGGCGCGACCCAGGGTTTCCAATCAAGAGCAGAAGAGCTTACTTTAAACACCAACCGTCCTTTAAATTCCAACCAGCCTGGCACCCGTGGGCAGAACCCGCCCGCGCTCCTGCCAATAGAAAATCTTCATCATGAAGGGGCGCCCCCGCCCTCTCGGATGGAGGGTCGGCTCCTCCTTTTTCAGAATGTTTGGCGGTCCCACATTTCCGACGAATGGGTACTCAAGATAGTAACCTCCGGACTGATTTTTTCTTTCGCAAACACCCAGGGACTGAGTTCGGGCCGCCGCCTTTTTTCAGGCATTACAGTCCCATCTCGACCCGGGAAGTTATCTCCCCGGTTCCACTGGCGGAGCAGTTCACAGGTTTTTAATCAAACCTGTTTGTCGTCCCCAAGAAAAAGGGATCTGCTCGCCTGGTTCTAGACCTCAAGTTGCTGAACCGGTTTGACAGGGTCCAGCACTTCAGGATGGAGTCTCTCCGCTCTATGGTTGCCTCTCTGGAACGAGGCGAGTTCATTTCCTCGGTGAACATTCAGGAGGCGTACCTGCACGTTCCCATTGCTCCCGCGCACCAGCGTTTTCTTTGCTTTGCAGTCTCACCACTACCCTTCAGCCTAGCGACAGCACCGCGAGTATTTACGAAAGTGCTCGCTCCTCTCCTCATCCTTCTCCATTCCAGGGGCATCACCCTGATGCCCTATCTGGACGACATCCTCATCAAGGCTGCGACCTTCGGTCAGAACAAGGACAGTTTACACATCACCCTGGACGCCCTGGCTGGCTGGTGAACTTTCAGAAGTCAGCACTGCATCCCAGCAGGCGATTACTTTCCTCGGCATGATCCACGACACGGCGACAGTCCTCCTCCCCCGGACAAGCGGTTATCCCTTCAGCGGTCGGTTTATCATCTCCTCTGGAGCAGACATCCGTCGATCCGGTTTTGCACGCGAGTGTTGGGAACGATGGTCTCTTCCTTCAAGGCGCTTCCATTTGCCCAATTTCACACTCCCCCTCATCCTGGGACAAGACTGTTACGATTGTTACGGCATACTAGGAAATGCTCCAAACTCCTGAATGGAACCTCATGAATAGCTGCTAGCAGACGAATAGGAAACGCACCCAAGCGGCTTACACTCCTAGCAATCAGTCTCTAACAGCATACAGTGAATCCCCCCATGAACGAGACGAGGCTCCGTGTTGAGGGTCAAGCAGTGGTCACCCAGAGCTGTGTGTTTATTGTTCTTATATAACATTGTTACACACAAGTACCACCCACAGGGTTTTGTAAAAACAACCAATAAACACGTACAATACAGTAAAACACTCTCACACAAAATCCTCCCCTCTGCCTGTGATACAATTACCTTACACAATGGGTTGATGTAATTATCACAAATATACAATGTCCCACCCATTACAGTACACATAGACATTTAACATATCCCAAAATGGCACGAATTAGACCAGGGGTTCAAAAGTTAGTAAAAGTCCTTTGTGAACAAAGGAAGCATGGCTTTTCTGCCCAGAAACAGTTTTTACAGAGTTAGTCTGTGTGAGATAATTGGCTTAACTGGGTGTGGTAAGCCAACTAGGTACAGAAAATACCTCTATTCACAACAGCAAAACTACACAAAAATACATAACTCCTATCAAACTGAACAGAACCCCCACATTCAACTTATCCCCAGATGGCTTGGATCTGAGCGCTCAGTATATCCGAACAGCGCTCAGATGCCACAAACACAGTCAAATCGCCATGGGGTTTAAGTTTAGCATGGGCTGATGAGAGGGCCCATAATCCTGGGGCAAGAGGCTGGCAAACAGGCCCCTCCAAAACCCAGTGGCAAGGTTATTTTCGCAAAACATCTCCCCCTCCCAGGGAAGAGTAACCAGATACCTGACCTCACGCCGGTCGGTATCTGAGTTAATCTGGCAGTCCACCCACAACCAAATACTGGACCTGTTGATTTTGGTAGCCTGTCTCTGTCCAGTGAGTCCACCAAGGTTATGTTGGTAACTGGTACTCCCGGTCTCTGTGTTGCTCCCTGGCTTGGAGTGGAGGTTGCTTTGTGGGCAGGGATCAGCGGTACTATGCCCTGGTTGCCAGCCTCTTGCCCCAGGATTATGGGCCCTCTCATCAGCCCCTGCTAAACTTAAACTCCATGGCGATTTGACTGTGTTTGTGGCATCTGAGCGCTGTTTTGATATATTGAGCGCTCAGATCCAAGCCATCTGGGGAGATGTTAAATGTCTATGTTTACTGTAATGGTTGGGACATTGTACACTGCTCAAAAAAATAAAGGGAACACAAAAATAACATCCTAGATCTGAGTTAATTAAAAATTCTTCTGAAATACTTTGTTCTTTACATAGTTGAATGTGCTGACAACAAAATCACACAAAAATAAAAAAATGGAAATCAAATTTTTAACCCATGGAGGTCTGGATTTGGAGTCACACTCAAAATTAAAGTGGAAAAACACACTACAGGCTGATCTAACTTTGATGTAATGTCCTTAAAACAAGTCAAAATGAGGCTCAGTAGTGTGTGTGGCCTCCACGTGCCTGTATGACCTCCCTACAACGCCTGTGCATGCTCCTGATGAGGTGGCGGACGGTCTCCTGAGGGATCTCCTCCCAGTCCTGGACTAAAGCATCTGCCAACTCCTGGACAGTCTGTGGTGCAACGTGACGTTGGTGGATAGAGCGAGACATGATGTCCCAGATGTGCTCAATTGTATTCAGGTCTGGGGAACGGGCGGGCCAGTCCATAGCATCAATGCCTTCATCTTGCAGGAACTGCTGACACACTCCAGCCACATGAGGTCTAGCATTGTCTTGCATTAGGAGGAACCCAGGGCCAACCGCACCAGCATATGGTCTCACAAGGGGTCTGAGGATCTCATATCGGTACCTAATGGCAGACAGGCTACCTCTGGCGAGCTCATGGAGGGCTGTGCGGCCCTCCAAAGAAATGCCACCCCACACCATTACTGACCCAATGCCAAACCGGTCATGCTGGAGGATGTTGCAGGCAGCAGAACGTTCTCCACGGCGTCTCCAGACTCTGTCACATCTGTCACATGTGCTCAGGTTGAACCTGCTTTCATCTGTGAAGAGCACAGGGCGCCAGTGGCGAATTTGCCAATCTTGGTGTTCTCTGGCAAATGCCAAACGTCCTGCACGGTGTTGGGCTGTAAGCACAACCCCCACCTGTGGACGTCGGGCCCTCATATCACCCTCATGGAGTCTGTTTCTGACCGTTTGAGCAGACACATGCACATTTGTCGCCTGCTGGAGGTCATTTTGCAGGGCTCTGGCAGTGCTCCTCCTGTTCCTCCTTGCACAAAGGCGGAGGTAGCGGTCCTGCTGCTGGGTTGTTGCCCTCCTACGGCCTCCTCCACGTCTCCTGATGTACTGGCCTGTCTCCATGTAGCGCCTCCATGCTCTGGACACTACGCTGACAGACACAGCAAACCTTCTTGCCACAGCTCGCATTGATGTGCCATCCTGGATAAGCTGCACTACCTGAGCCACTTGTGTGGGTTGTAGACTCCGTCTCATGCTACCACTAGAGTGAAAGCACCGCCAGCATTCAAAAGTGACCAAACCATCAGCCAGGAAGCATAGGAACTGAGAAGTGGTCTGTGGTTATCACCTGCAGAACCACTCCTTTATTGGGGGTGTCTTGCTAATTGCCTATAATTTCCACCTGTTGTCTATCCCATTTGCACAACAGCATGTGAAATTGATTGTCACTCAGTGTTGCTTCCTAAGTGGACAGTTTGATTTCACAGAAGTGTGATTGACTTGGAGTTACATTGTGTTGTTTAAGTGTTCCCTTTATTTTTTTGAGCAGTGTATATTTGAGTAGCGATTTCTGTCCTATTGTCTCCACGTGTGTCTTGGCGATTTCCCTTTGTCCTGAGAGATAATTGAATTACTCCTCGGTTGTCTCCAGGACAGAAGACATTGTGTATTCTCCTGCCTGTGATGATTACATTAACCCATTGTGTAAGGTAATTGTATCACAGGCAGAGGGGAGGATTTTGTGTGGGAGTGTTTTACTGTATTGTACGTGTTTATTGGTTCTTTTTACAAAACCCTGTGGGTGGTAACCTTGTTGGAAAATGCTTGTGTGTTCAATAAAGAGTTCCTGTTTTACATTCAACATAGAGCCTCGTCTCATGTGTGTGGGGATTGCTATACGCTGTATACTCCCTTGGCTATAACTCCTAGCTCTTGTAAGAGCTGTTCCTGCTCTCTGGATTTAGGAAAGGTTCACCCACTGGAGCCTGGAGCCTTGTCGTAGGTCCAGGGTGGGTAGGAGACAGTGAGACCTCAACCAAGCTTCGGCGGTTCGTGGGGTCTGCAGCGCTTACGGTGTCAAGTGGAGTGCTTGGAGTCCTCGGGAAGCACTAGGAGCATCCATCGACAGAGGTACCCGGTCGGGGTGCCAGGAGATCCGTTACAAAGACTATACCATCAACCTTTCCTCGCAGGTGCGGTCAGACCTCAGGTGGTGGCACTCAACTCCAAACACGGTCTCCGGCAAATCCTTTCTCCTGATCTCATGGTCGGTCATCACCACTGATGCGAGCCTCCTCAGATGGGGCGGGTCTTCCCACCTCGGACAGTCCAAGGCAAATGGTCTCTGTTGGAATCCAGATTACCCATCAACATCCTGGAACTTCGGGCCATCCATTTGTCCCTGCTTCATTGGACTCCTCTCCTGAAGGGACTGCCGGTCTGGATCCAGTCGGACAATGCCACAACGGTGGCGTACATCAATCACCAAGGGGGAACCCGCAGTCGGGCGGTGATGGCGGAGTCGGCCAAGACTCTAAAGTGGGTGGAGGAAAATGTACCAGCTCCATCGGCAGTCTACATTCCAGGAGTGGAGAATTGGACAGCGGACTTCCTCAGCTGGAACCCAGAGGTGTTTAACTCCATCTGCCTCCGTTGGGGCCATCTGGACGTGGATCTGATGGCATCCAGGATTAACCACAAGCTTCCCACCTTCATCTCGCAGATCCCCAGGCATGCACAGTTGACGCACTGGTGACCTCATGGGACAGCTTTTCTCTCCTGTACGTCTTCCCCCCTTCTCCTACCCCGGGTCCTTCGCAGAATCAAGAGGAAAGGCATCCAGACGATTCTCATCGCCCAGGATTGGCCACGCCGAGCCAATCCTCTCCTTTTTGCAAAGGGGGCTGGATTTGGGTCTTGGTCTTAGTTCTCTAAAAGTCCATGTGTCAGCGCTTGCAATCCTTACGAGCGTCCTCTGGCGCAAAAGGCCCCGGTTAAGACCTTCCTTCAAGGGGTGGCTCACACTGTCCCTCCTTATCACCCCCCTTTACCCTCTTGGGATTTGAACTTTGTTGGTTCTCTCCAATCAGCTCCCTTCGAGCCTCTTGACGCGGTGTATCTCCACCTTCTTTCCTGTAAAGTGGCCTTTCTGGTGGCGGTCACCTCCATCAGACGTGTGTCGGAATTGGCGGCACTCTCCTGTAGGGAGTCCTTTCTTATTCTGCACCAAGGTAAGGCGGTGCTTCACCCCGGGCTTTCCTTTTTTCCGAAGGTAGTCTCCGCCTTCCATGTCAATGACGACATCGTTATCCCCTCATTTTTTCCCTCGCCTTCACATCCTAGGGAACGGGCCCTCCACCAGTTGGATGTGGTTCGTGCTCTACGGGTTTATTTATCTGCTTCGGAGTCGTTTCGGCATACCGACTCACTCTTCGTTATTCCCGAGGATTCTCGCAAGGGTTTGGCAACCTCCAAAGGAACGATTGCCAGGTGGATCCGCTTGGCCATTGCCAAGGCATATCGCTCCCGCCCCTCCATATCACGGCTCACTCGACCAGGGCGGTAGGCGCTTCTTTGGCCTGTTTCCACCAGGCTTCCGCTTTACAGCTGTGTAAGCCAGCAACCTGGTCTTCCTTGCACACGTTTACCAAGTTCTACCAGGTGCATACCTTTGCGTCGGCAGACGCCGCTCTGGGTTGCAAGGTCTTGCGGGCTGCGGTATGTTAGGCTCCTGCGACTTCCATGGGTGTGTGGTTTCTTCCTTCCCCGTGGACTGCTTTGGAACGTCCCACGCTCCTGTGTACCCCAATGATATGAGCGAGAAAACAAGATTTTTGTGGACTTACCTGTAAAATCTCTTTCTCGCTGAGTTCATTGGGGGACACAGCTCCCTCCCTTTGTTTGTTCTCTAATTTTGCCGCAGGTGACGGCGGTTGTTTGGCTTGTGGGGTCCTCAGTTTTGAGTTCGGACCCACTGGTTATTGTTATGTTATTTAATTTCTGATTTATTTTCCTCCTACTGCTTGCGCACAAACTGATATGCTCTCTCCAGGCTGGAGGGGGTATAGCCGGCGGGAGGAGCTCACAATTTTTAGCTTAGTGTCGCCTCCTAGCGGCAGCAGCAGCTATACCCACGGTCCTGTGTCCCCCAATGAACTCAGTGAGAAAGAGATTTTACAGGTGAGTCCACAAAAATCTCGCTTTTTTGCGGTGCGGACTGTCGGATGCGGATCGTGGACCCCATTCAAGTGGATGGGTCCACCATCAGCATGCGGCGGTCCTACGGTTGTACATTCGAGTGCATGAGCCCAAAGTCTGAGGTCCAAGCGAAGCAAATGCCAACTAAGATGTCATCTTGGAGCGTCCTTGGCTAGAAGCAGCTTTTCTGATTAGACAATTGCAGGGCAGTTATGTATGTGTTACCATTAACGCTCGACCAGGGGCTGGTATCCTGCATTTCTAGTCTTGAGACGTAAATCCACCTAGTTTATTTTTTTTATTTTTATAGAGCTGCAGTCCCTGTTTCCATAGCGACACATAACTCGGCAGATTTGCTGCTTAGAGGGTGAAAATCCAGCATTCCCGGACACATATATAACTAAAACATGAAGACATATCTAGATGACGACACAACCTACACATGCTCCGGGATCCTTACCAGACATTTCTTCTTTGCAGACCTTACAGAGTCGCAGATTTCATCTTCATCATCAGAGGATTTCTGTGCGTCTGAGCAAGTCTGATTTTTTGGGCGAGCCGAGCTTCGCACTCCATCTGCTAACTAGAGATACATATACAAAATCTTGTTATCTTCACCGTAAATAATGCAATGAACATGGAGGAACTGGAGCGGTTATTGGGATTATGCAAATTAAAAAAACTTGAGATTGCACATGTTAGCGGCTGTTTGTGCTCCAGAGCTGCACTTCCTACTGTAACTTCCTATACTGAGGCAGGAAGTCTCCTATGGCAGCCTACATGCAAACTCCATAGCAGAGATGGGAATCACCACAGTAGGCGCGGGCCAGGGGAGGTGTAGTTACAGAAATGGCCAAGTCGCCGGCGCTCGGCTGGTTCTGTAGCTTCCGGGTTTGCGTAGCTCCAACAGGACCCATCAGACCCCACTGACTTATAAGGGGTCCATCATTTTGACAGGAAGAATAGCACCACATGCTGCTCTATTCCCGTCTGATCTGACAATAGGTGAACGCAGTTTACAGTTATGGTCCTTTTCGGGAAAGTCCATTTTTTTTAAAGAGAATCTGTCAGCTCCAAAACTCCTCCCAACCAGAGTAAGCGGAGTATAGTGTAAGTCCGAAGTCCGGTTATGTCATTTTTATCTTCATACTCCCCTGCATTCCAACGCGGTGCACCAAACATTGACTGGACTCCTGAGCTCACACACATAATGGAGAGGACTAAAGGAGGAGTCCTCGCAGTAGATTTTACTGCTGGTTTGTGGGAGCACAGTGTCATGAAGAAATGACTGAATACAGTTTTCTGAGCATTGACGGGTTCAGCAGCGTCATCTCGCCTAGCCCAGTCAATCAAGGGAATGGAGACGACAGACAGAAAGATATGCAAAATAAAATGAAAAACTATTCTATACGCATAGATATGAGAAAGAAAGCCAGAAAAGAAATCAAGAGAGAAAAAGATAAAAAAGAAACAGAAAAAGAGAGAAAGAAACAGACAGAGAGAAATATCAAGAGAAAGAGAGAAAGAAACAAAAAAGAGTGAGTAAGAAAGAGCAAGAGAGGAAAAAAAAAAGATAGAAAGAAAGAAAAAGAAAAAAAAAAGAAAGAAAAAAAGAAGGAAAGATAAAACAAGATAAAAGAGACAGAAAGAAAGAGACAGGAGAGATATATAAAAAAAAGAAACTGAGGGAAAAAAACTGAAAGAAAAAATGAAAAGCAGAGAAAAAAAAAAGAGAAAGCAGAGAAAGAGAGAAGAAACAGAAAAGAAAAAGATAACAATAAAAAGAAACCGAAGGAAATAAAGAAAGAGAGAAACAAACAAAAAAACAAAAGCAGAGCAAGAAACAAAGAAAAGCTGAAAAAGGAACAGAAAGAGAGAAATAAATAGAGAAAGAAAGAGAACAAAGAACAAAAAGCAGAGAAAGAGAGAAAGAAACAGAACGAGAGAAAGAAACAGAGAGAACGAAAGAAATAGAGAACGAGAGAAAGAATCAGAAAAAGAAAGAAAAAAAGAAAAAGCAAGCAGAGAGAGACAGAAAAAGAAACAGAAAGATCGAAAGAAGCAGAGAAAGAAAGAAAAAGAGAGAAGGAAGTAGAAAAAGAAAGATTGGGAGAAATAGAGAAAAAGTGAGAGAGGGAGAGAAGGAAAGATAAAAAAAAGAGATAGAGACAGGAAAGAAAGAGCAATAGGGAAAAAAAAGACTAAAGAAACAGAGAAAAGAAAAAAGAAATCGAGAGAAAGCGATGGAGAAAAGATTGCTCTGCAGGATGAGGTTTGCACGGTGGTTCTGCTCTTTCAGCACCCGTCCAGTACACGGGGACTCCTACAAGGCTCGCTTTCATACTTCAGCCTGGGCTTCCCAGGAACCTACGTGCTAAATATCACAGGAGACAATGCAAATCATCACCCGAGTCCACCGCAGACATCTTCTGATACCCTCACCCACTGCCCGACTATCACCAGACCACTTACTGACTCGCCCACCATCTGTCATCATCAGACAACTCACCAGCCCCTACGTCACCACCTTCTGATTGCCACCCAACTTGCCTACTGTCTCCAACATCCATCACCAAACTATTGCTATCAGAGAACTCCATAAGGGGCATTTATCATATTGTGGCATAAGCAAGTCGCAAATTATGACGCATGTCGTACTTAATGTGCAGCCCGTAAAAGGGCGGGGCTTCACACCACCCACTAGTTTTACTATAACTTGAAGTCTGTGCCCGCCTGTAGCTGGCATAGACTTCAGGTTCTGGCCCACAGCAGGGCATGAGCCTAAGAGACATCCTCAGGGAGATCAGGACTGGCATATGGGAATAACTCAACAACGCATCCAGTTCCTCTATTATCACTTTAGGCTAAATTCACACGGCAAAATCCATGGCAGAAAAATCGGTAGAAGATCAGTAACTGAAAACAGGTCGTTTTTGGTGGTGGATTCAGAGAGTGGCTAAAATCTGCTACTGATTCCGCAGCGGAAAACGAACTTTAAAGTTAAAAACTCCTTGTACACAGTGTAAACGATAGGGGTTATTCAGTAGCGGATCTGAAGAACGTGTTGGAAGCAGATTTGATTTCATAGAAGTCAATGGGGAGCAGAGGAACCTCAACCAAATACTCTTCTATGGGAGGCCTTACATGAGGCGGAACTTTCCGCCAGAAAATCCACATCATCAAGACTTCCTCCATGTTATCCTCTGGGGCTGACGATTGTCTATCCCTGCCGTGTGCGCAATTCACATTTTGCAGCGTAAATAACGCTGTGTTGCAGATTTCCTACGCGACGATCTTTCCGTTCAAATCAACGGGAAATTGATTCTGCAGCGGAAAAACCTGCAACAAAATCAGCACCAGATAATCGGAAACTTTTGTTAAACTCCGAAAGTGTGGATTTTCTGTCAGAAAATTCTGCTTCATGAGGGCAACCTAATCCGCTTGTAGGAATTCCTCTAGAAACCCGCCGCCAAAGAAAAGCGGTTTTCAGCTACTAATCCACTACGGATTTTGCCGGCTGAACCTTTCAAGCGTTTCAGAACAGCTTTTCGTACCCAGCCCTTGGGTGGGATAATTCAGAAGCGCTTTGGGTGGTGGAAACGCCGCTAAAACCGCTCGTGGTTTTCTGCTAGCTCAGTTTAGCATTTCGAAGTCGATGGAAAGCGATCAATGGCGTTTTGACTTTTGACGGTGGATTTAGCTGCAGAAAATGGCCGTTCACTGCAATGGATTTGACTCATGTGAACAGACCCTTACCTTCCAGAGGATCCGAAGAAAATTCATCCTTTGACTCCATGAATGTCCGTCCGCTCACATATTCTGACACACGGCCCAATCATTCAGCCTCTTATAGTCCTCATCAACGACTCTCATCATCCAACAACTCACCCACCGACTCCATTGGCATCTAGCGCCCAACTATCACCATTTATCCACTGCATTCACCATCATCTGACAACTCACCCACTACCTCCATCATCTGACACCCAACTATCATCATCTGACAATTTATCTACGGTGACCTCCATCATCTGACAACTCACCCACTACCTCCATCATCTGACAATTTATCTACGGTGACCTCCATCATCTGACAACCATCACATCGGACAACTCGTCCACTACTTCCATCATCATCCACACATCACCCACTACCTCTGTCACCATCTGACTACCTATCCATCATCTGACAACTCACCCACTACCTCCATCATCTGACACCCAACTATCATCATCTGACAATTTATCTACGGTGACCTCCATCATCGGACAACTCGTCCACTACTTCCATCATCCACACATCACCCACTACCTCTGTCGCCATCTGACATCTCACCCACTGCCTCCACCACCAACTATCACCCTCTGACAGCACATTCCCCGTATCCATCAGCATCAGACCCCCCCTAGAATGATCTGGTACCCAACCAAACCAGACAGCACCTCCATCATCTGCCACCACCAGACTGCCCACGTGACCTGACAACCCTACCGCTCACTATCCCGGCCATAGTTGATACTAGATCCTGCAACCCCCAATGCCCTGGCTGCAGCGCCCCATTACACAGCACTGCTCCCCCAACATCCTGGTGCCCATATTCACCCATGACCCGGGGGCACCGCTCTGCCCCTGAGGCCGTCGCCCCCTCCCCTCCATCCCCACAGCGCCCCCCAGTGTGCCGGACTCGCTCCTCACCTTCCTCTTCTTCATGGAGAAAACCCGGCTCCTGCCGCCGCCGCCAAAACTCTCCTACTACTTGGTAAAACTTTCCAGGCTCCGCGGCAGCCCCGCCCAGCAACTCACACACGGAGAACCGGCCTGCGTCTGACGTCATGAGCGAAACACATAGTAACGTGGCCATCTTAACTGAGGGCAAAACAACAGGGACAGCCACGGTGTAAGTGAACGCACGCAATGTGACGTGAAGCCCATGGAACCCATGCCTGCAGCTGGCAAACGCTTATTAACCCCTTTTAGTACCCTGTAACGTATAAGGTAAAAAAATAAAAATAAAACTTGAAACGTGATTAAAAGCTTTCCTTTTCTTTGAGTTCTTGTATTATTAACAAAATATACCTCAGAACAAAGTTTATGAAGATGTGACGGTGTGCTTAGTTCACAAGGTCCTTCACTGTGGCTTTTCCCAAATGTAAAAAAACGCTGAGATGTTACATAAAGTGCAGTTTAGCG
The DNA here is from genome assembly GCF_905171765.1 of Bufo bufo. NCBI lineage: Eukaryota > Metazoa > Chordata > Amphibia > Anura > Bufonidae > Bufo > Bufo bufo. Next base: position 124,848,666 of record NC_053389.1, read on the forward strand.
TTAGAGTTTTTTGCCATATACGTGGTGGTTTTGTGCATCTTGGAAAATCACATGTAAAATTTACAATATTTTTTTTTTTTTGCAATAAATTGCAACTGCTACAGTGTCCCTGAAGTGTGACCTGCCGTAGTAGTCCACTGGTGTCAGCCATGTTGTCACATGCTCAGGATTCCGCACCTAATTTCCGACAAAATCCACAGCAGATTTGTTCACTCTGGTGCAAATCCGTGCCATGTGTGCAGTGTCGGACTGGGGTACTTAGGGCCCACCAGTGTGATTCTGGGGGCCCACCTTAGGGCTCCTGCACACAAACTTATTTTCTTTCCGTGTCCGTACCATTTTTTGTTTTTTTTGTGGCCTGTATGTGAAACCATTCACTTCAATGGGGCCGCAAAAAACGGAAATGACCCCATGTGCATTCCGTGTCTCTAGATCCGCATGTCGGATTGGGCCCCATAGAGGCCCCAATCGTGCGGCCCCATAGAAATTTATGGTCCGCAATTCCGTTCCGCAAAATGCGGAACGGAATTGCGGATGTATGAAAGAAGCCTTAAAGGGTTTCTACCACCAGATTTTGACCTATTTAGCTGTCTGACACTAGCGATCTGTTAGTGTCTGCTGTACCTAACCGTAGAGATGCCGGCGCAGGGAGAGGTCCAACAGTCACTGCGCCTGCGCCGAATACAGAAGCGCACGGCGCAGGCGCGACAATTCGGCCGAGATGGAGCGAAGTAGGCTGTCAATCTAGATGAGAGGGGCGGGCTGGAGGGACGAGATGGGCGGCAGACATGGTGAATAGACGGAGCCTCTAGGTGCTGAAAAGACGCCCACATAGCACCTAGAGGCTCATTTGCATATCAATAAAAGTAAGTTTTTAAGGTTAACCGCAGCAGACAAAGGTAATACAAGAACACGGTTAGGTACAGCAGACACTAGAAGATCGCTAGTGTCAGAAAGCTAAATAGGTCAAAATCTAGTGGTAGAAACCCTTTAACCTCTTAAGGACACATGACGTACCGGTACGTCATGTATAGTTCTGATCACCGCCCGGCGGGCGGTGATCAGAACCCGGTGCCTGCTCAAATAATTGAACAGGCACCTTGGCTGGATGTGCTGGGGGGGTCCTGTGACCCCCCCATGTCGGCGATCGCAGAAAACCGCAGGTCAATTCAGACCTGCGGTTTTCTGCGTTTCCAGGTTATTCGGGTCCCTGAGGACCCGATAACCCAGAACAGGATGGTGATCGGTGGTGTGATTTTACCCCACCAATCACCATCCTGCGATCCTGAGTGGTGATAGTGACATCACCTCTCAGGATCGCCTCTGATTGGTAGGAGGGCGGGCCGGCGGGAGATTCAAATGATAGCAGCGCTCCTCTCCTCCTCCTTTTGTGTCCGGAGCACGTGTGGAGCATCACCTCATCTGTGCCCCAGCACCCATCCTTGCCCCCAGGACCCGATCTGTGCCCCAGCACCCCCCATCTTTATCAGCAGGTAATTAGGGAAAGTATAGGGAAAGGTTAGGCTAGGCAGGGAAAATAAAGGGAAAGTTAGTGGTAAAAAAAGTTTTATTGCATCACCCTAACCATATGGCGTTCCCCTCCTTCTATGTCCTACCGTTTGGCCAAACAGCAGTTTACGACCACATATAGGGTGTTTCTGCAAACTACAGAATCAGGGCAACCCATATTGAGTTTTGTTTGGCAGTTAACCTTTGCTTTGTTCCTGGAAAAAATTATATTGGAAAATCTTCCAAAAAAATTGAAATTCTTACATTTTATGTCCATTTGCCATGAAGTCTTGTGGAAGACCTAAGGGGTTAACAAAGTTTGTAAAATCAGTTTTGAATACCTTGAGGGGTGTAGTTTCTATTACGTAAGTCTCACAAAGTGACTTCAGACCTGGACTGGTCCTTAAAAAGTGGGATTTGGAAAATTTCTGAGAAATTTCAAAATTTGCTTCTAAACTTCTAAGCATTGTAACATCCCCAAAAAATAAAATGGCATTCCCAAAATGATACAAACATGAAGTAGACATATGGGGAATGTAAAGTCATCACAATTTTTGGGGGTATTACTATGTATTACAGAAGTAGAAAAACTGAAACTTTGAAATTTGCAAATTTTTCTAAATTTTTGGTAAATTTGGTATTTTTTATGCAAAAAAAATTAACTTTTTTGACCCAATTTTAGCAGTGTCATGAAGTACAATATGTGACGAAAAAACAATCTCCGAACGGCATGGGTAAGTCAAAGCGTTTTAAAGCCGGGTGTAGATGTGACGTCACCGGCGCAGGCGCATTGAGGATGGAGCGGCCGAGCGAGCGTCCTCCTCTCAGTGCGCCTGCGCCGACTCAAGACAGGTACGGCGCCGGCGCCAGATTTTGAATGCAGACAGGGCCAGCAGAGAACGAGCGCGTCCGCTGGCCCTGTCAATCAACATGAGGAGGGGGCGTCTTTATGAGAGGAGGATGTGGCTGCTACCAGCAAGTAGCCGTCCTACTTGCTGGTAGACAAGTAATTTGCATATTATAAAAGTACGTTTTTTGCAGTATCTACTGAACCAAAATGATTAATTACATTATGTATGGATAAATCGCAGTATAGGGATTATAAGTACCCAAAAAAAAAATAAAGAGTTTAGTGGGGTGACAGAAGCCCTTTAATAAAGTTCCTATGTTTATGTGTTAAAGACAAAAGAAGAGTTATTGACAGTGACATCATGTTTTGGATGTCATATAACTGTTATATTTTGTGTTCACAAAAGCAGAAAAAGATAATATGCCTTTAAGATTAATTTTGTAATGTAAGGTAAGCTCAGTGACACCGCAGAAACAGAAAGTATATTGTTAATCTGTTGTTGCTGGGCAGAAGTCTAGACCAATCACAGCCAGCTTCTCACACAGTAAGAATTTTCACCAATCACAGCCAGCCTCACACACAGCCTGTCTGGGAATTCCTCTAGCAGGTGCTGCTAGAATCATTATTCACCAGAGACAGGAGCTGAAGAGATATTCACTCCACTGAGAGCTGTGTTTTTATGGGAACAAGAGGCCAAAATAGGTATTTAGAACAGTTATACACTCACCTAAAGAATTATTAGGAACACCATACTAATATGGTGTTGGACCCCCTTTTGCCTTCAGAACTGCCTTAACTCTACGTGGCATTGATTCAACAAGGTGCTGATAGCATTCTTTAGAAATGTTGGCCCATATTGATAGGATAGCATCTTGCAGTTGATGGAGATTTGAGGGATGCACATCCAGGGCACGAAGCTCCCGTTCCACCATATCCCAAAGATGCTCTATTGGGTTGAGATCTGGTGACTGTAGTACAGTGAACTCATTGTCATGTTCAAGAAACCAATTTGAAATGATTTGAGCTTTGTGACATGGTGCATTATCCTGCTGGAAGTAGCCATCAGATGATGGATACATGTTCTCATTCTGTTTACGCCAAATTCGGACTCTACCATTTGAATGTCTCAACAGAAATCGAGACTCATCAGACCAGGCAACATTTTTCCAGTCTTCAACAGTCCAATTTTGGTGAGCTCGTGCAAATTGTAGTCTCTTTTTCCTATTTGTAGTGGAGATGAGTGGTACCCAGTGGGGTCTTCTGCTGTTGTAGCCCATCCGCCTCAAGGTTGTGCGTGTTGTGGCTTCACAAATGCTTTGCTGCATACCTCGGTTGTAACGAGTGGTTATTTCAGTCAACGTTGCTCTTCTATCAGCTTGAATCAGTCGACCCATTCTCCTCTGACCTCTAGCATCCACAAGGCATTTTTGCCCACAGGACTGCCGCATACTGGATGTTTTTCCCTTTTCACACCATTCTTTGTAAACCCTAGAAATGGTTGTGCGTGAAAATCCCAGTAACGGAGCAGATTGTGAAATACTCAGACCGGCCCGTCAGGCACCAACAACCATGCCACGCTCAAAATTGCTTAAATCACCTTTCTTTCCCATTCTGACATTCAGTTTGGAGTTCAGGAGATTGTCTTGACCAGGACCACCCCCCTAAATGCATTGAAGCAACTGCCATGTGATTGGTTGACTAGATAATTGCATTAATGAGAAATAGAACAGGTGTTCCTAATAATTCTTTAGGCGAGTGTATAATGTTCATATTGTTAGAATTGTGATTAGAGCTGTATACTGAACCAGTTATATCTGTGTTTACTTACAGTTCCACCAAATTCAAATTGCAAGCTACAAATTGCAAGCTACAATTGCAAACTACAAATCCATACAAATTGCATACAGATCAGTAGAACTATCGGTTAAATCTTAGATATACTGTAACGGTCACGTACACACACACACAGGGGGGAGGGAAGTGACCACTGCGCTCCACCCTCACCCCTGCCTACTTGCCTCGCGAGTCCTAATGACAGGGGACAACTGGACGGCAATCCCAAGCTTGGACTAAGTGCAGGGATGACAGACAGACAAACAACAGAACGTGAACGGACCGAGTCAATACCAGGAAATCTACAAAGTACAAATGGAGCAAGCAGAGAATAGTCAGGAGAAGCCGGGGTCATAAATACCAGGAGAGTCGTGAAGTACCAAAGGAGTCAGCAGAGGATCGTCAGGAGTTCAGCAGGGGGTCAGTACGCCAGGAAAGACAAAATCGCAGGTGGAACCTAAATTAACAGGCAACCTGTGGCCAGCAGGCTGCCTGTATTTATAGTGGGGAGTGAGGGTCATGTGATGTGGCCAGCGTCACATGACCGACAGACCAACCAGTCGAGCACCGAGTGATCAGCTCGGCGCTCAAGGCAGACTAGGAGCAGGGAGACATTCAGCTAGTAAAGCCGCCCTGGGAATGAGGTCAAACACAGATCCTCATTCCCAAAGCTAAGCAACAGTTCTGCGGGCAATGGGGGACCGAGTGCACCTTCGGAACCCCGTTACAGTGCCCCCCCTTTTACGAGGGGCCACCGGACCCAAGACTTTAGGCGATGGCTTTTCAGGGTGTTCTAAATGAAATTTTCGAACAAGTCTAGGAGCATGAACCTCCCTGGCACATACCCAAGATCTCTCTTCAGGTCCATACCCCTTCCAGTGAATCAGGTACTGCAAGGAATTACGCACCTTCCTGACATCCACAATTTTAGATACCACATACTCCACAGAATCCTTAACCAGAACAGGCAGAGGCTCGGCTTGTGACGGTACAATAGGTTTGATGTATTTTTTTAGTAGGGACTTGTGAAATACATCGTAAATGTGGAACGAGTTGGGCAATTCTAACCTAAATGATACAGGATTAATCACCTCTACGATTTTGTACGGCCCTAAAAAGCGAGGAGCAAACTTTCTTGAAGCAACTTTTAGTGAAAGATTTTTAGAGGACAACCACACCTTATCACCCACCTGAAAGTTCACCCCCGTGGAACGTCTCCTATTGTCCTTGACTCTTTGAGTATCTTGAGCCTTTTCCAGGTTCGATTGAACCCGAGCCCATACTGTGCACAGTTCAGAGGAGAGCCTATCCGCCTCGGGGTTAGAGGAGGAGACGGATGACCCAGAAAGAAAATGAGGATGAAAACCATAGTTACAAAAAAAAGGAGAGACCCCAGCAGAGGAATTAACACGGTTATTCAGAGCAAACTCGGCTAATGGAAGGTATTTCACCCACAACTGTTGATCATCTGCAACATATGCCCTGAGAAATTGTTCCACCGACTGATTGAGGCGCTCAGTCTGTCCATTACTTTCAGGGTGATAAGCAGATGAAAAGGACAGAGAAATCTCAGACAGAAGGCCCTCCAAAACTTGGACACAAACTGCACACGCCTGTCAGATACAATATTTTCTGGAATGCCATGTAAACGTACAATTTGTTCCACAAACAAAGATGCTAGGGTCTTCGCACTCGGGAGTTTAGGCAGGGGAATAAAGTGAGCCATCTTGCTGAATCTATCGACCACTACCCAAACCACAGTTTTACCCTCTGCAGGTGGCAGATCAGTGATAAAATCCATCGAGATATGAGACCAGGGTCTACTGGGAATGGGTAAGTGTCGTAGGTTCCCAGCCGGGCGAGTCCTAGGGGTCTTAGACATAGAAACATAGAAACATAGAATGTGTCGGCAGATAAGAACCATTTGGCCCATCTAGTCTGCCCAATATACTGAATACTATGGATAGCCCCCGGCCCTATCTTATATGAAGGATGGCCTTATGCCTATCCCATGCATGCTTAAACCCCTTCACTGTATTTGCAGCTACCACTTCTGCAGGAAGGCTATTCCATGCATCCACTACTCTCTCAGTAAAGTAATACTTCCTTATATTACTTTTAAACCTTTGCCCCTCTAATTTAAAACTGTGTCCTCTTGTGGTAGTTTTTCTTCTTTTAAATATGCTCTCTTCCTTTACCGAGTTGATTCCCTTTATGTATTTAAAAGTTTCTATCATATCCCCTCTGTCTCTTCTTTCTTCCAAGCTATACATATTAAGGTCCTTTAACCTTTCCTGGTAAGTTTTATCCTGCAATCCATGTACTAGTTTAGTAGCTCTTCTCTGAACTCTCTCTAGAGTATCTATATCCTTCTGGAGATATGGCCTCCAGTACTGCGCACAATACTCCAAGTGAGGTCTCACCAGTGTTCTGTACAGCGGCATAAGCACTTCACTCTTTCTACTGCTTATACCTCTCCCTATACATCCAAGCATTCTGCTGGCATTTCGTGCTGCTCTATTACATTGTCTTCCCACCTTTAAGTCTTCTGAAATAATTACTCCTAAATCCCTTTCCTCAGATACTGAGGTCAGGACTGTGTCAAATATTCTATATTCTGCCCTTGGGTTTTTACGCCCCAGGTGCATTATCTTGCACTTATCCACATTAAATTTCAGTTTCCAGAGTTCTGACCATTCTTCTAGTTTTCCTAAATCCTTTTCCATTTGGCGTTTCCCTCCAGGAACATCAACCCTGTTACATATCTTTGTGTCATCAGCAAAAAGACAAACCTTACCAGCGAGGCCTTTTGCAATATCACTTATGAAGATATTAAACAAAATCGGTCCCAGTACAGATCCCTGTGGAACCCCACTGGTAACATTACCTTGTTTTGAATGTTCTCCATTGACTACAACCCTCTGTTGTCTGTCACTCAGCCACTGCCTAATCCACTCAACAATATGGGAGTCCATGCTCAATGACTGCAGTTTATTGATAAGTCTTCTATGTGGGACAGTGTCAAAAGCCTTACTAAAATCTAGATATGCGATGTCTACTGCACCTCCACCGTCTATTATTTTATTCACCCAGTCAAAAAAATCTATAAGATTTGTTTGACATGATCTCCCTGAAGTAAACCCATGTTGTTTTTCATCTTGCAATCCATGGGATTTTAGATGTTCCACAATCCTATCCTTTAATAGGGTTTCCATTAATTTGCCTACTATTGATGTCAGACTCACTGGTCTATAGTTGCTCGATTCCTCCCTACTACCTTTCTTGTGAATGGGCACGACATTTGCCAATTTCCAATCTTCCGGGACGACTCCTGTTACTAATGATTGGTTAAATAAATCTGTTAACGGTTTTGCCAGCTCACCACTAAGCTCTTTTAATAATTTTGGGTGTATCTCATCAGGCCCCTGTGACTTATCTGTCTTCACCTTAGACAGCAAACTTAGAACATCTTCCTCTGTAAAGATACATGCATCAAACGATTGAATAGTCATTCTTTCTAGTGGAGGTCCTTCTCCTTTTTCTTTTGTAAAAACTGAACAGAAGTATTTATTAAGGCAGTCGGCTAGCCCTTTATTTTCTTCTACATACCTTCCGTCCTTTGTTTTTAATTTAGTTATTCCTTGTTTTAATTTCCTTTTTTCATTTATATATCTGAAGAATGTCTTATCCCCTTTTTTCATAGACTGAGCTAGTTTTTCTTCTGCCTGCGCTTTAGAAGTTCTTATAACTTGCTTGGCCTCTCTCTGCCTAATCTTGTAGATTTCCTTATCTTCATTGCTCTGGGTTTTTTTATAATTACAAAATGCTAGCTTTTTATTTTTAATGATTTGGGCCACTTCTGCTGAGTACCACATTGGTCTCCTCCTTTTTTTGCTTTTACTGACGAGTCTAATGCAATTTTCTGTTGCCTTCAATAATGCACCTTTTAAGTAGTCCCATTTCTCCTGGACTCCATGTAATCCGTTCCAGTCTGATAAGGACTCATTTATGACTAATTTCATTTTTGAAAAGTCTGTTTTTCTAAAATCTAAAACTTTTGTTTTTGTGTGGTGGGACTCTTTCACAGTTCTTATATTAAACCACACTGACTGGTGATCACTAGATCCCAAGGTTTCGCCTACAATGACATCATATACCGAATCCCCGTTTGTGAATACCAAATCCAAAATGGCCTCCCTCCGGGTTGGCTCCTCAACCACTTGTTGTAGAGATAACCCCAGTAGGGAATTTAGAATATCTGTACTCCTGGTAGAACTTGCTATTTTGGTTTTCCAGTTTATATCTGGAAGATTGAAATCTCCCATAATGATAACTTCTCCTTTCATTGTCATTTTAGCTATTTCTTCAACTAGTAGATCATCTAGTTCTTTAACTTGACCAGGTGGTCTATATTGACCCAAGTTCATTGATTTTTTTACCTAAACTGCGAGCATTTGTAGACAGGACTCTGAGCTTATCATTTCGTAACCTCTGTGCTTCTGACCTGTTCTGGCATTGTTTCGGGGGGCAATTGGACTCTTTTATTTTCACTCTTTTGCCCCCCCCTTTCTAGTTTAAATACTCTTTCGCAAATTCTTGGAGCTGTTCACTAAGTACATTTGTTCCTTTGAGAGAAAGATGCAAACCATCTTTTTTGTACAGTTCCTTTCTATTCCAAGTAGAGCTATCATGAGAAACAAAGCCAAATCCTTGCTCTTGACACCATTTACCAAGCCATATGTTGAACTCCTTTATGCGCCTCTGCCTATCATTCTGAACATTATGCACAGGCAGAACTTCAGAAAATGAAATGGTGGATGCAAAATCCTGTACGTCATTACCAAGTGTGATAAAAGATTTTTTCACCTCTGACACTTCATTGCAAGCCAGGTCATTTGTCCCTAGATGGACAAGAACATCCACGTCCCCTTCCTGCTTTGCTTGCTTAACAATATTAATAATACGTCTTCTATCTCTTCTAGCAGTAGCCCCAGGGAGACATCTCACAAAACCATTTTCTTTAAGCTCCACACTTCTTATGATTGAATCACCCAGCAACAGCTGCATCCTTTGAGACTTCACTTTATCTTTTTTGTTGCATACATTAGACATAGGAGTCGATGGTTTCTCACCCTCTGTGCTTGAGTCCATATCCATGTTGTCCTTACATTCTGAGAGTGCTGCAAATGAATTATGGAGAACCACCGACTGTGGGACATGTCTTCTATCCACCACTCTAAGACTTCCAGAACCTACATTAACCCATCTGCCATTTCTGGGGGTCCTCTGTGGCAGTGGCATTGCAGCAGTCCTAGCTGGAGTTTGTTTAACAGATAATTTAAATATTTCAGCTTTCAAAAATGCAATTTCCTGCTGCAGTAAGGAGAACTGTCTACAGATCTGACAGCATCCGAATCTCCAAAGAGTGGAGCATGAAATAAATGCACAACAATTCCTGCACTGAACCAAGTCTGCCATTTTAAAGAGGAGAAAAAAATAAAAAAATAAAAAAATAAATTTGTAACTTTAAATCAAACAAATCTTACCTTTTTTTTTTTTGTATTGTTTCCACCTTCCAGCCTACCTCCTGCAATATCTCTTTACTAGTACTTAATGTAGTACTTGAAGCTAGTACTTTCAGCTAATGAATTAGGCCAGCTAATGAGTCTGTCTCTATATATACACACACTCCTTCCCAAACTCCTCCCCCAGCAACAAATGTAACACCTTAGTGAGCTAGGCTCATTAGCAAACGCACAATAGCAAACAGCTGACCGAATTCCTTACCTCTTCTCAAGCAATGATCAGCAAAAACAACACAGATGAGCCAGTTGGAGACTCTAAGCCAATCTCTTGCAGTATCTCTTGAATCTCTTCAGTCTGCTGCAATATCTCTTTACTAGTACTTAATGTAGTACTTGAAGCTAGTACTTTCAGCTAATGAATTAGGCCAGCTAATGAGTCTGTCTCTATATATACACACACTCCTTCCCAAACTCCTCCCCCAGCAACAAATGTAACACCTTAGTGAGCTAGGCTCATTAGCAAACGCACAATAGCAAACAGCTGAACGAATTCCTTACCTCTTCTCAAGCAATGATCAGCAAAAACAACACAGATGAGCCAGTTGGAGACTCTAAGCCAATCTCTTGCAGTATCTCTTGAATCTCTTCAGTCTGCTGCAATATCTCTTTACTAGTACTTAATGTAGTACTTGAAGCTAGTACTTTCAGCTAATGAATTCACACAAACCTCGCACAAACCTCACAGGCCAGCACATAAGACTTGACGTCTCTAGTTAAAGTAGGCCACCAGACTGATCTGGAAACCAGCTCTTTAGTGCCCTCAATGCCCGGATGTCCACAAAAAACAGAATCATGACACTCACCCAGCAGTTGGAGACGAAACTGTACGGGAACAAACAACTTATCTGTAGGAGTGGATGGCGGAGCTAGGTGTTGTTCAGCCTTGATGAGAGTCGTGATGTCCTGAGACAAGGCTGCTACGAAGACCTTAGCTGGTAAAATGGTTTCAAGTGGAGTCTCTGTAGGCTGGTACGCACAGAAACTCAGAGAGAGTGCGTCGGCCTTCACGTTTCTACTTCCAGGTCTGGAAGTTATGGAAAAATTAAAGCGAGTAAAAAACAATGCCCATCTAGCCTGATGGGGATTTAACCTTTTAGCCGAGTCGAGAAACATTAGGTTCTTATTATCGGTAATAACAGTAACACAATGTTTTGCCCCCTCAAGAAAATGTCTCCATTCTTCAAATGCCCACTTAATGGCCAGTAACTCCCGATTTCCTATGTCATAATTTCTCTCAGAGGGGGGAAACTTTCTGGAAAAAAAAGCACAAGGTCTCAGGTTAGTGAGGGTAGCAGGACCTTGCGAGAGGACTGCTCCTGCCCCGTCCTCAGAAGCATCCACCTCCACGATAAAAGGTTTTTCCTGATCTGGCTGGGTTAGAACGGGAGCGCTACTGAAAGCATCCTTTAGGGTTTCAAATGAATCTAAGGCCTCAGTAGACCAATTTTCCAGATCCGCCCCTTTTTTTGTGAGGTCGGTCAGTGGTCTAGCGATTACCGAGAAATTCTTTATGAACTTACGGTAGTAGTTAGCTAATCCAAGGAAAGGTTGTAAGGCCTTTAAGGATGATGGTCTTACCCATCCCTTAATCGCTAAAACCTTGCTAGGATCCATCTTTATGGCATGGGGAGTCAGAATATGTCCAAGAAATATAATCTCCTGCACCCCAAAAACACATTTTTCCTGTTTAGCAGATAATTGGTTCTCTCTCAACACCTCCAACACCTGTCTAACATGAAAACACATGACTCTTAAAATCAGGGGAAAATATCAAAATGTCGTCGAGATATACAATGACAAATTTTCCCAAGAACTCCCTAAGAATATCGTTCATGAAATTTTGGAACACAGCCGGGGCATTGCTGAGTCCAAAAGGCATAACGAGATATTCAAAGTGACCAGCCGGGGTATTGAATGCTGTTTTCCACTCGTCCCCCTCCTTGATTCGGATTAAATTGTATGCTCCTCTTAAATCAATCTTAGAAAACCAGGCCGTCCCTAATACCTGGTTAAATAAATTCGGAATCAATGGGAGGGAGTAAGTATTCCGGATAGTGATCGAATTTAATTTCCGGTAATCTATACAGGGTCTAAGACCACCATCCTTCTTCTTAACAAAGAAAAACCCCGCCCCCATGGGAGAAACCGAGGGTCTAATGTGCCCCTTAATGAGACTCTCCTTAATGTAACCTTCCATGGCCTCACGTTCAGGTTTGGAAAGATTGTAAATACGCCCCTTAGGAAACCTTGCCCCCTTCTCCAGGACTATGGCGCAATCATAAGGTCTATGGGGAGGAAGAGCCTCTGTGGACGACGACGAGAACACATTAGCATACTCCTTTATGACTGCAGGTAATACCTCAGCCTCCACAGAGAACCCAACCCGTATTCAAGCCAAACACGAGCCGCACTCAGATCCCCAACTCACCAGTTCCCCTCTGGTCCAATCAATCGTAGGATTGTGTAATTGGAGCCACGGCATCCCCAATACCACCTCGACTGGTAAGTTCTCTAGGACTAACAGGGAACATTTCTCTAAGTGGCACACTCCCACAGCTAAGGAAATCTCTGAGGTACATGACCTCACAGTACCCCCCACCAGGGGAGTGGAGTCGATGGCCATGATATGGATGGGCGTGGGTAAAACAAAAATTGGAATACCCTGTCTAGTAGCATACCCCTGGTCAATAAAGCTGGCCGCTGAGCCCAAATCTATAAAGGCCTGACCCGACCACTTATTAGAACCCTGAGAAATTGTTATAGGGACTAAAAGCTTACTCTTAGTAATAACAGGGAGTACCTGGTCCCTTGGTGGTCTTGTATTGGAAGCCTTATCAGAAAGGATCCTCTTTGGACACTGATTGATCCAATGGTCAGGATCTCCACAGTAGAAACAGATCCCATGTCTGCGGCGCTGATCCCCTCTGGTCATCCCAATTTGCATAGGTTCTTCAGAGGAGACCTCCACACCACTCCTGGTGCAACCCTCAGACTGGACCAGTACCTGAGAAGAGAACTGTCGTTCCTGTCGTCTTTCTCTCACACGTCGGTCGAGTCGGACTGCTAGGGTCATAGTCTTCTCAAGAGTCTCAGGGAGCTGATAACTCACTAGTAGGTCTTTTAGATTATCAGATAGGCCTGACCTGAATTGACACTTAAGAGCTGGCTCATTCCACCCTGAGGGAACACACCACCTTCTAAATTGGGTGCAATACTCCTCCGCAGAGAGGTTGCCTTGAACCAATGCTTTCAGCGCAGTTTCGGCTACCAGGGCCCTGTCTGGTTCATCATACAGGGTACCCAGAGCCTGAAAAAAACCCTCTACCGTGGTTAAACAACTAGCATCAGGGGGTAAAGAAAAGGTCCACTCCTGGGGATCCCCCTGTAAGCGGGAAATAACAATGCCCACCCGTTGGCTTTCCGACCCGGAAGACAAGGGGCGTAAACTAAAATACAATTTACAGCTCTCCTTAAAGGAGTGAAACTTCCTCCGAACTCCAGAGAAGGGCTCTGGAAGCTTGATCGGTGGCTCCATATGAGGGCTCAAGTTCGGACCAGAGGCCTGAGGAGCAGCGGCGTATTGTCCTATTTCTAGGGAAAGAATCTTCTCCCCTAGCTCCTGCACCATCTGCGTCAGGTTTGACACATGCTCAGTCAGGGTCAGTAGAGGATTCATGGTACAGTGGTTTCAGTAGGCCTGTTAATCTGTAACGGTCACGTACACACACACACACACAGGGGGGAGGGAAGTGACCACTGCGCTCCACCCTCACCCCTGGCCCTGCCTACTTGCCTCGCGAGTCCTAATGACAGGGGACAACTGGACGGCAATCCCAAGCTTGGACTAAGTGCAGGGATGACAGACAGACAAACAACAGAACGTGAACGGACCGAGTCAATACCAGGAAATCTACAAAGTACAAATGGAGCAAGCAGAGAATAGTCAGGAGAAGCCGGGGTCATAAATACCAGGAGAGTCGTGAAGTACCAAAGGAGTCAGCAGAGGATCGTCAGGAGTTCAGCAGGGGGTCAGTATGCCAGGAAAGACAAAATCGCAGGTGGAACCTAAATTAACAGGCAACCTGTGGCCAGCAGGCTGCCTGTATTTATAGTGGGGAGTGAGGGTCATGTGACGTGGCCAGCGTCACATGACCGACAGACCAACCAGTCGAGCACCGACTGATCAGCTCGGCGCTCAAGGCAGACTAGGAGCAGGGCGCCACCCAGCTAGTAAAGCCACCCTGGGAATGAGGTCAAACACAGATCCTCATTCCCAAAGCTAAGCAACAGTTCTGCGGGCAATGGGGGACCGAGTGCACCTTCGGAACCCCGTTACATATACCTTAGATATATAAGAGAGAACATAAAGTACTTAAATAACTTAAAGTGAGAGTACAGATACTGAAGAGAGAAATATATCCACCATTTTATGTTGAATGACAAGATTGAACAGTTGAACCACCATCTTATGCATACCGCCATTTTGTGATATCTTTTCAACACGTGTTATGCACATGGACTATCTGCTGCGGAGGCGGCAGTGTTATATGAAGAAAGATTGAAGTTAATAAAGAAGTTATTTCAAGCATTTGGTGTGCTCTTTAAACCTACTGTTTCCATAGAACAGCGCTTGAGGAATTACAGAGTAATAGACAGTCTGGTTAGACTAAAAGTCAGAGATATCAAAATTCTTCTAATGCCACAGCGCAAAAGACACTTCATAGTGCTGCACCTGGCACAGACCCAGCTTCGCACGGGTATATTTCATCTATTTTATTTAAAGGGGTTGGCCACTATTTAAGTACTTTCCACTATATAGTGGGAGGTAGGGTAAAAAAGAGTTTCCTAATATACTTTATTAAAAAATCTGAATGGTAATGTGTTAATGATGAGCTCTGCCCCCTCAGCCCCGCTCTGCGTGCAGCCAGTTCGTCCATGGCTGCACGCGACCTGGAGGAGCTTTAAAGAAAGCTCGTCCATGGCTTTATTCTTACTGCACATGCGCTGCTTTTCCTAATAAGAGCAGTGCATGCCCAGTCTGCCCCTGCCACTGGCGCACTCTTACTTTTCTGACAGGAATAAGCCTGTTGTAGAGACAGAGTCGGAGTAGGGAACGTGGCAGTGGCAGGGTCAAACTGGGGATGCGCTGCTCTTATTAGGAAAAGCAGCGCATGTGCAGTTAGAATAAAGCCATGGACGAGCTTTCTCTAGAGCTCCTTCATGTCGCGTGCAGCCATGGACGAACTGGCTGCACACAAAGCGGGGCTGAGGGGGCGGGGCTCATTATAAAAACATTACCATTCAGATTTTTTTTTTATAAGGTATATTAGTATAAAGTATTTTTTTACCCTACCTCCCACTATATTGTGGAAAGTACTTATATAGTGGCCAACCCCTTTAATGTTTGTCTGTGTCGTTAAAAGATATCGACAGTATCCCCAATAACAGTGACCTCTACAGCACCCCACCGCTTTAACAGTGAACTCCACAGTCCCCCACCCCTTAACACTGACCCCCCACAGTGCCCTGCCATTTTAAAATGGGACCTACACAGCACCCCATCCCCCTTAACTTTGACCTTCACAGCAGCCCGCACCTTTAACAATGAGTTTCACAGCAAACCACTCCCTTAACAGTGACCTCCACAGTACCCCACTGCCTTAACAGTGACCTCACAGTACCCTGCTGTCTTAACAGTAACATCCACAGCGAACGCCTCTTTACCAGTGACCTCCACAGTGCCCGCCCCTTTAACAGTGACCTCCACAGCGCCCTGCCCCTTTAATGCTAGGGCTACACGACGACATGTGCAGCGTGACATTTTGTCTCAACAATTTTTATAATGATAAGCTATGGTGTCGCACTGCGACATGTGACATGCTGCGACTGCGAAACGACAGTTGCAAAAAATCCATCCAAGATAGATTTTTCTGTGACTGTCGCGTCGCAGTCGCAGCATGTCACATGTCGGAGTGCAACGCAATAGACTATCATTATAAAAATTGTCGAGCAACATCAGTAGTGTAGTTGTGCCCTATGTGTCGTCGTGTAGCCCTAGCCTAAAGCTGACCTACAGCAGTGAATAAAAATGGCTAGGTTGTTATGGAAACCTGGTGCAAAACTGTGTGTATGTGGAGACTAAGGACCAGCGAGCTTCTATTGGCTGATAAGGGGCATGTGACCAGGCTTCTATTGGCTAATGCATTTTTTTGGAATAACTCACGCAGGGATGTCCTTTTGAACAGCTCACTCTCAGACAGCAGCACTGTGATGTCTGAGCGCAAGCTGCAGGGAGAAAGTCACCGTCCCTCCCACCCTTGAAGCTGACAGAAGTGGATTTTTACCTTCATTTTTTCAATCCCTGTCGGCTGCGGAGGGGGCGTGGCCTAACATGATTGGGGGTGTGGCTTAGCGGGTCCCAGGGGCGTTTTTTTTTATCCATCTTTTGAGGGTGACCCTACCTGCCCCCTGAACTGTCACCTCCACAGTACTCCACTCCATTGACAGTGTCATCCACAGCGCCCTGCCCCTTTAAAGCTGATCTACAGCAGTGAAGAAAAATGGCTGAGTTGTTATGGAAACCTCATGTAAAACTGTGTGTATGTGGAGACTAAGGACCTGCGAGCTTCTATTGGATGATAAGGGTCATGTGACCGTGTGTATGGCAGTTGGGATATGAAGAGAAAGACCTGCAGGCTTCTATTGGCTAATGTAGGTCATGTGATGTGTAGTGTTGGGCGACAAATTCGTATCACAAATTTTTATCTCAAATATCGCCAGCTCGAGAATTTGCAAAGATTTAGAATATAGTGCTATATATTCGTATTTGTGAATATTCTCGATTTTTTTTCATCAGTAACCTTCCTTCATGCTTGTGGGCCAATGAGAAGCAGGGCCGATCCTACACGGGGTGCAGTGGGTGCCCCGCACCCCAGCGCTGCGGCCCTGGTGACAAGTGGGGGCGGCCGGCGGCAGGGCAGAGCAGGAGATGAGCGCCTCCATTGCGGAAGCGCTCATCTCCATAGTCATCTGTATTGCCGTCCTCAGGACGGCAATACAGATGCCTGTCTGTGCTGCGGCAGAGGAGGGAGAGGTGTGTCCCCTCCTGTTCCTCTGATAGGCTGCCGGCTTAGTGCTGGCAGCCTATCAGAGGCCGGTGATGGCGCGATGACGTCATCGCGTCGCCTGAGCCGTATAGCGAGGGACACAGACGGAAGAGGTGGCCTGCATCGCATCGCATTGCTGGAGGTAAGTATAAGTGTATTATTTTTTTTTATTTTTTTATATAGGTACAATACTGGGCTGGCACATGATAAGGGGGCTACTGGGCTGGCACATAAGGGGGGCTACTGGGCTGGCACATAAGGGGGGACTACTGGGCTGGGCTGGCACATGATAAGGGGGGCTACTGGGCTGGCACATGATAAGGGGGGACTACTGGGCTGGCACATGATAAGGGGGGACTACTGGGCTGGCACATGATAAGGGGGGACTACTGGGCTGGCACATGATAAGGGGGGCTACTGGCACATGATATGGGGGGCTACTGGCACATGATATGGGGGCACTCTGGCTACTGGCACATGATATGGGGGCACTCTGGCTACTGGCACATGATAATGGGGGGGATCTGGCTACTGGCACATGATATGGGGGGGGGGGCTTTGGCTACTGGCACATGATAAGGGGGGGGGCTCTGGCTACTGGCACATGATATGGGGGGCTACTGGCACATGATAAGGGGGGCTACTGGCACATGATAAGGGGGCTACTGGCACATGATAAGGGGGTCTACTGGCACATGATAAGGGGGGCTACTGGCACATAGGGGGGCTACTGGCACATAAGGGGGGCTACTGGCACATGATATGGGGGGCTCTGGCTACTGGCACATGATATGGGGGGGCTCTGGCTACTGGCACATGATGGTGGGGGGGCTCTTATTTCTGGCACATGATTGGGGGCACTCTGGCTACTGGCACATGATATGGGGGGCTCTGGCTACTGACACATGATATGGGGGGGCTCTGGCTACTGACATGATATGGGGGGGCTCTGGCTACTGGCACATGATGGTGGGGAGGCTCTTATTACTGGCACATGATTGGGGGCATCTATGGGGGCACATCTTACTGCAGATTATTGGGGGGCACTATAGGGGCATCTACTGAGGCTAAAAAAGAAGATATTTTATATGGGGGCTCTGTATAGGGGCATTTTATACTGGGACACATGGTGGGTACTATGGGGAAGGGGGGGGCACTATGGGGGTCATCTATGGGGGCACTGAGAAGGGGTATTTTATATTGGCACATTATGGGAACATTAGCTCAACTGGGGGCATTACAAATGTTTTGCATATTATAAGGAGAATTATTACTACTGGGGGGGCATTATGGTGGGCTTTATTACTCCCCCATGGTATTATCCCCTAGTAGCAGCACCAGCCTCTCCCTGCTCTGCTATCCCTCTGCCCTTTCTCCAAATCCTTATTATGAAATCTTTCTCATTAGGTTAAAGCACAACATCAGCTCCGCCGAGCCCCCGGCCAAAGTGTTGAAGTGGCGTCCGAGATCCCCAAGGGCCAAGTCAAGTAACTGTAAGTTTTTATGGGGGTTCTACAAAAGAGCTATCGTGGGGCAAAGTTCATATTCGTGTTTACACACGTGTTTTAAAATGAATGCTTTCTCCTATTATAAACAAGTAAATAATGACGCAATGCTGTGGGGCTGGTGTGCAACTTTTTCCAGGGCTGGTTTTTATCCCCAGTCCGGCCCTGGCCGAGCGAGCCGCCGGGACTTTTTTTTTTTTTTAAGCCGAGCAGCCGAGCCGCCGATTCGTGGGGCTGAAGTTGTTGCCATAGAAACATTGTAAAGGGGAGGAGTTAGTAAGATAACCACGCCCATGTGGGGGCGCCAGAAATATTTCTGCACCCAGGCGCCTGTGACCCTAGGATCGGCCCTGATGAGAAGGCTGCAATGTAGTTGTCAGAGCTTAGCAACATCCCTAGCAACCAATAGGAAAGTTGCCTACCCCTTACTATATAAGAACCTCCCCAGCAGCCATTTTCTGTAGTTTTATGGAGCTCTGAGAGAGACAGCAGTGTCATTCCTGTGCTCTGTGCTTTACTGTTTAACCACTTCCCATCCGCCCATAGGATATAAATGTCCTATGGGTGGATCAGATGTTTATCTCTGAATGGACGTTCTGGAACGTCCATTCAGAGATGGCAGCTGCACGCTGATCGTGCAGCTGCCGAGCGGGGGGCCCGCTGTCAGTGACAGCAGGCCACCCCAGAGAGAAGGCAGGGACAGTTCCCAGGTGTCCCTGCCTTCTAGATCGCTGTATACACAGCGCTCAGAGAGTGCTGGGTATACAGATCAGGAAGCGCTATGCGTAGGGTTGCCACCTTTTCTTCAAGCCAAACCCGAACAGAAGGGAGGGAGGGCCCCCTTCCAGGCCCCGCCTCCAGCCACGCCCATGTCCACCCCTGGTCGCTGTCGCACCGCGATCGTTACGCCCCTGATCCCACGCCTGCGCTGTCCCTTTTAGTATTCGGCGCAGGCGCGGGATTTACGGGACGAAGAGGAGAACTCGGACGTCAATCAACTGGACATGGGCGTGCCACTGCCAAAGGGTGAATAGACGGAGCCTCTAGGTGCTGCAGGAACGCCCTCATAGCACCTAGAGGCTCATTAGCATATTATAAGTCTTTATTTTAAGAGAACGGCGGCAGCGGCAGGCAGGGAGTTATAAAACACACCGTTATGTACTGCTGACATCAGCCCATCGCTAATGTCAGTCAGCTACATAACGTAACGCTTTTTCTGATGATTGACAGATTCAGAAACCTGTTTAAAGGGCTTCTGTCACCCCACTAAACTCTTTTATTTATTTATTTTTTTGGCTTCTTATAATCCCTATACTGCGATATATGAATACATAATGTTATTAGTCATTAGTTATTAGTCATTTTGGTTCAGTAGATAATGAATAAAACCGATTTTTATAATATGTAAATTACCTGTCTACCAGCAAGTAGGGCGGTTACTTGCTGGTAGCAGCCGCATCCTCCGATCGTAATGACGCCCCCTCCTCATGTTGATTGACAGGGCCAGGGAACGCGATCGTTCTCTGGCTGGCCCTGTCTGCTATCAAGATCTCGTGCCTGCGCCGTAACGGTCTTCAGTCAGCGCAGGTGCCTGCGCCGGGTGTAGATGTGACGTCATCGGTGTAGGCACACTGAGGAAGGAGCGGCCGAGTGAGCGTCCTCCTCTCAGTGCGCCTGCGCCGACTGAAGACAGTTACGGCGCAGGCACGAGATCTTGATAGCAGACAGGGCCAGCCAGAGAACGATCGCGTTCCCTGGCCCTGTCTTTTAACATGAGGAGGGGGCGTCATTACGATCGGAGGATGCGGCTGCTACCAGCAAGTAACCGCCCTACTTGCTGGTAGAGAGCTCATTTACATATTATAAAAATCAGTTTTATTCATTATCTACTGAACCAAAATGACTAATAACATTATGTATTCATATATCGCAGTATAGAGATTATAAGAAGCCAAAAAAAAAAAAAAGAGTTTAGTGGGGTGACAGAAGCCAACACTGTTACATACAATTACTCAATTCAAATGTTTTATATTTATACCTTTTTAGAAGTGAGTGACAGACTAGGACAGGTGTCAGGACTCAGGACTCAGGACTGTCTTGGTCAGGTTGTCTGCAGGCAGGGCACAGTGGGCACTGGGCTGGGCACTACATGGGCAGGCTGCTGGAGCTGGACTGGAGAGAAGAAGAATGATTTCTCCCACGGAGCTCCCTCTGCCTCTCTCTCTGATGTCATCACTTCCTTATCAGAGAGAGAGAGGGAGGGACTAGGAGGCAGGGGAGGAGCGAGGGGAGGAGCGAGGGGAGGAGACTGAACAGTGAGTGAACACAGCGCTGCCTGGCATCACTGTACTGTAGTGTGTAGACTGGAGGAGGGAGGAGGGGAGGCTCGGGAGCGCTGCGCTCAGCTGATCACCCGGAGTGACAGCTTAAATATGCGATCGGAGTCTCGGTCGGACCACACTGCAGTTTGAATGAATAATCCTGTGTCCGGGTCTAAGAAAGGCTTGTACCCGGGCACAGGATTACAAACCCGGACTGTCCGGGACCGGGTGGCAACCCTAGCTATGCGCCTCCTGTCCCGGCCCGGTGGTCATGGGACCGCTGGGGCCGGCAGAGTGCAGGAGCTGTCGGGTCTTTCACAGACCTCGATCAGCCGCGCACTTAGGATGTACAGCGCAGTATACTGCTGTACAGCCTCTCTGTGGGTGTATTTCCACTGTAACTAGGGCTCCTATGTCAGCTCCAGTTATAGGAGAAATCAAGAGTGAAAAAAAAAATTTAAATAATAAAAATAAAAAAAATCCCCAATTAACTAATTAAAAAAAAATGGTAAAAATGGAAAAAATAAAAATAAAATAGACATATTTGGTATTGCCGCATCCATAACGACTGGCTCTATAAATATATCACATGATCCACCCCGTATGATAAATACCATTTTAAAAAAACTGTGTCAAAAAAAGCAATTTTTGTCACCTTACATCACAAAAAGTGCAACTCCAAGTGATCAAAAAGGCGTATGTCCCATAAAATGGTACCAATAAAACCGTCACCTCATCCTGCAAAAAATGAGCCCCTACATAAGAAATTCTCTTAAAAAATAAAAAAAACTATTGCTCTCAGAACATGGAGACTTTAAAACATAATTTTTTCGTTTAAAAAATGCTATTATTGTGCTAAAGTGAAATAAATAAAAAAAGTATACATATTAGGTATCGCCACTTTTGTAACAACCAGCTCTATAAAAATATCACATGACCTAACCTCTCAGGTGAACACCGTAAAAAAAATAAAATTAAAAATAGTGCCAAAAAAAGCCATTTTTTGTTGCCTTACATCACAAAAATTGCAACACCAAGCAATCAAAAAGGCGTATGCCCCCAAAATGGTACCAATCAAACCTTCACCTCATCCTGCAAAAAATGCAACCCTAACTAAGACAATCGGTCAAAAAATAAAAAAGCTATGGCTCTCAGACTATGGAGACACTAAAACATCATTTTTTTTGGTTTCAAAAGTGATTGGCAAATTCATTTGCTGGATTTGTGGGAGGGGAGGATGATTGACGGCCCTATTTATACTCACCTGTGTCCTCAGGCTGACGTCGGTTCGGCGATTTTATGTTCCGGGTCGGCGGCTGGGCGCGTTCAGGCGGCAGCTCGTGGCGTTTTTCTTCTACGGAGGGTGCAGCAGAGGAATCGGTAGTCATATTGGGAGCCACTGCTGGTGAGGTAGGATCGGGGTGGGCGGAGGGAGGGGGGGTTCTTGTGGCGATCCATGCCTATAGACGTTTAGGGCAGGGAAGGGGGGTCAGACTTACTCGCACTGTTCACGACCCGGGCAGGTACTGGTCGGGTGCAGTGCCGGGTTCGGTTGTTGGCCTCGCGTTCTGCTAAACAGCCAGCGGTCGACGCGGGGCATGCGCACTGGGTCGGGCTGCGGGGCCGGATTTCAAGTATACGTGCAGCTGAGGACTGCGCAGCGCATGCACACTGGGGGGCTAGTGTTCAGGGCAAGCGCATTGAATTTCGCCTGTACCGGTTCCAAGTCTTCACGCTGCATGGCAATTTTTTTTTTTTATATAAATAATATATATATAAATAAATAAATAAATATGAACATATATGCACGGAGGAACAGGGCAGGGGAATCTAGCAGATATCAAGCAGTGCAAATAAAATTTCTGTCATGTCATAAGCGCTGTCCCACGGCTCTATACACATTCTGGATGAATTGTCTCAACTCACAGGGCATGTCGGCGGTTGGTCTGACTGCTGGTCCTTAGACAGGGGGACGCTTTGCATTTTTTCGGCTCCTGACGAATTGGGAGTAGGAGTTAGTCGGTCTGCCAGGTCAAGGCAGCGGCACTTAGAGTCACGTCAAAGCGGGTGGGTATTGCTGGCCCTACGCACTTGACGCATGTAAGAAAAAATTAATAAAAAGTAATGCCTTTTTTGTCCATAGTTCGGTTAGGTCCGTGGGTGCCGTGCTCGGGCAGTCTAGTGTTGTGTCTCGCATACGGCTGGTCAGACGGTAGGTATGGTCCGGATGGGTCAGGTCAATTGGGGGGGCACTAGGTGGCGCCTAGATTCGCCAGGATTACTCTAATCTATCACGGCCATAGGCACGGTATTACGGTGTCTGTCACGACTACAGGCGCAAGATTACAAAGTCTGTCACGACTACAGGCACGTTACTACAAAGTCTGTCACAACTACAGACACAAGATTACGAAGTCTGTCACGACTACAGGCACGAGATTACGAAGTCGGTCACGACTACAGGCATGATGCTTAAGTCTTGTCTTGACTACAGGCGCGAGATTACGAAGTCGGTCACGACTACAGGCACGAGATTACGAAGTCGGTCACGACTACAGGCACGAGATTACGAAGTCGGTCACGACTACAGCCACGTTGCTGAAGTTCTGTCAGGACTACAGGCACAAGATTACGAAGTCGGTCACGACTACATGCACGGTCATAGGCACGATGTTACGAGGTTAACCACGACTAACAGGCACCGGATTCCGACAGTTTGGTCACAGCTATCACTAGCAATTGGCGGAGCATATAGGCATGTTACATCACATTTACAGGCACGGTTCGGAAGCTTGTCACGTCATAAGCACTAGGTGGCTTGGGTCGGTTACAGGTATCAATACTAGGGGGCTGTTTCGGCTGGTTATATTGTCATTTGTCTTGTTTTAGTTGCATGATGTCTCATAACGCGGACATCAAGGGCACGTCTTCATTGCATGGAAGCATGGATCGACAGTCTGTACGGACCCCCGTTCCTTCGATAAGATTCTGGACCATCCCTAAGCTGACGGCGGAATTACTGAAGAGAGGAATTCCTTTCCCAGCAACAGCTAGGAAAGTGGAACTTCACTGCCTACTCTCTTCAGAGTCAACAGGTCCTGGTCAGGACGTAGTGTCCATGGACACGATACAGACTTCCTTGACTCAGCTGCATGCAGTCATCAATTCTATGGCCACGTCCATTGCAGACGTCCAGGCTCGGCTGGAGATGGTGGAAAGTAGGGGGGGTGTCAGCTAGTTTAGCGGTGCAGAGACCTTCAGGGGCCTCAACATCGCAAACCAGTGTGGCTGCTGGTTTAGTTAATCTTCCCTCTATAGCACCATCACATTTCATCCCAGGCAACATTCGCCAGGACATCCTTGAGGGTAAGGACGTTAATTTAGCGTTGTTACTTATAGCAACGCATGAAGTGCCCAATAATAAGACGATAGCCTGTGGAGAAGTGTCTGTTGTCCTAAAGTCCAAAGATGTTAAACTCAATAGAAAGCTAAGTGTGGCAGAATTTGTCCTTGCGTTTAGTTTATTTCTGGATGTAGTCTCTTCAGTTAGCCCACATAGGAGGGAGGAGTTGGATCTTTATTTATACAAGGTGCTGGATTTAGGGTATAAATATGGTGGTACGGCGTTTTATGAGTACCACCGTTCACTTTCGGCCAAGGCAGCGGCCGCCCTGGCGCAGAGCCAACATGTCATTGACTGGTCAATTGTCGACACAGAGCTGTTCTGCTGCCCCTTTGCGGGTCTTAGAGCCCCGGCGTGTGCCACGTGTAGTTCCTACTCACATACAACAGATTGGTGTTCCAGTATTAGCATACCGACAGAGACCTCACAGACTAGGAACATTCCGGGTCCATCGACCAGCAATTGCAGGGTTGTGTCAGGGGTGGATAAATTGGGACGACCAATTAAATATCTGGGCAGGTCACAAGTGTGTAAAAATTTTAATTTCTCGGCGTGTCACTACAGCCAATGTAGGTTGTTACGCTTATGTTCTATTTGTTTTAGGGCTCAGCCTCATCCCCGTGTGGCTTGTCCTCAGAGGAATAACCATACGGCATGACTAGGCATGGTAGACATGAAACTGCATAATTATTATTTAAAGGGATTCTGTCACCAGGTTTCACCCCCTCCAGATAAAAATATGGTTATGTTCATGTAGCTTTCACGATTGCTAATGTGGTCTTATAAATGTAATCTGAAGGCTCATTTTGCTCAAAAATCGCTATTACTGACCTGTCAATCAACAGAATAAGGTGCCCAAAGGGATGTAAATGGCTCCAAGCTGCCGCACGCACCCGCCGCCGTTCGTGCCCAGCTCCGCCTTTCCCGACCTCAGCGCCGCCTCATAATCTTCTGTGACGCCTCCCGCTCTCCCTCCCTCCCCCCTCCTCCTGCTGTAACATCGCTGTGACGCCTCCCCCCTCCTCCTGCTGTAAGATCGCTGTGACGCCTCCCCCCTCCTCCTGCTTTAACATCGCTGTGACGCCTCCCCCCTCCTCCTGTTGTAACATCGCTGTGACGCCTCCCGCTCTCCCTCCCTCCCTCCCCCCTCCTCCTGCTGTAACATTGCAATGTTACAGCAGGAGGAGGGGGGAGGCGTCACAGCGATGTTACAGCAGGAGGAGGGGGGAGGGAGGGAGAGCGGGAGGCATCACAGAAGATTATGAGGCGGCGATTAGGTCGGGAAAGGCGGAGCTGGGCACGAACGGCGGCGGGTGCGGGCGGCAGCTTGGAGCCATTTACATCCCCTTGGGCACCTTATTCTGTTGATTGACAGGTCAGTAATAGCGATTTTTGCGCAAAATGAGCCTTCAGATTACATTTATAAGACCACATTAGCAATCGTGAAAGCTACATGAACATAACCATATTTTTATCTGGAGGGGGTGAAACCTGGTGACAGAATCCCTTTAAGAGACCATCTGGAGCCCGGCTGGTGAACGGTTTGATTAATGGTTTTCATACGGGTCTAGTAGCGCTACCTCAGTTCTCCTATGAGTGTAAGAACCTGCTCTCGGCCCTCAAAGACCCAGTGTCAGTCTCGGAGCTGATACAGACCGAATTGGAGAAGGGTTATTTGATAGGTCCGTTTAGTCAGCCCCCCTTCGAATGCTGGAGGGTAAACCCGGTGGGGGTGGTAACCGGGAAATTCTCCAATAAATTTTTTTTATTTATTATTTGTCAGTAGGATTGAGCGAACCCGAACTGTAAAGGGTGTTCAGCACCCGAACCCGAACATTTCAGTAAAAGTTTGGGTTCGGGTTCGGTGTTCGGGTAATATTAATATACCATCGGATCAGAGTTTTCTCCAATCCGATGGTATATTTTTAACTTGAAGCGTCCCCATCACCATGGGAAGCCTCTATGTTAGAATATACCATCGGATTTGAGTTAGATCGGGAAAACTCAGATCCGACAGTATATTCTAACACAGAGGCGTTCCCATAGTGATGGGGACGCTTCAAGTTAGAATATACTGAGAACTGTGGACATAATGGCCCCCTGCTGCCTGGCAGCACCTGATCTCTTACAGGGGGCTGTGATCCGCACAATTAACCCCTCAGGTACCGCACCTGAGGGGTTAATTGTGCGGATCTCAGCCCCCTGTAAGAGATCGGGTGCTGCCAGGCAGCAGTGGCCAGACCCCCCTCCCTCCCTATTAAAATCATTGGTGGCTAGTGCGGCCCCCCCACCCCCTATTAAAATTATTGGTAGCCATGACGCTACTGCAGTCCTGGCTGCCATGGTTACTTAGCACTTTTAGCAGCATTATACTTACATGCGATGTCTGTGGCCGGCACTCCTCCTACTGGTAAGTGAAAGGTCTGTGCGGCGCATTGCTTATAGCACAGACCTGTCACTTACCAGTAGGAGGAGCGCCCGGCCGGCCACAAACAGCACATGTAAGTATAATGCTGCTAAAACTGCTAAGTAACCATGGCAGCCAGGACTGCAGTAGCGTCCTGGCTGCCATGGTAACCGATCGGAGCCCCAGCGATTAAACTGGGACTCCGATCGGAACTGCCGCTCCGCTGCCACCAATGATTTTAATTAGGGGGGGGGGGGAGAGGGGAGGCCGCACTAGACACCAATGATTTTAATAGGGGGGGGGGCCGCACTAACCACCAATGATTTTAATAGGGGGGGTGGGGGTGGGGGTGGGGGCCGCACTGGCCACCAATGATTTTAATACTGGGGAGGGAGGGGGGCCACACTGGCCACCAATGTATTTAATACTGGGGAGGGAGGGGGGTCTGGCCCCTGCTGCCTGGCAGCACCTGATCTCTTACAGAAGGCTGAGATCCGCACAATTAACCCCTCAGGTGCGGCACCTAAGGGGTTAATTGTGCAGATCTCACCCCCCTGTAAGAGATCGGGTGCTGCCAGGCAGCAGGGGGAAGTTATGTACATAGTTCTTAGTATATTCTAACTTGAAGCGTCCCCATCACCATGGGAAAACCTCTGTGTTAGAATATATTGTCGGATCTGAGTTTTCACGATCTTGAAAACTCAGATCTGAAAAAGCTAATACTATTATTTTCCGTTATAACCATGTTATAACGGAAAATAATAAAGTGAAGTTCGGGTCCCCATTGACTCCCATGGTGTTCGGGTCCAAGTTTGGATCAAGTTCGGGTCCCGAACCCGAACTTTTTTTTAAAGTTCGGCCGAACTCCCCGAACCCGAACATCTAGGTGTTCGCTCAACTCTATTTGTCAGCACCACATTCCTTACCTATCTCTAGTCTGAGCTCCTTGATACCATTGGAGTAGTTCTCTATGAAGTACTCTTCCATTGACGAGGCTATCCAGGTGATACTTTTCTTAGGTAAAGGCACATGGTTGTCGAAAGCAGACATTACAGACGCCTTTAAATAACTTCCCTTCCCCGCCGGAAATGGCGGAGTACAGCGCTGGCTAATTCCATGGGTCCGAAAAAGAATGGACAGATCTAATTGCGAATGCAATTAAGGGGTGACATGGTGTCATGATACCGTTTAATTGCATACGTGTGGTGTATTAAAAGATAGTGTTTCTTACCTGGTAACAGATGCCTTGGTGCAGTCTGATCTTCATGAGGGACCCATCTTCGTGTTGATTGGAGAAGAATTCAACGGTCCATGCATGTGAGTACCTATAAAAGAGAGAGGTTGTCGGTTATCTGCGCATTCTGAGCGGCAGAGAAGAAAACCCCCTCCCCCCTCCCTAAAGGATTTGTCACGGTGTTTAGTATGGGGTAAATAGTCACTTTTAAGTGGACTATATGATTTATTATTCTAAGTTATTCAGTTATGAAGTTAATTAATGGTATTATTTAGTGATGGTAACATACCGAACACCGTGGCCTATTATTTCCATACAAATAAAGTAGTTAAATTATATTTTGGTGTGTTGTCTTTATGTACTGATTTATGGGATTTATGACACCATGAATAGAGCAGCAGCCTGTCACACCATAAAAAGGGGGAACAGAAACCGTTCCTGGGATCAGTGGGGGTTGCAGAATTGGACCCCATTATTTATATAGTTATGCCCTATGATTTGAAGAGGATAACTTGAAAACCTGCACAACCCCTTTAAATCCTCCACCGCTGAACCACCAGTATCTCTTTGCATGGCAGCAGTGATGCCTGTAAATACAGAATATCATCACTGCCGCCATGTAAACCATACGTGTCAATACTGGAGAATGTGACGCACTGTGCAGAATTTTTCGGGCATAAGTCCAACCCCCTTTGCAGGTCACAACCTTTAACAAAGCCCAAGCAAAGGTTCTACAGGAGCAACGTGAGCAAAGGGCACAAACAGAGGGTCATAACTGAAGCATAGACCTTAGGGTCACCTGAGGCAGGGTAATAGTGGGGATCTTGGAGCAGGGGTAACTGGAGAAGAGGAAATATTAGTGGTGCATTTAGAGTGCGGGCATCTGGAGCTGGGGCGCTTATGGGGGTGGACCTAAAGCAGAGGCATTAGGGTCACCTGAGGCAGTGTAATAGTGTGGATCCTGGAGCAGTTGCAGGGGTATTAGGGGGGCAACTGGAGTAGATTCAATATTAGTGGTGCTTTTAGAGTGGGGGCATTGGGGGGGCATCTGGAGCTGGGAAACTTATGGGGGTGCACCTAAAGCAGAGGGATTGGGGTGGACCCAGGGCAGAGTCCCCCCAATGCCCCTCTGAACGCTGCAGAGAGCAGCACACATTCATAGATATGTGTCTGCTATAAACAAATCCCCTATTTCCCCCTTACAGTCTCCTACAGCTCACTACTGTCACACACCTGAGAAATCAGCTCAGCACCGCAGAGGAGTCCTTCTCTCCCGCAGCCACAGTTTCCTGACAGCAGGGAGGGCAGGAGGAGGCAGACACCTTCTCTCTTCCTTCACTGCCAGCAGTCCAGGAAGTCTAGAAGATACTGCGGAGCATCCTGTACAATGTACACCAGTAGGATGCTGCATCACTGTGCGATACTGCCACCTAGTGGTTACAGTAATTATCTCTCCTGAGAAAGGAGAAATAATTACTCCTCCATCTTATCTTGGGTGCAGGAGACTGGGGGCCCATCGAGGAATCCCCCGCTTTCCCAGTGGGCTAGTCCAAGCCTGCATGTGTGTGAACATGGCCCAAGGTTACAGTTTGCCAAAAGCACCCAAAATGGATCGGCTATAAATGCACTCAGCTCTGATGAAGGGTAGATGGAGTAACACACAGCGCTGAATTAAAAAACTCATTCTATATATACAGCAGTGGTAAGGGGCGTAGCTACCATGGAAGCAGATGCTCAGGGGCCCAGGAGGAGGACAAATTAATTTATTTTCAGGACCCAGGGAGTGGTGAGTATGGTGCTGCTAGTGCTGCCCTCACCTTTTACACTGAAAAGCCGTTCTTATGGAACTGCATGCCCTGTTATGGCAGAGTAAGACTATGACCACATGGAGTTGTGACACTGCCGCGCTGCGGGCATGTACTGTGTGTCCATACAAACTACAGTGGACTCTAACTATTTGAGACCTCACAGTCTAGTCGGTCTGCATTGTTAATGGTCGCGTGGCACCTGGATGTGACAAACAGCCAGACAACCATGTCGCGATAGGGTGGCTAGACGTCTGGCTTTAGGCTGCATAGTCCAGTTTACTGGCTCCCTGTCCTCTGTCTGGCGCAGGGCCTGGACGGACGCTGGGGTGTTGTAACGGGGTTCCGAAGGTGCACTCGGTCCCCCATTGCCCGCAGAACTGTTGCTTAGCTTTGGGAATGAGGATCTGTGTTTGACCTCATTCCCAGGGCGGCTTTACTAGCTGGGTGGCTCCCTGCTCCTAGTCTGCCTTGAGCGCCGAGCTGATCACTCGGTGCTCGACTGGTTGGTCTGTCGGTCATGTGACGCTGGCCACCTCACATGACCCTCACTCCCCACTATAAATACAGGCAGCCTGCTGGCCACAGGTTGCCTGTTAATTTAGGTTCCACCTGCGATTTTGTCTTTCCTGGTGTACTTACCTCCTGCTGAACTCCTGACGATCCTCTGCTGACTCCTTTGGTACTTCACGACTCTCCTGGTATTTATGACCCCGGCTTCTCCTGACTATTCTCTGCTTGCTCCATTTGTACTTTGTAGATTTCCTGGTATTGACTCGGTCCGTTCACGTTCTGTTGTTTGTCTGTCTGTCATCCCTGCACTTATTCCAAGTTAGGGATTGCCGTCCAGTTGTCCTCTGTCATTAGGACTTGCGAGGCAAGTAGGCAGGGCCAGGGGTGAGGGTGGAGCGCAGTGGTCACTTCCCTCCCCCCTGTGTGTGTGTGTACGTGACCGTTACAGGTGTTCTCCTTTTCAGTCGATCCAAGCTAAGACAGTAGCAGTGCACTGTCTGAGTGTGAGCTGCCGGCACAAACTGACAGACTGAGGCTTCTCTCACCCAAAGTCTCAATTTCACGCGCGTGATAAACAACTAAAGGTTTACAAACAACATCTCTTAGCAACCATCAGTGAAAAACGCATTGCATCCGCACTTGCAGGGCCATTTCTAGAGGCGGGCGGGCGCATCCCTCAGGACAGAAGAGTGGGGCGCCGTCAGCAGGGCCCAGCGCCGGAGGGGGGCCCTTTCTGTCCGGAGGCAGCAGGAGTGGAGATGAGCGCTTCCATTGTGGAAGCGCTCATCTCCAAATTCATCTGTATCGCCGTCCTCAGGACAGCGATACAGATGAATGGTGCAGAGGAGCAGGGGAGAGGCGTCTCTCTTGGCCCTTCCTCTTATAGGCTACAGGCCTAGTGGCTGTAGCCTATCAGAGGCCGGTGCAGGCGGCGCGATGGCATCATCGTGCCGCCTGAGCCGTACAGAGCAGGACACAGGCCGGTAGAGGCCTGCATCGCATCGCTAAGCAGCATAAGGTAATTATATGTGTTTATTGTTTTTATTATTTATAGTCTACTGTGGCAAGAAGGGGGTGGGGGCCCTATATACTGGCAAACAATATGGGGGGGCACTATGGGGGCCCTATATACTGGCACAATATGGAGGGGGCACTATAAAGAAGAGGGAAATCACTATGGGGGCCCTATATACTGCCACAATATGGGGGGGCACTATGGAGAAGAGGGGTCACATCTACTGGGGATCCTATATACTGGCACTCATTATGGGGGGCTCTATGGAGAAGTGGGGGGTAAAGGAGCACTATGGGGGCATTTACTGGGGGCCCTATTTACTGGCATAATATGGGGGGGCACTATGGAGAAGAGGGGACACATCTACTGGGTGCCCTATATACTGGCACTCATTATGGGGGGCACTATGGAGAAGTGGGGGAGAAGAGCACTATGGGGGCATTATATTGGGGCATTTAATACTGGCAACCATTTTGGTGCTACTATGGGGACTGGGGAGAGGAGCATTATGGGGGCATCTATATGGGGCAGTCTATAGGGGCATTTTGTACTGGCACATTATGGAGGACACTATGGGGACAGGGGAGGAGCACTATGGGGCATCTTCTGGGGGCACTATATAAGAGTATTTTATACTATGACAAATTATAGGGGCACTATGGGCACCTAAGCTCAACTGGGGGCACTAAGTGTTTTTCTAGTGGCACACAGTACGGGTCATTGGAACACATGAGGGCCTTCTGGGGACATTGGCTCTACTGGGGGCACTAAGATTTGTTTTTTTTGTGTCTTTTTTTACTGACAACAGGGAATTTTTTGCACTGGCGCACACTTTAGAAAGAATTACTACCAGGGGCATAATGGTGGGCTTTATTACAACTGGGGGACAATGGGAGCATTATTACCGTACTTCTGGGACACAATTACTGTTGGGGGCACTGTAGGAGCACTATTACTACTAAGTGCACTCTGCCACAGAATTATTTCTATTGTTGGGATTTTTGGGAGTACTATTACTGTGGGGGCACCCTGGCACAGTATCAGATTAGCACAGTTATTTTTGGGGGACATTATGGTTACACTATTAGTGTCAGGCACACTATTTGCTGGGTGCAGTTATTTTTTAGAGCATTGTGTTCCAATAATTATTGAAGGGGTGCTATCTGTGTGTAACTAGTATTTTCAGGGGGTTTATCAGTTTATGCAGTATAGTTTTGGGGGTGCATGATGGGATGTTGAGAAGGTGGGAGTATAATGGAAAAGTAGGAAACTAAGATGTCTGTCAAACTCTGCAGAGAGAAGAGATGGCTGAAAGAAATCATCATGGCGGTCTGGTCTGAATGGAGAAGATAAAGAAAGAACATCTACATCAAAGGACACATCACTGGATGTAAGAGGTATGTGGGGCATTATTAGGTCGAATGCACACGGCCGTGGAACTCGGCCGTGAGCGGTCCGTGGTATCCCGGCCTGGATTCCTGCTGACAGCAGGAGCGCACAGCGTCATCCGCAGCACTACAGTAATACACTCGTATTGTGTATTACTGTAGTGCAGCGGCGGCATGAAGCGCACGGCGTCATAGCAACCAATGACGCCGTGCGCTCCTGCACTCAGCAGGAATCCAGGCCGGGATACCACGGACCGCTAATTCGGCCTTAAGCTACTTTCACAACTGCGTTAGTGATTCTGGCAGGCTGTTCCAGCTGAGAGCAGCCTGCCGGAATTCACTGGATCTGGCACTGCAGACTGAATGCCCGCCGCCCCCATCAACTACAATGGGGTACGGCAGAGATCCGCCCACAATCGGGGAGTGGGGGACACTGCCCTGCCCACTTGCTTCCGGATGCAATGCGTTTTTCAGTGAAGCCCCATTCACTTCTATGGGGCCAGGGCTGGGTGAAAAACGCAGAATATAGAACATGCTGCATTTTTCACGCAACGTAGAACTAAAACTCGCTCGTGTGAAAGGGGCCTTAAGCCTCATTCACATGTCAGTGATTTCTATCAGTGATTGTGAGTCAAAACCAACCAGGATTGGAGCCTCCACAGACATAAGGCCTCTTTCACACGGGTGAGATTTCCGTGCGGGTGCAATGCGTGAGGTGAACGCATTGCACCCGCACTGAATCCGGACCCATTCATTTCTATGGGGCTGTGCACATGAGCAGTGATTTTCACGCATCACTTGTGCATTGCGTGAAAATCACAGCATGCTCTATTTTGTGCGTTTTTCACGCAACGCAAGCCCCCACAGAAGTGAATGGACCTGAGTGAAAATAACAAGCATCCGCAAGCAAGTGCAGATGCGGTGCGATTTTCACGAATGGTTGCTAGGAGATGATCGGGATGGGGACCTGATCATTATTATTTTCCCTTATAACATGGTTATAAGGGAAAATAATAGCATTCTTAATACAGAATGCATAGTACAATAGGGCTGGAGGGGTTAAAAAAAAAATAAATAAATTAACTCACCTCATCCACTTGTTCGCGCAGCCCGCATCTCTTCTTTCTTCTTCTTTGCTGTCCAGGAGGAAAAGGACCTGTGGTGACGTCACTGCGCTCATCACATGGTCCATCACATGATCCATCACCATGGTGATGGATCATGTGACGGACCATGTGATGAGCGCAGTGACGTCACCACATGTCCTTTTCCTCAAAGAAGAAGAAAGAAGAGAAGCCGATTAAAATGTTTTGCACTCGAGCGGAAAAAGCGCAAATTTTCCCATGACGCACCCGCATCTTATCCGGCCCAAATCTATGACGCCCGTGTGAAAGAGGCCTAAGGTATGAGGGAAAGCTCTGCGCCTGTTCTGTGTGTAGAGCTGCACCTGGTTTCGGCTCAAAATCACTGATGGAAATCACTGACCAAACACTGACATGGGAATGAGGCTTTAGGGTACGGCCACATGGTCAGGTTTCTGCATGTAGTTTTGGAAGCCAAAATCAGGAGTGGACCATAAACTGAGAGGATACAGGACAGATACGGCGTCTGGTCTTTTTTGTCTTCACTCCTGGTTTTGGCTTTCAAAACTTCATGCAGTAACCTGACCGTGTGACTGCACCTTTAGGGCATCATTTTCTCTGGTATGTTTGTGTACAATATTGTGCAATCTACCACAGTTTACCATGCTGCCAAGTTTTATGTGTGCTCATATTGCTATATACTGTATGTCTGCTTTTGATCATCCCCACTGTCTCTGACAATGATCCAGCTCAGATAAATTCCTCATTTATGTCCTGGCTTTGATAATATAATGCACCCTGTATTATAGGCTTGGATGTGCTTTACCATGTCAAGTCTATGGGGGGGTGGTTTTATAATTTGCAATGATTTTGGTGTCTGTCTTTGCACCAAATTTATGAAATGGCGCACAGTAATAATATATTCGGTGCAATGTGGTGTGCGGCTATGGCCTCTTTCAGACGAGCGTGATCCGGCAGAGATCTGTCAGCTACTCTGCAAATATGACGGGATTCAGCTTGACAAAAAATGCTGCATGCAATGGCTTTTGTCCGGTTTAATCTTGGCATATTTTCCGGGTAGCGGAAGGATCCCAATATAATTAACTAGCTGAAGGACCCGGCTTTGCTCGGGTATATTTAATCTATTTCATTTAATGTTTGTGTGTGTCGTTAAAATATATCAACACTATCCACTATAACAGTGAGATCTACAGCACCCCACCCCCAAAAGAGTGACCTCCACAGCACCCCACCACTTAACACTGACCCCCCCACAGTGCCCCGTCCCTTAAAATTGGACCTCCACAGCAGCCCACCCCCTTAACTTTGACCTTTACAGCAGCCGTCCCCTTTTAACAGTGAGTTTCAAAGCACACCACCCATTTGACAGTGACCGCCACAGGGGCCTGCCTCCTTAACAGTGGCCTTTACAGCAATCTGCCCCCTAACACTGACCTCCATAACGGACCATCCCCTTAACTGTGACCTCCACAGCTGCCAGCCCCTAGGGTGGCCAGAGGTCCAGTTTTAGGCCGGACAGTCCGACTTTCAGACTCCCTGTCCTCCATCTGGCGCAGGGCCTGGACGGACACATGGATGTCCTTTTGAACAGCTCACTCTCAGACAGCAGCACTGTGCTGTCTGAGTGTGAGCTGCAGGGAGAAAGTCACCGTCCCTCCCACCGCTGCAGCTGACAGAAGTTGATTTTTAACTTCATTTTTTCAATCACTGTCAGCTGAGGGGTGGGAGGGGGCGTCGTCTAACCAGATCGGGGTGTGGTTTGGCGGGCCCTAGAAGTTGATTTTTGACTTCATTTTTTCAATCTCTGTCGGCTGAGGAGTGGAAGGGGGCATGGCCTAACAGGATCGGGGGCGTGTCCTTTTGAACAGCTTACTCTAAGACAACAGCACTGTGCTGTCTGAGTGTGAGTTGCAGGGTGAAAGTCACCCTCCCTCCCACCCCTGCAGCTGACAGAAGTTGATTTTTACCTTCATTTTTTCAATCCCCATTGGCTGAATGGTAGGGGGCATGGCCTAACCAGATCAGGGGCATGGCTTAGCAGGACCTGGGGGCAGGGTTTTAAGTTCGTCTTTTGAGGGTGGACACATTGCGGCAGGGGGTGTGTCTGGGCTCCTTCCTGCAGGAGTGACGCCCCTCTGGGCACCTTACTGGCTCATTTGCATACCAAATAAACTGGATTTTCAGAGGATAAAAACATCTATTGCTGGAACAAAGGCACATCTTGAAATAAGGTACTAAGTGCTATTAGGCCATGGCTTTACTTCAATAGCGATTATCCTGGTGACAGATTTCCTTTAAAGCTCTCCTACAGCAGTGAAGATAAATGGCTGGGTTGTTATGGAAACCTGGAGTAAAAAGAGAGAGAGAAATGCTACCCTGTTAAACTTAGAGTCTAAACTTAGTAGACTAGTTAGGGCCCATCAAAGGTCCCCCTCACTGTACCTGCTTAGAGAAATAAAAAACACCAAACTACAAATAAACATGATTCTCACAAACCATACGAAGAAAGCTTTACGTTGGACCGCATCATATTACTATAAATACGCCAACAAACCTGACAAGATGTTAGCTCGTCAACTTAAAGCTAGACAAAAAAATCAACCAGGTGTTTCAGATTCGTTCAAGGTCAGGACAGGTAACCTCCAACCCAGAAACCATATACAAAACCTTCCACGAGTTTTACCAACTACTTTATGCTAAGCCAGGAAGTGGACAGGGACAGGTGGATAGCAACTTCTTGAACTCCATCAGGTTGCCACAGGTATCTCCCGAAGCAGTAAAAGACTTAAGCAAAGCAATAGTAGGCGAGGAAGTGGAACTCACAATTAAGGCCTTAAAATTGGGTAAAGCCCCTGGCCCAGACGGTCTATCGGCCCTCTACTATAAAAAGTTTGCTTCACTGCTAATCCCCCATATCACCAAATTCTGTAATTATATTATGAAAGGTAATATTCCTCACCCCGACTTCTTAGGGCTCTTTCACACCTGCGTTATTGTCTTACGGCATAGAGTTCCGTCGTCGGGGCTCTATGCCGGAAGAATCCTGATCAGGATTATCCTAATGCATTCTGAATGGAGAGTAATCCGTTCAGGATGCATCAGGATGTCTTCAGTTCCGGTACGGAACGTTTGTTGGCCGGAGAAAATACCGCAGCATGCTGCGCTTTTTGCTCCGGCCAAAAATCCGGAACACTTGCCGCAAGGCCGGATCCGGAATTAATGCCCATTGGAAGGCATTGATCCGGATCCGGCCTTAAGCTAAACGTCGTTTCGGCGCATTGCCGGAGCCGACATTTAGCTTTTTCAGAGTGGTTACCATGGCTGCCGGGACGCTAAAGTCCTGACAGCCATGGTAAGTGTAGTGGGGAGCAGGGGAGCAGTATACTTACCGTCCGCGCGGCTCCCCGGGCGCTCCAGAGTGACGTCAGGGCGCCCCAAGCGCATGGATCACGTGATCGCATGGATCACGTCATCCATGCGCATGGGGCGCTCTGACGTCACTCTGGAGCGCCCCGGGAGCCGCACGGACTGTAAGTATACCGCTCCCCCGCTCCCCGCTCCTACTACGGCAACCAGGACTTAAATAGCCTCCTGGGTGCCATAGTAACACTGAAAGCATTTGGAAGACGGTTCCGTCTTCAAATGCTTTCAGTACACTTGCGTTTTTCCGGATCCGGAGTGTAATTCCGGCAAGTGGAGTACATGCCGGATCCGGACAACGCAAGTGTGAAAGAGCCCTTAGCTGCCAACATTACGGTCATTCCCAAGCCCAAGAAAGATCACCTAGCTCCGTCTAATTATAGGCCAATATCATTATTGAACTTGGATACGAAAATTCTCACATCCATCCTTGCTCGGCGACTCAATAACCTTCTCCCTAGTCTAATTGATAAAGACCAGGTTGGATTTATTCCCGGCAGAGAAGCCCCCGATAACATCCGAAAAATCCTTAATCTGATCCAGGTCACAAACAAACAGACCACTCCTTTAGCTGTCCTGGCTCTCGACATAGAAAAGGCCTTTGATTCGGTCACATGGGATTATTTACATCAAGTTCTTCATGCTATGGGTATTAGAGGCCCATTTGTGCAGGCAGTCAAGGCCCTTTACTCCACTCCGGTTGCCTACCTTAAACTTCCGTCTATACACCCTGCTCCCATCCAAATACTTAGGGGTACGCGTCAGGGGTGCCCCCTCTCCCCGGCTCTCCTTGCTTTGGCAATGGAACCCCTTGCCATTCATATCAGGAATGACCAGAATGTTACGGGGATCAAAGTAGGAAACACGGAATACAAGCTTAGCTTGTTTGCGGATGACCTCCTCTTATCCCTTACAAACCCCCTTGTTTCACTACCAAACCTTTTACAAATCCTGAAGTCTTTCTCAGAAGCCTCTGGGCTTCAGGTCAATCATCAAAAATCGGAGCTTATGTTATGCAATGCCTCCCCATCACTAAAGTCACTACTATTACAAAACTTCCAGTTCCAACATTTACCTAACCATATCCCATATTTGGGTACTGTAGTGCCCACCCAACCTCACATGATGTATAAGTTGAACTACACTCCTTTATACCGTACAATTAGGGAAGATCTTAAAACCTGGAGCTTGCTGACAACCCGATCAGCAGCTGCACGATTAGCGTGCAGCTGCAGTTTCTGAACAGACGTTCTGGAACATCCGTTCAGGAATAGAGATCCACCCATAGGACGTTTATATCCTATGGGCGGACGGAAAGTGGTTAAGGATAAGTTTGATCTCCCTACTAGTGAGTCATTTGCAGCCAATCAAATATTCTCATTCCTCCACTCTCTGAAGATTGACAATTTGAGCTTAGATTTTACCCCCTTTGAACGCTTTGTCACTTTTTCTTTGTACAAGCGGGGACTATTATCTAGACTATATGGAATGCTGGATGCCTCACCTGAAGGAGTTAAACTTTCATATATGGTGGAGTGGGAGAGGAATATGCTGGAAGAATGCCCACTTTCCGAGTGGTTTCTCCGTTCCCAGACCTTAACCAAAAATTCTTGGCAAACCACATTGGCAGAAACCTCTGTTAAAGTCCTTCACAGGACCCATTTAGTACCCTTTAGACTGCATCGTATATACCCAGAAGTATCACCGCTATGTTTTAGAGGGTGTAACGAGGATGGTACAGTCTACCATATCTGGTGGACATGCCCTCAGGTCCGGCTGTTCTGGTCCGAAATAGGCAGACTGATCTCTACAGTATTAGGATGCAACTACCAGCCCACTCCCTCTTTATGTCTCTTAGGGGATAAGGCCCCTTGGCTGACATTTGCCAAGTTCAAATTATCGCAACATATACTACTGGCTGCCAGTATTCATATTGCGTATAAATGGAAATCTGATACGTTAAGTTTTCAAGCAGTTTTAGATAGAATCAATAGGATTCTATTATATGAAAAACGTTCAGCCATTCGTATGGACACATTTGAGGCTTTTGAAAAATTATGGGAGCCCTGGGTTTCCTCCTCTTACTCCACCAATATACAACATAGTATATTATTGTAATATCAGATGAATCTTGTATGAGGGCCTCAAATATGTGAGGCATATAGACCACTTGAACATGAAAGGTTGTTATACTCTATACCAATCATCTTGCAAGTAACCGATATAGGATCTCCTTTTGATTATTTTTTATGTAATTTTATTTTATTTCTTTGTTACTATGCGTTGTATGAACAAAATGCTTATACCATAGGTATCTCATGTTAAATTTATGATGCTATAAAATGTCAATAAATCATTTGAAACATAAAACCTTCCCGGACACCTGATCTACCTGTGTGCCAAATTTCATAATTGTAAATGTGGATTCCTTTAGCGAACATACATACATACACACACACACGTGTATACTCAGCTTTATACACTGCTCAAAAAAATAAAGGGAACACTTAAACAACACAATGTAACTCCAAGTCAATCACACTTCTGTGAAATCAAACTGTCCACTTAGGAAGCAACGCTGAGTGACAATCAATTTCACATGCTGTTGTGCAAATGGGATAGACAACAGGTGGAAATTATAGGCAATTAGCAAGACACCCCCAATAAAGGAGTGGTTCTGCAGGTGGTGACCCCAGACCACTTCTCAGTTCCTATGCTTCCTGGCTGATGTTTTGGTCACTTTTGAATGCTGTCGGTGCTTTCACTCTAGTGGTAGCATGAGACGGAGTCTACAACCCACACAAGTGGCTCAGGTAGTGCAGCTTATCCAGGATGGCACCTCAATGCGAGCTGTGGCAAGAAGGTTTGCTGTGTCT
Source organism: Bufo bufo (assembly GCF_905171765.1). Taxonomy (NCBI): domain Eukaryota; kingdom Metazoa; phylum Chordata; class Amphibia; order Anura; family Bufonidae; genus Bufo; species Bufo bufo. Next base: position 124,888,539 of record NC_053389.1, read on the forward strand.
GTCAGCGTAGTGTCCAGAGCATGGAGGCGCTACCAGGAGACAGGCCAGTACATCAGGAGACGTGGAGGAGGCCGTAGGAGGGCAACAACCCAGCAGCAGGACCGCTACCTCCGCCTTTGTGCAAGGAGGAACAGGAGGAGCACTGCCAGAGCCCTGCAAAATGACCTCCAGCAGGCCACAAATGTGCATGCGTCTGCTCAAACGGTCAGAAACAGACTCCATGAGGGTGATATGAGGGCCCGACATCCACAGGTGGGGGTTGGGCTTACAGCCCAACACCGTGCAGGACGTTTGGCATTTACCAGAGAACACCAAGATTGGCAAATTCGCCACTGGCGCCCTTTGCTCTTCACAGATGAAAGCAGGTTCACACTGAGCACATGTGACAGACGTGACAGAGTCTGGAGACGCCGTGGAGAACGTTCTGCTGCCTGCAACATCCTCCAGCATGACCGATTTGGCATTGGGTCAGTAATGGTGTGGGGTGGCATTTCTTTGGAGGGCCGCACAGCCCTCCATGTGCTCGCCAGTGGTAGCCTGACTGCCATTAGGTACCGAGATGAGATCCTCAGACCCCTTGTGAGACCATATGCTGGTGCAGTTGGCCCTGGGTTCCTCCTAATGCAAGACAATGCTAGACCTCATGTGGCTGGAGTGTGTCAGCAGTTCCTGCAAGACGAAGGCATTGATGCTATGGACTGGCCCGCCCGTTCCCCAGACCTGAATGCAATTGAACACATCTGTGACTCCAAATCCAGACCTCCATGGGTTAAAAAATTTGATTTCCATTTTCTTTTTTTGTGTGATTTTGTTGTCAGCATATTCAACTATGTAAAGGACAAAGTATTTCAGAAGAATATTTAATTAATTCAGATCTAGGATGTGTTATTTTTGTGTTCCCTTTATTTTTTTGAGCAGTGTATATTAGATGGGGCCGGCAGGCATTGCAGTAACATTTGGCAATGCTGTTCTACACCGGAACAGCCTTTCTAAATGCTCTAGTCTAGTGTGAAAGAATCCTAAAGGTGGATTTAGACGCACCAACAATCGTCCAGATTATCGGGAACGATCATCTGGCTGTCTAAATGTGCCACCAATCAACCGATGAATGAGTGAAACGCTCACTCATTGGGTGATCCTGCAGACACCACCCATCATGGCTTCTGGGCAGCAGATCATGTGGTCTAAAAAGCGATGTGCTGCTCAGAACCCATGATTCTGTATGAGGACGAGGGATCGCAATAGCCATCCTTCGTCTTCATACAGTGAAGGAGATTGCTGCATGTAAATTAGCAATCTCCTTCACGGAACGAGCAGCCAATTGTCAGGAAGGAACATTTCCTTCCCGACAATCGGCCGCTCAGTTGGCCGTCTAAATCTACCTTTAGAGAAAAACCCAATATGTAAATGATACCCAACACTACACATGCACATGATACATGATTAAGATAAGCCAGATCAATAAAAGTGACGTTTTTGTTATGGATTGAGGGACAATAGAGGAAGAATCTGGATACACCTATGGGTAAACACTTCTCTGGACCAGGATACGCAACCAAAAACGGCAAATCAGCTATTCTGACAGTTTTTTCATTTCGCCTTTTTTTACTTTAATATTTTAATAACGGCGTTTTTGCACGTTTTGATGCCCATGATGTGTATTTTTTTTTTTCATTTCGGGGAAAGGGCGGCGATATGAATTTTTTTTACACTTTTTTACACTTTCTTTTTTATATTTCCCATAGGGAACTATAACAAGCAATTATTAGATTGCTATTCTCATATACTCCAATGCATTAGTATTGGAGTCTATGAGAAATTTACTATGTTTCTATGGAGCCCTGCAGCAGGCAGGGGGTCCATAGAAACTACTATGCAGCAGCCTCCTATCATTCTGAATGACAGGGGCTGCCAAACACACATTACCGCCGGTTATGGACATTAGCCGTGGGTGTCTGCTTTATGAAACAGCTGCACCGGTTTGCTATGGAGACCCGACATGTGACGTACTATTCCGTCACATGTCTGGAATTGGTTAAGAGGACCTATAACCTGACATGTCTGTTTTAGGAGCTACTTGCACCCCCTTGTAATAATTCTGAAGCATACTTTGTTATGACTCTAAGATGTATAATTTGTTTATTATTCCTTCTTAAAGTTATGAATAAATTACTACCAGTTTGTAAAGAAGTTTCAGATGGGTGCTACCAGTTGGGAGTGTGTCTCTGCACAGCCTGACAACATCCAATCGGAGCTGCCAGTGTTTGCCTGCCGATGCTTGTCAGGCGTTTAACCCCTTCCATGCTGCGGTCCTGTCGGGGGCTGCTGTGCCTTTTCAGCCCCCGATGGGAGAGGGAGGGGGCCCCCCTCCCTCCCCATCACCCACTCCTCTGCTGTGGCAGCGAGTGATGGTTACCATGGCAACCGGACGCCTTCACAGGCGTCCGGCTGTCCATGGTACTGATCAGAGGCTGTACATGGTTCTGATTAGACTTCTGCTAAAGGCAGAAGTCAAATCAGACTTTGTAAAGTGAAAATACAGTACAGTACACTATATTATACAGACATCAGACCCACTGGATCTTCAAGAACCAAGTGGGTCTGGGTCAAAAAAATGTTTAAAAAAAAAAAGTAAAAATAAAAAAACACATTTATCACTGATTAAAAATGAAAAAAATAAAATTCCCTACACATGTTTGATATCACCGCGTCCGTAACGACCTGATCTATAAAACGGTCATGTTACTTAACCGCACGGTAAACGCCACAAAAAATAAAAATAAAAAACTATGAAATTGAAATTTTGCTTACCTTACTTCCCAAAAAAGGTAATAAAAGTGATCAACAAAGTTGTATGTACGCCAAAATAGTACCAATCAAACCGTCACCTCATCCCGCAAAAAATTAGACCCTACCTAAGATAATCGCCCAAAAACTGAAAAAAACTATGGCTCTCAGAATATGGAGACACTAAAACATGATTTTTTTTGTTTGTTTCAAAAATGAATTAATTGTGTAAAACTTACATAAATAAAAAGAATATAAGATATCGCCGCATCTGGAATAACCTGCTCTATAAAAATATCACATGACCTAACCCCTCAGGTGAATACCGTAAGAAAAAAAATCAAACGTGTAAAAAAGCTATTTTTTGTCACCCCAAAATAGTGCCAATCAAACCGTCATCTCATCCTGCAAAAATCATACCCTACCCAAGATATTTGCCCAAAAACTGAAAAAACTATGGCTCTCAGACTATGGAGACACTAAAACATTATTTTTTTTGTTTAAAAAATGAAATCATTGTGTAAAACTTACATAAATAAAAAAAATTGTATACATATAAGGTATCGCCGCGTCCGTGACAACCTGCTCTATAAAAATATTACATGATCTAACCTGTCAGATGAATGTTGTAAATAACAAAAAATAAAAACAGCTATTTCTTGTTACCTTGCCTCACAAAAAGTGTAATATAGAGCAACCAAAAATCATATGTACCCTAAACTAGTACCAACAATACTGCCACCCTATCCCGTAGTTTCTAAAATGGGGTCACTTTTTTGGAGTTTCTACTCTAGGGGTGTGTAACGGATCTCCTAGCACCCCGACCGGGTACCTCCGTTGATAGATGCTCCTAGTGCTTCCAGAGGTCCCCAAGCACTCCACTTGACACTGTAAGCACTGCAGACCCCACGAACCGCCGAAGCTTGGTTGAGGTCTTACCGTCTCCTACCCACCCTGGACCAACGACAAGGCTCCAGGCTCCAGTGGGTGAACCTCTCCCAAATCCCGAGAGCAGGAACAGCTCTTACAAGAGCTAGTAGTTATGCCAGGAGAGTATAGCAAATCCTTAGCGTATAGCAATCCTCCAGTGTTGATCAGTTACCCAAACACCAGCCTCAACATGATGAAGGGTAAAAACAGGAACTCTTTATTTTAACACACAAGCCTTGATTTATACACATTTTTCAACAAGGTTACCACCCACAGGGTTTTGTAAAAACAGCCAATAACCACGTACAATACACTCAGACACTCCCACACAAAATGCTCCCATCTGTCTGTGACACAATTACCTCACTCTGGGTTGATGCATTCATCACAGGCAGGAGAATACACAATGTCCTCTGTCCTTTGTCTCAGGACAAAGGACATCGCCAATACACACAGAGAGACAATGGAACAGATGGGTATAAACCTGAGTAAATTCTTAACTGGTAGTTGTATATGGAAACACTGTCACAGGGGCCAAATACCTAAAATATAACTTTTAATCAAAAATAGCTAAAAAATACACACACATATGTCCCTCACGTGGGGACTGATAAACATACAGAAAACACACACAGACAGAAAGAGCCAATAAAAGGAACAGGTCAGGGGGGCTAGGTGTGATAATATAGCAGGGCCAGAATCACATGGGTCACTAGGTATATCCCTGTGATATCCCTGTGCTTATCTCAGCCCAGAGATGCACCCTGATGGTGGGAACACTCCGTCCCCGTGCCTAACCTGCCTGTCCTTAAATTGCCCTTATCTCAAATGGACCCATATGGATGTCTGGGTCCTGAAAAGGCTACTATACATAAATAGCGTCCTATATGGAGATCCAGGGAGATATCTGGATCAATCAATGGCGGAGTCACAATTTGCATAGATGATCTCAAATCAGTGCTCTAAATCTCAGTCTCAATGGAATGACCTCACTACTCAGACAATGGAACAGACCTCACTACTCAACGTATACAATGTCCCACCCTTTTCAATACACATAGTCATTTAACATCCCAAAATGGCACGAATTAGACCAGGGGTTCAAGTTAGTACAAGTCTTTTGTGAACAAAGGAATCCTGGCTGATGAGAGGGCCCATAATCCTGGGGCAAGAGGCTGGTAGCCAGGCCCTTCCAAAACCCAGTGGCGAGGTTGGTTTCACCACAGGGTGCATCAAGGGGGCTTCAAATGTGACATGGTTTCAAAAAACCGTTCCAGCAAAATCTGCCTTCCAAAACAGTATGGTATTCCTTTCCTTCTGTGCCATGCCGTGTGCCCGTACAGCAGTTTACAACCACATATGGGGTGTTTCTGTAAACTACAGAATCAGAGCCATAAATATAGAGTTTTGTTTGGCTGTTAACCCTTGCTTTGTAACTGGAAAAAAATTATTAAAATTGAAAATCTGCCCAAAAAGTGAAATTTTGAAATTGTATCTATTTTCCATTAATTCTTGTGGAACACCAAAAGGGTTAACAAAGTTTGTAAAATCAGTTTTGAATACCTTGAGGGGTGTAGTTTCTTAGATGGGGTCACTTTTATGGAGTTTCTACTCTAGGGGTGCATCAGGGGGCTTCAAATGGGACATGGGTGTCAAAAAAACCTGCCTTCCAAAAACCATACGGCGCACCTTTCCCTCTACGCCCTACTGTGTGCCCGTACAGTAGTTTACGGCCACATATGGGGTGTTTCTGCAAACTACAGAATCGGGGCAATAAAGATAGAATTTTGTTTGGCTGTTAACCCTTGCTTTGTTACTGGAAAAAATGGATTCAAATGGACAATTTGCCAAAAAATCTAAATTCTGAAATTTTATCACCATTTGCCATTAACTCTTGTGCAACACCTAAAGGGTTAACAAAGTTTGTAAAATCAGTTTTGAATACCTTGAGGGGTGTAGTTTCTAGAATGGGGTCATTTTTGGGTGGTTTCTATTATATAAGCCTCACAAAGTGACTTCAGACCTGAACTGGTCCATAAAAAGTGGGTTTTTGAAAATTTTGGAAAAATTTCAAGATTTGCTTCTAAACTTCTAAGCCTTGTAACATCCCCCAAAAATAAAATATCATTCCCAAATTGATCCAAACATGAAGTAGACATATGGAGAATGTAAAGTAGTAACTATTTTTGTAGGTATTACTATGTATTATAGAAGTAGAGAAATTGAAACTTGGAAATTTGCAATTTTTTTTATTTTTGGTAAAAAAATATATTTTTTTAAAATAAAAATGAAATTTTTTGACTTAATTTTACCAGTGTCATGAAGTACAATATGCGACGAAAAAACAATCTCATAATGGCCTAGATAAGTCAAAGCGTTTTAAACTGACACTGGTCAGATTTGCAAAAAATGGCCTGGTCCTTAAGGTTAAAAAAGGCTGTGTCCTAAAGGGGTTAACCCCTTCAGGACCTCCGCTGTACATGTACAATACAAGTCACTAGACATCGCTACCGCTCGCATGTGCAGCGGGCGCCATAGCTGCAGGGTTTCTGCAATTTAAAATAGCAGAGACCCGTGGCACATGTATGCGATCAGCCATAAGGCTGATCGCATACATTTTCCCCCCTCAGGTGCCGTGGTAAAATGTGACCATGGCATCTAAGCAGTCCGGAAGGTGTGCACTTCCGCTCCTGAAACAGCGTTCCTCGAAAGAGATCGGGGAACCTGTTACACTGCTGTAATAGCCCGGAGCCTCAAGCAGGCTCCAGAGTATATTAGGGGGATATACCAATACAGGCCACTAGGTGGCAGCACTGTATTGTTATATTGAAAGTTAAGTGTTTAATGATGGCTATATAGACATCAATGAACACAATGGGCAATCTAATGATTTCCAATTATTGTCGGACAGGGTGACTTAAAAAAGTTAAAAAAAAAGTTTAAAAAGTTTTTACAAATAAAAAAAATTAAAATATAAACGTTCAAATCACTCCCCTTTCCTCAAAATAATAATAATAATTTTGTATTGCTATAAGTAATGTTAGGACGGAATTGGTTATGTTGAGAACTTGGCTTGGAGGGGAGGGAGCCCAGGCACATTCTTTACACAGGGGCCCTCTGCTGTCTGTGTCTGCCCCTGGGCGATTCGCTCTGGTAGACAGGGTATGCAAGCGCAGTAGGCAAATTACCAGTTCTTAAATCAAACTTCTGTGTTTATTAAGGCTCCATTCACACGTCTGTGGTGTGTTGCGGACCCGCAAATTGTGGATCCGCAACACACCCGCCCGGCACCCCTATAGAAATGCCTATTCTTGTCCGCAAGCTGCGGACAAGAATAGGACATGTTCTATCTTTTGCAGAGCTGCGGACCTGAAGATCAGGGCCGCCCTCCGCAAATGCGGATGCTGACAGCACACTGTGTGCTGTCCCCATCCATTCCGTCCCCATAGAAAATGAATGGGTCCGCACCCGTTCAGGAAAGCTGAGCGTTGTAGTTCTGTCTTATTATATCTCTCAATAATGTCCACTGAGGCCCGTAATAACAGTCTGGACATGATAGGAGTTGTAGTTCTCTCCTCTTATACCCGTCTCCCTGTAATGTATATTGATGCCCAGCAGGGCGGGACTGGGACAAAAAATAGGCCCGGGCATTTTTGACTGAGCAGCCCAGTCACATGACCCCCAACAGGCCCCACCCTCTTGCAGTCTAGGGGCGGAGCCAAAACCGGAAGCACAATTGAGGGGCAGGGCCAGCCACCAGTAAGATAGGAAGGCTTCAGCCAACACGCAAGCTTTGCAACAACCAACATACAGACCTTGCAATAATATAGGAAGCTACAGAAAAGTCTTATAATATCCTCAGTGGATCTGAACCTCCCCATCCTCCACACACTGTACAGGTCAGTGCCCCCGAAATAGCACTCACAGTTCTCAAGCAACTCTGGCAAATACCACCAATTCCGTACACAGGCGGACCACAACACCACCTCACTGACAGCGTTTTCCTGGTCTGTCAAAGACAATACTCTATTGGCTGGGAAGTCTGCTGTGATACGCAATTTCCGCTCCAAATTGAAAGCTTTGTTGGTAGCAGAGAATGCTGACACTCAGATGGATGCTCGCAGAAGGTGGAGCAAGCATACAGGTAATAAAATGTGGGCTGCCAGGAGAATATATATATATATATATAGTACAGACCAAAAGTTTGGACACACCTTCTCATTCAAAGAGTTTTCTTTATTTTCATGACTATGAAGGCATCAAAACTATGAATTAACACATGTGGAATTATATACATAACAAACAAGTGTGAAACAACTGAAAATATGTCATATTCTAGGTTCTTCAAAGTAGCCACCTTTTGCTTTGATTACTGCTTTGCACACTCTTGGCATTCTCTTGATGAGCTTCAAGAGGTAGTCCCCTGAAATGGTCTTCCAACAGTCTTGAAGGAGTTCCCAGAGATGCTTAGCACTTGTTGGCCCTTTTGCCTTCACTCTGCGGTCCAGCTCACCCCAAACCATCTCGATTGGGTTCAGGTCCGGTGACTGTGGAGGCCAGGTCATCTGGCGCAGCACCCCATCTCTCTCCTTCATGGTCAAATAGCCCTTACTTTCAAAGTTTTCCCAATTTTTCGGCTGACTGACCTTCATTTCTTAAAGTAATGCTGGCCACTCGTTTTTCTTTACTTAGCTGCTTTTTTCTTGCCATAATACAAATTCTAACTAGTCTATTCAGTAGGACTATCAGCTGTGTATCCACCTGACTTCTCCTCAATGCCACTGATGGTCCCAACCCCATTTATAAGGCAAGAAATCCCACTTATTAAACCTGACAGGGCACACCTGTGAAGTGAAAACCATTTCAGGGGACTACCTCTTGAAGCTCATTAAGAGAATGCCAAGAGTGTGCAAAGCAGTAATCAAAGCAAAAGGTGGCTACTTTGAAGAACCTAGAATATGACATATTTTCAGTTGTTTCACACTTGTTTGTCATGTATATAATTCCACATGTGTTAATTCATAGTTTTGATGCCTTCAGTGTGAATCTACAATTTTCATAGTCATAAAAATAAAGAAAACTCTTTGAATGAGAAGGTGTGTCCAAACTTTTGGTCTGTACTGTGTATGTATGTATGTATGTATGTATATATATATATATATATATATATATATAGAGAACAAAGAAGTAGGACTGCACTCCAAGATAGTGATAAAATCAGCAAGTGGTTTATTCACCCATAATATGGCAAGTCTTGCGACGTTTCGGCTCACAAGAGCCATCCTCAAGCGCTTGAGGATGGCTCTTGTGAGCCGAAACGTCGCAAGACTTGCCATATTATGGGTGAATAAACCACTTGCTGATTTTATCACTATCTTGGAGTGCAGTCCTACTTCTTTGTTCTCTATACCATTGGGGATTGCCGTTACCCTACGTTGGACCTTGCACCCACATGCTGGCTGGTGCTCCCACTGGACTTTTTCTTCTCTATATATATATATATATATATATATATATATATATATATATATATATAGTAAAGAGAAACAGGACAGCACTCCGAATAAAAGTGAAAAATCAGTGGAGCTTTATTCACCCATAACTTTGGCAACTTTGCGACGTTTCGGCTCACAAGAGCCTTCTTCCAGCATAGAAACAGTGAAAATGACAACATATAAAGGCAAGTCTCAAGTGACTGGCCAATCATACTGTGATTACAATCATGATTAAATTGAATACATATGATGCATATAAACAGAAGTGCATGTGCATAAAGTGACATGTGCTTAAGAGATCCACATTACAAGAACATAGTCCCTGGTCATCGATCATATAAACATATAACATATAGATAATACAAGTGTATAATAAAGTGCATAAATGTATCAGATGAAGATCATAGAAATCGCACCTCTAGATGAAATGGCTCCTGCATACACCATCATGTTTCGTTGAGCGTCTCCATTCCTTCACTGCGCATGTCCAGATCCGCGTCATCATCCCTGTCATAGCGCTTTCATGTGACGCATGCGCACCATCCTAGTTACACTAAAGGCACCATTTTGATAGAGGGCAACATTGCCCAACAGTTACGTAAGTGCCATTAGTGCATACCTTCAATAGGCAAAACACTTTCCTCAGTAGTATATTAAGCCGCAGTAGGTACATCCTACATAAATCAGCATGTGGAGAAGGTACCAGCTCTGCCGAGATGGATCCTACCCACTAGATGGCTAGTGTCAGAGGGGGACATGACAGTGTACCCAGCCGGCACCGCCAAACTAATTGCTGAAAATGACGCAGCCATAAGAGGAATTCTTAAAGGAAAGTGTAGCTGAATACAAGAAATTTTTTTCTTATCTGGAAATACGCAGCGAGAAGACTGTAGATGTTGCAGCTCGGTACCATCATCATCAAAGAGGGCCAGTTCAAGGATCTCCATCCAAAAGGAATTTCTTTAAAAATATTTTTCTAAAAGGCAAAAAGAAATTTAACAAATTAATTACAGATTAATTAATCTGTGTCATAATAATTATCAATGTGTGTTATCACCGTTTCAAGGCACTTTTATACCACCGAAGAGAAGGAACAAAAAACACAGGGAAGATCAAGTTAAACCTCAAAACCAGACATCTCATCTAAAATCTACATTAAGTCCATTGGGGTGTAAGCTATCCAGAGTATATATCCATCTTAATTCTCGCTGTTTCAAGATTGCCAGACGGTCACCACCTCTCCTGGGCATTGCCACATGGTCGATAATCCAGCATCTTAGATCCCGTTCACCATGATGAAGGGATCCAAAATGTCTGGAAACCGGCAGATCGGTGCGACTTTTCCTAATTGAATTCCTATGGTTATTTAACCTGACCTTCAATTCTGTGGATGTTTCCCCTACATATATTAAATTGCAGGGGCATGATAAAACATAAATAACGTATGATGATGAACATGTCAGATGATATCTAATAGGGTATTCTCTTCCTGTAGAGGGATGTACAAAAGATTTTGATTTACTTATGTAGCGACAGTTGACGCAATTAAGACACGGGAAACATCCCAGTCCTGCCTGCGTCAACGGTCGCTGAATGACATTTCTTTTTGGACCAACATCTGCTTTAACCAGATAATCTCTTATATTTTTATTTTTTCGATAAGACAACAATGGAGGATTCTCAAATTCAGGGACATCTTTAATTCCTCTACTAAGAATATTCCAATTCTTTTTAAGGATCTGTCCTATTTCTACACTATAATTGGAATATGTGGACATAAAAGGAATTCTCTGGGTTTTTGGGAGAATAGGTAGTACACGTTCTCGACACGTATCAAGGATTTTGCTTTACTGTTCATTCAACAGTTTACCAGGATAGCCACGTTCTCTAAATTTATCAGCCATCATATCCAATGTGGCTGGCAACTCAGTGTGGTCCGACACAATTCGTTTTGCCCTCAAAAATTGAGATTGAGGGAGGTGTTTGATCAGGCTGCGTGGGTGATTGCTTTCAAATCGTAGAATTGTATTTCTATCTGTCGATTTTACAAACAAACCCGTGCTGATACGACCTTCATCCAATTTCACATTAGTGTCTAGGAATGACAAATTAGTTTTAGAGTAGGATATAGTATACTGGAGATCAATATCTATACTATTGAGATAGTCATGGAATTCAACCAACTGTGTTTCGGTACCAGTCCATAGGAGGAAGACGTCATCTATGTATCTCCACCACCTCAAAACATGTTGAAAGTGGTGGGATACATAGATAAGGTCCTCCTCCACATGGCGCATATAAATATTTGCGTACGTTGGGGCCACATTGGACCCCATCGCAACGCCGCGTTGAAGGCATCCACGTACAAAAAGAGGCCATAGTTTTCAACTTGTCCTCAGTGGAACTGACTGATGCTCAACATAGCGTTTTGTCCAAAGGACTCACATTTTGCCCCAGTTCTAAGGTAAACTGGTTTGACTTGGAAATTGATTTGAATTGTTTTTTTCGTTCTGTGAAATTGAAAAGCTTTTTTAGGGGTACCACTGCCAGTTTACAAACATGCTCTAGTGAATTAACACTTAAAAAATTAGGCTTAACCAATAAGAGTACTTTTTGTCCGATTGTCAATGAGCCAGCTATAGAGGCTTATATTTCTGCGGTCAAAAGAGATGTAAGAAATTTAAAATCCTCTTTGGGAGAATCTAATACATTAAATAACCCTAATTTGACCACAGCAGAAATTGAGGCTCTGTCGCAACTCAAGGACAACGCCCATATAACAATCAAAACCGCCGATAAGGGCGGGGGGGTAGTTGTACTTGATACATCTAAATATATTAAAGAAATTCAGCGTCAATTGGCAGACGCTAATGTGTATGGTATCCTACAGGGCGATCCAAAATTCAGTATTATGAATACTATTAAGAAGATTCTGTCTGATGCGGTGGTGGCGGGCACTATAGATGAAGGCCTAAGAGAATATTTGGAGGTACCTTTTCCTGTTACCCCTGTAATATATATATTACCTAAAGTGCATAAAAGCCTTGTGGATCCCCCTGGCCGCCCCATCGTATCAGGCTCAGACTCCGTATTCAGTAGAATAGCCATTTTCTTGGACAAAATGTTGAGGGACTTCTCGATAGCCGGAAAATCGTACATCAAAGACACAGGTGATTTTCTGGAACAGTTGAGATCAGTAGATTCCAGTAATGTAAAATCTTCACTTCTTGTGTCCTTTGATGTAGTATCATTGTACACATCAATAGGACATAAGAAAGGTATTGCAGCGGTCAATAAATATCTTGATGGTTCAGATAGCTCTATGGAGATAAAAGGTTTAATCAATTCCCTTCTGAAACTGATACTTGAAAATAATTATTTTTTGTTTCAAGACACCTTTTTTAATCAGAAACGCGGCGTTGCGATGGGGTCCAATGTGGCCCCAACGTACGCAAATATTTATATGCGCCATGTGGAGGAGGACCTTATCTATGTATCCCACCACTTTCAACATGTTTTGAGGTGGTGGAGATACATAGATGACGTCTTCCTCCTATGGACTGGTACCGAAACACAGTTGGTTGAATTCCATGACTATCTCAATAGTATAGATATTGATCTCCAGTATACTATATCCTACTCTAAAACTAATTTGTCATTCCTAGACACTAATGTGAAATTGGATGAAGGTCGTATTGTTCTGTCCCCACATGAAGGCGAATGAAGGTGTAACTGATAATGGCTTTGTGACTGGCCTACCTTCGTATCCAAGCAGTGGAGCAGACCGGACCGGCAGATGCTCAGGTTAGATGGATCCAGACGTAGACATGAGGATGCAATCAAACGTGGGTTTATTTGATCCAGAGCAGTGACATACAGTGATGCAATACAGGAATGCAGTAGATGCTGTGATGTGGATGTCTTTTCTGAGGCTAACTGCTGAGGCTACTGCTGAGGCAACTGCTGAGGCAACTGCTGGTCAAAAACTGATGCCTTCACAAGCCGAGGTGTGTGTCTCCAGTCACAAAGGATGCAGCACTGAAAAAGGCTACAGGAAGTGACCAGGCCCAAGGCTGCTAAAACCACGCCCAGAGATAAAACTTTATAGACAACGAACGTAGCGTGCAGCATACAAATTCCGGCCAGCAGATGGCAGCAGAGAACAATAGACTTAAATAACATAGGTAAAACAAGAAATAATACAGTGCAGAAATTCAATATGAAAGGAACAGCACACTCCCCGTCTGAAATTCACTTTGGGGATTTCACTATGACGAATGTCCATAAAATATAAACAACCTGTAAAAAGAACATGTTAGAATGCAAACATAGATTAGTCCTGTTTTCCAACTTGGAATGGAGAAGATCTGCGAAGCTATATACAGTCCTGTTCACCCATCAGGGACGTTCTCGATGGGTCTCATCCAACTGGAGAAACGTTCAAAGCGCTGACAACTGAAGCTGGTGGTTTGCTTTGTTCCAGTGACTAATGCATTAACTTCAGTGCGGATTTCTGGATCATTATCCGGATCCTGGATGCTGAAAACTTCCTGTACACATTCGTCCGCCTCTTCAAGCAGAAACTCTGGACCAAAGACGAATCCAACGTGATTTTGGTTGTTGGGTTCTGTGACTTTCAGATAGGCAACCGCTGCGATGGCCTCCGTGGAGGCGTCCGAGAACACGTGGAGTTCTTTCTTTATGCTAGAGGAAAGTGAAGTTTTAATATAGCATCTCGGGATGTGGATCTCATCCAAGGCACACAAGGATCGCTTCCAGGCTTCCCATTTTTGCTCTTTCTCGGAGGGAAGTGGGGTATCCCAATCCTTGACTGTTTCAGAAAACTGTCTCAGTAGAGATTTACCTTGTATGGTGATGGGCGCTACAAATCCCAGCGGATCAAATAGGCTGTTTACCACTGATAGGATGCCTCGTTTTGTGAATGGCTTGTCTGCGCAACTTATCTGAAAACCGAAAGAGTTAGCCGAGAGATCCCATCTGAGGCCCAAGCTCCTCTGCACAGGTGGACTGTCCAGTCCCAAGTTAATGTCCTTGAATCCTGGTGCATGATCGCCTGATTCGAAGGCCCTCATAACGGCCAGGCTGTTTGAAGCAATTTTGTGTAGTCTAAGTTTAGCTTGGTACAACATACTTTGAGTCCTTTTGAGCAGATCGATAGCCGCTTCTTCAGTCGGTAGTGATTTGAGTCCATCGTCTACGTAGAAGTCCTTTTCTACAAAGTCTCTGGCGTCTTTACCGTACTCGGATTCTCCCTCTAATGCAGTTCGCCGAAGGCCGTAAGTTGCCACGGCAGGTGAAGGGCTGTTTCCAAATACGTGTACCCTCATACGATATTCTGCCATCTCTGCGTTGGTGTCGTTATTCTTGTACCACAGAAACCTGAGGAAATTCCGGTGGTCCTCTCTGACTACGAAACAGTGGAACATCTGTTCAATGTCGGCGGTGATGGCAACAAGCTCTTTTCTGAACCTCATCAGCACTCCAACTAGGTTATTCGTCAGATTAGGACCTGTGAGAAGGACATCATTAAGAGATACACCTTGATGTTTGGCACTTGAGTCGAAAACAACCCTAATTTGATTAGGTTTCCGTGGGTGATACACTCCAAATGAAGGCAAGTACCAGCACTCGTCGTTCTTCCCTAAGGAAGGAGCTGGTTCTGCATGGTTGTTGCGGAATATTTTGTCGATAAAGGCAACAATGTGTTCTCTCATCTCAGGCTTACTGTTCATGGTACGCTGAAGAGAGTTAAATCTAGACAGAGCTTGTTCCCTATTGTTCGGGAGTCTCACCCTGGTAGCTCGGAAGGGTAATGGAGAAACCCAGTGATTGGTTTCGTCTTTAAGGAACTCATTGTCCATTATCTTGATAAATTCTCTGTCCTCTACTGACAAAGCTACTTTATCATCGTCCTTGCTTGTGTGAAAGACTAATCTTCCCAAGTTGTCGGCAAAGGGAGGAATGTCGTCAGGTGGTTGTATGAGGTCTGGAGGCTTCTCTTTCACCTCATAGTGATGAGGGCAAGGCTTAATGCAAGTTGTGCGTCCATCTCCACGCACGTACGTTTTGAAAGAGCGGATTCTTGGTTGGGCCAAGCATACATTTCCTATGACCACCCATCCCAAGTCCAGTCTCTGGGCGTATGGTGCATAGTCGGGACCATTACACTGTTGACGCACCTTGTGTACCCTTAGATTGTCTCTGCCAAGCAGGAGTAGAATCTCGGCGTTGTTGTCCATAGGTGGGATAACGTTGGCTAGGTGCCTTAGGTGTGGATGGTGAAATGCAGCTTCCGGGGTAGGAATTTCATCCCTATGGTTGGGTATTTGATCGCATTCGATCAGCGTCGGTAGAGGTATTTCTGTATTTCCACTGACGGAACAAGCGATGAATCCTTGTGCCCTCCTGCCGCTAGTCTCTATGCGACCCGAGCAGGTGTTTAAGATGTAGGGTTCTGACGGTCCCTTTATTCCAAAGGCTTCAAAGAATTTAGGTCCTGCTAGGGAGCGGTTGCTTTGGTCGTCAATGATGGCATACATTTTTACTGCCTTTTCTGGTAGCCCCTCCGGGTAGACCTTGATTAGGCATATGCGGGCACAACATTTCTCACTCTGGCCCTCCCCACATACGTCCAAGCATGAGCAGGAAACAGCAGTGGCTGTGTTAGCGTGGTTCTGGGGCTCCCCGCCATGACTTTGAGCGGGACTGGTGGTGACAGCAGCAGGTGAGTCCCTTGTGAGTGTAGTTGGGTGCATAGCTGAGGCATGTCTTTCACTATGACACTCCTCACACTTGATAATGGATTTACAGTCCTTAGCCATGTGCTCCAATGAGGCGCAGCACCTGAAACATACCCCAAGCTCGGTGAGGACTTTCTTGCGCTCCTGTATGGTTTTGGATCTAAATCCTCTGTATTTGTTCAGTGAGTGTGGTTTTTTATGAATGGGACATTCACGATTGAAGGCCTTGTCTCCTGATGAGGTAGTGTACTGTCTACCAGTGGGTACTGCAGATGATGGTAGGTTAGTCTTTCTAACATTCACGCTGCTCTTAAAGTCTCTGTGTTTATGTACAATACTTTCATACCTTGATGATGGTGTCACTGAGGCTGTAGTATTGAACTCCAGGAAGTCGAGGCTGGGGTCATTCCTCATCTGGGACTGTTCATCGATGAATCTGCAGAAATGAATAAATGGGGGAAAAGTGACGTCATGCACTCTTTTGTACCTTGAGACTGATGCCGCCCACTTCTCTTGCAGGCTGTATGGTAACTTCACGACAATTGGGTTCACCCCATGGGATGTATCCAGGTAGCACAGCCCGGACAGACGAGGGTCTCTTTTGGCAAGCTCCAGTTCCATGAGCAAATCACTTAAATCCTGAAGCTTATGGACATCCTTGAGACTGATCTTGGGGACGTTCTGCAGTCTCCTGAATAGTGCCTTCTCTATTGCTTCTGCGCTGCCAAAGGTGCGTTCGAGTCTCTGCCAGGCTGCAGCGAGACCTGCTTCTGCTTGTCCCACATAGACAGTTCTAAGGCTCTTGATGCGATTTGTGGAGCCTGGGCCCAGCCATTTGATCAAGAGGTCGAGCTCCTGCTCTGCGGTTAGGTTGAGGTTGGCGATGGCAGCTTTGAAGGTTGCCTTCCAGGCTCTGTAGCTCTCCGCACGGTCATCAAATTTTGAGAGACTGGTGTTAATTAGCTCTCTGCTCACCATAAACCTGGCAAACTCAGACATATCTGATTTCTCACTGCTTGTTGCCATGACAACTTGTGATGCCCCTGGGGTGTATAGGCTGCGTGGCGTGAAAGGGTGAGATGCTTCCGGGTAGAATGATGTTGCTGCAGGGTTGAGCTGTGGTCTAGCCTCTGTAGATTCTGATGACTGCTGCTTGAGCTGTGGAGGTAGGCCAGGAAACACCTGGTAGCCATCTTGCTGTAATAACTGTCCTTGAGAGGGTGCGTCTGGGCGACTGTTATTGGATTGCTCAGGTGCTGTGGGTGTCACTGGCACTGCAGGTAGAGCTGACTTGGAGGTTTCAGTGTTGTTGGCTTGGACAGTACTGCACACTGGGGGTGGTGCAGATAACTGTTTCAGTACGTAGTCGCTGGTGCGATCAGCTGGATCGTCTATCTCCTCTGGTGGTAAGCAGACTGAATCAGGGCCTTGGCTCAATGCTTGCTCAAGTAGTCTTACTCTTGCTAATGCGATTCCCTCTTCCCTCTCTGATTCAAGGATCTTTATTCGAGCCTCTGCTTCTGCTTCTGCCCTCTTGGCCTTTGCCTCCGCTTCTGCCCTCTTGGCTTCTGCCCTCTTGGCTTCTTCCTCCGCTTCTGCCCTCTTGGCTTCTGCTTCAGCCCTCGCAAGGACTTCTTTTTCGGTGAAGGAATGCCTCACTTTGGATTGCTCTGCATTTATGCGGGCCTCTAGTAATCTGTCGCTCAGGGTGGAGCTTCTAGAGCATGATGATCTGTAGGACCGCGAGGAATGTTTGGATGAATGCGATCTGTGTGATCTAGTTTCTTGCAAATGAGAGATACGGAGTTCCACTTTATCTTTAGCGTCCAGCACCATGGCGTCTCTTCGTCTGTCTATTGATTCTGCCTTGCACAACTCTGACGGGGCTTCTTCAATATTAGAGTCTTTTAGAAAGGTTATATACCTTGTGGACAGTCTCTTGTATCTTTCATGGGCTGCGTTCAGCCGCCCGACGGCAACTTGTAAACTGGTGGCATCGCCTGAGGAGGACTTAAATCCTGATATGAGGGAGGAAACTCGTTCCCATAGCTCTTCCAGGTTGTCACATAGCTCATCTTTCCTGGTGTGATAATTTTCTGTGATCTTTATAGTTGGTTTGAGAGAGCGCGTTGGTCGCGTGACTTGGTCTGCTGGAAGTGTGGTTTCTACCTCGAGCTCTTCATAATGATCAGTATCAGGTAGCATTTGCTTTATTTCATCACTGGGGAACTGTACGAGGTCCTTTTCGGACATTTTGATTTAAGGTGCGCTGTCTCTTTAAGAAAATGAACTTTTGAATTGGGGGCTGAAAATTGCTGTGCGGCTCAGATGAGGCACCCCGATGAGTTTCCCAAGGTGTTTTGAGTGAATTGCGGGGTTTTGGTTTGAGGGAGGCCCCGCGTGCGTGAACAGTCCTTATATCGTGCGAGCAAGGGTTAATATAGGATGTAGAAAGTGGCTTGGCGAGTAGTGGAGGACTTCCAGGCGAGACTATATCTACTGCGGACACGCCGTGCTCCCCCTTAGGCTTATGGGACGTGCACTGTTGCTGGGCAGATTTGCTGGGAGTGGGCCTGTTGCAGGGGAGGTTCCTGAGTGTGGCACTGGGCTCTGAGGGAACCTGTAGCCGGGCATTGGACATTCAGACAGATATTGACTGGGGTATAAGGCTTTAAGGCAGTTTTTGACTGTTCTGTCCCCACATGAAGGCGATTGAAGGTGTAACTGATAATGGCTTTGTGACTGGCCTACCTTCGTATCCAAGCAGTGGAGCAGACCGGACCGGCAGATGCTCAGGTTAGATGGATCCAGACGTAGACATGAGGATGCAATCAAACGTGGGTTTATTTGATCCAGAGCAGTGACATACGGTGATACAATACAGGAATGCAGTAGATGCTGTGATGTGGATGTCTTTCCAGAGGCTAACTGCTGAGGCAACTGCTGAGGCAACTGCTGGTCAAAAACTGATGCCTTCACAAGCCGAGGTGTGTGTCTCCAGTCACAAAGGATGCAGCACTGAAAAAGGCTACAGGAAGTGACCAGGCCCAAGGCTGCTAAAACCACGCCCAGAGATAAAACTTTATAGACAACGAACGAAGCGTGCAGCATACAAATTCCGGCCAGCAGATGGCAGCAGAGAACAATAGACTTAAACAACATAGGTAAAACAAGAAATAATACAGTGCAGAAATTCAATATGAAAGGAACAGCACACGTATCAGCACGGGTTTGTTTGTCAAATCGACAGATAGAAATACAATTCTACGATTTGAAAGCAATCACCCACGCAGCCTTATCAAACACCTCCCTCAATCTCAATTTTTGAGGGCAAAACGAATTGTGTCGGACCACACTGAGTTGCCAGCCACATTGGATATGATGGCTGATAAATTTAGAGAACGTGGCTATCCTCGAAAACTGTTGAATGAACAGAAAAGCAAAATCCTTGATACGTGTCGAGAACGTGTACTACCTATTCTCCCAAAAACCCAGAGAATTCCTTTTATGTCCACATATTCCAATTATAGTGTAGAAATAGGACAGATCCTTAAAAAGAATTGGAATATTCTTAGTAGAGGAATTAAAGATGTCCCTGAATTTGAGAATCCTCCATTGTTGTCTTATCGAAAAAATAAAAATATAAGAGATTATCTGGTTAAAGCAGATGTTGGTCCAAAAAGAAATGTCATTCAGCGACCGTTGACGCAGGCAGGACTGGGATGTTTCCCGTGTCCTAATTGCGTCAACTGTCGCTACATAAGTAAATCAAAATCTTTTGTACATCCCTCTACAGGAAGAGAATACCCTATTAGATATCATCTGACATGTTCATCATCATACGTTATTTATGTTTTATCATGCCCCTGCAATTTAATATATGTAGGGGAAACATCCACAGAATTGAAGGTCAGGTTAAATAACCATAGGAATTCAATTAGGAAAAGTCGCACCGATCTGCCGGTTTCCAGACATTTTAGATCCCTTCATCATGGTGAACGGGATCTAAGATGCTGGATTATCGACCATGTGGCAATGCCCAGGAGAGGTGGTGACCGTCTGGCAATCTTGAAACAGCGAGAATTAAGATGGATATATACTCTGGATAGCTTACACCCCAATGGACTTAATGTAGATTTTAGATGAGATGTCTGGTTTTGAGGTTTAACTTGATCTTCCCTGTGTTTTTTGTTCCTTCTCTTCGGTGGTATAAAAGTGCCTTGAAACGGTGATAAAACACATTGATAATTATTATGACACAGATTAATTAATCTGTAATTAATTTGTTAAATTTCTTTTTGCCTTTTAGAAAAATATTTTTAAAGAAATTCCTTTTGGATGGAGATCCTTGAACTGGCCCTCTTTGATGATGATGGTACCGAGCTGCAACATCTACAGTCTTCTCGCTGCGTATTTCCAGATAAGAAAAAAATTTCTTGTATTCAGCTACACTTTCCTTTAAGAATTCCTCTTATGGCTGCGTCATTTTCAGCAATTAGTTTGGCGGTGCCGGCTGGGTACACTGTCATGTCCCCCTCTGACACTAGCCATCTAGTGGGTAGGATCCATCTCGGCAGAGCTGGTACCTTCTCCACATGCTGATTTATGTAGGATGTACCTACTGCGGCTTAATATACTACTGAGGAAAGTGTTTTGCCTATTGAAGGTATGCACTAATGGCACTTACGTAACTGTTGGGCAATGTTGCCCTCTATCAATGGTGCCTTTAGTGTAACTAGGATGGTGCGCATGCGTCACATGAAAGCGCTATGACAGGGATGATGACGCGGATCTGGACATGCGCAGTGAAGGAATGGAGACGCTCAACGAAACATGATGGTGTATGCAGGAGCCATTTCATCTAGAGGTGCGATTTCTATGATCTTCATCTGATACATTTATGCACTTTATTATACACTTGTATTATCTATATGTTATATGTTTATATGATCGATGACCAGGGACTATGTTCTTGTAATGTGGATCTCTTAAGCACATGTCACTTTATGCACATGCACTTCTGTTTATATGCATCATATGTATTCAATTTAATCATGATTGTAATCACAGTATGATTGGCCAGTCACTTGAGACTTGCCTTTATATGTTGTCATTTTCACTGTTTCTATGCTGGAAGAAGGCTCTTGTGAGCCGAAACGTCGCAAAGTTGCCAAAGTTATGGGTGAATAAAGCTCCACTGATTTTTCACTTTTATTCGGAGTGCTGTCCTGTTTCTCTTTACCGTATTGTTGGGGTACTGCCGCTGCCCTTGTGGATCTTGCACCCGACTCCTGGTGGTGCTCCCGCTGGATATTTTTTTTTTTTTTTCAATATATATATATATATATATATATGTATACCTTTATTAGACTCTATGGGTGGCATATACAGTACAGGCTCTATAGGAGACAGGCAAATATGGGTTAATGGTGTACAAATAAGTATTCAGTAAGCAGCAAACTTTGAAAAAAAACAACATTATTATAATATTATAACCTATGTATATTTATATTACCCATGTTCTAAAATGGTATTACTGAGTCTTTGTTAACATGTTGATACACAGGACAAAAAAAACTCCACTAGGGATTAAGCAACTTTTGCAGGAGTTCACTGGTTTCTGCAAGTCTGTCAATTATATCTTCAGAATCAAGGTTCATTAGTATATCTTTTTCTGTTGCCATCAGCATTAAAGAGTTCAAATGCTCCTTGGAAATTGAATTTCTCAGACGGTTCTTAATAAACTTCAATGTAGAGAAACTTCTTTCACAGGCAACTTGAGTGAAAGACAGTGTAAGCAAAAATTTGTAGGCTAAACCAATGACATTGTAGGCATCGGTTAACAAATTATAGCGCTGTAGAATTTTATAGCAGCAAATAGCACAGTTCTTACATGTTGAGCAAGACTTGTTTACCAGTTCTGCCTCTGTTAATTTGCTTTCCTCATTTTCCACATCTGCTCGTTCGTGCATAAGAAAAAAAAAAAACAGAATTTGACTACGCACTTTGCTGTGGCCAAAAGTTTTGAGAATGACACAAATATTCGTTTTCATAAAGTTTGCTGCTAAACTGCTTTTTGATCTTTGTTTAGGTTGTTTCTGTGATGTAGTGAAATATAATTACACGCACTTCATACGTTTTCAAAGGCTTTTATCGACAATTACATGACATTTATGGAAAGAGTCAGTATTTGCAGTGTTGGCCCTTCTTTTTCAGGACCTCTGCAATTCGACTGGGCATGCTCTCAATCAACTTCTGGGCCAATTCCTGACTGATAGCAACCCATTCTTTCATAATCACTTCTTGGAGTTTGTCAGAATTAGTGGGTTTTTGTTTGTCCACCCGCCTCTTGAGGATTGACCACAAGTTCTCAATGGGATTAAGATCTGGGGAGTTTCCAGGCCATGGACCCAAAATGTCAACGTTTTGGTCCCCGAGCCACTTAGTTATCACTTTTGCCTTATGGCACGGTGCTACATCGTGCTGGAAAATGCATTGTTCTTCACCAAACTGTTGTTGGATTGTTGGAAGAAGTTGCTGTTGGAGGGTGTTTTGGTACCATTCTTTATTCATGGCTGTGTTTTTGGGCAAAATTGTGAGTGAGCCCACTCCCTTGGATGAGAAGCAACCCCACACATGAATGGTCTCAGGATGCTTTACTGTTGGCATGACACAGGACTGATGGTAGCTCTCACCTTTTCTTCTCCGGACAAGCCTTTTTCCAGATGCCCCAAACAATCGGAAAGAGGCTTCATCGGAGAATATGACTTTTCCCCAGTCCTCAGCAGTCCATTCACCATACTTTCTGCAGAAGATCAATCTGTCCCTGATGTTTTTTTTGGAGAGAAGTGGCTTCTTTGCTGCCCTTCTTGACACCAGGCCATCTTCCAAAAGTCTTCGCCTCACTGTGCGTGCAGATGCGCTCACACCTGCCTGCTGCCATTCCTGAGCAATCTCTGCACTGGTGGCACTTGCTGGACTTTCTTGGACGCCCTGAAGCCTTCTTAACAAGAATTGAACCTCTTTACTTGAAGTTCTTGATGATCCTATAAATTGTTGATTGAGGTGCAATCTTAGTATCCACAATATCCTTGCCTGTGAAGCCATTTTTATGCAACGCAATGATGGCTGCACGCGTTTCTTTGCAGGTAACCATGGTTAACAATGGAAGAACAATGATTTCAAGCATCACCCTCCTTTTAACATGTCAAGTCTGCCATTTTAACCTAATCAGCCTGACATAATGATCTCCAGCCTTGTGCTCGTCAACATTCTCACCTGAGTTAACAAGACGATTACTGAAAAGATCTCAGCAGGTCCTTTAATGACAGCAATGAAATGCAGTGGAAAGGTTTTTTGGGATTAAGTTAATTTTCATGGCAAAGAAGGACTATGCAATTCATCTGATCACTCTTCATAACATTCTGGAGTATATGCAAATTGCTATTATAAAAACTTAAGCAGCAACTTTTCCAAATTCCAATATTTATGTAATTCTCAAAACTTTTGGCCACGACTGTACATACCATGCTTATCAGAGGCAGAGCAAACAGATGTAAACGAGCGCTGTTCTGTCAGGTACTAGTGCAGTATGCATCAGCCTGCTCAGATGACCAATGCTCATTTACATCTGCCTGCTCGGCCTCTGTGCAGGGCAATGAGAGGGAGGAGCTACCTCAACATGTGCATCGGGCATAACGGCCGTGCCTGGGAAATGGAATAGCGGCCGTGCCCGGCCGAACACAATCAGGCTAACCAGGGGTCAAGTCCTGGGAAAAAAAGTGTGGGAACTCACCCAAGTGCCTCTGCGTGATGTCACAGCGCGCGGCGTTCGCAAAGGGCCAGGGAGGTCGGCTGGAGCAAGCAAGTACTGTATTTTTTGCCCTATTAGATGCACCGGCCCATAAGACGCACCTAGGTTTTAGAGGGGGACAATAAGAAAAAAATATTTTTCATTACACCTCAGGTCAGACCACCAATCAGACCCCCAATGTTAATCAGACCTCAGCTAACAGCCCCAATAAGATCCCCAATGTTAATAAGACCCCAATAAGACCTCAGATCAGACCTCAATATGAATGACCCCCAATCAGACCTCAGATAATAGCCCCATGCCTCATAGCAGCCCCCAGTAGCCTCATAGCAGCCCCCAGTAGCCTCATAGCAGCCCCCAGTGCCTCTCCATCAGCCCCCCAGCGCCTCTCATCAGCCCCCCAGCGCCTCTCATCAGCCCCCCAGTGCCTCTCATCAGCCCCCCAGTGCCTCTCATCAGCCCCCCAGTGCCTCTCATCGGCCCCCCAGTGCCTCTCATCGGCCCCCCTGCGCCTCTCATCGGCCCCCCTGCACCTCTCATCGGCCCCCCTGCGCCTCTCATCAGCCCACTGCCCATAATATATGAAAAAAAACACTCACCTCTCCTGCTCCTGGACGCAGACGCTCCTCTTCTCCTGCTGTCGGCTGTGCTGTGAAGGCTGTGCACAGCGTGACGTCACAGAGCGACTCACTCCTGTGCGCACTGCGCAGCCTGCAGAGCCAACAGACGAGGACCAGGAAGCGGTGAGTACAAAGCATTCACCGCTTCCTTCCTAGTCCTTTTGCCCTGAAACTTTGGGAATGGTGTTCCTGCCATGAAAAAAGTGCAGGAACGCCGTTCCCCCTCGACTCGAGCCCAGATGCGGCCCGGTCTGCCCTATGGCCAGTCCGGCCCTGATGCCCAGTATTATCAGTCTGGACATTCCAGGGGTTGTAGTTCTCTCTTCTTAAAACTTTCACCCAGTAATGTCAGCTGTCACCCTATAATAAAAAATCTGGACATTCTGGGATCTGTAGTTCCTGCCTCTTATACCCTCTCCCTGTAATTTCCAATTGTGTCCAATAATAACAGCCTGGGCATGCTGGGAGTTGTAGCTCTCTCATCTTTATTTATTTTTTATTTTTTCAACTTTATTTTTTTTATTTAAGATTTTTTTAACACAAATACAAATCAAACGGAAATAACCATAAGCTTTCAGTGTCCGCTATAATCACGTTAGATGAGTATATAAAACACATGTATGTTAGTAACATATACATTAAGTAATAATACTAAATTTTAAAAAACGCAGCAGTATTATCCCAGTAATTATGCACCATTATGAGGAGATTAAATATCAATACATTAGTTTTAACCAGGTTAAATTAGTTAATGACCCTGCAAATCTGTTCCCAGTCCATACCTTCCAGCGGGGACATATTTCTATCCTTTGCGTCATAGAATCAGCATAGATGACCTTGTGCTGCATATATTCA
This sequence comes from Bufo bufo, assembly GCF_905171765.1. Taxonomy (NCBI): domain Eukaryota; kingdom Metazoa; phylum Chordata; class Amphibia; order Anura; family Bufonidae; genus Bufo; species Bufo bufo. The sequence continues at coordinate 124,913,800 of NC_053389.1, forward strand.
TTAACTTATACTATTATCTCAAAGCTGTTTGTTGTATAGTCCCCCTTTCAGTGCCTCGCTATCAAACCTCCAGCTGCAATAATATATGGGCAAATACCCAGTGCCGTTTCTAGGGGCGGGCGGGACGGGCGGCCGCCCGGGGCGCTGTCAGAAGGGGGGCGCCAGTAGGGGCGCCCTCTTGTCGTTTCTCTGCCGTGCGCCCTGCCTCCCTCCCTCTGACATCTCGCCTGACCTGCGCCCGAGTCCTCTCACTCTTCAGACAGTGCGGGTGGCACTTACTGACGTCACGCGCCTGCTCCTCCCACTAGGCGGCGCAGGCGCGTGACGTACAGTGAGTGAGTGAGCGCCGCACTGCCTGCCTGTTACCGCCCGCCCTGAGCCCCTGAGCAGTGCTGATGCCTGCTGTGAGGTGAGTGATGGTCTAAGGGGGGGGGGGGGGGGGGCATTAATTACAATGGGGGGGGGTATTAACTACAATGGGGGGACAATAATTACAATGGGGGGGGCATTAATTACAATGGGGGGGGCCACTGTGGGAGACATGAAAATGGGGGCCACTGTCACTGTGGGGGACATTAAGTTTAATAAGGATCACTATGGACATTATTTAGAATGGAGGCTGCTGTGGGTGTCATTACTCATTATAACTGTATAATGTCTGATAGGCCTAGTCCTGAGCTGAGTTATATCACCCTGCCCATGCCCTGTATAATAATGTACCCATCCCTGATACCCCTTAGTTATATTACCCCGCTGGAGTAATATAACTAAGGGGTATCAGGGTACATTATTATACAGGGCAGGGTAATATAACTCAGGACTAGGCCTATCAGACATTATACAGTTATAATGACACCCACAGCAGCCTCCATTCTAAATAATGTCCATAGTGATCCTTATTAAAAATAATATCCCCCCACAGGCAGGCAGTGCGGGCGGCGGCGCTCACTCACTGTACGTCACGCGCCGCCTGCCTGTTACCGCCCGCCCGGAGCAGTGCTGAGAAAGAAGCCTGCTGTGAGTGAGAGCCTGAGACTGTGGGACAGTGCGTCACTGGGTGCGTCACTGTGACCGTCCGTGCAATGTGGTTACACATTTTTTACAATGGGGAGACACTTATTTCATCGAGCAGTTTTGAGGGGGGGGGGGGGGGGGGGGAGTTTTTTTGACACTCGCCCTGAGAGAAATTTTACCTAGAAACTGCACTGCAAATACCTACCTATGAGAATGTAGGATATCCACCAAGCCAGTACCCAAGAGTGCCAAAAGGGAAAAAAAGTTGCTATACTCCAGACTCATATGAAATATCCTATTAGGCGTTAGATATCATCTAAGTTCAAAGGCAAAACAATATACAATGCAACAGCACTCTGCAAACCAAATAAAGTACAATAATGGCAAAATAATAGAATGTATTCTGGTGCAAATGCTACGCTAATAAATTTTAGATGCTTGGCAAATCATTTTGTACAAAATTATTTGGGCCCATCTGCCAAACGTAAAGGTGATCTCAGTAAGACGGGAACCTAACACTAAATACCACATTAACTGGTGCCATACTGGACTCTGTTGCATTCAGGGAAAGCAGGCTGAGCCCACATTATATTATGCCTCTTTGGTGCCGGCCTCAATTTTGTTCAAGGAATGCAGGTTCTACTAGCATGCTAAGCCCACTCTGTATTCCACCTTATAGGGGTTATCTGAGTTATTTTTTTGTTCTTTCTATGTTCCTAACTAAGCAAATATAACAACTTTACAATTAACTCACTTTATCTGCAGTGCCTGGTTTATCAGATTTGACTGAGGGTCACATGACCTGTGATGTCAGCTTCTCTCCCTCCTTTGATAAAGGTCGTTTACAAGCCTGTAAACGAGATGTCACTGTGCTGGCCACGCCCCCCTTCACTGCCGGGCTGTCTGCTCTCTCCTAGGATTCTCCTAGGATTCTTAACCCCTTCAGCTGCACAGACTGGGTAGCTGCAGGCAGTGACAATTCTGGGCACAGGAGCTGACAGACTAGAGAGAGCATCGCACAAGAAGGTAGGGTGAAGATCCTGTGTGTATTAGCAGTGTCATTATACAACTGGGACTTGTAGTTCTACACTTACAAGTTGCTGTTGATTCTCCCAGCACTCAGGGCAGCTCTTGAATCCACTCCCTTAGCAGTGTCATCATACAGCTGGGACTTGTAGTCCTACACATACAACATGCTGCTGATTCTCCCAGCAGGCAGACATGTCACTCAGGGCAGTACTTGTATCCACTCCCTTAGCAGAGCAGGGGAAGGGGCAGAGATAGTTGTTATTGCATGTAAACAAAGGGCCAGAAAAGAACCAGGGAAATAAGGAAATATATATATTTTTTTTGCATAAAATTTCCTTAGCTTAGTTATATATTGCTGCCCATCAGATTTTCAGTGCTATATATATATATTTTTTTCATAACTCGGACAACCCCGAATCCTTAAGGACCCATGACGTACCGGTACGTCATGGCTTTAATTTGCTATTCCGGCGCCGCGGGGGTTAATCGGAACGGGATTTCGGCTGAAATCATTCAGCCGGCATCCCGTAACAATGCAGGGGGGGGGTCATTTGACCCCCCCGTATCGACGATCGCAGAAAACCGCAGGTCAATTCAGACCTGCGGTTTTCTGCGTTTCCGGTCCATTCGGGTGTCCTGTGACCCGATGAACCGGAAAAAGACTGCGATCGGTGGCGTAATTATACACCACCTATCGCAGTCCGAGGATTTGGAGAGGCGGTGCTGGCCCTGGTGCTGAACGCCGCTGTCCAGGGTGCTGATTGGTGCAGGGGAGAGAGGCGCGAGATTCAAACTTCCTGCGCTCCTCTCTCCCCTCCTCTTCCTGTCCAGCACCCTGACCGTGCAGCACCGTCCAGCGTCCAGCTCCTGAGTCCCCCTAATCGTAATCCATCACCCTCCTGCACCCATCGCCACCCAGGTAGGTTAGGGTCAGTGAGGGAGAGGCACCGTTAGGAAGGGAAAGAAGGGAAAAGTTAGGAAAAAAAAAAAACTTTTACTAAACTTTCTTTTCTTTCTTTCTGATCCTTCTATCAGACCCCAGACCCCCCCCTGCCACTTGCCCCCCCCACCAGCCCCCCACCACCACCAGCCCCCCCACCCCCCCACCCTTCCCCCCACCAGCCCCCACCTCCCCCGCCCCCCCCCCTTTCACCACCAGCCCCCTTACCACCACTTTTTTTTTTTTTTTCTGCGTGCGCTGACTGTCCGGCACTTTTTTTGTCCGGCCACTGTTAGCGCATCGCCCGCCCCACCGCCCCACCGCCCCACCGCCCCACCGCCCCACCGCCCCACCGCTGATCAGCGTTGTACCGCTGATCAGCAACTTTGAACTTTTTTTTTTTTTTTCTAACACTTGCCCCTTTTTTTTCCTTATTTAGTACGCGAACACCCGTTGCCCCCACACACACGCTCATATAATAAAGTTTGCCACACACGCACACATACACGCACACACACCCATGGCCCGCCGGATGTTCTCGGCCGAGGAGGCATACGCCCAGATTGCCTCCGACTCCGAGAGCCCCAGTGAGGATGAGGATGACCCCACGTTCCTTTTGTCATCCGCATCCTCCTCATCATCATCGGATGACGATGAGCCACCAAGGCGGCGGAGACGCCGCCAGGCGGAGCCAGGGGCACCACATGCTAGGGATCCTGTGGCCCACCCTAGTACGAGCCGCCCTGGGGTTCGTACTGGTTTCCCGGCCCACCAAATAAGTCCACCGGAGCCCCCTGCCGATGAACTTAGCTGGTGTCCCCCAGTGGACTTTGAGCCTGAGATTCCGGATTTTGCTGGCAATCCTGGAATCCAGATTCCCACAGTGGGGTTTACTGAAATTGACTATTTTAGTTTTTTTTTCAGTAACCCACTGGTGAATCTGATGGTGGAGCAGACGAATCTGTATGCCCAACAGTTCGTCGCTCAAAACCCAGGCTCATTTTTGGCTAGACCCGGTGGCTGGACGCCGGTCAGTGCAGCCGAGATGAGGACATTTTGGGGCCTCGTGCTGCATATGGGTCTAGTCCAAAAAAGCAGTGTCAGACAATACTGGAGTGGGGACGTCCTATACCAGACCCCACTGTACAGTATGGTTATGACACGTCCCCGGTTTGAGGCCATCCGGAAATGTCTGCATTATTCCGATAATGCAGCATGTCCACCCCGAGGTGATCCTGCCTATGACCGGCTGTATAAGATACGGCCGGTCATCGATCACTTTGGGGCCACATTTCAGCAGGCCTACGTACCTGGAAGGGAGGTCGCGGTTGATGAGTCTCTCGTTGCGTTCAAGGGGAGACTCAGTTTCCGCCAATATATTCCCACAAAGCGGGCGAGGTATGGCGTGAAGCTATACAAAATTTGTGAGAGTACCTCAGGGTACACTTACAAATTTCGTGTGTACGAGGGGCGAGATTCCCGGATTCAACCCCCAGAATCTCCCCCCACTCTGGGTGTTACCGGGAAACTCGTGTGGGACCTTATGTACCCACTGCTGGATAACGGTTACCACTTGTACGTGGACAACTTTTATACCAGCATTCCCTTGTTCAGGTCCCTTGCCGCCAGATCCACGTTCGCTTGTGGGACCGTGCGGAAAAATCAACGCGGCCTCCCTGCCCACCCCCTCCAGGTACCTATCCCCAGGGGTGAGACCCGTGCACTTACCAGTGGAAACCTGTTGCTGGTCAGATATAAGGACAAGAGGGATGTCCTTATGCTGTCCACAATCCACGGTAACAGCACCACCCCCAGTCCCTGTGCGAGGTACCGCGGCAACGGTCCTCAAGCCCGATTGTATCGTCGACTACAATCGGTATATGGGAGGAGTTGATCTCTCTGATCAAGTCCTCAAGCCATATAATGCCATGCGCAAAACCCGGGCATGGTACAAAAAAGTTGCGGTCTACTTGGTACAGGTTGCCATGTACAACTCTTTTGTACTATCCCGAAGCGCTGGCAGCACAGGGACATTCCTCCAATTCTATGAGGCAGTCCTCAAAGACCTGATCTTTTCGGACCGGGAAAGAGCAGGCCGGAGTACCTCGGGAATTGGAGGCGCCCGGATCGTCCCTGGCCAACACTTTCCAGGTGTGGTCCCCCATACTGTAAAGAAGGGACGAACCCAAAAAAGATGCAGAGTGTGTCACAAGAGGGGGATACGGAAGGACACCACTACTCAATGTGACACGTGCCCCGATCATCCGGGCCTCTGCATTATCAATTGCTACAGGGAGTATCACACTTCCATGGAGTACTAAATTTTTATAATCCCCAACAGTCCACTAGAGAACATAAAAAACTATGGCTCTCAGACTTTGGAGACACGGAAACAATTTTTTTTCCCCAAAAAAATATTAGTTTTAGAGCAGGCATCCTCAAACTGCGGCCCTCCAGATGTTGTAAAACTATAACTCCCAGCATGCCCAGACAACCTACAGCCATCAGCAGGGCATGGTGGGAATTGTAGTTTTACAACATCTGGAGGGCCGCAGTTTTTAGGATGCCTGCTTAGTGTCTCCAAAGTCTGAGAGCCATACATATTGGGCATCGTCGCGTGCGTAAAAGTCGTCGCTATAAAAATAACTTTTGACCAAACGCCTCGGATGAACGGTGTTAAAAATATAAAATAAAAACGGTGCCAAAACACCCATTTTTGGGCAAAATTTCCATTTGAATCCTTTTTGCCGGTAATAAAGCAAGGGTTAACAGCCAAACAAAACTCAATATTTATGGCCCTGATTCTGTAGTTTGCAGAAACACCCCATATGTGGTCGTAAATGGCTATATAGCCGCACGGCAGGGCATAGAACGAAGGGAACTCCATACGGTTTCTGGAAGGCAGATTTTGATGGACAGTTTTTTTTTTTTGACACCATGTCCCATTAGAAGCCCCCCCTGATGTAGCCTAGACTAGAAACTCCAAAAAAGTGACCCCATCTAAGAAACTACACCCCTCAAGGTATTCAAAAGTTACTTTACAAACTATGTTAACCCTTTAGGTGTTCCACAAAACTAAATAGCGAATGTAGAAACAATTTTTAAATTTTTTTTTTTGTTACATTGCCTCAAAAAAGAGTAATGAAGAGCAACCAAAAATCATATTTACCCCTAAAATAGTCCCAAAACAACAACCACCTGATCCCGTAGTTTCCTAGATGGGGGTCACTTTTATGGAGTTTCTACTCTAGGGGTGCATCAGGGGGCTTGAAAGGGTACATGATGTAAATAAACCAGTCCAGCAAAATCTGCCTTCCAAAAACCATATGACGTTCCCCTTCTTCTATGTCCTGCCGTTTAGCCAAATAGTAGTTTACGACCACATATGGGGTGTTTCTGCAAACTACAGAATCAGGGCAACCCATTTTAAGTTTTGTTTGGCAGTTAAACCTTGTTTTACTCCTGGAATAAATTGATTATATTGGAAAATTTTCCAAAAAATAGAAATTTCTAAATTGTTTCTCCATCTGTCAATAACTCTTGTGGAACACCTAAAGGGTTAACAAAGTTTGTAAACCAAGTTTTGAATACCTTGAGGGGTGTACTTTCTTAGATGGAGTCACTTTTTTGAAATTTCTATTCTAGGGGTGCAACAGGGGGCTTCAAATGGGACATGGTATAAACAAAACCAGTCCTGCAAAATCTGCCTTCCAAAACCCATATGGTGTTCCCCTCCTTCTATGTGCTCCCGTTTGGCCAAACAGTAGTTTACGACCACATATGGGGTGTTTTTGCAAACTACAGAATCAGGGCAACCCATTTTGAGTTTTGTTTGGCAGTTAACCCCTGTTTTACTCCTGGAAAAAATTGATTATATTGGAAAATTTTCCAAAAAATTGAAATTTCTAAATTGTTTCTCCATCTGCCAATAACTCTTGTGGAGCACCTAAAGGGTTAACAAAGTTTGTAAACCCAGTTTTGAATACCTTGAGGGGTGTACTTTCTTAGAAGGACTCATTTTTTTGAAATTTCTATTCTAGGGGTGCAACAGGGGGCTTCAAATGGGACATGGTATAAACAAAACCAGTCCTGCAAAATCTGCCTTCCAAAACCCATATGGTGTTCCCCTTCTTCTATGTGCTCCCGTTCGGCCAAACAGTAGTTTACGACTACATATGGGGTGTTTCTGCAAACTACAGAATCGGGGCAACCCATTTTGAGTTTTGTTTGGCAGTTAACCCTTGTTTTACTCCTGGAAAAAATTTATTATATTGGAAAATTTTCCAAAAAATTGAAATTTCAAAATTGTTTCTCCATCTGCCATTAACTCTTGTGGAAGACCTAAAGGGTTAATAAAGTTTGAAAAAACAGTTTTGAATACCTTGAGAGGTGTAGTTTCTAGAATGGGGTCATTTTTGGGAGGTTTCTATTATCTAAGCCTCACAATATGACTTCAAACCTGAACTGGTCCATAAAAAGTGGGATTTTGAAGATTTCTGAAAATTTCAAAATTTGCTTCTAAACTTCTAAGCCTTGTAACATCCCCAAAAAATAAAATATCATTCCCAAAATGCTGCAAACATGAAGTAGACATATGGGGAATGTAAAGTCATCACAATTTTTGGGGGTATTACTATGTATTACAGAGGTAGAGAACCTGAAACTTTGAAATTTGCTAATTTTTCAAAATTTTCGGTAAAAATTGTATTTTTTTATGCAAAAAAAATTTACTTTTTTGACCCAATTTTAGCAGTGTCATGAAGTACAATATGTGACGAAAAAACAATCTCAGAACGGCCTGGGTAAGTCAAAGCGTTTTAAAGTTATGAGCACTTAAAGTGACACTGGTCAGATTTGCAAAAAATGGTCAAGTCCTTAAGGTGAAATAGGGCCGAGTCCTTAAGGGGTTAACTGGTGCCAAATAGCCTCCAATTTTTCTTTGCATATCATCTAAGTTGTACTTTCTTGCATTGCTCAATATGGTGCTCTCCTCATTTACCCCTCCATACATTGCCCACTAATTTACAATAACAACATGATGAGACTTGTAGTTCTCTTGTCACTATCATTATGTTCTGCAGCACCTGGGGTCTGTATGAGGCTTTGTTCACATCTGTGTTCCACTCTGTCATAGAAAAATAGAAATCCCGGTAGTGCTGGATCTGGCACATCACGGACGACAACACTTGACAAATCCCGCTGACTATGGTGAGATCTGATGGGATTCCATCATGGAGACAGGCAAGCTGCAAAATATTGCCCAGCATTTATGATCTGACCTGCGACAGAGGCCCCTAACACAGATGCGATCATAGCCTAATGTATGTTGTAGCGTCAGATAATCATGTTCTGCGTATTATTATTCTGTGTATTATGAGGTTCTGCAGCAGTGGAGGAGTTTGTTATGATGTTCGGCGGCAGGCGAGGTGGGTATTATGAACTTCTGCAGCAGCTGAGGTATGTATTATAAGGTTCTGCAACAGATGAGGTGTGTATTAGGAGGTCCTGCAGCAGCTGAGGTGTGTGTTAGGAATTCTACAGCAGCTAAGGTGTGTATTAGGAGGTGCTGCAGCAGCTGAGGTGGGTATTACGATGTTCTGCAGCAGCTGAGGTGTGTATTAGGAGGTGCTGCAGCAGCTGAGGTGTGTATTATGATGATCTGCAGCAGCTGAGGTGTGTATTATGTGGTTCTGCAGCAGCTGAGGTGTTTATTCTGAGGTTCTGCTGCAGCTGAGGTGTGTATTATGAGGTTCTTCAGCAGCTGAGGTGTGTATTATGAGGTTCTGCAGCAGCTGAGGTGTGTATTATGAGGTTCTGCTGCAGCTGAGGTGTGTATTATGAGGTTCTGCAACAGATGAGGTGTGTATTAGGAGGTTCTACAGCAGCTGAGGTGAGTATTATGAGGTTCTGCTGCAGATGAGGTGGGTATTAGGAGGTTCTGCAGCAGCTGAGGTGTGTATTAGGAGGTTCTGCAGCAGATGAGGTGTGTATTATAAGGTTCTTCAGCATATGAGGTGTGTATTAGGATGTTCTGCAGCAGCTGAGGTGTGTATTATGAGGTTCTGCAGAAGCTGAGGTGTGTATTATGAGGTTCTGCAGCAGCTGAGGTGTGTATTATGAGGTTCTGCAGCAGCTGAGGCGTGTATTATGAGGTTCTGCAACAGATGAGGTGTGTATTAGGAGGTTCTACAGCAGCTGAAGTGAGTATTATGAGGTTCTGCTGCAGATGAGGTGGGTATTAGGAGGTTCTTCAGCAGCTGAGGTGTGTATTAGGAGGTTCTGCAGCAGCTGAGGTGTGTATTATGAGGTTATGCAGCAGCTTAGGCGTGTATTATGAGGTTCTGCAGCAGCTGAGGTGTGTATTAGGAGATTCTGCAGGAGCTGAGGTGTGTATTAGGAAGTTCTGCAGCAGATGAGGTGTGTATTAGGAGGTTCTGAAGCAAATGTGGTGTGTATTAGGAGGTTCTGCAGCAGCTGAGGGGTGTATTAGGAGGTTCTGCAGCAGTCAGAGAAATATCAGTTGTGAGTGACTGGATTAAAGCCTTTAGTATTTTGTGTCGGCACTTTGTAAAATGTTTTAATTAATTTTATTAGCAAGTAAGGTAGTTTCTTTAATTGATTCTACAAAGGAGCGCCATTTGCCTAATCTGACTGAGGCTATAAAATACCTTGTCCCGTCCTTGTTTCTCTGCTGGCACGTGTCACACTGTGACCTGACTGACCAGTCTGCACCTGACCAGATCCATCAGCTTCACCAGTCCAGACCCATTCCAGCACATTTTTCACCAGTACGAGGTGGAATCTTTGGTGGATGTTGAAAGTGTTCTGCTTCTGTATGCACCCTGATTCCTCCTTCATCCCCAATGACAGGCGCCTGGAGAGCTGTCACTGACACACACACACACACACACACACACACACACACACACACACACACACACACACACAGTATGGTCTCTGAAACAGCTCTGATTTTATCTTGACAGTAGGCTTCTTATATATACATACATCCATATAGGAAACAGATGTGGTTCACATATACAATGGTGCTGAGTAGAAACAATTCCTTATATGGAAATAAGGCTAATGTAAATACATTCACCCTCTAGTATGATGTCACCCAACATCCTGTCATTCATACAGATCATATAGCTTATTCTATTTAACCCTTCAATCTCCTCTTAAGTCATGAATATGACTTATCTTCTTTCTCTCATAGAGAGGTAAGTAGCATATGATTGTCCAGGATCTGTGGGTTTTGGACACATTACACAAAAAATCTGTATAAGGGAAGGGATACATTGGATACAACAACATATGATAATCAAGGAAGCAATTATAATTATAATACTGATAAATAATGTTCTCAACCAACTCAAATCCGGCAGCCAGCTCAATAACCAGTCCCACCAAGAGGATGAATCAACATCCTTTTTGATATTATTGGCAATTTCATGTAACGCTTGAATATGGGACTGGATTGATCTGGAATGGTCAGATAAATTAAAGCAACACATTCCTTTAAAATCTTGACATCCTATATTATGTTTAAGTAACAGATAATCCACAGCAAATCTAGTTTCTAGCACTGCTCCTCTTACGCCTTGTAGATCTAAAAGCATATCTGATAAGGCGATAGATTTATGATTCAGAGATATAGCCAAGTCACATACAATAGAATTTATAGTACGAGTATTATATATAGCCAGTCCAGGCACTCCTAATATAGAGGCGCCCAAACTTGTATATTCTGCACGGCTGAGAAGGGGTAAAGTAGAGTCACAGTTTTCTGATAAAGTCTTGGTAACCGATCTGTAAGCTCTACTGATAGGGAGTTGACTGGGAAGGGCCAAAGTCAGCCTGGATAACGCACAGGGACCTCCAATAACATTAGCAGGAATGTAATTGTAACTGCTGTTACCACAAGACAAAAACCATCCTTTAGGGAGCATTATATTATAGATAAAACTGGGAGTCACAATGGTCTTATTACAACTCATGGAATTATTCAGGGAGCTAGCAAGCCTACTATTCTTTTTACAGGTGTCGTCAATATAATCATATACACTATTCTTAGGTAATCCACTTTTTATGTCTCTACTATCACAATATAAAGTCATATCCTGGGAAAAGGTCAAACAAGTCTCTGCTGTAGTCACATTAATAGTAATTATTCTAATATTATCCCTGCTATTTCCTAATTTCTGACACTCCCCACAGAGGTCATACAAGGTAATAAAAGATTGTGTATTGTTAGCCATCGACCAGACTTCAAGGAGGGATTCATCAGGTGTAGGCACAGCAATAACACATGTTTGTATAAGATCCCGTGGGCTCTGTAAGTCTTTAAGGCACAATGAACTAACATTTAGGGCATTTGCCATCCTGACTATACTATTCTGTTCAGAATAAAAGGGGACGGGAGCAAAGGGATCTTGCTCCTGAGCTCTTTTATATACTGACTGATTATTTGGTGCACCGCAGAAGAAACTCATCTCCTTTGGGTGATAAATACATGTAGTAATAAGCCAGACTGGCAAGAAAACACAAAGATTAATAATTATCAGCAGACAAACAATTCTCCCAGAATATTGTGGGGTCATCATCTTCAGCCTGTGGCAAGGCACTTTTCAGGGAAACTTCTTCTGAGCTCCCCTCTTTGTTCAGGGATTTCACACCTGCTTCGCCCTCTTTGTCTTTGTCCATCACCGGAGAAGAAGTCTCAGGGACCCTTTTCACTCTGCTAGCGTGAATCCAGATTGGAGCCTCTTCTGTGAGAATCGCTGTTCTGGTGACTGCTACCACTCGGGTGGGTGGTCCAAACGGGAACTCAGTCTGTTTTCGTCCTTTTGCCAGGCGCTGGACTATCACCACGTCTCCTGGTTGGAAAGGATGCGTAGGGTCCTGTGGAGAGAAAGGAGAGGCATGAGCAACATCTTGTTCAATTTGATCTAAAGTTTCTACAAGTTTCCTCACATATTCTGCCTGTACTACTTCTAGATTCCCTTTTTCTATCACGGAAGCCTTTGGACCCCAAGGGGTGGGGAAGGGTCTTCCCATTAGGACCTCGAATGGTGAGTAACCAGTATTCTTATTAGGCTGCATCCTAATTTCTTGCTAGGGCTATAGGCAAGAACTTTTTCCAATTAGTGAACGTGCCTCCAGTAATTTTCCTTATTTTTTCTTTAATTGTTCTATTCATCCTTTCTACTACCCCGGAACTCTGTGGGTGATAAGGGAGGTGGAACTTCTAGTCAATCCTAAGGGCTTTGGAAAGCTTCTTACATACCCTGGACGCAAAAGCTGGGCCATTATCTGAGTCAATTTGAACAGGACACCCCCATCTGGGGATGATCTCTTGTAACAAAATTTTTACCACATTTTGTGTGGTTTCATTGGTAGTAGGAAAAACCTCCGGCCATCTAGAGAACATATCCACAATTACAAGGGCATACTCCTGCTTTCTTCCTGTCTTTGGGATATGGGTGAATTCAATTTGTGAGTGAATGGCGAAGTCGGGTAATTCAGATGTTGGTGTTGGGCCTTCTTTGAATTATTTGGGTTGTTTCTGAGACATATAATACACCGTTAGAGTTGAGCGAACACCTGGATGTTCGGGTTCGAGAAGTTCGGCCGAACTTCCCGGAAATGTTCAGGTTCGGGATCCGAACCCGACCCGAACTTCGTCCCGAACCCCATTGAAGTCAATGGGGACCCAAACTTTTCGGCACTAAAAAGGCTGTAAAACAGCCCAGGAAAGAGCTAGAGGGCTGCAAAAGGCAGCAACATGTAGGTAAATCCCCTGCAAACAAATGTGGATAGGGAAATTTATTAAAATAAAAATTAAAAAAAATTAACCAATATCAATTGGACAGAGGTCCCATAGCAGAGAATCTGGCTTCACGTCAGCAGAGAATCAGTCTCTTCATGCCATAGCAAAGAATCTGGCTTCATGTCAGCAGAGAATCAGTCTCTTCATGCCATAGCAGAAAATCTGGCTTCATGTCAGCGCAGAATCAGTCTTATGTCATAGCAGAGAATCAGGCTTCACGTCACCCACCACTGGAACAGGCCACTGTCACATATTTAGGCCCCGGCACCCAGACAGAGGAGAGAGGTCCCGTAACAGAAAATCTGGCCTTATGTCAGCACAGAATCTGTCTTCATGTCATAGCAGAGAATCAGGCTTCACGTCACCCACCACTGGAACAGGCCACTGTCACATATTTAGGCCCAGGCAGAGGAGAGAGGTCCCGTAACAGAGAATCTGGCCTTATGTCAGCACAGAATCTGTCTTCATGTCATAGCAGAGAATCAGGCTTCACGTCACCCACCACTGGAACAGGCCACTGTCACATATTTAGGCCCAGGCAGAGGAGAGAGGTCCCGTAACAGAGAATCTGGCCTTATGTCAGCACAGAATCTGTCTTCATGTCATAGCAGAGAATCAGGCTTCACGTCTCCCACCACTGGAACAGGCCACTGTCACACATTTAGGCCCCGGCACCCAGACAGAGGAGAGGTTCATTCAACTTTGGGTTTGCCCCGCAATATAATGGTAAAATGAAAATAAAAATAGTATTGAATGAGGAAGTGCCCTGGAGTAGAATAATATATTGTTAAGGGGAGGTAGTTAATATCTAATCTGCACAAGGGATGGACAGGTCCTGTGGGATCCATGCCTGGTTCATTTTTATGAACGTCAGCTTGTCCACATTGGCTGTAGACAGGCGGCTGCGTTTGTCTGTAATGACGCCCCCTGCCGTGCTGAATACACGTTCAGACAAAACGCTGGCCGACGGGCAGGCCAGCACCTCCAAGGCATAAAAGGCTAGCTCTGGCCACGTGGACAATTTGGAGACCCAGAAGTTGAATGGGGCCGAACCATCAGTCAGTACGTGGAGGGGTGTGCACAGGTACTGTTCCACCATGTTAGTGAAATGTTGCCTCCTGCTAACCACGTTCCGTATCAGGTGGTGGTGCAGTTAGCTGTGGCGTGGTGACAAAACTTTTCCACATCTCTGCCATGCTAACCCTGCCCTCAGAGGAGCTGGCCGTGACACAGCTGCGTTGGCGACCTCTTGCTCCTCCTCTGCCTTCACCTTGGGCTTCCACTGGTTCCCCTGTGACATTTGGGAATGCTCTCAGTAGCGCGTCTACCAATGTGCGCTTGTACTCGCGCATCTTCCTATCACGCTCCAGTGTAGGAAGTAAGGTGGGCACATTGTCTTTGTACCGGGGATCCAGCAGGGTGGCAACCCAGTAGTCCGCACACGTTAAAATGTGGGCAACTCTGCTGTCGTTGCGCAGGCACTGCAGCATGTAGTCGCTCATGTGTGCCAGGCTGCCCAGAGGTAAGGACAAGCTGTCCTCTGTGGGAGGCGTATCGTCATCGTCCTGTGTTTCCCCCCAGCCACGCACCAGTGATGGGCCTGAGCTGCTTTGGGTGCCACCCCGCTGTGAACATGCTTCATCCTCATCCTCCTCCACCTCCTCCTCATCCTCGTCCTCCAGTAGCGGGCCCTGTCTGGCCACATTTGTACCTGGCCTCTGGTGTTGCAAAAAACCTCCCTCTGAGTCACTTCGAAGAGACTGGCCTGAAAGTGCTAAAAATGACCCCTCTTCCTCCTCTTCTCCTGGGCCACCTCCTCTTCCATCATCGCCCTAAGTGTTTTCTCAAGGAGACATAGAAGTGGTATTGTAACGCTGATAACGGCGTCATCGCCACTGGCCATGTTGGTGGAGTACTCGAAACAGCGCAACAGGGCACACAGGTATCGCATGGAGGCCCAGTCATTGGTGGTGAAGTGTGTCTGATCCGCAGTGCGACTGACCCGTGCGTGCTGCAGCTGAAACTCCACTATGGCCTGCTGCTGCTCGCACAGTCTGTCCAGCATATGCAAGGTGGAGTTCCACCTGGTGGGCACGTCGCATATGAGGCGGTGAGCGGGAAGGCCGAAGTTACGCTGTAGCGCAGACAGGCGAGCAGCAGCAGGGTGTGAACGCCGGAAGCGCGAACAGACGGCCCGCACTTTATGCAGCAGCTCTGACATGTCGGGGTAGTTGCGAATGAACTTCTGCACCACCAAATTCAGCACATGCGCCAGGCAAGGGATGTGCGTCAAATCGGCTAGTCCCAGAGCTGCAACGAGATTTCGCCCATTATCGCACACCACCAAGCCGGGCTTGAGGCTCACCGGCAGCAACCACTCGTCGGTCTGTTGTTCTATCCCCGCCATAACTCCTGTGCGGTGTGGGGCCTGTCCCCCAAACATATGAGTTTCAGAACGGCCTGCTGACGTTTACCCTTGGCTGTGCTGAAGTTGGTGGTGAAGGTGTGTGGCTGACTGGATGAGCAGGTGGAAGAAGAGGAGGAGGAAGCTGAGTAGGAGGAGGAGGAGACAGGAGGCAAGAATGTTGCCCTGCGATCCTTGGCGGCGGAAGGACGTGCGCCAAACAGCTCTCCGCCTGGGGCCCAGCCGCCACTACATTTACCCAGTGTGCAGTTAGGGAGATATAGCTTCCATGGCCGTGCTTACTGGTCCACGTATCTGTGGTTAGGTGGACCTTGCCACAGATGGCGTTGCGCAGTGCACACTTGATTTTATCGGACACTTGGTTGTGCAGGGAAGGCACGGCTCTCTTGGAGAAGTAGTGCCGGCTGGGAACAACATACTGTGGGACAGCAAGCGACATGAGCTGTTGGAAGCTGTGTGTGTCCACCAGCCTAAATGACAGTATTTCATAGGCCAGTAGTTTAGAAATGCTGGCATTCAGGGCCAGGGATCGAGGGTGGCTAGGTGGGAATTACGCTTTCTCTCAAATGTTTGTGAGATAGTAACATAGTAACATAGTACATAAGGCCGAAAAAAGACATTTGTCCATCCAGTTCGGCCTGTTATCCTGCAAGAGATGGAGAGCTGAACGCTGCCGTGTGACATGGTTGAGATGCTTGGTGACGCAGGTGGTGGTGTTGGTGGTACATCCCATGTTTGCTGGGCGGCAGGTGCCAACGTTCCTCCAGAGGCGGAGGAAGAGGCCGAGGCGGCGGCAGCAGCAGAAGAGGTAGCAGGGGGAGCCTGAGTGAGTTCCTTGTTTTTAAGGTGTTTACTCCACTGCAGTTCATGCTTTGCATGCAGGTGCCTGGTCATGCAGGTTGTGCTAAGGTTCAGAACGTTAATGCCTCGCTTCAGGCTCTGATGGCACAGCGTGCAAACCACTCGGGTCTTGTCGTCAGCACATTGTTTGAAGAAGTGCCATGCAAGGGAACCTCCTTGAAGCTGCCTTTGGGGTGCCTCGGTCCCAGATGGCGGCGGTCAGTAGCAGGCGGAGTCTCTTGGCGGCGGGTGTTCTGATTTTGCCCACTGCTCCCCTCTTTTGCTACGCTGTTGGCTCGGTCTCACCACTGCCTCTTCCTCGAACTCTGAAAGTCAGTGGCACGACCTTCATCCATGTGGGGTCTAGGACCTCATCGTCCCCCTGCATCGTCTTCCACCCAGTCTTGATCCCTGACCTCCTGTTCAGTCTGCACACTGCAGAAAGACGCAGCAGTTGGCACCTGTGTTTCGTCATCATCAGAGACGTGCTGAGGTGGTATTCCCATGTCCTCATCATCAGGAAAAATAAGTGGTTGTGCGTTAGTGCATTCTATCTCTTCACCCCTGGGGAAGGGCTAGGTGGATGCCCTTGGGAAACCCTGGCAGCAGAGTCTTCAAACAGCATAAGAGACTGCTGCATAACTTGAGGCTCAGACAGTTTCCCTGATATGCATGGGGGTGATGTGACAGGACCGATGGGCTTGGTTTTCATGCGCCATCTGTGCGCTTTCTGCAGAAGACTGGGTGGGAGATAATGTGAACGTGCTGGATCCACTGTCGGCCACCCAATTGACTAATGCCTGTACCTGCTCAGGCCTTACCATCCTTAGAACGGCATTGGGCCCCACCAAATATCGCTGTAAATTCTGCTGGCTACTGGGACCTGAGGTAGTTGGTTCACTAGGACGTGTGGCTGTGGCAGAACGGCCACGTCCTCTCCAAGCACCAGAGGGTCCACTAACACCACCACGACCATGTCTACGTCCGCGTCCGCGTCCCTTATTAGAGGTTTTCCTCATTGTTCCCGTTCACCACAATTTTGAGAATGGCAAATTTGGAATTGTTTTTCAACCCCGAACAAAAAAGTGTGCTTTTACGGTCACTACAAATAACTTGACCAGCTAAAACAGTACAGATTTGGTTTGAATAGAAATGTGAGGCCTGTTTTTTTTTTGCGCTGTGTGACAGGTATAGGTTTAATCACAGAATTAGGACTTGTATCTGCACGGTAAGCGTGTGTGTTAAATTTTTTCTGAATGACACTATCAGCACCTTCAATGTAAGATATCCTTTTTGGGATAGATTTAAAGTAGGCCTCATATAGCAGGAAACTAGTTATTTTGAGAATGGCAAATTTGGGAATAGTTTTTCAACCCAGAACAAAAAATGTGCTTTTACGGTCACTACAAATAACTTGACCAGCTAAAACAGTACAGATTTGGTTGAATAGAAATGTGAGGCCTGTTTTTTTTTGCGCTGTGTGACAGGTATAGGTTTAATCACAGAATTAGACTTGTATCTTCACGGTAGCGTGTGTGTTAAATTTTTCTGAATGACACTATCAGCACCTTCAATGTAAGATATCCTTTTTGGGATAGATTTCAAGTAGGCCTCATATAGCAGAAACTAGTTATTTTGAGAATGGCAAATTTGGGAATAGTTTTTCAACCCAGAACAAAAAGTGTGCTTTACGGTCACTAACAAATAACTTGACCAGCTAAAACAGTACAGATTTGGTTGAATAGAAATGTGAGGCCTGTTTTCTTTTGCGCTGTGTGACAGGGTATAGGTTTAATCACAGAATTAGACTTGTATCTGCACGGTAGCGTGTGTGTTAGGTTTTTCTGAATGACACTATCAGCACCTTCAATGTAAGATATCCTTTTTGGGATAGATTTCAAGTAGGCCTCATATAGCAGAAACTAGTTATTTTGAGAATGGCAAATTTGGAATAGTTTTTCAACCCAGAACAAAAAGTGTGCTTTTACGGTCACTACAAATAACTTGCCCAGCTAAAACAGTACAGATTTGGTTGAATAGAAAATGTGAGGCCTGTTTTTTTTTGCGCTGTGTGACAGGTATAGGTTTAATCACAGAATTAAGACTTGTATCTGCACGGTAGCGTGTGTGTTAAATTTTTCTGAATGACACTATCAGCACCTTCAATGTAAGATATCCTTTTTGGATAGATTTCAAGTAGGCCTCATATAGCAGGAAACTAGTTATTTTGAGAATGGCAAATTTGGGAATAGTTTTTCAACCCAGAACAAAAAATGTGCTTTTATGGTCACTACAAATAACTTGACCAGCTAAAACAGTACAGATTTGGTTGAATAGAAATGTGAGGCTGTTTTTTTTTGCGCTGTGTGACAGGTATAGGTTTAATCACAGAATTAGACTTGTATCTGCGCGGTAGCGTGTGTGTTAAGTTTTTCTGAATGACACTATCAGCACATTCAATGTAAGATATCCTTTTTGGGATAGATTTCAAGTAGGCTCATATAGCAGAAACTAGTTATTTGAGAATGGCAAATTTGGGAATAGTTTTTCAACCCAGAACAAAAAGTGTGCTTTTACGGTCACTACAAATAACTTGACCAGCTAAAACAGTACAGAATTGGTTGAATAGAAATGTGAGGCCCTGTTTGTATTTTTTTTTGCGCTGTTTGACAGGTATAGGTTTAATCACAGAATTAGACTTGTATCTGCACGGTTAGCGTGTGTGTTAAATTTTTCTGAATGACACTATCAGCACCTTTAATGTAAGATATCCTTTTGGGGATAGATTTCAAGTAGGCCTCATATAGCAGAAACTAGTTATTTTCGAGAATGGCAAATTTGGGAATAGTTTTTCAACCCAGAACAAAAAATGTGCTTTTACGGTCACTACAAATAACTTGACCCAGCTAAAACAGTACAGATTTGGTTGAATAGAAATGTGAAGCCTGTTTTTTTTTTGCGCTGTGTGACGGTATAGGTTTTAATCACAGAATTAGACTTGTATCTGCACGGTAGCGTGTATTGTTAGGTTTTTCTGAATGACACTATCAGCACCTTCAATGTAAGATATCCTTTTTGGGATAGATTTCAAGTAGGCCTCATATAGCAGAAACTAGTTATTTTGAGAATGGCAAATTTGGGAATAGTTTTTCAACCCAGAACAAAAAATGTGCTTTTACGGTCACTACAAATAACTTGACCAGCTAAAACAGTACAGATTTGGTTGAATAGAAATGTGAGGCCTGTTTTTTTTTGCGCTGTGTGACAGATATAGGTTTAATCACAGAATTAGACTTGTATCTGCACGGTAGCGTGTGTGTTAGGTTTTTCTGAATGACACTATCAGCACCTTCAATGTAAGATATCTTTTTTGGGATAGATTTCAAGTAGGCCTCATATAGCAGAAAACTAGTTATTTTGAGAATGGCAAATTTGGGAATAGTTTTTCAACCCAGAACAAAAAGTGTGCTTTTACGGTCACTACAAATAACTTGACCAGCTAAAACAGTACAAATTTGGTTTGAATAGAAATGTCAGGTCTATTTTTTTAGGCGCTGGGTGACAGGCTCAACTTGCCCCTGATGTAGTATATGGCCAAAAATAACCACACTATTGATGGTTAAATGCACTTGGGTGACACAGGCTCAGCCTGCACCAGATGTAGTATATGGCCAAAAATAACCAGACTGTTGATGGTTAAATGCACTTCGGTGACACAGGCTCAGCCTGCAAGCTGATGTAGTATATGGCCAAAAATAACCAGACTGTTGATGGTTAAATGCACTTCGGTGACACAGGCTCAGCCTGCAGCTGATGTAGGATATAGCAAAAAATAACCACACTATGATGGTTAAATACACTTGGTGATAGCTTGTGCTGGCGCACCACAAGCACAAAAAGGCCGCCGATCACCCCAGAAAAAAGTGATCTAAAAATGCTCTGGGCAGCCTCAAAAAAGTGAGCAAGTCAATAATAGCACTTCAATGATCCACAGCTGCAGATCGATCACAGAATGAAGTCTTTGGAGGAGTTAATCTGTCTAATCTCGCCCTAACGTCGCAGCAGCAACCTCTCCCTATGCTTGAATCAGCAGAGTGAAGTGCAGCGCTACGTGACCAATGCTTATATAGAGGCTGGGTCACATGCTGCATGGCCAATCACAGCATGCCAATAGTAGGCAAGGCTAGTGATGGCCCTCTTGGGGCAAGTAGTATGACGCTTGTTGATGGCTGCTTTGCAGCCTTTCAAAAAGCGACAAGAAAGCGCCGAACACCGAACCCGAACCCGGACTTTTACGAAAAATGTTCGGGTTCGGGTCCGTGTCACGGACACCCCAAATTCGGTACGAACTCGAACTATACAGTTCGGGTTCGCTCATCCCTATACACCGTGAAACATAAGATTGTACCTTTGATCTAAGACTTGGTATAAAAAAATCTCCCGAATAAGTCAGTGGTTGCCTGTTCTCCCTATGCCAAGACCATGATATTGTGCAATTAAAATCAGGGCGCTTGCAACTGAAATACCTAGTTCCCCTCTCTTGCAGATAAGACCCGTCATCAGGGTCTGTACTGCACCTGCCGACTGCCATTCTACTTTGTAAATACTGGTAGCCAATCCTGTAGGCTGGAGCAATAGATTGTCAGTAAGGGTAATGTCTGGAACTAGGGAGGGCATTTGAACTGTTGCTGCCATTCTAATAGCAGCCTCTTTTGCTGCCTGATCAGCTAGGGCCTTCCCTTTAGCTATGTGTGTTTGGAGACCAGTATGTGCCTTACAATGGATAATAGTAACTTTGCTTGGTAATTGGATGGCGGCAGGAGATCATATGCTAGGGTGACTATTTTGTCACGGCGGCTTGTGGCGGTGGGAGGTCCTTGAAGTTGGAGAGATTCAGGTGACGAGGATGGGAGGGCCCACGGTTGGGGCTGGACTCCTATGGCTGGTGGGTCGGTTTTGTGGCGGAATTAGGGCAAGCCGTCAGTGGTGCTCCAAGCTGGTGCTTAACGGCTGGGGGCAAGTCGGCTCAAAAAGGATACTGGGAAAATTCCGAGGTTTGGGGCTTCCAGGACCTCCCCCGTGTTACTCAGGTGAATTAAGTTGGTTATATCTTATGGGGATGTTTTGTGGGTAATAAAAGGTTAATTATTCATGTATATGTTTTCAATAAACGGTCTGCTGTGGCCGATATAATCCAACTTGGTGTCCGTGGTCTTATTGGGGTTCTGACGGGGCCAGTTTAGAAGGTTAGGGCTTGTGGTAAGTGAGTCAGGGGTTAGTAGGTGACTGATCATGAGGGGCGAGCGGGTAATAACCAATACCCCGTCAAGACAGAGCCGGACTGGGGGCGCAGCCTTGGGGGGAGGCGACCATGACGGGGGGCTGGTTTGAGGGAGCCCCTGGGGAGGGATTGGTCAGTTTAAGTTATGGGGGCGGTGGAACGAGGGGTTAAATAGGTGAGGGCCCGGGATGAAGGAGGCCATTTTGTGGAAAGAACGGAGCTGTATACACCTACACTCCTTGCGGTCACTTACTGTTATCATGGACGTAGAGTCACTCCTGTCGGATCTCAGGTCGGCAGCAGCTGCTCGGGGACCCGGCTGGCTCCAGGAGCAGGTCCAGCAGCTGCTCAGAGGGGCGGCTGAGGCTCCCGCTTCGCCTCAGCCACGGGCTGAGCCCTCAGCCCAGATATGGCCTCCCCTAGGGCTCAGCGCCGCAGACGGAGCCCTGCTTTTCAGGACCCTTCACGCCTGCAGGCGCCGGGTGCAGCTCCTTCCCGGGCGTCCAGACGTGGAAGGAATCCAGCCAGGAGGCGGAGCCCTCAGGCAGGCCTCAGTAGGCCTCATCAGCAGCGCAGCAGCACCACCTTGTGGTCGGGACCAGGAACGGCGGGCTCTCTCCAGGATCCTGATGTGGATGAGGCCCCTCAGCCAGAGCAGTGTTCCAGAGGGCACGGGGCTGCTGCGGACCTTGGCAGCAGGCCCTCGGCGGCCAGGCAAGTCGAGGAGGAAGTCGTCGCCGCGCAAGCCGTTTCCAGAGAGGATTCGGAAGATCACGTCCCTGGCCCCAGCCCGGCCAGGGGACATCCGTGGGAGCTCGCTGTGCCAGGACCGTCTCAGAGGACCGAGCGGCGGGAGTCAGGACCTACGGCTGATGGGGTCACAGCACCCAGGCAGCCAGGTGAGGCACCTTGGGGACCTTTATGTCAGTTAGTGTCTGGGGGGGCTGGGGGGTCTCAGTCGGATTTGAGTAAGGGACTGGGCCAGCTCTTGGGGGGTTTGGTGGGGTTGTTAGCAAATTTGGGGGCGGCAGGGAATCCCGTGTTACCGTTGGGGGGCTTGGGGGGTGGCGTCGGCGGGGCGGTAGCGTCAGGGCCATTGCCGGCGTGGGGTGTGGGGGCGGTCGCTGGGGGGCCGCCAGCTTCGAGTACACCCACGGTGGTTTCATGTGGGACTTCGGCGTCCGTTCAGACGCAGGTAGGTGGGTCTGATCAGGAGGATGTAATGCGGTTAGACGATAGGGCTAAGGGGGAAGTTTATGTTTGTTTCGAGGGCCCGTTGGGGGCACATTTGAAGCAGGAGGTTAGGGAGCGCATTTGGAAAGGGGAGTATGTGGATATATTTTCCTTACTCCCTTTGGACAGGTTCAATTTGGATAGGGCGCGAAAGGATGAGGGTAAGAGGGAGGACGAGGAGAAGCGTAGGCACCGCCTGATACCGCGGACGTTCCCAAACTGGTTGCAGGCGTTCGCGATATTGGCCAGTGTGATAGGGGAGAAGGCGCCAGAGTGCTGCTCCGCGCTTTTTTGTTACCTGGATGCTATTGGGGAAGCTTACCGGGTGTATGGGGGTATGGCTTGGCTGCGTTACGACGAACAGTTTAGGCAGCGGAAGGCGGTACGCCCTAGCATCAAATGGGACCACAAGGATATCGCTTTGTGGCTCAAAGTGACGGCGCCGGTTCGGTTGGGTCAGCCCTTTTCGGAGCGAATCAGGGGCGGGGGGACAATCCGGATTCGCGGCAGCATCTGCGAAGGGGTTGTGTTTTTTATTCAATGAAGGGGGGTGTAAATTTGGAGCCAAGTGCAAATTTAAGCACGAATGTTCCACCTGTGGCGGGTCTCACGGAGCCACGCGCTGCTTTAGAGGGGCAAGACAGAAGGGGGGTGAGAGTTCTGGAAAAGGGGGAGACGCCAGTGCGGCTGGAAGAGATGGACCGGTTTCTCGCTAGATATCCGGATAGGGGGGTTGCGCAATTGTTGCGGGAAGGTTTTTCAGGGGGGTTTAAAATTCCGTTTGTTCCATCGGGGCCTGTGTTGCTTAAGAAGAATTTGCAGTCGGCTAGGGAGCACCCTGATGTAGTGACAAAAAAGTTAGAGAAGGAAGTTAGACTTGGAAGGATGGCTGGCCCGTTTTTGGAACCACCTTTGCAGAACTTGCGTGTGTCGCCTCTGGGGGTGGTCCCAAAGAAGGAGGCGAATACGTTTCGCCTGATTCAACATCTATCCTTTCCTAAGGGATCGTCGGTCAACGATGGTATTGACCCGACGCTGTGCTCGGTAGTCTATACCTCGTTTGATGCGGAAGTGAAGTGGGTTAGGAAGTTTGGGAGGGGTGCGTTGATGGCGAAAACAGATATTGAGTCAGCTTTTAGGTTGTTGCCGGTGCACCCAGAGAGCCTGCATTTGTTGGGATGTTTTTGGGAGGGTAAGTTTTTTGTTGATCGTTGTTTGCCAATGGGGTGTTCGTTGTCCTGCGCGTATTTTGAGAAGTTCAGTTCTTTTCTAGAATGGGCGGTAGTGGATTCCTCCGGATGTGAATCACTTATTCACTATCTGGATGATTTCTTATGTATTGGCCCCCTGGGATCCAGGGTGTGCTCTTTGCTGTTGCACACGATGGAGGCGTTGTTTGATTCCTTTGGGGTTCCCTTGGCGGTAGGGAAAACGGTGGGACCGACCACGGAATTGAGCTTCCTAGGCATAGTGATTGACTCAGTGAGGATGGAATGTAGGCTGCCCTTGGACAAGGTTGAGGACTTGAAAATGGAGGTCGACAGGGCGAGGCGACTGCAGAAAATCCAATTGCGGAGCCTACAGTCACTCCTGGGGAAGCTGAATTTCACCTGTAGGATTATCCCTATGGGTAGGGTATTTAGTAGGCGTTTGGCGGCGGCAACGGCGGGGGTGGCGGCGCCGCACCATTTTATTAGATTGGGGAAGGAGCTTAGGGCGGATTTGCAAGTTTGGGCATCGTTTCTGGAGTGTTATAATGGCAGAGGTCTGTTTATGGGTGAGGCGGTAGACTCCTTTGATTTTGACCTTTTCTCTGACGCGGCGGGGGGAGGTGGTTTCGGGGTCTATTGTGGGGGGCAGTGGTGTGCGGGGGGTTGGCCTGATACCTGGGTGGAGAGAGGCTGGGTCAAGAATTTAGCGTTGCTGGAATTGTTCCCCATTGTGGTGGCAGTAATGTTATGGGGGGAGGAGTTTAGGAACAAGAAGGTTCGTTTCCATTGTGACAACTTGGGGGTGGTGCAAGCGATTAACGGGTTGTCAGCTTCTTCACCGTTGGTGGTGCGTCTGTTGCAGAGGCTGGTGCTGGAGTGCTTGTCACTCAATGCTTGGGTGGTAGCAGTGCATGTACCAGGGGTTGATAACTGTATTGCTGATGCTCTCTCTCGTTCACAGTGGGAGCGTTTCCGCCAGCTGGCCCCGGGGACAGAGGAGCGCGGGCTGGACTGCCCGAGTGGCCTGTGGGAACTTCTGGAGACACCGTAGCGGGTCTCATACGGGCTTCACTTGCACCCGGTACGTGGGAGACATATGATAGGGCATGGCAATGCTGGGAGGATTGGAAGACCAGGTTGGCTGTTGTGTCGGATGACTTTGAGATTCCCTTGCTATTGTTCATTGGGCATTGTAGAGAGGAGGGGTGGTCTGTCTCTAGGATTAATAGTTGTGTTTCAGGATTGGCTTTCGGTTTTCGTTTTAGGAATCTGCCGGACGTCACCAAGTCTTTTCTGGTGGTGAGGGCTTTGAAGGGTTGGCGGCGTTCTCAGTCAGTGCAGGATGACCGTAGGCCGGTGTCTTTTACTTTGCTGTTGAGTCTGGGGGATCAACTAGTCGACGTTTGTGCCTCGCCGTGGGAGTTACGTTTGTTTCGGTTGGCTTTTTCGCTGGCATTTTTTGGGGCCTTGCGTTTGGGCGAGTTGGTTTCTCCGTCGGTTAAGAGACAGGGTGGTTTGTTTAGGGATGATGTAGACCTTTTTCAGGACAGGGTGGAGTTTCGTATTAGGCGGTCAAAAACTGATGTGGAAGGGAGAGGTCAGAAGGTGGTTTTGTTTGCGGTCCCGGGTTGCGCAATGTGTCCGGTATGTTGCTTGAGGGAGTACGGGGTCGCGGTGGTGGGGATGAATTCCCCTCTCTTAGTGCATGCTGACGAGTCTTTCCTTTCCCGTTTCCAGTTCACGGCGGTCTTTAAGCGGTGTCTAGGGCAGTTGGGCTTAGCGCTTGGGGGTTACTCTAGCCATTCTTTCAAAATTGGGGCTGCGACGGAGGCGGCCAGACGCGGATTGGGGCAGGATGTGATCATGCGGATAGGAAGGTGGGAATCGATTCGCTTTAGATCATATATTCGTCTAGATCGGATGTGATATTGCATTGTATTCTGTCTCATCCCGCACGGTATGCTTTTGTTATTGTTATTTCGTTGCAGGTTCGGACCCAGCGCTGATCTGGATAATGGGTCACTCCTATGTTTTCTGGGGAGCCATCCGGGCAGCGGTTCGGCCGGATGGACAACAGTTGGGGATTGACCGGTCGGTGGCGGTGGTAAGATGGTTGGGGCGTAGGGGTATGGTGTGGGGGGGCGTGTTACCTGAGGTCCACAAGTTTGTTAGGTTGAATAGGGTGCTGGATGTGTTGGTGTTGCACGTGGGGGGCAACGATTTGGGGGCGCGGCCGTTGCGGGAATTGGTGAAGGACGTTAAATTCGATCTACTCCGGTTGTGGGCGCTGTTCCCGGGTCTTATTTCCGTTTGGTCGGACATTGTTCCCCGCAAAGTGTGGAGGGGGCGCGTTCGGTGGAGGGGATAAATAAGGCTAGGATAAAAGCTAACCGGGCAATAGGGCGGTTTATGGCAAGGAATGGGGCAGTGGTAGTGCGGCATACCGAGCTGGAAAAAGGGGTTGGAGCTTTTTGGCGGTCTGACGGCGTTCACTTGAACGCAGTGGGGATTGACATGTGGTGTCTGGCAATACAGGAAGGCATTGAGACAGCTTTGCGGATGTGGAGGGACGCACATGCTTAAGGTGTCAAGCATGGGCGTTCATGGCGGTGGGAGGTCCTTGAAGTTGGAGAGATTCAGGTGACGAGGATGGGAGGGCCCCATGGTTGGGGCTGGACTCCTATGGCTGGTGGTCGGTTGTGGCGGAATTTGGGCGAGCCGTCAGTGGTGCCTCCGAGCTGGTGCTTAACGGCTGGGGGCAAGTCGGCTCAAAAAGGATACTGGGAAAATTCCGAGGTTTGGGGCTTCCAGGACCTCCCCCGTGTTACTCAGGTGAATTAAGTTGGTTATATCTTATGGGGATGTTTTGTGGGTAATAAAAGGTTAATTATTCATGTATATGTTTTCAATAAACGGCTGCTGTGGCCGATATAATCCAACTTGGTGTCCGTGTCTTATTGGGGTTCTGACGGGGCCAGTTTAGAAGGTTAGGGCTTGTGGTAAGTGAGTCAAGGGTTAGTAGGTGACTGATCATGAGGGGCGAGCGGGTAATAACCAATACCCCGTCATGTGATATTTGCCTCCCATCTGCAGCTATGAAGCCTCTCCTCTGCCAGATTACCCCATGATCATGTACAACCCCAAAGGCATATTTGGAATCGGTGTATACATTTACATCTCTCCCCTCAAAAAGACAACAAGCTCTAGTGAGGGCAATCAGTTCAGCTGATTCGATTCTAGAATAACATCAGGGAGTTGAACCACAGCGTATCCTGCATGATAAGTGTTGTCATTAGGGCGGGAACAGGATCCATCCACAAAAATATCAGGTGCTCCTTCAATGGGTGTGGACTGTAAGTCAGGCCTAGGTGAGGTATGTTCATGTATAAGTTCAGTACATGCATAGGGAGGAGGCAAATCATCCTGCTCTCCCTTGTAGCCAAGTCGGGCATTCAGTATAGCCATTGGACCGAATGTGGGTGCTGAGTATTTGATATGATATGAAGTTGAGGATTAGATAGCAACAAAACTTCCTATCCACTCAGTCTTTGTGCTGACATATGTTGTGTATGTATGTTCTTCAATAGGGCCTGAACATTGTGTGAGGTATGCAGAGTGGTGGGATGACCTAGGGTGATAGGCGTGGCCATCTCAGCAACCATAGCACAGGCTGCCAAACTCCTGAGAAACGCAGGCATGCCCTGAACCTGTACGGGAACCACTTTTGAGAAAAAAGCAACAGGGCGGAATTTGCCTCCATGATCTTGCGCCAGGACTCCCGCCATGGTTTTACAATTGTCCCTGGCAAATAAGTGAAACATCACGCCCAAACCATTGCACATTTCAAATGACTAAAAGCTTGTAACATTTCATCAGACCATTTAATGAAGTCAGGCATATCCGTAGTAGTGGCTTGTCTCAGAATATTATCATAGTAGGAACAATCAGCAATCCATTGGCGGCAGTAACCAATCATGCCAAGAAAGGTCAACATGTCTTTCTTGGTTTGTGGGTGGGGCAGACCCAGTACGGTAATTCTGGCATGGCTGATTTTCCTTTCACCTTTACCGAGGACAAATACTGGCAGGCCTCCCGAGTAGAACTACATATGAGGAGATCGTCCACATATTGTCGAAGGACAGAACCATGAGGGACAGTCCAAGGGCGCAGTGTAACTTGGAGGACAATGGAGTAGACTATTGGGGAGTCTACATAACCCTGAGGCATTCAACACCAAGTAGACTGGCAAAATTTAAATGTGAAGGCAAAGAGTGGCCGTGTCTCCTTGTCAACTGGGACAGAAAAAAATGCATTCTTTAAATCAATAACAGAGAAAAACTCTGCATGGGCAGTAATAGCTGATAGCAGAGATGGTACGTCTGGAACCACAGGGGCTATAGGTATGATCTGTGCATTTACCGCTCTAAGATCCTGGACAAACCTAAAGGTATTATGTGTCTTTCTCACTAGGTTGATAGGTGTATTATAGGGGGAAATAATTTCCTCAATAACCCCTGCCTCTAGGAATTCCATCAACATAGACTCAATCCCCTTTTCTTTTTCTGGGGAAAGGGGGTATTGTTTAATATAAACAGGTGCAGCGCCGGGCTTAAGCATTGCCTTATATGGTGTACAAGAGATAAGGCCAACATCTTGGTCAGTATTTGCCCAAACTTCAGGAGGAACCGGATCAAGTAGCGGATCCTGAGGTTGGCGTTCCAAATATAAAAAACAATTATCCTTTGGTACATGAATGGGCATAATTGAGGATGTGACATGTAGATGTCCCGTCTTGCTAATCCCCAACTGCAACCTTAACAGAACAAACAAATCTCTCCCTAATAAATTCACAGGACAATTTGGAATGATCCTAAAACTGTGTATGAACATTGACTGGTGCTTGTATGGATGTTGGATCGAGAGGGGAGGAGTTTTATAAGATCTTGTCAGTATCCCATTAATTCCCACAGAGGGCTCAGCATTCTCTCTTGGACCACTATAATAATCCTCACATATAGTACTACTAGGAGCACCAGAATCCACAAGAAAAGGGAGAGGACGTCCCTCTATGGTTAACACAATCAGTGGTGATTCCTTATAGTGGTTTGTGATGAGAGTGAATGCTGGGATACTGTCCCCCGGGCATCCTCATTGTGATGTCTGCTGCCCCCAGGCTACGGGAAAACGAGGGGTATTATTCTGGGGCTGTGGCAGTGGTGGGGGAAGATCTCGGATCTGAGCTCCTGGATATGGTTGGGTGCCTTGAGCTTGGGTATCATTTAGGGCATGTTGTCTGAGTGGGTAAGGGCATCGACTGATCCAGTGGTCAGTCTTACCACAATTAAAGCAACCTGCAGGACGATTTCTATTATTCCCTACTTTGCCACAGCATGGACCTCTACCCCTTCTTCTGCCACTTCCCTTATTGGGCTGATTCAAGGGACAATTCCTATCCTGAGTTTGGTAATGGGCCTCTTTAGGTCTTACTATTTCAAAACAACCCGCCGCATCTTTCTCCATTAACTTATTTTGGAATTGATCTTTATTAAGACCAGGCCATTCGGAGATCATTTGTTTAACAGTAAGCTGGAGATGTGGCTGTAGATTGGTAAGGAAAGTCTGAATGAGCATAGAATGCATATTATCCTGAATACTCATTCCTGCCTCCAGAGTCCAAACTTCATTAAACCTCTTCCAAGAGTCTATAACAGACTCTCCTGATTTTTGTTTACAGCCTACAGCAGTCGGCAACGAGGACCTAGTCTGAAAACACCTCTCCATTTCACACTTAATTTCTTCCCACATTGTGTCTATGCCTGCCTCAATATTTAATTTATAATTTCCAGCCTGCGTATTCGGGGGCTCTACAGTGCTTATAGAGGGGACCTTACTCCAATCCCAGGGGGAATTGTGCCCAACTATCCCATCTATTATAAGGCGCATATCCTCCTGAGTCAGACATCTCCCTTTACAAGCTCTCTTCAAATAATGAAATGTCCCAGATGAAGAGGGTTTAGGGCAGTGTTTAACAATCTTATTAATATCATCTATTTCAATAGGTTTCTTTAACAAGGTGTCCCCTACAGTCATAAAAGGGAACTGTTCCTCAAGGTCACTGTCCACATCAGGATGAGGTATATGTTCAGGTTTGGGAAAATACTTTTGTGATCTAAGGCGGCTGGGAGATATGACATCCCCATCACCAACAGCACCAGCCGCTGGATCCTGACCACTCTGATCAGGCATAGGTTGGGGCAACTGCGGAGGTGGCTGCGGGAGCTGGGGAGCTGTAGGTGGTTGGATGTTGGTAGCAGTATATCCAGCCAGTAAATCTAAGTCATCTTTTGAAAAGGATGGCTATATCTGTGGGATATTTCCTAAATAGGGAGGAGGAGGCTTCTGAGGTGAACCCCTTGTCAATTCTTTTTCTAACTAATGTTTCTTTTTATATCCCTCCTGGTTCTCTGCCTTCTGTTTCTTAACCTTTTTATTTGGTCTGTCATACCAATATGGTGCATAAGTAAGCCAATTTTCCCCTCCCAACTTCATATACTGCATGTCCCACTGGGGGTCTGGACCATAATATGGGTAAGCTTCAGTGTCACCCAAACATAACCCTTTTACCATGTCCATATGGAAGGTGTCATTAGCCCCTAACCGAGGGAACAAATTTATACTCTTCATCCCCTCTGTCCATCCTGCCATATTATCCACCCAGGGAGTAACTAAATAATAATCAGTCCCACAGACCCGGGCTACATAATCCTTACATGTTTCTCCTACATACGGAGGGGGTGGAGAGACCTTAACTTGCTTTGCACCCATTTTTTATAACTTAATTGAGACGGAGGCAGAGCTGAACTCTCCCCAGGACTGGCTGTACTGAACCGTAAAGGCTCCTAAAATTCCTGTCAACTGGGTAGAGAGGACTTATGTCTATGCTCAACTTCCTTCTCAACTGTCTGTTAGTATTATCCCTTAAAACCGTCACTTGCGTTCACCAGTTTCTGGGTTAGCGGGTTTCCCCATGCCAGAGTGGTGGGACATCTTACGGTTCTCCAGGACACACACAATAAAGTTAGTACAGTTTTCACAGTATCATTTGCTGCTTACCTTCAGCATAAAATAAAATTACTTAATGCTTCATAACATTATAACATAAAAGAGGGCATAAGAAAGCGACAGATAAGAAGCAATATAAATTGGCTGACAAGAGAAACCAGGGTGCAGACAATATTTGAATTCTTCCCAATATTTTAAATCCTTCCCTAAAGAATCTATCTTTTAGACTTGGCCAGTAGTCTATTTAAAAGTCTATCTTCCCTAAAGATAGATACTATTCCTTTCAGTGTGTCTGAAGTGGATTCAAGATAGAAACAACAGAGAGTTTTCGGAAAGCATCGGAATCTCCCCAGTCCTAAAGGCAGGGAATTTCCGTACTTACAGAATTCCTGTGTGTTCTATCCCAGACGGAGCCCCAAGCTGAAAGTGTTCTGCTTCTGTATGCACCCTGATTCCTCCTTCATCCCCAATGACAGGCGCTTGGAGATCTGTCAATGACACACACACACACACACACACAGTATGGTCTCTGAAACAGCTCTGATTTTATCTTGACAATAGGCTTCTTATATATACATACATCCATATAGGAAACAGATGTGGTTCACATATACAATGGTGCTGAGTAGAAACAATTCCTTATATGGAAATAAGGCTAATGTAAATACATTCACCCTCTAGTATGATGTCACCCAACATCCTGTCATTCATACAGATCATATAGCTTATTCTATTTAACCCTTTAGATGTTTTCCATTTCTTTGATTCATATATATGCTGACTGGCTCTCTGGGATATTTATGGTAGTGTCCGACTAATTCTTTGTACATACAGGAAAATAGCACCTACATCCTGCCTCCTCTCTGTCCATATCAAAGTAATCCCAGCAGGCGTATTGATTTCAGTACGGTGTATTCTTTATTCTCATATCCAATAAAAGAATTTCACAGGACGCGTTTCGGCCCGTCCAGCCTTTCTCAACTGCATCAAACAAAATGACATATAATAGCACTTTATAGATACAAATTGGATCACATGTTCATGACATCACACTTAATTATGCAAACAGGAAGTGATGTGGTCAGACAATATGTCAGCCCATAAAATCAAACAAGAACTGCCATATAATACATTAGCTGAGGAAAACACTAATCAAGAAAGAGTGGACATGATTAAATTGTCAGATTTGAATTTAAGACTGAAAAGTACTTTTACTCCACCTAGGAGTTACCATCCAGCAGAGACATTTATTCATCTAGTGACTAAGGAAATACGACATGAGATGGAGAATATAAAAAGAGGAGAGTTATGTGTATCACAGAACATCACTACACAGGAGACATACGCCATACATAACTTAATAGAAGGTGACAATTTAATAATGAAGCCATCCGATAAGGGCGGCTCGATAGTTATTATGGACAAAACTAAATACTGGTATATGCGGGAGGTAGAAAGGCAATTGTCGGATACCTGTACCTATCTGAGATTGAATGGAAACCAGGTATTTCAAGTGAAATCTAAAATACTAGATATGCATACATATCGGGGCACGATTGATGGGAAACTTCATGATTTTCTGATTAATCGTTCACCAGTGACGCCAGTGTTTTATATACTCCCAAAAGTACATAAGACACTGAATGACCCGCCAGGCCGACCTATTGTGGCCTCAGTTGACTCCATTTTATCTCCACTATCAATAGTCATGGAGAGAGCACTGACGCCACTAGTGAAGGATACAGACTCATTTTTGCTTAATACTTCACATTTTTTAAAGATTATACAGGAACTGAAAATGGTTCCCAAGGATTGCTGGCTGGTAACCATCGACGTAGTCAGTTTGTATACTTCTATAGAGAATAAGAAGGGTTTAGAAGCTACCTTAGCTCTGCTACGACGGAGTGATTACTCAGAGGAACAACAGGAATTTTTTATGTATCTGTTACATTTAATATTGCATAAGAACAATTTTTTGTTTGGAGATTCTTTTTATTTGCAGCGACGGGGGACCGCGATGGGCTCGAATGTGGCCCCGCCCTACGCAAATGCGTTTATGTCATTCTTTGAAAAGCGATATGTTTCTACGCATCAATTATTCCAAGAAAAGGTATTGACCTGGAAAATATTTATAGATGAAATTTTTTGCATGTGGGCGGGGCCACTCGAGTCCCTCCTATCCTTTTTTGAAGACTTTAATAATGTTTGGCCTGAATTAAAATTTACGTTGATATATGACCAGAGTTCGGTCAACTTCTTGGATACTATAGTGGTGAAAAAGGAAGATGGGCTGCTATACACTGACCTTTATAGAAAAGATACAGATAGGAATAGTGTTCTGCACTTCCAGAGTGCTCACCCACCAGCGCAACCCCACACTTAGAGACCATCTAGTATGGGCAGATGTTGGGGGGGAAGAGAGGTGGTGCAATACAAAGGACCCTCATACATCAGAAGACAGGAACGTTTCCCTATTTGCATTGCATGCAATGCTCGAATGTGTTGAAAGGCAAGTTCTTTTATCATCCACGTACAGGAAAGGCCTTTAAAATTAGGGGATACTACACATGTGACACCATGAACGTAGTATATTTAAATAAGTTCCCTTGTGGTTCGATGTATATAGGTGAGACCATGCAGGCAATTAAAGATCGGATTTGTAAGCGTAAATCCACTATACGGAAGAAGAATCTTCTATTACCTATACCGTTTCATTTTCATGAATGTAAACATTCGATTTCACAGTTAAAGTTTCAGATCATAGAACAGATTTAACAGCCAAGGAGAGGGGGAGATGTCAAAAAAATGCTACTTAAGAGGGAAGCATTCTGGATCCATACGTTAGATACCCTGCAACCAAGGGGTCTAAACAGGGACTATGAGGTGATGAGTTTTTAATCGGGTATAATGATGTAAGATGGACTGATACATTGTATGATTTTTTGGATTGACATATTGTCTGACCACATCATTTCCTGTTTTCATAATTAAGTGATGATGTCATGAACATTTCAAAGAAGAAGACCGGCACTTCGCAGATGTAGATCACAATGTAGATTTATTCAGTCACATATTCAAGTGGCATAGTGACGCGTTTCAGCACAAGTGTGCTTTCATCAGACTGCAATGAAACATCTTACACTCCAGCTATTTATACATAAATGAGACACTAAGGAACTGACATCATCAGAGGAGCTCCGCCTCCCTCATTAACTAAAAATTCGCATATTAAATAATCGCAATGAAAAATTCGCATTGGAAAATTTGAAAAAAAAATTCGCATAAAAAAAATTCGCATAAAAAAATTCGCAAAAACATATCCACTCTATACTGGCGAAGATTTTCAGTCCAATAGTCCATTTTGGCAGTGATTAATCACGCTGAAGAAAAAAAGAAATATATTTATCTAATTGCATAAAGCCGAATGCCTTATAGGAAGCAGGACACATTGTACTCACGATTGAGGCCCCTGGGCTCCATTGTCTGAAGACGATGGATCCAGTAAGCCTCTCTTTTCAATAACAATTTATTTCTATCACCCCCTCGACGGGGTAATGATACACCTTCAATAATCTGATACCTCAACTGCGAGATATTATGTTTTTTATCATGAAAATGAAGGGGTATTGGAAGTAATAAATTCTGTTTGCGGATAGTAGATTTGTGTTTACTCAGTCTGTCCTTCATTCTCATCGAGGTTTCCCCCACATATAATAATCCACATGGACATTTAAGAATGTAAACCACAAATCTACTATCACAGGTGAACGTGCCCCTTATTGGAATATTTTCACCTGAGTGAGGGTGGGAAAAACATGAACCCTTTATGACGCTGGAACAATTGACACAATTTAAACAAGGAAAAGTGCCCCGTCTAGGTGTAGATAAAAAACTCTGTCCTCTTTCTATTTTATTACTTCCCACATCTGCCCGGACTATTTTATCCCTAATATTTTAAGCCCGTTTATAGCATATCATGGGTGGCCTCTGGAACTCTCCTATCCGTGGATAGGACTTGGATAATATGTGCCAATGTTGATTAACAATAGTCCTCAGGCGCTGGGACCAGGGATGGTATTTAATCACTAAGGGGATCCTTGTTTCTTTCTTAGTTCTATCCGGTGGTGTAGTCTCAGCTTTATTACGCTGTATTTTCAATAGATCAGGGGGGTAGCCTCGCTCTCTAAATTTATTGGTCATATCGTCTAATCTTATTTGGCACATATCCCTATCACTGACGATCCGTCTAACCCTCTGGTATTGTGAATATGGGATAGATTCCTTGATGGTTACTGGGTGACTACTTGAAAAGGACAGCAAACTGTTCCTATCAGTTGATTTCACAAATAAATCCGTCTGTATCTTACCTTCTTTGTCCCTAGTCACCCAGGTATCCAAAAAGGAAATTTTATCAGAACTATGGTGTACAGTGAATTTAAGTTCATCCCAGATGGAATTTAAATACGTGGTAAATTCCGTAAGGGATCGGACGTCGCCTCGCCATAAGCAAAAAATATCGTCGATGAATCGACGCCAAAATATACAGTGTTGATGATATAGAAGGCTAGAGTAAACAAATTGACACTCAAAAGAAGCCATATATGTATTTGCATATGGCGGCGCGACGTTCGATCCCATCGCGGTCCCCCGGCACTGCTGGTAAAAAGAATCTTGAAACAAAAAATAATTTTGCTCAAGGACTATTTTCAAAAGTTCCAGAAAAAATTCCTTTTCTGCCTTTTTGTATGTGCCACAAATCTACTATCCGCAAACAGAATTTATTACTTCCAATACCCCTTCATTTTCATGATAAAAAACATAATATCTCGCAGTTGAGGTATCAGATTATTGAAGGTGTATCATTACCCCGTCGAGGGGGTGATAGAAATAAATTGTTATTGAAAAGAGAGGCTTACTGGATCCATCGTCTTCAGACAATGGAGCCCAGGGGCCTCAATCGTGAGTACAATGTGTCCTGCTTCCTATAAGGCATTCGGCTTTATGCAATTAGATAAATATATTTCTTTTTTTCTTCAGCGTGATTAATCACTGCCAAAATGGACTATTGGACTGAAAATCTTCGCCAGTATAGAGTGGATATGTTTTTGCGAATTTTTTTATGCGAATTTTTTTATGCAAATTTTTTTTTCGAATTTTCCAATGCGAATTTTTCATTGCGATTATTTGATATGCGAATTTTTAGTTAATGAGGGAGGCGGAGCTCCTCTGATGATGTCAGTTCCTTAGTGTCTCATTTATGTATAAATAGCTGGAGTGTAAGATGTTTCATTGCAGTCTGATGAAAGCACACTTGTGCTGAAACGCGTCACTATGCCACTTGAATATGTGACTGAATAAATCTACATTGTGATCTACATCTGCGAAGTGCCGGTCTTCTTCTTTGAAACGTTTGTCTGGACGCCATTCCACGGACACGTGCACCGCGAATTCAAGAAGGTAGTGCCGCCCTGTCTTCACTAGATGTCATGAACATGTGATCCAATTTGTATCTATAAAGTGCTACTATATGTCATTTTGTTTGATGCAGTTGAGAAAGGCTGGACGGGCCGTAACTAGGGATGAGCGAACCCGAACTGTATAGTTCGGGTTCGTACCGAATTTTGGGGTGTCCGTGACACGGACCCGAACCCGAACATTTTCATAAAAGTCCGGGTTCGAGTTCGGTGTTCGGCGCTTTCTTGGCACTTTTTGAAAGGCTGCAAAGCAGCCAATCAACAAGCATCATAATACTTGCCCCAAAAGGCCATCACAGCCATGCCTACTATTGGCCATCACAGCCAGCCTCTATATAAGCTTGGGTCACGTAGCGCTGCACGTCACTCTGCTGATACAAATGTAGGGAGAGGTTGCAGCTGCGACGTTAGGGCGAGATTAGGCAGATTAACTCCTCCAAAAGACTTCATTCAGTGATCGATCTACAGCTGTGGATCATTGAACTGCTGCTATTCAATTGCTCAGTGTTTTTAGGCTGCCCAGAGCGTTTTTAAGTCACTTTTTTCTGGGGTGATCGGCGGCCATTTTGTGGCTTGTGGTGCGCCAGCACAAGCTGCCACCAAGTACATTTAACCATCAATAGTGTGGTTATTTTTTTGCTATATCCTACATCAGGGTCAAGCTGTCATCAAGTGCATTTAACCATCAATAGTGTGGTTATTTTTTGCTATATCCTACAAAATAGGCCTCACATTTATATTAATCCAAATCTGTCATTACTGTTTTAGCTGGTCAAGTTATTTAGTGTCCGTCAAAACACAGTTTTTGTTCTGGGTTGAAAAACAATTCCCAAATTTGCAATTCTCAAAATTTGTGGTTTCTGCTGTATCAGGCCTGCTTTATTAAATCTATCCCTAAAAGGGTATATTAGATTCAAGGTGCTGATAGGGTAATTCTCAAGAACTTCACACACACGCTACAGTGCAGATCCAAGTCTAATTCTGTGATTAAACGTATACCTGTCACCCAGCGCCTAAAAAATAGGCCTCACATTTATATTCATCCAAATCTGTACTGTTTTAGCTGGTCAAGTTATTTTTAGTGTCCGTCAAAGCACAGTTTTTGTTCTGGGTTGAAAAACAATTCCCAAATTTGCAATTCTCAAAATTAGTGGTTTCTGCTGTATCAGGCCTACTTTAAATCTATCCCTAAAAGGGTATATTAGATTCAAGGTGCTGATAGGGTAATTCTCATAAACTTCACACACACACTACAGTGCAGATCCAAGTCTAATTCTGTGATTAAACGTATACCTGTCACCCAGCGCCTAAAAAATAGGCCTCACATTTATATTCATCCAAATCTGTCATTACTGTTTTAGCTGGTCAAGTTATTTTTAGTGTCCGTCAAAGCACAGTTTTTGTTCTGGGTTGAAAAACAATTCCCAAATTTGCAATTCTCAAAATTAGTGGTTTCTGCTGTATCAGGCCTATTTTAAATCTATCCCTAAATGGGGATATTAGATTCAAGGTGCTGATAGGGTAATTCTCAAGAACTTTACACACACGCTACAGTGCAGATCCAAGTCTAATTCTGTGATTAAACGTATACCTGTCACCCAGCGCCTAAAAAATAGGCCTCACATTTATATTCATCCAAATCTGTACTGTTTTAGCTGGTCAAGTTATTTTTAGTGTCCGTCAAAGCACAGTTTTTGTTCTGGGTTGAAAAACAATTCCCAAATTTGCAATTCTCCAAATTAGTGGTTTCTGCTGTA
Organism: Bufo bufo; assembly: GCF_905171765.1. Lineage (NCBI taxonomy): Eukaryota > Metazoa > Chordata > Amphibia > Anura > Bufonidae > Bufo > Bufo bufo. The sequence goes on from NC_053389.1 coordinate 124,951,898, forward strand.
TCAGGCCTACTTTAAATATATCCCTAAAAGGGTATATTAGATTTAAGGTGCTGATAGGGTAATTCTCAAGAACTTCACACACACGCTACAGTGCAGATCCAAGTCTAATTCTGTGATTAAACATATACCTGTCACCCAGCGCCTAAAAAATAGGCCTCACATTTATATTCATCCAAATCTGTACTGTTTTAGCTGGTCAAGTTATTTTTAGTGTCCGTCAAAGCACAGTTTTTGTTCTGGGTTGAAAAACAATTCCCAAATTTGCAATTCTCAAAATTAGTGGTTTCTGCTGTATCAGGCCTACTTTAAATCTATCCCTAAAAGGGTATATTAGATTCAAGGTGCTGATAGGGTAATTCTCAAAAACTTAACACACATGCTACAGGGCAGATCCAAGTCTAATTCTGTGATTAAACGTATACCTGTCACCCAGCGCCTAAAAAATAGGCCTCACATTTATATTCATCCAAATCTGTCATTACTGTTTTAGCTGGTCAAGTTATTTAGTGTCCGTCAAAGCACAGTTTTTGTTCTGGGTTGAAAAACAATTCCCAATTTTGCAATTCTCAAAATTAGTGGTTTCTGCTGTATCAGGCCTACTTTAAATCTATCCCTAAGGCCTCATGCACACGACCGTTGTGTGCACCCGTGGCCGTTGTGCCGTTTTCCGTTTTTTTTTCGCGGACACCATTGACTTTCATGGGTCCGTGGAAAAATCGGAAAATGCACCGTTTTGCAGCCGCATCCGTGATCCGTGTTTTCCTGGCCGTGAAAAAAATAATGACCTGTCCTATTTTTTTCACGGCCAGCGGTTCACGGACCCATTCCAAGTCAATGGGTCCGTGAAAGAACACGGATGCACACAAGCATTGGCATCCGTGTCCGTGATCCGTGGCCGTAGGTTAGTTTTTATACAGACGGAACCGAAGATCCGTCTGCATAAAAGCTTTTTCAAAGCTGAGTTTTCACTTCGTGAAAACTCAGAACCGACAGTATATTCTAACACAGAAGCGTTCCCATGGTGATGGGACGCTTCTAGTTAGAATACACTACAAACTGTGTACAAGACTGCCCCCTGCTGCCTGGCAGCACCCGATCTCTTACAGGGGGCCGTGATCAGCACAATTAACCCCTTCAGGTGCGACACCTGAAGGGGTTAATTGTGCTGATCACGGCCCCCTGTAAGAGATCAGGACTGCCAGGCAGCAGGGGCAGACCCTCCCTCCCCTCCCCAGTTTGAATATCATTGGTGGCCAGTGCGGCCCCCCCCCTCTATTGTAATAATAGGTTGGTGGCCAGTGCGGCCCCCCCCCTCCCTCTATTGTAATAATTCGTTGGTGGCACAGTGTGCGCCCCCCCCCCCTCCCTCCCTCTATTGTAATAATTCGTTGGTGGCACAGTGTGCGCCCCCCATCGGCTCCCCTCCCTCTATAGCATTAACAACATTGGTGGACAGTGTGCGGCCTCCCATCTTTCCCCCCCCCTCATCTTTGGTGGCAGCGGAGTTCCGATCGGAGTCCCAGTTTAATCGCTGGGGCTCCGATCGGTAACCATGGCAACCAGGACGCTACTACATTCCTGGTTGCCATGGTTACTTAGCAATAGTACAATAGTAGAAGATTCACACTTACCGGCTGCTGCGATGTTCGTGGCCGGGAGCTCCACCTACTGGTAAGTGTCAGGTCTGTGCGGCGCATTGCTAAATGAACTGTCACTTACCAGTAGGAGGAGCTCCCGGCCGGACACAGACATCGCAGCTCCCAGGTAAGTATGAATCTTTTACTATTGTACTATTGCTAGTAACCCGCTGCCACAAATGATCGGGGGGGGGGGGGGGTAGATGGGAGGCCGCACACTGGCCACCAATGTTGTTAATGCTATAGAGGGAGGGGGGCCAATGGGGGGCGCACACTGTGCCACCAACGATTTATTACAATAGAGGGAGGAAGGGGGGGGGGGGCGGCGCACACTGTGCCACCAACGAATTATTACAATAGAGGGAGGAAGGGGAGGGGGGGGGGGGGCGGGGTCTGCCCCCTGCTGCCTGGCAGCCCTGATCTCTTACAGGGGATATGATAGTACAATTAACCCCTTCAGGTGCGGCACCTGTAAGAGATCGGATGCTGCTAGGCAGCAGGGGGCAGTCATGTACACAGTTTGTAGTATATTCTAACTAGAAGCGTCCCCATCACCATGGGAACGCCTCTGTGTTAGTGTTGAGGAACGGTTGAGATGTATGCATATATATCCATGCATGCCTGCAAACACGTGCGGGCATGTATGGTATATATGTGCATACATGAGACATAGCATCATGGGACGATGTGCACAGATGTGCCCAGCATCTGTGTACGTCTGCCCATGGTGATCCCCAGGGGCTCATGCTGGCCCCTGTGGGAAATATGTGTCCCCTGATAATGTAGGGGCTTGTGTCCCCTGATAATGTAGGGGCTTGTGTCCCCTGATAATGTAGGGGCTTGTGCCCCCTGATAGTGTAGGGGCTTGTGCCCCCTTATAGTGTAGGGGCTTGTGCCCCCTTAATCTGTGCCACCTTATATATCCCCTTATATAATCCCCCTTAGATATGATTAATGTATACATGTGTATGGATGTGCCCCCAAGCATCAATACGCATGTATATATATATATCCCCCCCCCCTCCTACAACTGAAACCAGGTGCATCGGTGTGAATGTGCCCCAAGCATTCACACCGATGCAATCTGGCTAATTACATCAGAATGACCAGACAAGGGTCCGGTCATCCTGATGGATACAAAGAGCTCAGATTCAACAGAATCTGAGCCCTTTGTTGTAATTATCCTCAGCGCTGCTGGAGATAATTACACATGATAGAAGAAGGGGAGAAGCCTCTCCTCCTTCTATTATGTGCATTCCGACAGTGCGATTACTATCGCACTGTCCGGAATGCGAGGTGCAGCAGGCGGGAGATCAAAGGCTTCTCCCGCCTGTCTGCAGCGCGTCCCCGATGTGCTGGCCGGCGCAGTGACGTCATATCACTGCGCCGGCCCACGTGGATGATGGGGGCGCGCGCGCGCGCCCCCTGGTGGGCGCGGGAGTGCGGGCCGCCGGGGGATAAATATCCGGGGGCCCCGGCAACTCCGGAGTCTTCATCTGGCCCCCACCTGGAAGAGGAGCGCGTCCTGCGCTCCGGGAGTCAGGGCCTCCCACGTGGCAGCTGACCTGACCCCCCCCCCTTCATCTAGGAGAGCGCAATCGGCGCTCATGGCCGCAGTTAGGATCGGGGCCCCCACCCCCTGAAAGGGCAGCGCATCCTGCGCCCCACCGGGACCCGACCCCTGCAGCCTTTCCTGCGCTCAGAGCAGAGCGCCCGACCGTGACCCTCCCCCCTGGACGAACGAGCAACAAAACCTTAAGTATCACCCCCTTTATCCTAACCCCTGGTCACCCCTGGTTACCCCTGGTCACCCCTGGTTACCCCTGGTCACCCCTGGTTACCCCTGGTTACCCCTGGTTTCCCCTGGTTACCCCTGGTCACCCCTGGTCTCCCCTGGTCCCTGTGTGCCTACTCACCCCCCCATAGACCCCTGTACCCTGAATAACCCCTGATCCACCCCTATCCACACCACCTCCCCTGATTAACCCTTTATTACCCTGATCCCTGGTTAACCCTATATCCCCTGATCATCTACTGACCCCTGGAACCCTAACCCTGATTAACCCCTAGTGGTTACCCTGGTCCTGTAGAGCATGCTTCTGCTCTGCAAACAAATCCTTTTAACCCTTCGTCATACCCCGTAGGGATAGTGAATAGTCAGGTGGGTGGGTTCATATACTTGAATGTGTGAATTGTATAGTTAGTTGATGGGTGGAATTGGGAATGGGTAGTGTAGTTTAGGATTGTATATTTAGTGCTGTATTGTAGTGTACTGCGTGCGTAGTGTACTGCGTGCGTAGTGTACTGCGTGCGTAGTGTATTGTTAGTGTATTGCGTGGTGTAATAAATACTGTTATATTGTACCCTTTTGTGTAGCGTGTACTTGTTAGCGGTAGCGAGTTAGTAAGGCGCATGCAGCTAGCATAAGTGACTAGTGTAAAGCATAGCGAAGGTATTGTGTGTTATTATATAAAGGCATAGATGGGCGGAGTTATCACTAGATGGCTCCTCCCATTTATGAATATTAATTATCGATATTTGCATAAATATTGGTGATTATTATTCCCCCTTTACATTGGCGAGCCAGGCCCACTGCGTGGATTTTGCGCTTATTTTTGGTCTTAAGGTTGAGGGTCGCTAGTACTGTGAATTAGCGGGCAGGAAAGACGCGGTCAGCGGAGTGTCTGAGCGTCTAGGACCCGATAATTCGTACAGGAGAAGCGATACTTCCCTTAGAGTACCAGAATTAAAACAAAATCTTTTGCAGAGAATCTATAATTGTTATTTTGTGAATTAATATTTTTGTATTTGCTTTACACGGTCACCGTCGCTGGGGTAAGAAGACACGGAAAAGTACAGCACCAACAAGCATCGCTCAGTAATTGCAAGGAGAAGAGCACACGTCACTGAAGGAGATCCATCTTCGTGGGAGCGGCGTACAAGTCAGGCTGGTCGGGAAGAGGCGATCCGGGAAAATGGACTTCTTCCAAGCAGCTGCGAGATACGGCGCCAAGGAGAAGATGGACACTCATCAAACGGTGAGTATGGACTTCCCCACACTGCAACACTTGAGCAGACACAGCACATTTAACCCCATCCTCCCCACTACATACAAGTCAGCAGAAATGCTGTGGTCCGATTTGTTAGCACAGGCTTGTAGTTACGACAAGCTTTGTGTTAACAAACGGACGGTTTTGAACAAGGCCACCAAACGGCTTCGGATGCTGGCCAAACTCGTTCATACGTTTGAGGCTAGCATTTGTAAGCCAAAGGAAGTTGCGCTGGTGTCTCGGTCAACGGAGACAATTCCTCCGGCCATTCACTGCCAGTGCTGTGCCAGTAATTCGGACCAGGTTTCGACATTGCAGGCGCAGCTGGCAGAGAATGTGCAGTCTACTGTTGACCGAGATGCGCAGGTGGCTAGGATAGAGTCACAGTTGGTAGAGCTGCAGAGGCAGAAGGAGGAAATTGAGGCTAAGTTGACTCAGTCTTATACTGAAGTCAAAGCCTTCAAGGAGTGGACTGCCTCTACTGACGTGACGGTAGCCAAATTGAAGGCTCAGGTTGCTGTAAGGTCCCAGCTAATGTCTGGCATGCAACAGGTTATCACCAAGTTGGTGCCGGCCTTTTCTTTTTCCGTAAAGCCAGGGTCGGAATCTCCCAAAATGTTGCCCTGTGCAGGGCCACAAGGGGGGAGAGTAGTCTGTGACCGGTCTGATCATCAGGTCAAGCCGGTCCAGACTAACAGAGATTTTTCCCTGACTTTGGGAAAAAACAACTGTGGTGAAGAGTGCGTCCCTGAGGATGGAACAATTCAGGAGAAGGGAGCACGGATTGCAGTGTAGATGGACCTGGGCCATGCAGAGCAAACATCAGATGTTTTGCATGTGGTGGCCTAGGTCACATAGCGAGACACTGCAAAACACACAGGACAGGAAACCAAGTCACGTGTTTCAGGTGTGGGAACAAAGGACACATTGCAAGAATTGCCCTTGTGCAAGTAATTGCAATGTGTCCAACAGTATCAGCCAGGTAACAAATTGTGCAGTGGGGTCTAGTCAGTCTGGCCATAACGGGGTTACCTCTCGGCAGCATCACCAGCTGCTGAGGGGTCAGAGTGGCCAGGCTAGGCTAGGCAACATTTGACACCCCTGTACTATTTGTTACACCGTGTGTTCCCTGTGTATGTCCATGTTGTGTGTTTTTGTTATCTGTTTGTACGTTCTTCTTGATGTTGATGGTGGTAGTCCTTGTCTACGGATGTGTTCTACCATGCTGATTTTAGTGTTGTAAGTCCCGTCTGCTGTCTTTGTTTCATTCTGTGTCCCCTTGGAGTGGAACAGTGTTATACTGTGGATCGAGAACGTATAGGTTCGCGAGCAGATAATATCACACGGGAAATCCTGCTGGTCGGGAGAAGGCATGGACCTTCTCCATGCAGCACACAAAGGATGATGTGATATTATTCTGGGCAACCAGGGTCTCAGATCGATACGGATAGCACTGTTGTGCTCAAGGTTTTCGGTAGGGCTGTGTTGCGCTGGGGACTGAGGCGGACAGACAACATTGGTGTAATGTTGTGCTGCGCACTTAATTCTAGTCCGAGCAGGCGGCACAGCTCTGATAGGGATTGGACGCAGAATGTTTAGCAGCAGAGTTGTGGACCTGTGTTCTTGTGTTGTGGGGTCCTGGGGAGCCGGGGCATGACTATGCCATTGGTTCTGCAGGCCTCCACAGGATGGGATCACAGGGGGGAAGTCAGCCTGGGTGCACATGGGTGGACAGGGATGCGGTGCCATCAATAACAAGATGGTGCTTTGTCCCAACCTAGTAGGGTGGCCATCCTTATCTGTTGGTGCAGAGGGATGTGCAGCAGAGGACTCTATCCTCTGAAGATAGGGTGTTCAGACACCAGTGTTGGGATGACGAGGGGTCCTGTGAGACAAAGGGCAGCCCAATACCTTTCTCTACCCATGGGTCAAAGGTATTGGTGCTGGAAATTTTCACATTAATTGCACTGTTAGGGGAGAAACTCCCCTGGGAGCGCCTGGTATTTTCTTCTGCCATAGGATATGGAGCGGAAGAAAAACCTAGGAGATGCCACAGAAGAGGCCAGCTATTCCCCCTGACACTGTTGTGAAGCTCCAGAGGATCCCACTGGATTTTGGCAACAAAGCGACCTCTGCCTAGAGGTGTTATAGCAATGAAGACTGCCACAATCCAGCGGGAGCATTATTTAAGGCTCTGGAGGAAGACTTGGGAGACGTTCGGGTGGAAGAACTTATCACTTGTTTCACCCAGTGAAACTTCTTCTGGTTCTGGTCATCGTAATCGGAGGGTCAAGGGACTTACTGACCAAATACACCAGAACCAGACAGAACTTTACAGAACTATCCGGAGGAGGAGGCTCAGGACATAACTCAAACATTGTTCCTGTAGCCAAATATTGTATGGACACACTTTGTTTCCTATGAGGGTTCGGGACGTATAACTTGTACTACCCTGAAACCCCATAGCACATTGTATTGTACATGTATTGATTTTGTTTGTCGGTTGATTGCGTACCCATAGACACTCTAGGTACAAATGTGTGACAGCCTATATTCGGCTGTACACATTTGCATCCTATAGTAGTTTCCCATTGACACAGGGGTCTGCGACCTACCTGTGTCTTTGGAGGTGTAGAGATATGCCAGGTTGCATTAGTCTCTATGGGTACACACATTTAATGGAATTTGGTGGTGTTGGGAGGGATGTGTATTTTGTGTGAATGGGGATAAGGTTAGGTCACGATAGGGACAGACATAATTCATTTGCCACCTTGAACCCTGGAACGGTGAGGTTCTTAAGGGAAGGGCTGGAGGTGTAGTGTGGCGGAGGTGTTCTCCGCAGTAGAATTTAGGTACCATGACATCACCGCTTAAGAGTTTGACCTGCCTTGTAAAGACCCATTAATCTGTCCACGGGAGAACCGCACCCATCAAGATGGAAAACAAGAAAGTTGGGCAAAGACTGTAAGGGTGAACCCGCTCCAGAATTGGGGGGGGGGGCGAAGATACCTGAAGATCGGCAGAATGACCGAGAGACTGTGGGGGTGTGGCCACTCCAAAGTGGGGGTGGCCAACACCAAGAGACTGTTATAGAAAGGTAAAGACTGTAAGGGTGAACCCGCTCCAGAATTGGGGGGGGGACGAAGATACCTGAAGATCGGCAGAATTACCGAGAGACTGTGGGGGTGTGGTCACTCCAAAGTGGGGGTGGCCGACACCAAGAGACTGTTATAGAAAGGCCAGTTAAAGACTGTAAGGGTGAACCCACTCCAGAATTGGGGGGGGCGAAGATACCTGAAGATCGGCAGAATAACCGAGAGACTGTGGGTGTGTGGTACGGTGTATCCGGTGGACGGAGGAGGAGGTTACGGTGAAGGGCAGGTCGGAGGAAGCTGGATGAGGGATGTCTAAGTACCTAAAGATCAGTGTGCACTACAGTTCTTCCTGAACTTCCACCAAAGATGGGGTTGAAGGGGGGCAAATATATCTCAACCCGTTCCCCCATTATATTGTCGTATTATATTGCGACAACAGGGGGATTGTTGAGGAACGGTTGAGATGTATGCATATATATCCATGCATGCCTGCAAACACGTGCGGGCATGTATGGTATATATGTGCATACATGAGACATAGCATCATGGGACGATGTGCACAGATGTGCCCAGCATCTGTGCACGTCTGCCCATGGTGATCCCCAGGGGCTCATGCTGGCCCCTGTGGGAAATATGTGTCCCCTGATAATGTAGGGGCTTGTGTCCCCTGATAATGTAGGGGCTTGTGTCCCCTGATAATGTAGGGGCTTGTGCCCCCTGATAGTGTAGGGGCTTGTGCCCCCTTATAGTGTAGGGGCTTGTGCCCCCTTATCTGTGCCACCTTATATATCCCCTTATATAATCCCCCTTAGATATGATTAATGTATACATGTGTATGGATGTGCCCCAAGCATCAATACGCATGTATATTATATATATCCCCCCCCCTCCTACAACTGAAACCAGGTGCATCGGTGTGAATGTGCCCCAAGCATTCACACCGATGCAATCTGGCTAATTACATCAGAATGACCAGACAAGGGTCCGGTCATCCTGATGGATACAAAGAGCTCAGATTCAACAGAATCTGAGCCCTTTGTTGTAATTATCCTCAGCGCTGCTGGAGATAATTACACATGATAGAAGAAGGGGAGAAGCCTCTCCTCCTTCTATTATGTGCATTCCGACAGTGCGATTACTATCGCACTGTCCGGAATGCGAGGTGCAGCAGGCGGGAGATCAAAGGCTTCTCCCGCCTGTCTGCAGCGCGTCCCCGATGTGCTGGCCGGCGCAGTGACGTCATATCACTGCGCCGGCCCACGTGGATGATGGGGGCGCGCGCGCGCGCCCCCTGGTGGCGCGGGAGTGCGGGCCGCCGGGGGATAAATATCCGGCGGCCCCGGCACTCCGGAGTCTTCATCTGGCCCCCACCTGGAAGAGGAGCGCGTCCTGCGCTCCGGGAGTCAGGGCCTCCCACGTGGCAGCTGACCTGATCCCCCCCCTTCATCTAGGAGAGCGCAATCGGCGCTCATGGCCGCAGTTAGGATCGGGGCCCCCACCCCCTGAAAGGGCAGCGCATCCTGCGCCCCACCGGACCCGACCCCTGCAGCCTTTCCTGCGCTCAGAGCAGAGCGCCCGACCGGACCTCCCCCCTGGACGAACGAGCAACAAAACCTTAAGTATCACCCCCTTTATCCTAACCCCTGGTCACCCCTGGTTACCCCTGGTCACCCCTGGTCACCCCTGGTCACCCCTGGTTACCCCTGGTCACCCCTGGTTACCCCTGGTTTCCCCTGGTTACCCCTGGTCACCCCTGGTCTCCCCTGGTCCCTGTGTGCCTACTCACCCCCCCATAGACCCCTGTACCCTGAATAACCCCTGATCCACCCCTATCCACACCACCTCCCCTGATTAACCCTTTATTACCCTGATCCCTGGTTAACCCTATATCCCCTGATCCCCTACTGACCCCTGGAACCCTAACCCTGATTAACCCCTAGTGGTTACCCTGGTCCTGTAGAGCATGCTTCTGCTCTGCAAACAAATCCTTTTAACCCTTCGTCATACCCCGTAGGGATAGTGAATAGTCAGGTGGGGTGGGTTCATATACTCGAATGTGTGAATTGTATAGTTAGTTGATGGGTGGAATTGGGAATGGGTAGTGTAGTTTAGGATTGTATATTTAGTGCTGTATTGTAGTGTACTGCGTGCGTAGTGTACTGCGTGCGTAGTGTACTGCGTGCGTAGTGTACTGCGTGCGTAGTGTACTGCGTGCGTAGTGTACTGCGTGCGTAGTGTATTGTTAGTGTATTGCGTGGTGTAATAAATACCGTTATATTTGTACCCTTTTGTGTAGCGTGTACTTGTTAGCGGTAGCGAGTTAGTAAGGCGCATGCAGCTAGCATAAGTGACTAGTGTAAAGCATAGCGAAGATATTGTTATTATTATATAAAGGTATAAATGGGCGGAGTTATCAATAGACGGCTCCTCCCATTTATGAATATTAATTATCGATATTCGCATAAATATTGGTGATTAATAGTCCCCCTTTACAGTTAGAATATACTGTCGGAAATGAGGTTTCACGATCTAACTCATATCTGACAGTATATTCTAACATAGAGGCGTTCCCATGGTGATGGGGACGCTTCAAGTTAAAATATACCATCGGATTGGAGAAAACTCCGATCCGATGGTATAAAAGGGACTCCAGACTTTACATTGAAAGTCAATGGGGACGGATCCGTTTGAAATGGCACCATATTGTGTCAACGTCAAACAGATCCGTCCCCATTGACTTGCATTGTAATTCAGGACGGATCCGTTTGGCTCCGCACGGCCAGGCTGACACCAAAACGACTTTTTTTTCATGTCCGTGGATCCTCCAAAAATCAAGGAAGACCCACGGACGAAAAAACGGTCACGGATCACGGGAAAACGGAACCCCGTTTTGCGGACCGCAAAAAAATACGGTCGTGTGCATGAGGCCTAAAAGGGTATATTAGATTCAAGGTGCTGATAGGGTAATTCTCAAGAACTTCACACACACGCTACAGTGCAGATCCAAGTCTAATTCTGTGATTAAACGTATACCTGTCACCCAGCGCCTAAAAAATAGGCCTCACATTTATATTCATCCAAATCTGTCATTACTGTTTTAGCTGGTCAAGTTATTTAGTGTCCGTCAAAGCACAGTTTTTTGTTCTGGGTTGAAAAACAATTCCCAAATTTGCAATTCTCAAAATTAGTGGTTTCTGCTGTATCAGGCCTACTTTAAATCTATCCCTAAAAGGGTATATTAGATTCAAGGTGCTGATAGGGTAATTCTCAAGAACTTCACACACACGCTACAGTGCAGATCCAAGTCTAATTCTGTCCGTAAACGTATACCTGTCACCCAGCGCCTAAATAATAGGCCTCAAATTTATATTCAGCTAAATCTGTCATTACTGGTGTGCCTGTATTAGTGTAATACAGTACCTAAATAGATAGCCAGATAGTGTTAGGTGTCTGTAAAAAAAGGCCTGAATTTTAATTCAATACATTGGCCCGAATAATATTTTTCTTATTGTGGTGAACGGTAACAATGAGGAAAACATCTAGTAAGGGACGCGGACATGGTCGTGGTGGTGTTAGTGGACCCTCTGGTGCGGGGAGAGGACGTGGCCGTTCTGCCACAGCCACACGTCCTAGTGTACCAACTACCTCAGGTCCCAGTAGCCGCCAGAATTTACAGCCATATTTAATGGGGCCCAATGCCGTTCTAAGGATGGTAAGGCCTGAGCAGGTACAGGCATTAGTCAATTGGGTGGTCGACAGTGCATCCAGCACGTTCACATTATCTCCCACCCAGTCTTCTGCAGAAAGCGCACAGATGGCGCATGAAAACCAAGCCCATCAGTCTGTCACATCACCCCCATGCATATCAGGGAAACTGTCTGAGCCTCAAGTTATGCAGCAGTCTCTTATGCTGTTTGAAGACTCTGCTGCCAGGGTTTCCCAAGGGCATCCACCTAGCCCTTCCCCAGGGGTGGAAGAGATAGAATGCACTAACGCACAACCACTTATGTTTCTTGATGATGAGGACATGGGAATACCACCTCAGCACGTCTCTGATGATGACGAAACACAGGTGCCAACTGCTGCGTCTTTCTGCAGTGTGCAGACTGAACAGGAGGTCAGGGATCAAGACTGGGTGGAAGACGATTCAGGGGACGATGAGGACCTAGACCCCACATGGAATGAAGGTCGTGCCACTGACTTTCACAGTTCAAAGGAAGAGGCAGTGGTGAGACCGAGCCAACAGCGTAGCAAAAGACAAAGAGGGAGCAGTGGGCAAAAGCAGAACACCCGCCGCCAAGAGACTCCGCCTGCTACTGACCGCCGCCATCTGGGACCGAGCACCCCAAAGGCAGCTTCAAGGAGTTCCCTGGCATGGCACTTCTTCAAACAATGTGCTGACGACAAGACCCGAGTGGTTTGCACGCTGTGCCATCAGAGCCTGAAGCGAGGCATTAACGTTCTGAACCATAGCACAACCTGCATGACCAGGCACCTGCATGCAAAGCATGAACTGCAGTGGAGTAAACACCTTAAAAACAAGGAAGTCACTCAGGCTCCCCCTGCTACCTCTTCTGCTGCTGCTGCCTCGGCCTCTTCTGCTGCTGCCTCTGCCTCTTCCTCCGCCTCTGGAGGAACGTTGGCATCTGCCGCCCAGCAAACATGGGATGTACCACCAACACCACCACCTGCGTCACCAAGCATCTCAACCATGTCACACGGCAGCGTTCAGCTCTCCATCTCACAAACATTTGAGAGAAAGCGTAAATTCCCACCTAGCCACCCTCGATCCCTGGCCCTAAATGCCAGCATTTCTAAACTACTGGCCTATGAAATGCTGTCATTTAGGCTGGTGGACACAGACAGCTTCAAACAGCTCATGTCGCTTGCTGTCCCACAGTATGTTGTTCCCAGCCGGCACTACTTCTCCAAGAGAGCCGTGCCTTCCATGCACAACCAAGTATCCGATAAAATCAAGTGTGCACTGCGCAACGCCATCTGTGGCAAGGTCCACCTAACCACAGATACGTGGACCAGTAAGCACGGCCAGGGACGCTATATCTCCCTAACTGCACACTGGGTAAATGTAGTGGTGGCTGGGCCCCAGGCGGAGAGCTGTTTGGCGCACGTCCTTCCGCCGCTAAGGATCGCAGGGCAACATTCTTTGCCTCCTGTCTCCTCCTCCTCCTACTCAGCTTCCTCCTCCTCTTCTTCCACCTGCTCATCCAGTCAGCCACACACCTTCACCACCAACTTTAGCACAGCCCGGGGTAAACGTCAGCAGGCCGTTCTGAAACTCATATGTTTGGGGGACAGGCCCCACACCGCACAGGAGTTGTGGCATGGTATAGAACAACAGACCGACGAGTGGTTGCTGCCGGTGAGCCTCAAGCCTGGCCTGGTGGTGTGCGATAATGGGCGAAATCTCGTTGCAGCTCTGGGACTAGCCGGTTTGACGCACATCCCTTGCCTGGCGCATGTGCTGAATTTGGTGGTGCAGAAGTTCATTCACAACTACCCCGACATGTCAGAGCTGCTGCATAAAGTGCGGGCCGTCTGTTCGCGCTTCCGGTGTTCACATCCTGCCGCTGCTCGCCTGTCTGCGCTACAGCGTAACTTCGGCCTTCTCGCTCACCGCCTCATATGCGACGTGCCCACCAGGTGGAACTCCACCTTGCACATGCTGGACAGACTGTGCGAGCAGCAGAAGGCCATAGTGGAGTTTCAGCTGCAGCTCGCACAGGTCAGTCGCACTGCGGATCAGCCCCACTTCACCACCAATGACTGGGCCTCCATGCGAGACCTGTGTGCCCTGTTGCGCTGTTTCGAGTACTCCACCAACATGGCCAGTGGCGATGACGCCGTTATCAGCGTTACAATACCACTTATATGTCTCCTTGAGAAAACACTTAGGGCGATGATGGAAGAGGAGGTGGCCCAGGAGGAGGAGGAGGAAGAGGGGTAATTTTTAGCACTTTCAGGCCAGTCTCTTCGAAGTGACTCAGAGGGAGGTTTTTTGCAACACCAGAGGCCAGGTACAAATGTGGCCAGACAGGGCCCACTACTGGAGGACGAGGAAGACGAGGATGAGGAGGAGGTGGAGGAGGATGAGGATGAAGCAGGTTCACAGCGGGCTGGCACCCAACGCAGCTCGGGCCCATCACTGGTGCGTGGCTGGCGGGAAACGCAGGACGATGAAGATACGCCTCCCACAGAGGACAGCTTGTCCTTACCTCTGGGCAGCCTGGCACACATGAGCGACTACATGCTGCAGTGCCTGCGCAACGACAGCAGAGTTGCCCACATTTTAACGTGTGCGGACTACTGGGTTGCCACCCTGCTGGATCCACGGTACAAAGACAATGTGCCCACCTTACTTCATGCACTGGAGCGTGATAGTAAGATGCACGAGTACAAGTGCACGTTGGTAGACGCGCTACTGAGAGCATTCCCAAATGTCACAGGGGAACAAGTGGAAGCCCAAGGCAAAGGCAGAGGAGGAGCAAGAGGTCGCCAACGCAGCTGTGTCACGGCCAGCTCCTCTTAGGGCAGGGTTAGCATGGCAGAGATGTGGAAAAGTTTTGTCACCACGCCACAGCTAACTGCACCACCACCTGATACGGAACGTGTTAGCAGGAGGCAACATTTCAATAACATCGTGGAACAGTACCTGTGCACACCCCTCCACGTACTGACTGATGGTTCGGCCCCATTCAACTTCTGGGTCTCCAAATTGTCCACGTGGCCAGAGCTAGCCTTTTATGCCTTGGAGGTGCTGGCCTGCCCGGCGGCCAGCGTTTTGTCTGAACGTGTATTCAGCACGGCAGGCGGCGTCATTACAGACAAACGCAGCCGCCTGTCTACAGCCAATGTGGACAAGCTGACGTTCATAAAAATGAACCAGGCATGGATCCCACAGGACCTGTCCATCCCTTGTGCAGATTAGACATTAACTACCTCCCCTTAACAATATATTATTGTACTCCAGGGCACTTCCTCATTCAATCCTATTTTTATTTTCATTTTACCATTATATTGCGGGGCAACCCAAAGTTGAATGAACCTCTCCTCTGTCTAGGTGCCGGGGCCTAAAAATATCTGACAGTGGCCTGTTCCAGTGGTGGGTGACATGAAGCATGATTCTCTGCTAGGATATGAAGACTGATTCTCTGCTGACATGAAGCCTGAATCTCTGTTATGGGACCTCTCTCCTCTGTCTGGGTGCCAGGGCCTAAAAATATCTGACAGTGGGCTGTTCCAGTGGTGGGTGACGTGAAGCCTGTTTCTCTGCTATGACATGAAGACTGATTCTCTGCTATGGGACCTCTCTCCTCTGTCTGGGTGCCGGGGCCTAAATATGTGACAGTGGCCTGTTCCAGTGGTGGGTGACATGAAGCATGATTCTCTGCTATGATATGAAGACTGATTCTCTGCTGACATGAAGCCAGATTCTCTGTTATGGGACCTCTCTCCTCTGTCTGGGTGCCGGGGCCTAAAAATATCTGACAGTGGGCTGTTCCAGTGGTGGGTGACGTGAAGCCTGATTCTCTGCTATGACATGAAGCCTGAATCTCTGCTATGGGACCTCTCTCCTCTGTCTGGGTGCCGGGGCCTAAATATGTGACAGTGGCCTGTTCCAGTGGTGGGTGACATGAAGCATGATTCTCTGCTATGATATGAAGACTGATTCTCTGCTGACTTGAAGCCAGATTCTCTGTTACGGGACCTCTCTCCTCTGCCTGGGTGCCTGGGCCTAAATATGTGACAGTGGCCTGTTCCAGTGGTGGGTGACGTGAAGCCTGATTCTCTGCTATGACATGAAGACTGATTCTCTGCTGACATGAAGCCTGAAGCTCTGTTATGGGACCTCTCTCCTCTGTCTGGGTGCCGGGGCCTAAAAATATCTGACAGTGGCCTGTTCCAGTGTTGGGTGACGTGAAGCCTGATTCTCTGATATGACATGAAGACTGATTCTCTGCTGACATGAAGCCTGAATCTCTGATATGGGACCTCTCTCCTCTGTCTGGGTGCCGGGGCCTAAAAATATCTGACAGTGGCCTGTTCCAGTGGTGGGTGACGTGAAGCCTGATTCTCTGCTATGACATGAAGACTGATTCTCTGCTGACATGAAGCCTGAATCTTTGTTATGGGACCTCTCTCCTCTGCCTGGGTGCCTGGGCCTAAATATGTGACAGTGGCCTGTTCCAGTGGTGGGTGACGTGAAGCCTGATTCTCTGCTACGACATGAAGACTGATTCTCTGCTGACATGAAGCCTGAATCTCTGTTATGGGACCTCTCTCCTCTGCCTGGGTGCCTGGGCCTAAATATGTGACAGTGGCCTGTTCCAGTGGTGGGTGACGTGAAGCCTGATTCTCTGCTATGACATGAAGACTGATTCTCTGCTGACATGAAGCCTGAATCTCTGTTATGGGACCTCTCTCCTCTGTCTGGGTGCCGGGGCCTAAAAATATCTGACAGTGGCCTGTTCCAGTGTCTGGTGACGTGAAGCCTGATTCTCTGCTATGACATGAAGACTGATTCTCTGCTGACATGAAGCCTGAATCTCTGTTATGGGACCTCTCTCCTCTGCCTGGGTGCCGGGGCCTAAATATGTGACAGTGGCCTGTTCCAGTGGTGGGTGACGTGAAGCCTGATTCTCTGCTATGACATGAAGACTGATTCTCTGCTGACATGAAGCCTGAATCTCTGTTATGGGAACTCTTTTTTATTATAAAATTACAAAACGTTACATAAATAATTACAAGTACAGACATACAAAACTTAAACATAGACAGCATTCCAGCTGCCCCAGCCACATTCACACACACATTCATACCTACACATAAAACTACAAACCTACAATCTACAATAAATAACCTACAATAAATAACCTAAAATAAATAAAACTTACCTTGCCGGTTCGGCCGAAATAACCTAACCCAAAGAAATTGAAATAAAACACAGAATAAAATCAAACTCAAACGAAAATATGGCTACTTCGCCGTAAGTCAACTCCAGGCAACTTGCCCCTAAGCAAAGAAAATATATTTTTTTTATTATTATTATATATATATATATATATTTTTTTTTTTATATATATAAACAACACTACAAACTACAAACTTACCCTAACCTAACCTGTCCCTAGCCATTCCCTATCCTAAACTAAAACTAAAACCCCCAGGACTGACCTCCGCCTCATGTCCTCTGCATGTCCGCATAGTCCGAGGCCAGCCCTACCTCCACCACCCACACCCAGCCCTCGCCCCATGTCCTCCCATGTCCGCGTAGTCCAGGACTGGATGTAGGCCTCCCCACACTTTGTAAGTGTCCCCCCCCTCACCCTAACCCACCCAACCTAACTAACTAACCCCCGCTTACCCTATCCTTCAACATAATATACACAATATATACAATATACCATACAATAAACATTACTACAACTTTTTCACACATAACCACTCCCGAAGGACCAAGTTCAGCCTTTGCAAGCCTTTCAAAAACCATACACTTTATCCAAAACAAAAATCTAGGGTGAGAGTATCAGCCCACCACCAGGAAGAGTACTACTAGGCTATGGTACACTAAAAGCAAAACCTCTCCAGAGGAGAGAGGCCCTGCTGGTACCCAGTCTTTCGTACTCGAGAGAACGTACCTTCACCAGGTCTCCCAGAATGTTCCTACACACCTCATCCACTGGGAGGACTTTCTGCCTTGTTGAAACTAAACACTGTGCGTTCCACGTGTAGTACCTAACCACTATGCTAACTAAAAAACATGTGCACAGGTCCCTTCTGCCCAGGTCTCTGAGCACTCCATAGGCCCACTCCGCATAGGAGAGGCTGGCTAGCCTAGGCCAGCCAATGGAAGCTCCCACCCGTTTGTACACCTCTGTATTAAAGGGACACTGGAGCAGGAAGCGCTCCATACTTTCCAGTATGGAGCCGCACTCCTCCCGGGGACAACCCCTTTCATCAGAGTTCCTGTACTTCAGATTGTCCCTTACATACAGCCTCCCGTGAAAGCAGCGCCAAGCCAAGTCCCAAAACTTCAAGGGGATCCTTGCAGAATTTAGCAACTGTAACCCCTTGTCTAGATCCCGGCTTGGGCAATCCTTGAGGGCCAGGGGCTTCTGGAAGTGGGACAACAAGACCCTCTCGTCAAGGGACCTCCTTGACAGAGTCCTGATTTCCCCTACCTCCAAACCCCACCGGCGGATTACCTTCAGAATCGGGGTGACGTAAGCCGGAAGATATCCGTGAGGCGTACGCAAGTCCTTCACTTGCCCTCCTGTCTCCCATTCCTGGAAGAAAGGCCGAAACCACCCCCGGCAGGAGACTACCCACGGAGAAGCCCTCTCCATCCAGAGGTTCGCCAGATTTACTTTAACAAATGTGTTTACAAGAAACACCACGGGGTTGACCATAGATAACCCCCCTAGTCTCCTCGTGCGATAAGTCACCTCCCTCTTGTTCAGGTTCAGTCTATTCCCCCATAAGAGCTGGAAGAACAGACTGTATACCCGAGTCCAGAGAGGCTCTGGCAAGATACACACACTGCCCAAATAGATAAGCAGAGGGAGCAGGAAAGCCTTGATCAGGTGCACCCTTTCCCTGAGGGTCAAAGACCAGCCCTTCCACTGGTCGACCTTCTGAGCGGCGATCTTAAGCCTGTCGTCCCAATTTTGAGTGGGATAATCCCCATGACCGAAATGGATGCCTAGGACTTTGGCTGACGACTGGGGCCCTGGGAGGGTGTCGGGGAGATCAAAAGCTGGATCACCCCCTCCCAGCCAGAGACTCTCACACTTATCCCGGTTGATCATGGACCCGGATGCTTCCGAGTAGCGATCCACCTCAGACATCACATATTCCGCCTCCCCTTTCGAGGACACGAAAATGGTGACATCGTCGGCGTACGCTACTGACCTCAGAGTGGCTTCTGGCGCCGCCGGATCCATCCCGACTCCCGCCAATGGTCCACGATTGACCCTCTTAAGAAAGGGATCAATCGCGAACACATATAAAAGCGGGCTCAAAGGACAACCCTGGCGAACGCCAGACCCAACCTCAAAAGGGCAGCCAGACCAACCGTTCACAAGCGGGAAACTCTCCGCCCCCGCATACAAGATCTTTAACCAATCGACAAACCCCCCCGGCAGGCCATACTTCAGAAGGACCGACCAGAGGTACTCATGGTTCACACGATCAAATGCCTTTGCTTGATCTAAGGACAGCATGTACCCCCTCCAGTGGCCTGCTCTACTCTGTTCCACTGCCTCTCGGACACCGAGCACAGCACTAAAAGTGCTGCGGCCTGGAACCGAGCAATGCTGAGCCACCGAAAGGAGTTGAGGCGCAAATTTCACCAGCCTGTTAAACAGTATCTTGGCCAGAATCTTTCTGTCCGTATTGAGAAGTGCTATGGGACGCCAGTTCTCAATACGGCTCGGATCTTTACCCTTTGATAGGAGGATCAGGGCTGACCTCCTCATTGACTGAGGCAGAGTGCCCGAGGATAGACACTCATTGAATACCTCAGTCAAGAGGGGACATAAAGAGTCCTTAAAGGTCTTATAAAACTCGGATGTTAAGCCATCCGGGCCTGGCGACTTCTTCAGAGCTAACCCTTCCACCGCCAGGATAACTTCCTCCTTCCTGATCTCTTCTACCAAAACGCCAAAAGAGAGGTGAGCTTCTGACTCAGGGGTGATTTCAGCCAGGAAAGCCGACATCTTGTCCCGATCCAGATCCCTCTTTCCCAAGAGGCACGAGTAAAAGGATCTGACGACTTCCAGGATCCCTGATCTGGACCTGTTCAGAGATCCCGTACTATCAACCAGTCCTGTTATTAACTTACTCTTCACCGACATCTTACAGTTTCGGTAGGGGTCGGGCGAGCGGTACTTCCCGAAGTCCCTCTCAAAAACTAAAGATGTGTGCCTATCATACTGGCACCTCTTGAGCAAAGATTTCACCCTGGAGATATCCTCGCGGCTACCTCCAGTCGAGACCAGATCTTCGAGTTTCCTCCTCAGACCCTGATACAGGCGGTACCTGTCCAGGGACCTGAGGCTCGAGAGCTGGCGGAAGAACTTTGCGGCCCGGTCTTTGAATACCTCCCACCACTCTGACTTAGTGTCACAGAGATCCAGCAAAGCTACCTGACTCTGAAGAAAGTCCTCAAAGGATTGTCTTACCTCTGCTTCCTCCAGGACTCCCGCATTCAGCTTCCAGTAACCTCTTCCCATTTGGGGGGATTCTGAAATATTCAGAGAGAACATAATCAGACAGTGGTCAGAGAATTCTACCTCCACAACCCTTAAGGGCGAGAAAGTAGCCTCCTCCTTCAAAAAAAACCTGTCTATTCTAGACCTAATCCTATCTCCTCTATAGAAAGTGAAACCCCCGTGGTCTGGGGTGTGCCTAATGTGGACATCCACCAGACAAGCCTCACTAGCTATGCTATTTAAAGCTATACTATCATAAGCCAGCGGGTTTCTGGTGCCTCCCCTATCTTGGGACCTTATGATGGTGTTAAAGTCCCCACCAAAGACCACTTGCCGGCTTGTAAAAAGGAAAGGCTTGATCCTCATAAAGAGACATTTCCTGTCCCACCTGGACTGGGGCCCATAGATATTGATCAGGCGCAGTTCCTGTCCCCTCATGAGGATATCCAAGATGAAACACCTCCCCATTTCCAGCTCAACCACCCGTCGGCATTCTACCGGTACGGTGAAAAGAACCGCCACTCCGCTATACGACTCAGCCGCAAGAGACCAGAAGGAGGGCCCAGATCTCCACTCCCTCTTCGCCTTGTGGACTTCTGCCAAGTTTGACAGTCTGGTCTCCTGCAAAAATAAAACATCAGCTTCAACTCGGCTGAAAAATTCAAAGGCTGTGTAGCGAGCCGCATCAGATTTAACGCTGGCGACATTAATGGTCGCCAGTGTCAGCTGAGTGGGTACCGCCATACTTGGTGTTTAAGCTGAATGTCCTCCTTCCTTCCCGACCCTCTTACCCCTCCCGGGGCTATCCTCTAAGGCGGCGCGTCCTCTTTTGAGAGAGACGGTGGTGTCCATTCCATCTGTCACCACCGCTCCCTCTTGCGTACCGCCCCTGTCTTTCTCAGTTCCAGGAATCAGATTTGCCTCCTCTTCTGGGGACCTTACATCCACACCAGAGAGGGGCACGGGGCCTCCTGGAAGCCCTCCCACCTTCGCCCCCGGTACCCCACTTCTTACCTCCTCCCCAGATGAAGAGGAGGCGGAGGTCTCATCCAAAGTGAGATACCGGTTGGAGAGCTCAAGAGGGGAGCCAGTTACGCCTTCCCTGGCTACTTTGGTCGGGCTCTTTTTTTTTGAGAACCGTTTCCGTCTATTGATATTAGACCCAGTCTCACTACCCTCTGCACTTTCGTAGTGTGAAGACTGGGTCTCATCGGCCCGGTCTAGTCTCCTGATCTCCGCACTTAGCTCCCTGTCCTCTAGGGTCTCCGAACTACGGGAGCCCGCCACTTGGGGAGGGGCAGACATCACCCCATTTTGGTGGGGCTCCTTCTGTTCCCTCTCCGCCTGGCGCCTCTCCCTCCGCCTCTGCCGGGACGGACCGCTCTTGGTCTTCACCGACCCCTTAACTCGACTGTCTCCGCCAGCACCCGCCTCAGCCGAAGAGACCTCCCGGCCCACTCCTGCGTGAGCTCGGGCCGCATTGACCTCTGAGAGGGGACAGCGACTAAATGGGTGTCCGAGCACACCACACAAGTTGCACCTAATCTCCACACAAGATGCGGCAAGGTGACCTGTCCCTCCACACAACGCGCACTTCTGCACTTGGCAGCTGGCGCTGAAGTGTGAAGGGCTGCCACACTTGTGACAGAGCTTAGGCTGCCCCCTGTAGAAAACGAGGATCCTATCCCGGCCGATGAAGGCAGAGGATGGAATGTGGGAAACCGTGCTTCCTAGACATTTCAACTTCACATTGAAAGTCCAGGCTCCCGACCAAATGCCAAATTCGTCCAGGTTTTTGGATGGTACACCCTGGACGTCCCCATACCTACTTAGCCACGTCAGAATATCAACGCAAGAAAGTGATTTGTTACGGGTTAAAACGGTCACCTTCTTGACGTTGTTCTGCCGGGTTATCGCCTGAGCGAAAAAACCCTTCCAATCCGGTAAGTTCTTCACCAGCTCATATCCAGACCAGAAAAGCTCTAGGCCCTCCGGCCGGGCAAAGCTGATGTCGAACTCCCTGGAACCATAGGGATGTATCAGGGCGAAGATGTCAGCCACCCTGAAACCCATCTCAAGCAGGAGCTCCACCACCCTTTTTCTCGTAGGGCAGGCATCATTGCTTCTCCACTTGAGACAGACTACATTCCGTCTGGTCCCAGGGCCGGTTGTGGGCAGGGACCAGGTGGTCTCGCCCCCCCTTTCCTCTCGGAAAGCTCGCAGGCCATGCCTGTTTATCCATAAGGATAGGTCCACCTTCTCACCCTCTACTGTCATTGAGCTCTCCCCCTTTTTGAGGGCCTCCAGGAGCCGCCGCTGTAAGTCACCAACCGCGACTCCTGGGAATGAGGAAGCCAACGAGGATAGCCCCTCCCCCCCACGGCCGCAGCCACACTGGCATAACTTCTGCCAGGTGTTACGGCCGCAGGAGGGGCAACCGAACCGGCCCCCCCCACTACACTAGTACCAGATGCCACGCCGGACCCCTCCGGAGGGCGGACACCAGGAGCCGCAGCCGCCGCTTTCTCAACGACAGTCCGCTGTCTCCCAGCATCCACCCCACCTTTGGGACCCGATGCGGCACCCCCACCAACACCCCTACCAGCACCCTGCTTACACACACCCTGTCTCCCTGCTGGGACAGCTGGTGCAACTGGTGTCGCCATATCACTTCTAGAATCATTAACTTTATTAGCCCTATTATTATTTACACTGCCACTGCCACTGGCCAAGCCACTCCCCTCCCCTGCTGCCCTTAGGATCTGGGCATGAGCAACCGCACTCCTCCCCTCCCCAGCACTTAATTCAGCGCTGGAGGAGGAGGCAGAGACAGGGGGGGCATGCCCAGTGGCAATGTACATGGCCATATACTCTGGCGCAATGCACCCCTCTTTCACTTTCCTTACAGAGGACCGGAGCGCTGCAGGCTGATCCTTTCCAGCAGCTCCGGCCCCTGGTTCCTCAATGCGCAGGCGCTTGTTTACTGCGCCTGCGCAATTACTCACAGCTCCGGGCGTGCATCCGGAAGCCCGGCCGGGCACCCCCCCAGCCACGCCCACATGCGCGCCGATAGGAGGACGCCCAGACACACCCCCGGACACACCCCCGGCCACGCCTCCAGCCGCGCTCTCTGCTGCATCCCCTGATCCCCGCCGCACTTTTGCAGGTGCAGGCGGAGACTCAGGGCTATTACCATTTTGAGTGGGAGGGACGGCGATCCCGTCACACCGCCCCAGCACCACCCCACATACCGGAACGGCAGGCAGAGCAGTAGCCAGAGCGGTGGGCGGGGCCACCTCTTTCACAGGAGCTGACTCCGGCAACGGACCACCCCCCCCTCCCACTGGGGAGTGGCCATCAGTACCGGAGGCTCCCACTTGAGCTAAGATTTTGCCGCTTCCTCCATCACCCATGTCAGCAATCGGCGCCATCTTGGAATGGATGTTACTTGCTACAGGCAGTGAATTGGGGACACTAACCTGCGGAGCACCTGGCACAGACTTTTCAGCCTGCACCAAGCGCTCCGCAGGAACATAGATGAAATGTGTCTCCACTGCCTGCTGTTTTTCCTTCTTCTTGTTTTTCTTCTTTTTTTTTTTTTCCTTGCCGGTTTCTTCCAACAGCTCATCGCCGAAAACAAAGTTCTGCAACTGGACAGGGGATTCCAGCCGACGAATCTCCTCCATCAGCCCTCCTCCTCCGCCCTCCTCTTCACTGAAGGCCTCTGCGGCCGACGATAATTCTCCCTCGGACGAGGGCAACCCTGCTTGTTGCGCCGGGATATTGCAATCACCTGGCACAGACCACTGCGAGTCAGGAGGGGCTGGCGCGGGCTCCGGCCGGACCGACCGACAAGTGACAGACGCGGACACCACGCCAGGTATGCGGCTATCCTTGTCTTCACTGTCGCTGTTTGCGCTCTGCTCTCTCCTTTTCTCCTCCATCTCCAGGAATCTCTCCTCATTTAGGAGTTTTTCCCTAAAAGGTCCACTTTCATTCAGAAGCCTTTCCCTTCTTTCCTGTGCCTCTTTTACCTCCTTCTTGAGCACCTTAATTTTTTCAGAAATAGGAGCCCTTTTCTTACTATTCGTGACATTAGCCTTTGCCCTAAGCATTTTCAGCTCCTGGCTCAGGCTCTTGAGGTGCCGCCCCAGCTCCTTGAATTCATGGAGGTGGTACGCCACGCGGGAGCTGTAGGTTTGGGTAGCCTCTTTCTCCCTCCGGGACCCCCAACCTACCTGGGACGACACCTCCTGATCCTCTGCTTGTGACTTCAGGTCTTCAGGGGGGACTCGGCTGCCACTACCGCGTCCTTATGTGGTTGCCCCCTCGCTGCCATCACTCCTGGCCGGTCTCTGTAGCTCCTTACTCCCCTCCGACCCAAGCCGGGGAGCAGGAGTGTTCCTCTGGGAAGCCATGGCCTCAGGACCCCACCAGCTCCCTAGGGAGAGGCAGGGCCTGGGCTGGGGAGAGATGTTGAGGAACTCCCCGCAAGTCTGGAACTCCTCCTGGGGAGCAGGTGTTAAGAAACTCCCCAGAGAGGCCTGTGCTTGGAAGTTGTGGAGAGCTCTGAATCACACAACCTCTTACAGCAGCTGCAGACACCAGACACACCCAAGCCTGAATCTCTGTTATGGGACCTCTCTCCTCTGTCTGGGTGCCGGGGCCTAAAAATATCTGACAGTGGGCTGTTCCAGTGGTGGGTGACGTGAAGCCTGATTCTCTGCTATGACATAAAGACTGATTCTCTGCTGACATGAAGCCTGAATCTCTGTTATGGGACCTCTCTCCTCTGCCTGGGTGCCTGGGCCTAAATATATGACAATGGACTGTTACAGTGGTGGGTGACGTGAAGCCTGATTCTCTGCTATGACATGCAGACTGATTCTCTGCTGACATGAAGCCAGATTCTCTGTTACGGGACCTCTCTCCTCTGCCTGGGTGCCGGGGCCTAAATATCTGACAATGGACTGTTCCAGTGTTGGGTGACGTAAAGCATGATTCTCTGCTATGACATGCAGACTGATTCTCTGCTGACATGAAGCCAGATTCTCTGTTATGGGACCTCTCTCCTCTGCCTGGGTGCCTGGCCTAAATATATGACAATGGACTGTTACAGTGGTGGGTGACGTGAAGCCTGATTCTCTGCTATGACATGCAGACTGATTCTCTGCTGACATGAGGCCAGATTCTCTGTGACGGGACCTCTCTCCTCTGTCTGGGTGCCGGGGCGTAAATATATGACAATGGACTGTTACAGTAGTGGGTGACGTGAAGCCAGATTCTCTGCTATGGCATGAAGACTGATTCTCTGCTGACGTGAAGCCAGATTCTCTGCTATGGGACCTCTCTCCAATTGATATTGGTTAATTTTTATTTATTTTATTTTTGACCTGTCACTTACCAGTAGGAGGAGCTCCCGGCCGGACCTTTCACTTACCAGTAGGTAAGTATAATGGTTCTACAAATTGCTAATTAACCATGGCAACCGGGACTGCAGTAGCGTCCTGTTTGCCATGGTTACCGATCGGAGCCCCAGCGATTAAACTGGGACTCCGATCGGTACACTCCGGTGCCACCAATGATAGGGGGGAGATTTTAATTAGGAGGGGGAGGGAGGGGAGAAGGCCCACTGGCCACCAACGAGTTAACTACATGGGAAGGGAGGGGGGGGGCCCACTGCCCACCAACGAGTTAACTACAGGGGAGGGAGGGGGGCCGGCCGCACTGGCCACCAATGAGTTAACTACAGGGTGGGGGGCCCACTGGCCACCAATGAGTCAACTACAGGGGAGGGCCCGCACTGGCCACCAATGAGTTAACTACAGGGGAGGGGGGGGGCGGCCGCACTGGCCACCAATGTGTTAACTACAGGGGGGGGGGGGTGCCAGGCAGCAGGGAGCAGTCATGTACACAGTTCTGTTAGTATATTCTAACCTGAAGCGTCCCCATCACCATGGGAACGCCTCTGTGTTAGAATATACTGTCGGATTTGAGTTTTCACGAAGTGAAAACTCATCTCTGAAAAAGCTTTTATGCAGACGGATCTTCGGATCCGTCTGTATAAAAACTAACCTACGGCCACGGATCACGGACACGGATACCAATCTTGTGTGTATCCGTGTTCTTTCACGGACCCATTGACTTGAATGGGTCCGTGAACCGTTGGCTGTGAAAAAAATAGGACAGGTCATATTTTTTTCACGGCCAGGAAACACGGATCACGGATGCAGCTGCAAAACGGTGCATTTTCCGTTTTTTCCACGGACCCATTGAAAGTCAATGGGTCCGCGAAAAAAAACGGAAAGCGGCACAACGGCCACGGGTGCACACAACGATCGTGTGCAGGAGGCCTTACTGCCAATCTTTTTTGAGATAACCACTACCCTAGAATTTTTGGTGGTCATCTCAAAGAGATATCACTGTAGTTAGCATCTTATAAAATAAAATGAAATGAAAAACCTTATTAGTGAGTCATTTGGCTGTATGACTATGGATGGATCTATGACAGGTTCTAATACATAATGAACAAAACCTGAAATACAGGCAGATCTGCTTATCCATATTCATTCTATATAATAACTTAATTATGGGTTTACATTTATTAGTTCAGAAACTCCCCCCTAATAGTTATTACGTTTTATTGTCTCTCGCTAACTTTTAGCTAATACTTCAGGGCTATAGACCATGCCAAGAACAATGGAAGCTTATGTAAGACTATATACTGTGTATTGTAGATGTACAGTAGCCCTGAGTGTGGCCCTGAGGACCCAGAGCAAAACATGGCAGTGGCATTGGCTCTGATGATGATATGTCATGGTGTACTCCCTCAGGCCATCCCTCCCTGGGGTTGGTGCAGTAAAGGAGGGGCACCCTATATTCCCTTAGGGCATTCCCTATAGCTAGGCCAAGGGCTGGGTTGCGCTTGATGTTAAATGTCTGTGTGGGTGCAATGCTTGTAATGAAAATGCAATGAGAATCAAAGACCAGGGCAGATGGAAAGTAACAAGAGTCTCTCTTTAATGTGCATCAAATAGAAGTTGCAGTACATCCAACAATTATCTGTACACAGTACAAATTCCACCCAGATGTCCAAGCATGAGCTAAACAAGTAGTTGGAAACAATAGTCCTCAGATTTCTCTTTCTCTTGTTACAGTCTCTGGTATTGGGATCTCTCGCTAGCAACTGAAATCTGTCACAATTGGGATGGCGTGTGATTCCAATAATATGACCGGCCAAATTGTATCTGAAGTGTGCACGGTGTCTTAACTAGTTATCCCTGAGAATGCTGTACACTGATCATCTTGCTGACTAAAATGTAGCTCTTGAATATACCAATCTGGGGTACAATCAGGTGTCCTAACTTGTTTCCCCAAAGTAGCAGCAAAGTCTGTAATGCTCTATACTGGTTACCTTGCTGACTTTAACACTGTAGCCATGAGAATTCTCCAATTATTCTCTCTCTGATGGTAGCAGAGGACACAAAGATTAGTCTCCAGAAGCAGTAAATCTGAATGCCCGAGAAGAGCACATGCTGTTTGCTCCTGCTTCCTCCATAAACATCCTCACACTGCCTACTCCTAGCACAACTAGAATCTTCTCCTGGAACTAGGGGGAGGGGCCAGCCCACACCCTAAGCTCCAAAGAAGGCTGGGGCAGGATAGTTAACTCTGGCCATGGAATGATAAACAGCAAAAGCATATATATATCAGTCAATGGCTGCCGATATAATTTGTAACTAGAGATGAGCGAATCAAAGTTGACGAAGTGGAATTCGATCCGAATTTCAGGAAAAATTTAATTTGCACCGAATTTCCTCGCGATTCGTGGTAAAGACTTCCATTACTGATAATACAACCATCTGCATCCGTTATGAAAGGATCCAGTTGTATTATCTTTAACATATCTTTAACATTGCCAAGACTGATCTGTCATTAACTCCATTGAAAGTCAAAGGGGGACAGATACGTTTTCTATTATGGCAGATTGTGGCAGCGAAAACGGATCCGTCCCCATTGACTTGCTCTGGGGTAATGCCTGATCCGTCTTGTATCCGCATCCCAGGACGGAAAGCAAAATACAACATGTCGCGGTTTGCTCTCCAGTCTGGGAATGTAACTTAACGGAACGGAATGTATTTTGGAGCACTCCGTTTCGTTCTGTTTGTCCCCATTGACAATGAATGGGAAAAAAACTGAAGCGTTTTTTCTGGTATTGAGCCCCTATGACGGAACTCAATACCGGAAAACTTAAACGCTAGTGTGAAAGTAAAATAAAATAAAGTCTCTGTTAGAAATACTTGTCCTCTCAGGCGCTGCAAATCTAAAGACAATGTGGGAAAAGTCCGCTGTATGAAGATATATAGAAAGATTGCGCTGCCGGAGAGAAATCTTTTCTGTGAATAAAATTTCCTTTTATAGATCTTCAACTAATGTGATCACATGCCCACCTCACAATCCGTCACTGGTATGGAAATCTGTAATGTAATGAAAAAGCGCACTATGGTGTAGCAGGTTCCAGGCACTTAACGCACCATGTGAATAGTTTATACTCACAGGATTTCTTATTAGTGAATGCGTGTAGAAAACTGTATGGTGTCTTCAAATAGGACTCTGAGAACTTCACTGGTAAGATGCATGGAAAAATTCCCGGCGAAGTCCTCACAGACAACTGGGCAAATGGAGCAGGCAAGGATCAGAACGCTTCGGTATGAGAAATCCCAAATACAGATCCGACAGATGGAACACTTCTACACCTGGATGGCAATAAACCACAGCTTCCAAGAGGAGATTGCACGTAGGACAGATGCGCACCAAAGGGTCAGATAAAAATCATTTAATAAAGACAAAAATTACAGCTAAAAAACATATATTAAAACTCTCTGTGATGCCCGACCCGGGTTTCGCCGTGATGCTTCGTCTGGGGCGTTGATTAATAATTGAATTCCACAGAGTTTAAATTAGCAGGAGAACCTCCCCTATACCACGTCATAGACACATCCACAAAAATACCAGGTAAGAACAAATACATACAAACAGATAAAAATAGATCAAGAATGGTAAAATGTGATAAAAACCTGATTAACTAGTGGCGAATGTGTTAAAATAAGCAAGCATTAACGTCACATTCAATATTTAACCCTTGAGGCTGAATGGTTCCCAAAAGGAACATCCATTCCACCTCTTTTTTATTTATTAAGGAAATAAAATCCCCTCCACGGGTAGGTATATGCACCAGTTCTAATCCAAAAAATCGCAAGCCTCTAGGATTTTTATTGTGATAAATTTTGAAATGTAACGAGACACTATGGGTCTTGAGACCTTTTTTAATATTACGTATGTGCTCCTGCACCCGAGTCTTTAGACTCCGTGTAGTCCTACCGACATATTGGAGGCCACAAGGGCACTCCAAAAGATAAATTGCGCCAACATTGTTGCAGGAAAATTGGCCCCTAATTTTCAGGGTGGTATCCTTTGTTTTATTGGTTGTGATTGTGTCCACAAACCTTTCTCGGTCTTTTAGGATACGGTTTTTGCAAGGTAAGCAAAAGCCGCACCATGTGAACCTGCATTTATGCGTGCTGACGCGTTTTTTACTAGTAGTGAGACTGGCACTACGGACCAATTTATTGGTAAGATTGTCTGCTCTTTTGAAGACTACAGGAGGCCTAACTGGCAAATCTTTACTAAGTACAGGATCATTCTGGAGGATATGCCAATTTTTACGGATCATATTTTTGATACAGCCCATCTTGCTGTTGTATTGGGTCAAGAATGTGTATCTAAAATCCTTCTTATATTCTTTACTATTATTGGTTGTCTGTGATGTAATATCAGTGCGTTTTTGTTCTATTTCATCCTTGCAGTGATCTAAAAATTCATTTTCATATCCTTTTTCCAGGAATCTATTTTTGACCATCTGCCCTTGTTCTCTATAATCTTCTAACTTACTACAATTTTTTGAGATACGTTAGAATTGGTTTTTAGGGATGTTTTTGAGCCATGATGGATGGTGACAACTGTTGAGCTCAATATACGTATTCACATCAACCTTTTTAAAGAAGGTCTTAGTTCTGAGTCTACCATCTTCCACAAATACAACCAAATCAAGGAAATCTACAGAATTGGCACTAATACAACTGGTGAATTTTAGATTAAAATTATTTACGTTAATGCCCACTAAAAACGTATCCAGACCCTCCCTCTCACCTAACCAGATGAGAAGGCAGTCGTCTATATACCTTCGCCACACTAATAACTGTCCCCCTCCCAAATCTTTTTTGAGGATCTGGTCAATGTTCTCCCTCTCCCACATTGTCATAAAAAGATTGGCGAGGCTTGGGGCGAATTTCGCCCCCATCGCCACGCCAGAATGCTGAAGATAAAAATTGCCAGTTAGGCCTCCTGTAGTCTTCAAAAGAGCAGACAATCTTACCAATAAATTGGTCCATAGTGCCAGTCTCGCTACTAGTAAAAAACGCGTCAGCACGCATAAAGGCAGGTTCACATGGTGCGGCTTTTGCTTACCTTGCAAAAACCGTATCCTAAAAGACCGAGAAAGGTTTGTGGACACAATCACAACCAATAAAACAAAGGTTACCACCCTGAAAATTAGGGGCCAATTTTCCTGCAACAATGTTGGCGTAATTTATCTTTTGGAGTGCCCTTGTGGCCTCCAATATGTCGGTAGGACTACACGGAGTCTAAAGACTCGGGTGCAGGAGCACATACGTAATATTAAAAAAGGTCTCGAGACCCATAGTGTCTCGTTACATTTCAAAATTTATCACAATAAAAATCCTAGAGGCTTGCGATTTTTTGGATTAGAACTGGTGCATATACCTACCCGTGGAGGGGATTTTATTTCCTTAATAAATAAAAAAGAGGTGGAATGGATGTTCCTTTTGGGAACCATTCAGCCTCAAGGGTTAAATATTGAATGTGACGTTAATGCTTGCTTATTTTAACACATTCGCCACTAGTTAATCAGGTTTTTATCACATTTTACCATTCTTGATCTATTTTTATCTGTTTGTATGTATTTGTTCTTACCTGGTATTTTTGTGGATGTGTCTATGACGTGGTATAGGGGAGGTTCTCCTGCTAATTTAAACTCTGTGGAATTCAATTATTAATCAACGCCCCAGACGAAGCATCACGGCGAAACCCGGGTCGGGCATCACAGAGAGTTTTAATATATGTTTTTTAGCTGTAATTTTTGTCTTTATTAAATGATTTTTATCTGACCCTTTGGTGCGCATCTGTCCTACGTGCAATCTCCTCTTGGAAGCTGTGGTTTATTGCCATCCAGGTGTAGAAGTGTTCCATCTGTCGGATCTGTATTTGGGATTTCTCATACCGAAGCGTCCTGATCCTTGCCTGCTCCATTTGCCCAGCTGTCTGTGAGGACTTCGCCGGGAATTTTTCCATGCATCTTAACAGTGAAGTTCTCAGAGTCCTATTTGAAGACACCATACAGTTTTCTACACGCATTCACTAATCAGAAATCCTGTGAGTATAAACTATTCACATGGTGCGTTAAGTGCCTGGAACCTGCTACACCATAGTGCGCTTTTTCATTACATTACAGATTTCCATACCAGTGACGGATAGTGAGGTGGGCATGTGATCACATTAGTTGAAGATCTATAAAAGGAAATTTTATTCACAGAAAAGATTTCTCTCCGGCAGCGCAATCTTTCTATATATCTTCAGCTAGTGTGAAAGTACCCTTATCTATTGTAAAGCCTTTTGTGGCGTGTACTAGCAGAAAAATAAAAAATATATTTGCCACTCAGCGGTGCAGTTATCTGTTCTAAAGCCTTTTGTGGCGTTTATTAGTGGAAAAAGAAAAATATATATTTGCCGCTCAGCGGTGCAGTTATCTGTTGTTAAGCCTTTTGTGGTGTGTATTAGTGGAAAAAGAAAAAAATATTTGCCGCTCAGGGTGCAGTTATATGTTCTAAAGCCTTTTGTGGCATGTATTAGTGGAAAAAGAAAAAATATATTTGCGGCTCAGCGGTGCAGTTATCTGTTGTAAAGCCTTTTGTGGCGTCTATTAGTGGAAAAAGAAAATATATATTTGCCGCTCAGTTGTGCAGTTATCTGTTCTAAAGCCTTTTGTGTGGCGTGTATTAGCGGAAAAAGAAAAAATATATTTTCCGCTCAGCGGTGCAGGTATCTGTTCTAAACCTTTTGTGGCATGTATTAGTGGAAAAAAAAGGGCTTATTACAGACTTTTTTGGGGTGTTTTAATTAACTTTTTATTTTTTTCGTTTGATCTAACAGTATGTCAGACAGAGAAATGCAGGCCCTGCACAGGGTAGTGGCAGAGGCGTAAATGTTTCTGGTGAAGGCAGAGGTCGCAGCAGAGTAAGGGGCCGTGGCAGCAGGGGTCACTTTAAGAGGCCTGAGCTCCCAGTGTCAGCTAGCAGTTGTGGCGTGACCAGCAACCCAGCGTTTCTTGAATGGTTGACTCGATCTTCGACTTCGTAAGAAGTGACATCAGACACCCGCTACCAAAAGTCAGTGGGTTCGTCAGACACAACCCTTAGTTGGCATGGCCCGAGAGCAGGCCCTGTGCCCTCACCTGTCCTCAACCTGCCTTTGTCCTTTTCTGTTCCCAGAGCCAGAGAAGTATTGTATGCTGTGGGCTCAGCTTCACTATACAGTGAGGACGAGCTACTAGAAGACAGTCAGCAGCTCCTGGCTAGTGATGTCGCGAACATAAAATTTTCAGTTCGCGAACAGCGAACGCGAACTTCCGCAAATGTTCGCGAACTGGCGAACCGGGCGAACCGCCATAGACTTCAATAGACAGGCGAATTTTAAAACCCACAGGGACTCTTTCTGGCCACAATAGTGATGAGAAAGTTGTTTCAAGGGGTCTAACACCTGGACTGTGGCATGCCGGAGGGGGATCTATGGCAAAACTCCCATGGAAAATTACGTAGTGGACGCAGAGTCGGGTTTTAATCCATAAAGGGCATAAATCAACTAACATTCCTAAATTGTTTGGAATAACGTGCTTTAAAACATCCAGTGTGTGTATACGATCAGGTATGATGTTGTATCGATCAGGTAGTGTAAGGGTTACGCCCGCATCACAGACATTGACAGACCAAACTCCCCTTTTAATGCACCGCAAACAGTTCATTTGCACAACCGCAAACTCCCCATTTGCACAAGGTTGGATACCAAGCTAGCCACGTCCCGGTGATGTCATTGAAGGTTTCTTCCTCCACCCAGCCACGTACAACACCAAGGGTCCCCGAAAGGTCAATTGAATTGATTTTTCGAACGGGGAGATGGTTAAAAAAACGCTGGCTCCCTCCCCTTTGTTTTTATCCACGGTGACTGCGTCTGCGCCGTGCAATTTACTGTCACACCCGATATGAGTGGTATTTTCTGTAGTACTATTCTCATCAGTTTAATCCCTCTAACGTCCCCGACTCCCCAATCTGGGGGCCATTTATTAAACAGATTTTTCGGACGGGGAGATGGTTAAAAAAACGCTGGCTCCCTCCACTCTGTTTTAATCCACGGTGACTGCGTCTGCGCCGTGCAATTTACTGTCACACCCGATATGAGTGGTATTTTCTGTAGTACTATTCTCATCAGTTTAATCCCTCTAACGTCCCCAATCTGGGTGCCATTTATTTAATAGATTTTTCGAACGGGGAGATGGTTAAAAAAACGCTGGCTCCCTCCACTCTGTTTTAAACCACGGTGACTGCATCTGCGCCGTGCAATTTACTGTCACACCCGATATGAGTGGTATTTTCTGTAGTACTATTCTCATCAGTTTAATCCCTCTAACATCCCCAATCTGGGGGCCATTTATTAAATAGATTTTTTGAACGGGGAGATGGTTAAAAAAACGCTGGCTCCCTCCACCGATATGAGTGGTATTTTCTGTAGTATTATTCTCATCAGTTTAATCCCTGTTACGTCCCATATCAGGAATTGCCTTTTATGAAAAAAAATTTAGGCCGGGTACCTTCGACTGCCTTCACAGTGACAGACCAAACTCTCATACACTAAACTGAATTGATTTCAGGAACCGGGAGATGGAAAAAGCAGCTTGGTCGGTCCTCTTACTCCCAAATTGGGGCACTGCGCGTATCAGTGGTTGGCACTGGCAGTGGGCACACTACAGTCAGTGGAAGAGGGCCTGACACACACTGGCAGCAGGCAAGCAACTGAAATTACACTAAAGTGTAAAAATTAAATGCCTTATTTATCGGCAAGCTACTGTGCCACCCGGTATGAGTGGTTGGCACTGGCAGTGGGCACACTACAGTCAGTGGAAGAGGGCCTGACACACTGACTGGCAGCAGGCAAGCAACTGAATTTAGACTACTGTCTAAAAATTAAATGCCTTATTTATCGGCAAGCTACTGTGCCACCCGGTATCAGTGGTTGGCACTGGCAGTGGGCACACTACAGTCAGTGGAAGCGGGCCTGACACACACTGGCAGCAGGCAAGCAACTGAAATTACACTAAAGTGTAAAAATTAAATGCCTTATTTATCGACAAGCTACTGTGCCACCCGGTATCAGTGGTTGGCACTGGCAGTGGGCACACTACAGTCAGTGGAAGCGGGCCTGACACACACTGGCAGCAGGCAAGCAACTGAATTTAGACTACTGTCTAAAAATTAAATGCCTTATTTATCGGCAAGCTACTGTGCCACCCGGTATCAGTGGTTGGCACTGGCAGTGGGCACACTACAGTCAGTAGAAGCGGGCCTGACACACACTGGCAGCAGGCAAGCAACTGAAATTACACTAAAGTGTAAAAATTAAATGCCTTATTTATCGGCAAGCTACTGTGCCACCCGGTATGAGTGGTTGGCACTGGCAGTGGGCACACTACAGTCAGTGGAAGAGGGCCTGACACACTGACTGGCAGCAGGCAAGCAACTGAATTTAGACTACTGTCTAAAAATTAAATGCCTTATTTATCGGCAAGCTACTGTGCCACCCGGTATCAGTGGTTGGCACTGGCAGTGGGCACACTACAGTCAGTGGAAGCGGGCCTGACACACACTGGCAGCAGGCAAGCAACTGAATTTAGACTACTGTCTAAAAATTAAATGCCTTATTTATCGGCAAGCTACTGTGCCACCCGGTATCAGTGGTTGGCACTGGCAGTGGGCACACTACAGTCAGTTGAAGTCGGCCTGACACACACTAGCAGCAGGCAAGCAGCTGAAATTACACTAAAGTGTAAAAATTAAATGCCTTTTTTATGCAAAGTCCTGTGCCAGCCGGTATGAGTGGTGGGCACTGGCAGTGGGCACACTACAGTCAGTGGAAGTCAGCCTGACACACACTGGCAGGCAACTAACCTTAGATTAAAGTGTAAAAATTAAGTGCCTATTTTTTAAGCAAAGTCCTGTGCCACTCGGTATGACAGGGGTGGGCACTGGCAGTGGGCACACTACAGTCAGTTGAAGTCGGCCTGACACACACTAGCAGCAGGCAAGCAGCTGAAATTACACTAAAGTGTAAAAATTAAATGCCTTTTTTATGCAAAGTCCTGTGCCAGCCGGTATGAGTGGTGGGCACTGGCAGTGGGCACACTACAGTCAGTGGAAGTCAGCCTGACACACACTGGCAGGCAACTAACCTTAGATTAAAGTGTAAAAATTAAGTGCCTATTTTTTAAGCAAAGTCCTGTGCCACTCGGTATGACAGGGGTGTGCACTGGCAGTGGGCACACTACAGTCAGTTGAAGTCGGCCTGACACACACTAGCAGCAGGCAAGCAGCTGAAATTACATTAAAGTGTAAAAATTAAATGCCTTTTTTAAGCAAAGTCCTGTGCCAGCCGGTATGAGTGGTGGGCACTGGCAGTGGGCACACTACAGTCAGTGGAAGTCAGCCTGACACACACTGGCAGGCAACTAACCTTAGATTAAAGTGTAAAAATTAAGTGCCTATTTTTTAAGCAAAGTCCTGTGCCACTCGGTATGACAGGGGTGGGCACTGGCAGTGGGCACACTACAGTCAGTTGAAGTCGGCCTGACACACACTAGCAGCAGGCAAGCAGCTGAAATTACATTAAAGTGTAAAAATTAAATGCCTTTTTTAAGCAAAGTCCTGTGCCAGCCGGTATGAGTGGTGGGCACTGGCAGTGGGCACACTACAGTCAGTGGAAGTCAGCCTGACACACACTGGCAGGCAACTAACCTTAGATTAAAGTGTAAAAATTAAGTGCCTATTTTTTAAGCAAAGTCCTGTGCCACTCGGGATGACAGGGGTGGGCACTGGCAGTGGGCACACTACAGTCAGTTGAAGTCGGCCTGACACACACTGGCAGGCAACTAACCTTAGATTAAAGTGTAAAAATGAAGTGCCTTTTTTTTAAGCAAAGTCCTGTGCCACACGGGATGACAGGGGTGGGCACTGGCAGTGGGCACACTACAGTCAGTTGAAGTCGGCCTGACACACACTAGCAGCAGGCAAGCAGCTGAAATTACACTAAAGTGTAAAAATTAAATGCCTTTTTTATGCAAAGTCCTGTGCCAGCCGGTATGAGTGGTGGGCACTGGCAGTGGGCACACTACAGTCAGTGGAAGAGGGCCTGACACACTGACTGGCAGCAGGCAAGCAACTGAATTTAGACTACTGTCTAAAAATTAAATGCCTTATTTATCGGCAAGCTACTGTGCCACCCGGTATCAGTGGTTGGCACTGGCAGTGGGCACACTACAGTCAGTGGAAGCGGGCCTGACACACACTGGCAGCAGGCAAGCAACTGAATTTAGACTACTGTCTAAAAATTAAATGCCTTATTTATCGGCAAGCTACTGTGCCACCCGGTATCAGTGGTTGGCACTGGCAGTGGGCACACTACAGTCAGTTGAAGTCGGCCTGACACACACTAGCAGCAGGCAAGCAGCTGAAATTACACTAAAGTGTAAAAATTAAATGCCTTTTTTATGCAAAGTCCTGTGCCAGCCGGTATGAGTGGTGGGCACTGGCAGTGGGCACACTACAGTCAGTGGAAGTCAGCCTGACACACACTGGCAGGCAACTAACCTTAGATTAAAGTGTAAAAATTAAGTGCCTATTTTTTAAGCAAAGTCCTGTGCCACTCGGTATGACAGGGGTGGGCACTGGCAGTGGGCACACTACAGTCAGTTGAAGTCGGCCTGACACACACTAGCAGCAGGCAAGCAGCTGAAATTACATTAAAGTGTAAAAATTAAATGCCTTTTTTAAGCAAAGTCCTGTGCCAGCCGGTATGAGTGGTGGGCACTGGCAGTGGGCACACTACAGTCAGTGGAAGTCAGCCTGACACACACTGGCAGGCAACTAACCTTAGATTAAAGTGTAAAAATTAAGTGCCTATTTTTTAAGCAAAGTCCTGTGCCACTCGGTATGACAGGGGTGGGCACTGGCAGTGGGCACACTACAGTCAGTTGAAGTCGGCCTGACACACACTAGCAGCAGGCAAGCAGCTGAAATTACATTAAAGTGTAAAAATTAAATGCCTTTTTTAAGCAAAGTCCTGTGCCAGCCGGTATGAGTGGTGGGCACTGGCAGTGGGCACACTACAGTCAGTGGAAGTCAGCCTGACACACACTGGCAGGCAACTAACCTTAGATTAAAGTGTAAAAATTAAGTGCCTATTTTTTAAGCAAAGTCCTGTGCCACTCGGGATGACAGGGGTGGGCACTGGCAGTGGGCACACTACAGTCAGTTGAAGTCGGCCTGACACACACTGGCAGGCAACTAACCTTAGATTAAAGTGTAAAAATGAAGTGCCTTTTTTTTAAGCAAAGTCCTGTGCCACACGGGATGACAGGGGTGGGCACTGGCAGTGGGCACACTACAGTCAGTTGAAGTCGGCCTGACACACACTAGCAGCAGGCAAGCAGCTGAAATTACACTAAAGTGTAAAAATTAAATGCCTTTTTTATGCAAAGTCCTGTGCCAGCCGGTATGAGTGGTGGGCACTGGCAGTGGGCACACTACAGTCAGTGGAAGTCAGCCTGACACACACTGGCAGGCAACTAACCTTAGATTAAAGTGTAAAAATTAAGTGCCTTTTTTTAAGCAAAGTCCTGTGCCACACGGAATGACAGGGGTGAGCACTGGCAGTGGGCACACTACAGTCTGTGGGCCTGCAGCTCCTCACACACAGGCAGGCCAGGCAACTGCAATATGTATATAAAGGAAAAAAAAAAAGCAGACTAATGTTGCAGCCCTAAAAAGGGCTTTTTGGGGTGCTGTCAGGACGCTGTCCTTACAGCAGAGATCAGATGAGTCTTTCAGGACTGGAGTGGACACTGAATTCACTAGCCTAGCTATCGATTTCCCAATTAAATCAGCAGCAGTTACAGTCTCCCTCCTCTCACTAAGACTGCAGCTTCAGAATGAATCTAAAATGGATGCTGTGCAGGAGGTGGGAGGGTCTGGGAGGGAGGGTATGCTGCTGATTGGCTGGAATGTGTCTGCTGACTGTGAGGTACAGGGTCAAAGTTTGCTCAATGATGATGTATAGGGGGCGGACCGAACATCGCATGTGTTCGCCCGGCAGAGGCGAACGCGAACAAGCTATGTTCGCCGGGAACTGTTCGCCGTCGGATAGTTCGGGCCATCTCTACTCCTGGCCCGCCAAGATGTGGAAGAGACATCCGCCGCTTCCTCCACTAGGGGGGCAAGTAGTGATGAGGGGAGTGGCGTGGGAGCTAGTGTTGCGGGCGGTCAGGCTCCTGACCCAAAAACGGTTGAGGAGGACATCAGTTACATGCAGACAGTACTCGATGATGATGATGTAGCTGATCGCCCTTGGGAGTCGGGTGACAAAGGGGCTTCATTTTCTTTTTCTTTATATGATAATGTAATATTATAAAATCCAGTATCTCCATGATAAATCTGCAGTGTGGGGGGCCCCGTGTGGCTTCTACACACTTTCAAAATAATCCTTCAGCGGGGCGAATAGATGCCGGATGACTGGGACACTCCATGAACTTCCCAGAAGCTTCTGTCGGGAGCAGCGTCTCATTTCTGAGACGTCCATATAGTGCGGGGGAAATCCAAAAACCCTCTCCATCTCCGTGCACCACAGGGTGTCCTCCTTCCCATCCATGATGACTGGGAACTCGTGATTTTTTCCCTGATGAAGAGACCAAGGGCTGGTAGTTATGGTTTGAATCTTGATGAACTTCGTGACTCTTCCAGGCTCCAAGCAATCTTGAAGCTTTGTCTTCTCATTGTCTGTAGCTACTAGAGGCCTGTTCATGCCAGGCAGGTTCCCCCAGAAGTATCTGGCTTGATGAGCAGCCGATACCGCACTTGCATCAATCTTGACAGGATTCGTCTCCAAGGGGAGAGAAATTGTTTTTTGGAATGCTTTCTCCATCGGAACCATGTTCTCAAATAACCAGAAGACTGGCCGATTCTCTCCTGTCTTAGGAAATACTTTATTGAGTAATCATGGAAAGTCAAAAAACTGTTGTCCACTGCCCCCATAAAGGCCTTTCTGGTGCGGGTTAACCACAGATAAATTATTACAAGGACTGCCACCAATTATCAGATCGAATTGTCCCCATTCTTAAATCTGTTAAATTAAATTTAAAATATTAAATTGAACCAAAATGTGATTAAAATGATAAGAAACTAAACTTAAATTCGCCAATATAGTATCCCAATCTTCGAGGGAAATTCCCGGACAATCAATTTGCCAAGCCTTTTGTCCTAGAGAACGTGTATTATTAAATCGTGTTTTAGGCTACGTCTACACGACGACATTTGTCGCGCGATAGGGCACAACTACACTTTTCTGCGACTGTTGTGTCGCAGTCGCAGCATGTTGCATGTTGCAGTGCGACACCATAGACTGCCATTATAAAAATTGTCGCGCGACATTAGTGCAACAAAATGTCGAGCGACCAATGTCGTCGTGTAGACGTAGCCTTAAGCAACACTTTATAAAGTTGAGAAATTTTAACCTTCTGTCCCATATTCCCTATAAATGAATAGACGAAGCGGGGAGATCGAGAAAACAATTACACAGGGCATGGGGGAGGAGGGGTCAAACATGGGGGCAGAGGAGGAGACGAAACAACTTATATTCGATGCTTCAAACTTCAAACCTGTTATCCAGGTCCCAGCCGACACCGAAGATCCAAGTAGGGGGGCAGCAGGAAGCAGCGGAGACTGAAACATCAGAAGAAGGGCGACCGCCCCGTCTGCGAGCGAGGCAGCAAGCAGACACCGCGAGACAAGAAGGTGAAGCGTGGCCAGGGTGCCAATGTTGGCACCACGGCCCTGCTTCAACATATGCAGCGTCACCATAAAATGGCCTGGGAGAAGCGTGGCTCCGATGTGGTGGTCCAGCCTGCCGCAGCAATCGCTGCATCATCCAGTAGCAGGCACCCGATTTCAGGCAGTCAAGGCTCCACCACCTCAGCCGAAGGGAGCTCTCTTTCCTTCCCATCATCTGCTGGTCCTGATGCTTCTACTCCTCCTCCTCCTACTTCTCGTCACTCATTCTGTCAGCAATCGATCACCGAAGCGATTGCCAAGAGACAACAGTATGCGTGCACTCATCCAACGGCGCAGAAGCTGAGCATGCTCCTGGCCAAGTTGCTGGTGCTGCAGTCCCTTCCTTTCTAAGTGGTGTACTCTGCACCTTTTAGAGAGCTGATGGCTTGTGCTGAGCCGAGGTAGAGAGTCCCAAGCTGTAATTTCTTTGCCAAAAAGGCAGTACCAGCCCTGCACACGTATGTAGAACAGAAGGTGGGCCAGTCCTTGAGCCTGTCGGTGTCTGCCAAAGTGCACGGCAGCGCCGACGTGTGGAGCTGTTACTACGGTCAGGGACAATACATGTCCTTTATGGCCCACTGAGTGTTTGTGGTTCCTGCAGAGCCACACCAGCAACTTGGCCAGGTGACGCCGCTTCCGCCTCCACGTTCTCACGCCATTGGTCCTGCGACAATGTCCGCCTCTGCCTCCTCATCCTCCACCGTTGCCTCAGCCTCCACTGCAGGGACAATTCACAGTTCCCCTCCAGCATACCACATGTCCAGAGCACGGCGGTGTCACGCTGTTCTGCACCTCGTTTGCTCCACAGACAGGATCCATTTTTGGTGGTTATTGTTCTGACGAATCAGAGGAAGGGCAAAATAACTTACTGCTCACACCCTCTCCACTCTATCGGGGGCTCTACTTGTATACGCCTTTAATAGAACAGGTTCTGTAGTCATCTATGTGGAATCAGCTGACGACGGTGTAAAAGGAGTGCACTTCTTCTTGATGCTAACATTGACCTGTAAGGCTGAGTTCATACTTAAGTTATTTGGTCAGTTTTGGCCCCGTGACTGCCCAAATAAGTGAAGTGTGCAGTGATTCTAAGAGCGAAGCCTGTAATCTGCATGTAATACGGACTCACAGTATTATTTCACTAACAAAGCAGACTCCTATGCGTGTTACTGCAAGGCACAGTGTTCTACACCACTATAAAGGCTCTCTGCAGCCAGGAAATAGCCATTTTTAAACGTAATTCTCTACAGATAAATTCGGATCGAACTGAATTTTTCCTAAAAAAATTGTCGAAAGGGCGAATATTTTTTTTTTAACATAGGTATTTTTACAGTTCAACAGCCAAGGACATATAGGGTTCAGTTCTGAGACAGTAGTTTCACCCAGGGCATGGTGTCTGAGGGGGGTCCAAAGATCCCCCTAACACATAAGAAGGTGTCAGCATTGTAAATGACACATGGTAGGTGGGAAGGGGGGGGGGGGGGGGGGGGGGGTTAGCTTGTTGCTGCAGAGTTTACATTTGGGCCCAAGAGCTTTAAAGCGGCTCTGTCACCAGGATCAACCCTAATAAACAAGACATACTGGCTGGTAGGGCTCATTATGCTGATTAAAACAATACCTTTCCTTTGTCTGTATTTCTGCATTTTATTTGTATGCAAATAAGAAGTTCGAGCAACGGGAGGTGGGCCTGAATCCTTTGAGCACTGCTTTGTAACAACCCCTGTGCTCTGCACGCCCCCTCCCTTTGATTGACAGGGCTAGACATGCTGAGGACAGAGCTGTGTCCTAGGATCTATATATCATATACACTATGTGCTATAGCTTGACCACATTGAGATATGCCCAGAAAGCTAGTTATATGTGTTTGCTTATCAGTAATATGTGTTAGCTTATAAGCATAGAAAGAAACAAGCATCACTATGTGGTAATACTATAGCTTTCACAAACACAGAAATATAGTGGCAAATCTGGGGGAGCTGCTCAACCCCTAACACTGTAGCGTGTTTTTCATTGGGGGAGCAGCCCCACCGCATGTGGACCGCAGCAAACGACTATCCCCAGCAAAAAAATTGCATACGGTGGAGGATGTCGGCGCGGTCCACATGCACCACAAAGGCATCCTACACAAAACGGAGCATTGTGTGGATGAAAACCTTTCTTTTGTCTGTGTGCTTAACAGCTACAGAGAAACAATACTATAGCTTTGTAATAAGTGCATGGTTTTGTATGTAGACATCCTGGGAGAGACTTACATAAACATTTTTTTCTGTTATTTTTTTCTCTCATTTAACCTATAATAAAAGGTTATACTATAATAAATAATATATAATCATATAACAATAAAAGACCTTATTATAATGAGAATAGTACAGTCGTGGCCAAAAGTTTTGAGAATGACACAAATATTAGTTTTCACAAAGTTTGCTGCTAAACTGCTTTTAGATCTTTGTTTCAGTTGTTTCTGTGATGTAGTGAAATATAATTACACGCACTTCATACGTTTCAAAGGCTTTTATCGACAATTACATGACATTTATGCAAAGAGTCAGTATTTGCAGTGTTGGCCCTTCTTTTTCAGGACCTCTGCAATTCGACTGGGCATGCTCTCAATCAACTTCTGGGCCAATTCCTGACTGATAGCAACCCATTCTTTCATAATCACTTCTTGGAGTTTGTCAGAATTAGTGGGTTTCTGTTTGTCCACCCGCCTCTTGAGGATTGACCACAAGTTCTCCATGGGATTAAGATCTGGGGAGTTTCCAGGCCATGGACCCAAAAGGTCAACGTTTTGGTCTCCGAGCCACTTAGTTATCACTTTTGCCTTATGGCGCGGTGCTCCATCGTGCTGGAAAATGCATTGTTCTTCACCAAACTGTTGTTGGATTGTTGAAAGAAGTTGCTGTTGAAGGGTGTTTTGGTACCATTCTTTATTCATGGCTGTGTTTTTGGGCAAAATTGTGAGTGAGCCCACTCCCTTGGATGAGAAGCAACCCCACACATGAATGGTCTCAAGATGCTTAACTGTTGGCATGACACAGGACTGATGGTAGCTCTCACCTTTTCTTCTCCGGACAAGCCTTTTTCTAGATGCCCCAAACAATCGTAAAGAGGCTTCATCAGAGAATATGACTTTGCCCCAGTCCTCAGCAGTCCATTCACCATACTTTCTGCAGAAGATCAATCTGTCCCTGATGTTTTTTTTTGGAGAGAAGTGGATTCTTTGCTGGCCTTCTTGACACCAGGCCATCTTCCAAAAGTCTTCGCTTCACTGTGCGTGCAGATGCGCTCACACCTGCCTGCTGCCATTCCTGAGCAAGCTCTGCACTGGTGGCACTCCGATCCCGCAGCTGAATCCTCTTTAGGAGACGATCCTGGCGCTTGGTGGACTTTCTTGGACGCCCTGAAGACTTCTTAACAAGAATTGAACCTCTTTCCTTGAAGTTCTTCATGATCCTATAAATTGTTGATTGAGGTGCAATCTTAGTAGCCACAATATCCTTGCCTGTGAAGCCATTTTTATGCAACGCAATGATGGCTGCACGCGTTTCTTTGCAGGTCACCATGGTTAACAATGGAAGAACAATGATTTCAAGCATCACCCTCCTTTTAACATGTCAAGTCTGCCATTTTAACCCAATCAGCCTGACAATGATCTCCAGCCTTGTGCTCGTCAACATTCTCACCTGAGTTAACAAGACGATTACTGAAATGATCTCAGCAGGTCCTTTAATTTTTTTGGGATTAAGTTAATTTCAATGGCAAATAAGGACTTTGCAATTCTTCTGATCACTCTTCATAACATTCTGGAGTATATGCAAATTGCTATTATAAAAACTTAAGCAGCAACTTTTCCAATTTCCAATATTTATCTAATTCTCAAAACTTTTGGCCACGACTGTATTTTGTTTTGCTTAGATAACTATTACTGGTTTATTCACAGGCACAATATATGATCATAAAGAAACCAACAATATTTATTAGTTTTTAAACCTAAAAACATTATTCTCAATATGATAGGGATATAGACTTTTATTACGGGTTAAATGTGGAAACAAAATATCTGAAGAAAAAAACCTGTCAGTTTCTCCCGGGATTCAAACCTAGGATCTCTACATGCAAAACTATACACTTACCACAAAGCTATAGCATTACCACATAGTGATGCATGTTTTTTCTGTGTTTATAAGCTAACACATATTAGTGGTGTCTTTCTAATCATATATTGTGCTTGTGAATAAAGCAGTAATAAGTATA
The DNA here is from genome assembly GCF_905171765.1 of Bufo bufo. NCBI lineage: Eukaryota > Metazoa > Chordata > Amphibia > Anura > Bufonidae > Bufo > Bufo bufo. Next base: position 124,996,443 of record NC_053389.1, read on the forward strand.
TAAGCTTTCTGAGCAGATCTCAGTGTGGTGAAGCTGTAGTACATAGTGTATATGACATGTAGCTAGGTTAGGACACAGCTCTGCTCTCAGAATGTCTAGCCCTGTCAATTAAAGGGAGGGGGGAGTGTGCAGAGCACAGGGGGTGTTACAAAGCAGTGCTGAAAGGATTCAGCCCGCCCCCTTGTGCTCAAATTTCTCATTTGCATATAAATAAAAATGCTGATTTCTCTGTAGCTGTTAAGCACACAGACAAAAGAAAGGTTTTTAATCAGCATGATAAGCCCTACCAGCCAGTATGTCTGGCTTAATAGGGTGACAGAGCCCCTTTGCTAAATCGTTCTCATAACCTGTGCTGCTATACTGTTGTTACCCACGTGGATTACAAATGACTTTGTGCCTTATGTGGATTACAGATACCGTTATTGCCTTATTTGGATTACAAATAATGACATTACTGTTCCCGTGGATTATCAAGGACTCTTGTTGCACTTAAAGTTACAGTTCGGTGCACTTTACCTCCCAACATTAAAGAAAAATGGACTCTAACGTGATTTCATTATTGCACTGAATGTTTGCACTGTGTTATTGTATTAAAAGTGTGCCTTATCTATTTTCACTACTCTTTACAGGTTCAACAACATTACAAGTATCTTGCCCATTGTGTGTATTCTTTTTCAGGTATCTCAATGTGATCCTATATGCATTTTTGTATGGATTATGGTCAGGTCATCAGATAGTCAGAACTGTGTTTCTTAGTTATTATGGACTGCCTCTGAGGACGTCTGGCACGTCACAAGCAGATCTAACATCGCTGTTGCTCATTATGGACTGCCTTTGAGGACGGTAAAATACTAATGGGAAAAGTCACAAGCAGATCTAACATCATGTAGGGTAACCCCCTGCTATTATGTATGGAGAGATTGGAGTACCTAGCCTCATCCTCCTAGTGTATATGTTGGAGGGCCTTGTGTTTGGCCAAGGTTATTTGAATCATAAGGCCTTGTGCACCGCCTTAAGGAAAATGTGTAGTTAGCTACCTGTGTAATCATCAAGGTGACCGTGTGAAAAGCTATATAGAGACCTTGGTGCTTGGAAGGGATTACAGGATGAAGCCACCCTTCTGTTTGCGGGCGTATCATGCCATGTGGAGGGATTACAGTACATGACACCCCCACGCTCCATATGTGACTATGGCCAAGTCGTGGAGTATTAAGCGCTTTTGTGCAGTAAGAGTTGAGTTGTACTTAATGAAGTGCAGTACGTTTATTGAGTGGTAGCCATCTTCTATGTTAGTTTTGTATGTCTGTATTTTCATGCAGCGCTTTGTATTGGTTCCAGGTACCCTAAAAGCATATTTATATTTACCCTAAGCACAAGCCGTGGGCAGCTTGGTTCTTAAGTGCCAGGGAATGTAATACCCCAGAGTGGCATTACTACCTTCTTGCGCCCCTCTACTATCTTCTATGGTTGCATTTACATCATCACGTGTATTTACCGTATTTTTAGCCCCATAAGACTCACTCCCCCCCCCAAAAAGTGGGGGGAAAATTCCCCTGCATCTTATGGGGCGAATGCTTCCATTTTACATCGCAGTCTGCGCTCTCCCCTGTTCCCCTGTATCCCCTGTATCCGTACAGCACTTACTAACAAGCTTCCATAGCAGGCAGAGCGGAAGGTAGCAGTAACGTCACTCACTGACGTCGCGCGCCTGCTCCTCCCACTTTATGAATGAAGCAGGCGGAGCAGGCACGCGACGTCAGTGAGTAACGTTACTGCTGCCAGCCGCTCTGACTGCTATGGAAGCTTGTTAGTAAGTGCTGTACTGATACAGGGGATACAGGGGAACAGGGGAGAGCACAGCTTTAGTTAAACTTATTAACAGGTTAAGGATTACGGTCTAGAAATACTTCGGTGAGCAGAGGGTCGGTGTATTAGGGGACACTGTTATCAGGGGGATCTGTGGATGACACATATAAAACAGTGCCATCCACAGATCCCCCATAAACAGTGCCATCCACAGATCCCCCATAACAGTGCAATCCACAGATCCCCCATAACAGTGCCATCCACAGATCCCCCATAACAGTGCCATCCACAGATACTCCATAACAGTGCCATCCACAGATCCCCAACATGACAGTGCATCATCCACAGATCCCCCATAATAGTGTCATGCACAGACCACCATTTTTTTTCTTATTTTCCTCCTCAAAAACCTAGGTGCATTTTATAGGCCGGTGCGTCTTATAGGGCGAAAAATACGGTAGTCCAGATCCTGCAAAATGTGTATTTATAGTTCCTTGCAAATGTTATGTTAAAGTGTAATGTGCAAGGTTCACCAGTAGATGGTGACGAGGCAGAGCTAGTTTGCCTAGGATGGAACCTTCTGTCCATTCTAGCCCTTTGTAGAGAGGGAGGAGTTTTAGCTAGTGAGTCAGTTCAGAGTAGCCCCTGTATGAGGAAGGCAACAGGCCCTCGTCCCTGTTGGACAAGCCTTGCTAAGGCCAGCCAGCAGAGCACTGTTTGCTCTGCTGGAACTAGAGCTAAGAGCCTCAAAAGCCAGGAAGAAAGTTCCCTGGATAAAGACAAAGATACAGATGAAGATAAAGACAGACCAGACTACAGAAAGCTAAGTTCAGCAGAAAGGAAAAGTTTCTATTTAATCCTGATAGCACAGCAAAGCTAAAGAGAGTGACAGATGTAGCAGGCCCGAATGTGTTTGCCTACCAGAATTTATGCCAAAACCTGATGGTCACCAAGACAAAGTTGAAAGATTGTTCCCTGATGCATGTTTACTCAAGTAAAGCTGTTTTCAACTTTAATACAAGTCTGGACTCCAATCATTTCTAAAAATACCTCAACTATTCCCCCTGTTTGCACTGCTTCCATGTAGGGGCACCGTGACATGTGCACAGCCACAACACTTAAAGGGACATCTTAGGCAACCCTTACACCACTCTGGCATTCCTACACCTGGGTTCCATCACTACCATCTACCTAGGGGGACTCCGCCCCTCATTGCTGAAATGCAACTGGTGTCACAACAAAAACACTCATATCAATTTAAAGGGACCCCTTGGCCAACATCTCATCCGTGGTTGCTGCATATGTTCATTCGGCAAGAAGATAGAATATGTCTGAAAAATGTGGAAGGCACACAGGCCACATCCGTATTTTGCAGATTTGTGGATATGGTTGTGTGCATGAGGCCTAACAAAAAAAAAAAATAGTAAAAAAACGAGAGACAATCTAATGCAATTGTCCAAGCCTCCAGAACATATACCAAAACACCAGAGGCAGGGCTGTAGCTATAGGAAGTGTGGAAGGAAGTGGCCCCTCTGAAACATAAAACAACACCGCTCAGGGGCGTAGCCATAGGGGGTGCAGAGGTAGCAGTCGCTACCGGGCCCAGGAGCCTGAGGGGGCCCAAAAACCCTTGTGCCACATAAGACACTTGCATTATAGAAAGTGCATGCTGGTTAATTTACACCTCTGGCTGGAGGGAAGATGTTAGGTCAAGAATTTGGCATGAGGGGGGTGCCCTTTCAATGTTTGCCTCTGGCAGCAGGAAGGCTATGTGCTCCCCTGCTCTTGCCAACAATGACTAAGGGAATGGGGGCCCAAGCTGATTTCTTGCACCAGGGCCCGTGAGCCTTTAGCTACGCCCCTGACACCGCTATAATATATGGTACTGTAGACAGGAGCCCTGATACACATTTTCATTGGAACCTAGAAGCTTCACGTTACACCTCTGACCAGAGAGAAATTGGTAGCCAAACGTTTCCTATGTGTTCAACTTTGTGTCTAGTGCCATCAGCTGCCAGGAACCTCTTCAAGACAAGTAGAAAAAAGTTGCATGTCACAAATTTTCCATAAGTTGTATCCGGCTCAGGCACTAAAAAACCAAGACACAGCCGAGATCTCTTGAGCCTTAGGTGTTACATATAAACTATATAGCTGGAACTCACAATTAATACTGTCACTTTATACAACCTATAAAGTTTTTTCCTTCTCTTTCTCTATATAGCAGGGGGGTATATCAAGACCATGTGGAGTCAACTTATTACACATGATCCTCACAATCTACCTGCTATACAACATCATTACAATATTACATTCTATTGTCAGATAGTGGGATTGCCAGCTATACCATTTTTTATGTGATTCTCATATTTTATTTATTTTTTGCTGTCGTGACGGATAGCCAGCCCCCAGCAAACCGAACCTATGTAGTTCTGGTTTTGATCCTGGTGAGCCACTAATCGTATATATAGCATTGCCCAAAAAATGTGAATCCAGCATCAATATATTATCCATTGTTCCATTTACTTGACCCTAAAATTACAGAAGAGCTCCATAAGGTTCCCGTAACGCATAAAATAAATGCAGTCCAACAGGTGTTTTAACATCGCATCTCTTTAAACAAGTCATGGAATACCATTGGAATGGCTGGAAATATGGATTCCACTTCTAAAAAGTTAATGGGCCAACATTACGAGGTAGCCTGACTTCCATCTGGAAGATTTAGAGAGCTTAGATGTAGGCTCTGCACATACCAGCACTGGATTGGCTTCCCTAAAGTGTGATAGATCTCGCTTGTCTTTTGCTGAAATGTGCTTGTTTTTCAAACCGAGCGCCGGGGTTATTAGCATGATGATATTTGTGCCACAAGGAATTAGTCAAGTTCCGAGTGGCTGAGCAGTCGTTTTAGAACGTCTGGTTCAATGTGCTTTAACTGGCCTTTTCCAGCAATAAAAACTAAACAGATAATCAATATTTATATGAGCTTTCCGATGATGTCGCCCTATTGCTTCTCTCTGTTTCATTGGAAATTTAATAGCATAATTCCAGCCAGAACGATATTAGTAATATGGAGTAGTGAGAGGCTGAGAGATCAGGGGAGGCACTTTACTTCTTATTCTTCAGGGCAGAATTCTAAGAAATAAAATAGTCTGTGCCTGATGACCAAATTGTGTCAAGCTCTCTTCCCGGGAATTGTGAAATTACGGCCGTTGCTTGCTGATGATAATCACGTGCCTTAGTCCTCAAGCAATTTGATTCACATGTTCCAGATGAGACTATAACACTGTTTATCCTGAGCTTCCAACTTCATAAATATATTAAAGAGTTATCCCATGATTAAAATAAAAAATGAAACTCAGACCTCATTTAGTACCTGACAATCTCTTTCTAACACAGCTAGAACCAGCCCTGTACCTCACATGCAGGACCGGCCTTTGGGGTGCGCGAGCTGTGCGGCCGACCAGGGCGCCATGGCGACAGGGGCGCCCGGCGGCCGACACAGCTCGCAGTCGGTCTCTTACAGCAGGCCGGCCCGAGATTGTGTGAGGCGAGCCTGGCGAGCTGAGCCGCTGCAGCTGCCAGGACAGGTTCTGGAGCGTGGAGGAGGAGCTTAGGGCCGCAGCCGCAGCGTCCAAGTGCTGCGCCTTCACAGAGAGCCGCGGAAGGATCCGCTCAATGTGTGAGGGCGGCGGCAGGTGCTCTGCAGACAGGGAGGGAGCAGAAGACTTCAAATAGTGAGTACCTGTTCTTATTGGTTTTTTTTTGTCTTTTTTTTACCAAATATCTTTCATTAAATGGGGGCAGGGTGTAATTAAGGGGAGCAGGGGACTGGATAAGGGTGACAGACACTGGGTATGATTAAGTGGGCAGGGGACTGGATAAGAGTGACAGACACTGGGTATGATTAAGGGGGCAGGGGACTGGATAAGGGTGACACTGTGTATGATTAAGGGGCAGGGGACTGGCTTTGGTTGACACTGGTTATGATTAAGGGGGGCAGGGGACTGGGTAAAGGTGGCAGGGTATGATTAAGGGGGGCAGGAGACTGGCTATGGGTGACACTGGGTATGATTAAGGGGGTCAGGGTCTAATTGAGGGGGCAGGGGACTGGGTAAGGGTGACACTGGGTATGATTAAGAAGGGCAGGGGACTGGGTAAAGGTGACAGGGTATGATTAAGGGGGCAGGAGACTGGCTATGGGTGACACTGGGTATGATTGTACTTGTTTGCACTTGCACTTAAATTATCTGTAATAAAAAAAAGCTGATTAGCTCGCACAGGGCGCCTGAACATCTAATGCCAGCCCTGTACCTCACATGGATCCAGAGATCTCCCCATTAATTGCTCTGCTAAATTTATATCAAGTTGACAGCTCAAGGGGAGTGTCTCTTCTGCTGCAGCTAAGGAGGCGTGTCCATGTTCTCCCTATTACAGCTCAGGAGGCAGTTGAAGGATGAAACTGAGCATGTGCGGCCTTCTTAGTGAGCTGGACAAAGAAATAAGAAAAAGAAAAAACAGCAGGTGGCGCTATACAGATACATTTTATTGAATAACTCAGTGGCTATGCAAATTTTTTAATGACATGCAATTACAAAAGTATTTGGATCCAGGTGCTGGCTTCAAAACTGTAGAATATTGTTCGTAGGACAACCCGTTTTAAATGTATTGCATCAGAACTGCACTGTGTTTTGGCACTAAGGGGGCATGACTACTGGAAATAATTGGTGAAAAGGGGGCACTAAGAGGAATATATACTGTGTGGAAGCACTAAATGAGAATTCTATGGGGGGGGGGGGGCACTAATGTGTAATAACTACTGTTTGGGGGCCTATGGGGGCATAAAGGGCCCCAGCAGCATACTGTAAAGTAAACTCTTGATGACTCTTCCTGTCTAGAGCTAGTAAGAGTTTTGTTTTCATATTTATACATGACAGAGTGGGGGTGGAGGTTTGTATGGCGAGCATGGGCGGTTGCGGGGAAGTTGCTTAGGGGAAGGGGGACCTTTCAAATATTTGCTAAGGGGCCTAACCTTTTCTAGCTATGCCCCTGTAGCAACTAGTCTGCAACAGCGTATTGCCACTACGGGGAAGTCATATAGCTTGTGAGAACACAAGTCTGGGAGATAATAAAGGAAAAATGAAGGAATACATAGGGGAATAGATGAAAACAAAAGGGCACCTCTAAAGTAGTATTGTTATAATGCTGAGTAGACAGTTAGACTCACAAATAGGAATGCTGCTATAGTCCATGCTACAATACATGACACAACTCAGTAGGCAAATAGAGTCAACTGGACTCTGATAGGGTAACAACTACCATCTCCAGTGGTACACACCTTTGCGGGGATGGCATCTTAATCAAATGTGACCATCAATGGAAATTTTTTTATTTTGGTGTGCTGCTGTGTGGATCTTCCATAAACGGTGGTTGATACCAGATTAAAAAATGTAGCTGTGATGCGAACTGGTTTCCAGTGCCAAAATTCATAGCCTCCATATTTTATGCTTTTATGTGGTTTTCATTGTGCACTCGCCGGATTTGGGGTGGCCCCAATGCTACACTGGGTCCCGTGGACACAGTCGAGGTGTCAGCATGTGTTGCTGATCTCCAGAAGGGATGGTAAGGCGTAGTGCACCCCAATGGGAAATAATTCCAGAGAGTCAGGGTCTACAGTTGACCAGTGTGCTTTTTTACTGGAGGATTTCGGGTAAAAAACAATACAGACGAGGCTTAGGGCTGGCTTCTCCAGTTTCCTCCTTGGCAGAAGAAGGGTTTGAGTCTAAGGAAAGGCCTGAAGTAGCTGTCTCTCTCTATCTCTCAGAAGGCTGGTACCCTGGCCAAAGGCTGGAGGCCCACGGTCTGTAGCTCAGTAGTCCCGGTGGCTCCTTGGTCACAGGGCTGGTGACCCATGGTCTGTGGCTCAGCGTCACCATCTCAGCATCTTCTTCTGGTCACTCATGCAGGCTGGCATGAGTCTTCCCCTCCAAGCACTGGTCCCTAACTGCAGAATACTACGGGCTCTGACTGCTCTTTTTATATACCATTTCTAACTAGACAGGAACCTTCTAGTGGGAGGGGTGGAGTGGAGAAAATCAGCACAAACAATTACAAAGTTACCACTCCCATCTGGCATAGACTTACATTAGACCATCAATTATAATCAATGGCAATGACACAGCAGTTTTTCCAGACAAAAACAAGTTTCCAGACATAACAACAGAGCTAAAACAGACACTCAAAAGGTCAGTCTGTTTGATTTTTGGTGGTAAACAAGTCTGGCTTTTTCCCTCCAAAACATGATCTTCTTTAAACTTCATGGGAGCTGTTGAAAATTACCAGCTTCCTATTCAAAGTCCCAAAAGTCTCTCAGTATTCCCTAATCCTTTCCACGGAGCCTTGCAACAAACAGTGAAAGTTAACCCTTTCAAGAGAAATAAAGTAACAGGGGAAAATGCCCACAAATGTCCAGACTTGACAGTACCCCTACTCCAGGTCACTACAATTGCAATAAACCAGTGGACATCAAAGCAACATTTTTATAATTTGGTTTCATCCAACGTTTATGGAAGATGCATACAGCAGCACTCCGAAAAAGAAGATATTTTCCACTGATGGGAGATGATAAATAGTATTGCTCTGCAGACCTCATATCAGAAGCAGGAGCAGGAGAGCAGATTGAAGAGTGGACTGGGAAGCTGCTGCTAGAAACAAAGCCAGCAACATTCCTATGTGAAGTGGCTAGCAAGTGAAAGTGGTAGTAGTCATAGGGTAGAACACCTCAGGGCATAGATAGAGTCAAGGAGCTGCTGAGTATCGTATATGAATTGAAGACTAAGCTAGCTCAGGTGTCCTGGAAGCAGCCAAGGCCTGTACAAAAGTGAGGCCAGTGACCAAGACCAGCCAGCCTGCTGTCTGTTGGCAACTCTGTACGAGACCACTCTAAATAAACCAATGTCATAGTGTTGATGCCGAGGGAGTTAAGTGTGATGCAAGCAAGAAAGAGAGTGAGTTGTTAAAGGGTTGTGTTATATTTGCTGGTTGCCACTTAAAGGGAACCTGTCACCATGATTTTGTGCATAGAGCTGGGGACATGGGCTGCTAGATGGCCGCTAGCACATCTGCAATACCCAGTCCCCACAGCTCTCTGCGCTTTTATTGTGTTAAAAAACTGTTTTGATCAATATGCAAATGACCTGATATGTGTCCTGTGTCCAGAGATGAGTCCAGCGGAAAGGAGCCCAGCACCGCCCCTCGCCCTCCGAATCTCCTCCTTGCTGGCTGACGTCACAGAGCTGGAGCCAGCGCATGCGTAGTTCGTTCCCTGTGCTGATGCCAGCACAGGGAATGAACATGATGCCGACACTACGCATGCGCTAGCTCGCACATCGCGAGATTTCGGCGCTCCAGCTCTGTGACGTCAGCCAGCAAGGAGGAGATTCGGAGGACGCTGGGCGGTGCTGGGCTCCTTTCCGCTGGACTCATCTCTGGACACAGGACACATATCAGGTTCATTTGCATATTGATCAAAACTGTTTTTTAACACAATAAAAGCGCAGAGAGCTGTGGGGACTGGGTATTGCAGATGTGCTAGCGGCCATCTCTATGCACAAAATCCTGGTGACAGGTTTCCTTTAAAGAGATAGAGTATCTAATTAACCTGTTGCCTCTAACTAAGCCTGTGCACTTACTGAGACATTGTAACCACCAAGCTTGTTGCCCCAGGAAAGACCAGTAAAGTTCACCTTGTTTTAGTTACTAAACAAGTCTGACCCACTTACAATCCCTAAGCATGGATATTTTCCTCTACTGAAGTGCCACCTCATTTTCTCTTCTCTTGTAGTCACATGAAGTGCAGCTGCAGAAAGAGCTTCTGTTGTGCGTGTCACTTGTGCTCTGGTTATTAATCCAATGCTGCGTTCTAATCTGATCCCACTGGTTTAACACAGCGGTTACAGTAAAACATATGAATCATGAAGAGACCAAAGACCTTTAGAAAGAAAACAAAGACAGTTTGCTCCTTTGAGGTTGCTTGTGAGCTCTTTGAAAACACAGTTTTCAAAATCCTCCATAATTCTCCACATAGATCACTGTCTGACAAGGAATAACAAAGATTTCCCTCAGGATCCTATCTTGGTGATTGAAAATGTCATTGCAAAATTAAATTGATATATCAAGTCGTAATAGCTAAAATTTTTACAACTCTGTTATTTTCACGTCAGCAGGTGAGAAATCGGGAAGAAAAGATGGGAAAGAAATGAAAAGAATTCATATAGTTCAATTAAAGAAAAAAAACTGGTGACATTAAAGAGGTAAGAATCGAAAACCAGAAGCTTTTATCAAATAAAGTAAGCATTATGCAACTAATTAGATCAATAGTAGCTGGAGGATACTGATATGGACAAGGCTGAAAATCAAAGAACGTGATGTGTTTATGTAGTATAAGGGGAATCTGTCATTACTTCTTTAAATTTATTAATTATAACATTAAGTTAATATACTCCATTGCCACCACTAGATTGAGCTTGCTTTATATGTTTATATTGCCCCCATTGCCTTCAATTGGACTTGTATAAATCTGCAGAACTCCCACTTGTGGTTGCTGAAGGCAGTTAGAATATTATCATGTATCTGCTCACACTAGATTTGAAAGGTCATATGTTTTAATTCGCTAGTTTATTAGAGCTAGGCATGTATACCTGAGTTAGACTGTCAATGATTGCCAAAAGATCTGCAATTACCTTATAATAACAGCTTTCATTAATGTCCTCTGTCCATTTCCACTGCTCCCTTAAAAGACCGTTGCTATGGCTCATCTGTCTATGGCTAGGAAGACAGAGGGGCGGTCCTTCACACTGCATGCCTGCATTAGGCTTCAGAGTGAGGAGGCGTGTCTCTAAGTAATCCAATTTGATTGGCTGGCAGGAGGCTGTTGGCTACAGCAAGTTTGTATGTGACCTAAGGGAATGCAGTTTTGGCCTCAGAGAACTGGCAGAGGAGCTATCTTGAGAATATCCTCATAATGTAGGACTAAAAACAGCCGTAACTAAGGGGGAAACTCAAGGAATACAGTGGTAAGTGAAGAAACTAAAGATTGCTTTATGCATAATGCTGCAGCAGCAGTAACATATGCTAAAATTGATTTTGAATGAAAATATGACAGTTATCCTTTAAGGTTTACATGGGACATTTGGTTTCCAGAGTATTATCACATATTTGCCGACATTATTTATGTTAGGGACTCTGCTGACACATTATGTGAGACACTCTACTAGAAGTACTTTTTATGTGGCACTCTCTACTAGAAGTTTAGTTTATGTAGGACTCTCTACTAGAAGTATTGTTTATGTGGGACTCACTACTAGAAGTATTGTTTATGTGGGACTCTCTACTAGAGTTGAGCGAACACCTGGATGTTCGGGTTCGAGAAGTTCGGCCGAACTTCCCGGAAATGTTCGGGTTCGGGATCCGAACCCGATCCGAACTTCGTCCCGAACCCGAACCCCATTGAAGTCAATGGGGACCCGAACTTTTGGGCACTAAAAAGGCTGTAAAACAGCCCAGGAAAGAGCTAGAGGGCTGCAAAAGGAAGCAACATGTAGGTAAATCCCCTGCAAACATATGTGGATAGGGAAATGAATTAAAATTAAAATAAAAAAAATAAAAATGAACCAATATCAATTGGACAGAGGTCCCATAGCAGAGAATCTGGCTTCACGTCAGCAGAGAATCAGTCTCTTCATGCCATAGCAAAGAATCTGGCTTCATGTCAGCAGAGAATCAGTCTCTTCATGCCATAGCAGAGAATCTGGCTTCATGTCAGCGCAGAATCAGTCTTCATGTCATAGCAGAGAATCAGGCTTCACGTCACCCACCACTGGAACAGGCCACTGTCACACATTTAGGCCCAGGCACCCAGGCAGAGGAGAGGTCCCGTAACAGAGAATCTGGCCTTATGTCAGCGCAGAATCTGTCTTCATGTCATAGCAGAGAATCAGGCTTCACGTCACCCACCACTGGAACAGGCCACTGTCACACATTTAGGCCCCGGCACCCAGACAGAGGAGAGCGGTCCCGTAACAGAGAATCTGGCCTTATGTCAGCGCAGAATCTGTCTTCATGTCATAGCAGAGAATCAGGCTTCACGTCACCCACCACTGGAACAGGCCACTGTCACACATTTAGGCCCAGGCACCCAGGCAGAGGAGAGAGGTCCCGTAACAGAGAATCTGGCCTTATGTCAGCGCAGAATCTGTCTTCATGTCATAGCAGAGAATCAGGCTTCACGTCACCCACCACTGGAACAGGCCACTGTCACACATTTAGGCCCCGGCACCCAGACAGAGGAGAGCGGTCCCGTAACAGAGAATCTGGCCTTATGTCAGCGCAGAATCTGTCTTCATGTCATAGCAGAGAATCAGGCTTCACGTCACCCACCACTGGAACAGGCCACTGTCACACATTTATGCCCAGGCACCCAGGCAGAGGAGAGAGGTCCCGTAACAGAGAATCTGGCCTTATGTCAGCGCAGAATCTGTATTCATGTCATAGCAGAGAATCAGGCTTCACGTCACCCACCACTGGAACAGGCCACTGTCACACATTTAAACCCAGGCACCCAGGCAGAGGAGAGAGGTCCCGTAACAGAGAATGTGGCCTTATGTCAGCGCAGAATCTGTCTTCATGTCATAGCAGAGAATCAGGCTTCACGTCACCCACCACTGGAACAGGCCACTGTCACACATTTAGGCCCAGGCACCCAGGCAGAGGAGAGAGGTCCCGTAACAGAGAATCTGGCCTTATGTCAGTGCAGAATCTGTATTCATGTCATAGCAGAGAATCAGGCTTCACGTCACCCACCACTGGAAAAGGCCACTGTCACACATTTAGGCCCCGGCACCCAGACAGAGGAGAGCGGTCCCGTAACAGAGAATCTGGCCTTATGTCAGCGCAGAATCTGTCTTCATGTCATAGCAGAGAATCAGGCTTCACGTCACCCACCACTGGAACAGGCCACTGTCACACATTTAGGCCCCGGCACCCAGACAGAGGAGAGCGGTCCCGTAACAGAGAATCTGGCCTTATGTCAGCGCAGAATCTGTCTTCATGTCATAGCAGAGAATCAGGCTTCACGTCACCCACCACTGGAACAGGCCACTGTCACACATTTAGGCCCAGGCACCCAGGCAGAGGAGAGAGGTCCCGTAACAGAGAATCTGGCCTTATGTCAGCGCAGAATCTGTATTCATGTCATAGCAGAGAATCAGGCTTCACGTCACCCACCACTGGAACAGGCCACTGTCACACATTTAGGCCCCGGCACCCAGACAGAGGAGAGGTTCATTCAACTTTGGGTTGCCCCGCAATATAATGGTAAAATGAAATTAAAAATAGTATTGAATGAGGAAGTGCCCTGGAGTAGAATAATATATTGTTAAGGGGAGGTAGTTAATATCTAATCTGCACAAGGGATGGACAGGTCCTGTGGGATCCATGCCTGGTTCATTTTTATGAACGACAGCTTGTCCACATTGGCTGTAGACAGGCGGCTGCGTTTGTCTGTAATGACGCCCCCTGCCGTGCTGAATACATGTTCAGACAAAACGCTGGCCGCCGGGCAGGCCAGCACCTCCAAGGCATAAAAGGCTAGCTCTGGCGACGTGGACAATTTGGAGACCCAGAAGTTGAATGGGGCCGAACCATCAGTCAGTACGTGGAGGGGTGTGCACAGGTACTGTTCCACCATGTTAGTGAAATGTTGCCTCCTGCTAACACGTTCCGTATCAGGTGGTGGTGCACTTAGCTGTGGCGTGTTGACAAAACTTTTCCACATCTCTGCCATGCTAACCCTGCCCTCAGAGGAGCTGGGCGTGACACAGCTGCGTTGGCGACCTCTTGCTCCTCCTCTGCCTTCGCCTTGGGCTTCCACTGGTTCCCCTGTGACATTTGGGAATGCTCTCAGTAGCGCGTCTACCAACGTGCGCTTGTACTCGCGCATATTCCTATCACGCTCCAGTGTAGGAAGTAAGGTGGGCACATTGTCTTTGTACCGGGGATCCAGAAGGGTGGCAACCCAGTAGTCCGCACACGTTAAAATGTGGGCAACTCTGCTGTCGTTGCGCAGGCACTGCAGCATGTAGTCGCTCATGTGTGCCAGGCTGCCCAGAGGTAAGGACAAGCTGTCCTCTGTGGGAGGCGTATCGTCATCGTCCTGTGTTTCCCCCCAGCCACGCACCAGTGATGGGCCCGAGCTGCTTTGGGTGCCACCCCGCTGTGAACATGCTTCATCCTCATCCTCCTCCACCTCCTCCTCATCCTCGTCCTCCTCGTCCTCCAGTAGTGGGCCCTCTCTGGCCACATTTGTACCTGGCCTCTGGTGTTGCAAAAAACCTCCCTCTGAGTCACTTCGAAGAGACTGGCCTGAAAGTGCTAAAAATGACCCCTCTTCCTCCTCTTCCTCCTGGGCCACCTCCTCTTCCATCATCGCCCTAAGTGTTTTCTCAAGGAGACATAGAAGTGGTATTGTAACGCTGATAACGGCGTCATCGCCACTGGCCATGTTGGTGGAGTACTCGAAACAGCGCAACAGGGCACACAGGTCTCGCATGGAGGCCCAGTCATTGGTGGTGAAGTGGGTCTGATCCACAGTGCGACTGACCCGTGCGTGCTGCAGCTGAAACTCCACTATGGCCTGCTGCTGCTCGCACAGTCTGTCCAGCATATGCAAGGTGGAGTTCCACCTGGTGGGCACGTCGCATATGAGGCGGTGAGCGGGAAGGCCGAAGTTACGCTGTAGCGCAGACAGGCGAGCAGCGGCAGGGTGTGAACGCCGGAAGCGCGAACAGACGGCCCGCACTTTATGCAGCGGCTCTGACATGTCGGGGTAGTTGCGAATGAACTTCTGCACCACCAAATTCAGCACATGCGCTAGGCAAGGGATGTGCGTCAAACCGGCTAGTCCCAGAGCTGCAACGAGATTTCGCCCATTATCGCACACCACCAGGCCGGGCTTGAGGCTCACCGGCAGCAACCACTCGTCGGTCTGTTGTTCTATACCCCGCCACAACTCCTGTGCGGTGTGGGGCCTGTCCCCCAAACATATGAGTTTCAGAATGGCCTGCTGACGTTTACCCCGTGCTGTGCTGAAGTTGGTGGTGAAGGTGTGTGGCTGACTGGATGAGCAGGTGGAAGAAGAGGAGGAGGAAGCTGAGTAGGAGGAGGAGGAGACAGGAGGCAAAGAATGTTGCCCTGCGATCCTTGGCGGCGGAAGGACGTGCGCCAAACAGCTCTCCGCCTGGGGCCCAGCCGCCACTACATTTACCCAGTGTGCAGTTAGGGAGATATAGCGTCCCTGGCCGTGCTTACTGGTCCACGTATCTGTGGTTAGGTGGACCTTGCCACAGATGGCGTTGCGCAGTGCACACTTGATTTTATCGGACACTTGTTTGTGCAGGGAAGGCACGGCTCTCTTGGAGAAGTAGTGGCGGCTGGGAACAACATACTGTGGGACAGCAAGTGACATGAGCTGTTTGAAGCTGTGTGTGTCCACCAGCCTAAATGACAGCATTTCATAGGCCAGTAGTTTAGAAATGCTGGCATTCAGGGCCAGGGATCGAGGGTGGCTAGGTGGGAATTTACGCTTTCTCTCAAATGTTTGTGAGATGGAGAGCTGAGCGCTGCCGTGTGACATGGTTGAGATGCTTGGTGACGCAGGTGGTGGTGTTGGTGGTACATCCCATGTTTGCTGGGCGGCAGGTGCCAACGTTCCTCCAGAGGCGGAGGAAGAGGCCGAGGCGGCGGCAGCAACAGCAGAAGAGGCCGAGGCGGCGGCAGCAGCAGAAGAGGCCGAGGCGGCAGCAGCAGAAGAGGTAGCAGGGGGAGCCTGAGTGACTTCCTTGTTTTTAAGGTGTTTACTCCACTGCAGTTCATGCTTTGCATGCAGGTGCCTGGTCATGCAGGTTGTGCTAAGGTTCAGAACGTTAATGCCTCGCTTCAGGCTCTGATGGCACAGCGTGCAAACCACTCGGGTCTTGTCGTCAGCACATTGTTTGAAGAAGTGCCATGTCAGGGAACTCCTTGAAGCTGCCTTTGGGGTGCTCGGTCCCAGATGGCGGCGGTCAGTAGCAGGCGGAGTCTCTTGGCGGCGGGTGTTCTGATTTTGCCCACTGCTCCCTCTTTTGCTACGCTGTTGGCTCGGTCTCACCACTGCCTCTTCCTCCGAACTGTGAAAGTCAGTGGCACGACCTTCATTCCATGTGGGGTCTAGGACCTCATCGTCCCCTGCATCGTCTTCCACCCAGTCTTGATCGCTGACCTCCTGTTCAGTCTGCACACTGCAGAAAGACGCAGCAGTTGGCACCTGTGTTTCGTCATCATCAGAGACGTGCTGAGGTGGTATTCCCATGTCCTCATCATCAGGAAAAATAAGTGGTTGTGCGTTAGTGCATTCTATCTCTTCCACCCCTGGGGAAGGGCTAGGTGGATGCCCTTGGGAAACCCTGGCAGCAGAGTCTTCAAACAGCATAAGAGACTGCTGCATAACTTGAGGCTCAGACAGTTTCCCTGATATGCATGGGGGTGATGTGACAGACCGATGGGCTTGGTTTTCATGCGCCATCTGTGCGCTTTCTGCAGAAGACTGGGTGGGAGATAATGTGAACGTGCTGGATCCACTGTCGGCCACCCAATTGACTAATGCCTGTACCTGCTCAGGCCTTACCATCCTTAGAACGGCATTGGGCCCCACCAAATATCGCTGTAAATTCTGCTGGCTACTGGGACCTGAGGTAGTTGGTTCACTAGGACGTGTGGCTGTGGCAGAACGGCCACGTCCTCTCCCAGCACCAGAGGGTCCACTAACACCACCACGACCATGTCCACGTCCGCGTCCGCGTCCCTTATTAGATGTTTTCCTCATTGTTCCCCTTCACCACAATTTTGAGAATGGCAAATTTGGGAATGCTTTTTCAACCCAGAAAAAAAAGTGTGCTTTTACGGTCACTACAAATAACTTGACCAGCTAAAACAGTGCAGATTTGGTTGAATAGAGATGTGAGACCTGTTTTTTTTTGCGCTGTGTGACAGGTATAGGTTTAATCACAGAATCACACTTCTATCAGCACGCTAGCGTGTGTCTTAGGTTTTTCTGAATGACACTATCAATACCTTCAATGTAAGATTTTCTTTTTGGGATAGATTTCAAGTAGGCCTCAAATACCAGAAACTAGTTATTTTGAGAATGGCAAATTTGGGAATGCTTTTTCAACCCAGAAAAAAAAGTGTGCTTTTACGGTCAATACAAATAACTTGACCAGCTAAAACAGTACAGATTTGGTTGAATAGAAATGTCAGGTCTATTTTTTAGGCGCTGGGTGACAGGCTCAACTTGCCCCTGATGTAATATATGGCCAAAAAATAACCACACTGTTGATGGTTAAATGCACTTGGGTGACACAGGCTCAGCCTGCACCAGATGTAGTATATGGCCAAAAAATATTCAGACTGTTGATGGTTAAATGCACTTGGGTGACACAGGCTCAGCCTGCAGCTGATGTAGGATATAGCACAAAATAACCACACTATCGATGGTTAAATACACTTGGGTGACACAGGCTCAGCCTGCAGCTGATGTAGTATATGGCCAAAAAATAATCAGACTGTTGATGGTTAAATGCACTTGGGTGACACAGGCTCAGCCTGCAGCTGATGTAGTATATGGCCAAAAAATAACCAGACTGTTGATGGTTAAATGCACTTCGGTGACACAGGCACAGCCTGCAGCTGATGTAGGATATAGCACAAAATAACCACACTATCGATGGTTAAATACACTTGGTGATAGCTCGTGCTGGCGCACCACAAGTCACAAAATGGCCGCCGATCACCCCAGAAAAAAAGTGATCTAAAAACGCTCTGGGCAGCCTCAAAAAAGTGAGCAAGTCAATAATAGCACTTCAATGATCCACAGCTGCAGATCGATCACAGAATGAAGTCTTTTGGAGGAGTTAATCTGCCTAATCTCGCCCTAACGTCGCAGCTGCAACCTCTCCCTATACTGATCATAGCAGAGTGACGTGCGGCGCTACGTGACTCCAGCTTAAATAGAGGCTGGGTCACATGGTGCACTGGCCAATCACAGCCATGCCAATAGTAGGCATGGCTGTGATGGCCTCTTGGGCCAAGTAGTATGACGCTTGTTGATTGGCTGCTTTGCAGCCTTTCAAAAAGCGCCGAACACCGAACCCGAACCCGGACTTTTACGAAAATGTTCGGGTTCGGGTCTGTGTCACGGACACCCCAAAATTCGGTACGAACCCGAACTATACAGTTCGGGTTCGCTCATCCCTACTCTCTACTAGAAGTATTGTTTATGTGGGACTCTCTACTTGAAGTATTGTTTATGTGGGACTCTCTACTAGAAGTAGTGTTTATGTGAGGCACTCTACTAGAAGTCTACTTTATGTGGGACTCTCTACTAGAAGTCTACTTTATGTGGGACTCTCTACTTGAAGTCTAGTTTATGTGGAACTCTCTACTAGAAGTATTGTTTATATGGGACTCTCTACTAGAAGTATTGTTTGTGGGACTCTCTACTAGAAGTAGTGTTTATGTGGGACTCTCTACTTGAAGTAGTGTTTATGTGGGACTCTCTACTAGAAGTAGTGTTTATGTGGGGCACTCTACTAGAAGTCTACTTTATGTGGGACTCTCTAATAGAAGTCTACTTTATGTGGGACTCTCTACTTGAAGTCTAGTTTATGTGGAACTCTCTACTAGAAGTATTGTTTATATGGGACTCTGTACTAGAAGTATTGTTGTGGGACTCTCTACTAGAAGTCTAGTTTAGGCTACTTTCACACTTGCGTTAGGAGCGGATCCGTCTGGAGTCTGTACAGACGGATCCGCTCCTATAATGCAAATGCTTGCATCCGTTCAGAATGGATCCGTTTGCATAACTGTTTTTTTCAGATCACATTTTTCACTTCGTGAAAACTCAGATCCGACAGTATATTCTAACACAGAGGCGTTCCCATGGTGATGGGGGACGCTTCAAGTTAAAATATACTAAAAGAACTGTGTACATGACTGCCCCCTGCTGCCTGGCAGGTGCTGCCATGCAGCAGGGGGCAGACCCCCCTTCCATCCCTCCCTCCCCTGTATTTAACTCATTGGTGGCCAGTGCGGCACCCCCTCGCTCCCTCCCCTATATTTAACTCAATGGTGGCCAGTGCGGCCGCCCCCCCCCCTGTTTTTAACTCATTGGTGGCCAGTGCGGCCGGCTTCCCCTCCCCCTAATTAAAATGACCGACCCCCCCATCATTGGTTGCAGCGGAGAGTTCCGATCGGAGTCCCAGTTTAATCGCTGGGACTCCGATCGGTAACCATGGCAACCAGGACGCTACTGCATTCCTGGCTGCCATGGTTACTTAGCAATTTTAGAAGCATTATACTTACCTGCGATGTCTGTGACCGGCCGGGCGCTCCTCCTACTGGTAAGTGAAAGGTCTGTCCTATAAGCAATGCGCCGCACAGACCTTTCACTTACCAGTAGGAGGAGCGCCGGGCCGGTCACAGACATCGCAGGTAATTATAATGCTTCTAAAATTGCTAAGTAACCATGGCAGCCAGGAATGCAGTAGCGTCCTGGTTGCCATGGTTACCGATCGGAGTCCCAGCGATTAAACTAGGACTCCGATCGGAACTCTCCGCTGCCACCAATGATGGGGGTCGGTCATTTTAATTAGGGGGGGAGGGGGGCCGACCGCACTGGCCACCAATAAGTTAAAAACGGGGGGCCGGCCGCACTGGCCACCAATGAATTAAAAACAGGGGGGGCCGGCCGCACTGGCCACCAATGAGTTAAAAACAGGGGGGGGAGGGAGGGGGGGCCGGCCGCACTGGCCACCAATGAGTTAAAAACAGGGAGGGGGGGAGGGGGGGCCGGCTGCACTGGCCACCAATGAGTTAAAAACAGGGGGCGGGAGGGAGGGGGGGCTGCCCCCTGCTGCCTGGCAGCACCTGCCAGGCAGCAGGGGGCAGTCATGTACACTGTTCTTTTAGTATATTCTAACTTGAAGCGTCCCCATCACCATGGGAACGCCTCTGTGTTAGAATATACTGTCAGATCTGAGTTTCACGATCTTACTCAAATCCGATGGTATATTCTAACATAGAGGCGTTCCCATGGTGATGGGGACGCTTCAAGTTAAAATATACCATCGGATTGGAGAAAACTCAGATCTGATGGTATATGAATAGGGACTCCTGACTTTACATTGAAAGTCAATGGGGGACGGATCCGTTTGAAATTGCACCATATTGTGTCAACGTCAAACGGATCCGTCCCCATTGATTTGCATTGTAAGTCTGGACGGATCCGTTTGCCTCCGCACGGCCAGGCGGACACCCGAACGCTGCAAGCTGCGTTCGGGTGTCCGCCTGCTGAGCGGAACGGAGGCCAAACGGTGCCAAACTGATGCATTCTGAGCGGATCCGCATCCACTCAGAATGCATTGGGGCTGTACGGATCCGTTCGGGGCCGCTTGTGAGAGCCTTCAAACGGAACTCACAAGCGGAACCCAGAACGCAAGTGTGAAAGTAGCCTTATGTGGAACTCTCTACTAGAAGTATTGTTTATATGGGACTCTCTACTAGAAGTATTGTTTATGTGGGACTCTCTACTAGAAGTAGTGTTTATGTGGGATACTCTACTAGAAGTATTGTTGTGGGACTCTACTAGAAGTCTAGTTTATGTGGAACTCTCTACTAGAAGTATTGTTTATATGGGACTCTCTACTTGAAGTTTTTTTTATGTGGGGCACTCTACTAAAAGAATTGTTTATGTGGGACTCTCTACTAGAAGTATTGTATATGTGGGACTATCTACTAGAAGTCTAGTTTATGTGGAACTCTCTACTAGAAGTCTAGTTTATGTGGGACTCTCTACTAGAAGTTTTGTTTATGTGGGACTCTCTACTAGAAGTATTGTATATGTGGGGCTCTCTACTAGAAGTATTTTTTATGTGGGGCTCTCTACTAAAAGTATTGTTTATCTGGGACTCTCTACTAGAAGTCTAGTTTATGTGGTACACTTTACTGTGTGGCATTTTACTGGAATTATTTATGGGAACAGGCTTCGAGCATTGTTTATGGGGGTAACTCTGCTGGCTTTATAGTGGGTAGGTAAACTTTGCTAGCATTTTCTAAAGAGGTGCACCCTGCTGGCTCTCTTAAGGAACCCACTGTGATAATTCTGTTAATAGAGGTGCGTATGCTGTCGTTATGGGATTGTAGTTTGCACTTAGTGCTGAGCTTCAATACCAGGTACTGCCTCAGGTACGGAAGTATCTGGTACAACATTAAAGTGACCATAGCAGTCCAGGCAACACTACAGTCTCTTTATTATGCTTGTCCCTGAGTTAGTGGGTAGGTACTAGCTGCTATCAGGTCTCCCATAAACAAGACACATAAAGAGGAGATCCTGCTCCCCTATCACTATTTCATAGACAGAAAAGCAGAAGAGCATAGAAGACAGTATACAGGGGTTTTGAGCAGTGTAGATGTGAATCCAGTTGTTGTGAGGCAGTAAAACAGTATTAGCTGCTAAAGTCTCACACTCTTGCTCTGCAGCTAATTCCTCTCTCCATACTCTTCTATTGGCAGCTTTAATTTGACTCTGTATTAGGCTGACAGTCTATCTTGGACTTTTAAGATGGATTCAGCAGAGAATTCAGAAAGAAAATTAGTTTAGAATGGTTGGAGGCTGCACGTGGGGAGGAAGGGTAGAATAAATAAGTGGAGAAAGAAGCATTTTCTCTGATAAGTTATGTTACAAAGTTTGTTATGTTTGCCTATACTATTGGTTGGTTGAAAGTCAGTGACCAATAAATTATATTCCTGGGAATCCTCTTTAAGATAAATTGCCGGAAAGGTTCTCTGAGTTACTGTATCTTGTACTAACAAATGCTGTACTTCCGAAGTTGACAGCCATCACATTCATGAGCCTGGAAGTCCAGGATGAACATTGCATCAACACAGAAATGCAACAGCTCATTAATTTTATCTTTTAGAAATAAGTCTAAAAAACAACACTCAGTGTATGCGTTAGGATCTTACAAGTCTCTGGGGTCTTAAAAAAAGACAGAAGACACTGTCCTCATGCATGCTGTTATACGCATTTATCAGTTCCTCCAGTGTATTAGTATTGTAATCAGGATATGCTTTGTCTTCGAACAAATTACCAAGATCTGGTTCTTTGCCATTAATCAGGCACAGCATTATCTTTCAACAAATTACCAAGATCCATGTTGTATTTCCTATATAG
The DNA here is from genome assembly GCF_905171765.1 of Bufo bufo. Classification (NCBI taxonomy): domain Eukaryota; kingdom Metazoa; phylum Chordata; class Amphibia; order Anura; family Bufonidae; genus Bufo; species Bufo bufo. The sequence goes on from NC_053389.1 coordinate 125,018,566, forward strand.
TCAGCGTATCCTTGCCACTGTAGAAGGCTCTTTAAAATTGACAAGTGTGTCTCAGATCTGATAGCATTCAGCGAGGGAGGCTACTTATGTGCTCTCATAAATCACTGTTTGCATTAATAAGAGGCCTAGTATTATATCCTATCTATTCTCCTGTATGCTGATTACAAATAGATAGATTTTTGTTTCTTTGGCTCAGATGTTTAAAGAAGCACTTCAGCATTTATTTCTGCCTATATAGTGCAGTTATTTTGAAATAATAATGTAAGGGCTCTTGAGTATGCCTTGCATGTTCCTGTTGTAGTTGATGTACCATTTATGGGATTTGTATACCATCCTGAGTTGTTCTTTCCCCTGATATGGTTCTCTTACATTTCCATATGCAGTCTTTCCCATCATACTTCTGGCTTTGCAGAGACAGGGGAGGCAGAGTCTCATCACACTGCACTTGTTCTGCTCTGAGTCCTGTGTAAGTCCAGCAAGTAATATTGTAAACCAGTGACAAAGAAGTTTTGTCCTAAGGATGATTGAACTGATTCTACTAGTTCGCGATTTGGTCTTAATATCTAAAAAAGTTCGGATTCACACTAACTCAATTTTTTTTGTGGTTCATGTGATAGCGAACCAACGAGAGAGAAAGACAGATCCTAGTATACAATTGCATGTTTCTCAACAATATACTGTATATGCGTTGTCTAAGGGGTACACTTTCTCAATATGTAGAGCCCCTAGTATGCCGAGTGTGTGTGCACAGTATTGTAGGCCAGGAGATGCCCCTCTGGGTTTCTAGGAGGGATATTCAAATTAGCTTTCCTAAACCTGATGCCAGCAGATCTTAGGCATGATAATTTGCACATATTTACCCCAGAAATCAAGAGGAGCTTTATCTAGTCTACAATAGTCATCACATATATCAATTGGTCTCAGCTCAGCTTGGATTCAGCTAAGGCTTGTTTCACATTTGCTCTATACAGCCAGCCAGAGATGTCCGGATTCGGCACTGCCAGATGCTAACTTACATCCGCTGGCCCCTTTCACTATAAAAGGGACTGGCGGAGATTCGGCCGCAACCCGGCCAGTACTTGTCCGTCTGCTTCTCAGCATATTTGCCGGGTTGTGGTCAGATTGCCGCCGATCCCCATTTTAGTCAATGGGACCAGACGGTGATGTGTTTGCTTCCGGCCATGTCAGAATGCAGAGAGATCCGGAAAGCTGTTCCCTGCCGGAACAGAATACTGGATCATCTCTGTAATGCAAATCTGAAACAGGCCTAAGATAAAATTAATTACACTTTCAGAATATTCCTGGTAAGTTAGTACTGTATATGCCAGAAAACTTTTCCTGAAGTGCTACTTTAAGTTAAAACTCAGAAAAAGAAAGTCTTAAAAAATCAAATTGTACTTAACCACATTGAGGGAGATACAAATAACAAAAAGAAAAACAGAACATAGCTCATATTGATAGGCACAAGCTTGTGGGGGACAGATTATAGGGAGAGGGGTTTTCTAGTGGGTAAAGACTGTAGCAGTGATGCCGCTAGGAGGTGGAGCTGTGGTAGAGTACTGTGAAAAGCTTGTCTTCCACCACATTTTGTGTGATGTATGTTGAAGCTGCACCGACAGGAGGAAGCACCGACCCTGTTGTAGCTTGTGTGTGAGAGCTGTGCCAAAGACCAGGAATATGAGTCTGCTGTCAAGTGACAAGTTGGTGTCAGCGAAGGTCAGTAGAAGTGTCATCCAGTAGAGAAGTGCGGAAGAGCAGTTCAGAGGGTCTTAGCACTAATTGACCAATTGACATAAGGGGGCAGTCACCTCTGTGGCCAATATTTGACTAGAGGGTGTCAAACTGGATGTTTATAGCAGGGGACCAAAGCACTGTAACAGAGGAGCGAAGGAACTGGGGCCCAGTCATATGGAGCAGGTAAGTATTCTGCCCTCAACCCCCCTCCCCCCAAAAGATGAACAACCCCTGGTTGTTTAGGGTTAACCTGATTTTGGTTCCCCCTTCTCTAGATTTGTAGAAATGTAGTTAAGCTTTCATTTACTTAGGCAATGATTTTGTTTATCTAATACCCTGGCTAAGCAAGAGTGGCATGCTGGCACCCTCCTGACCCATAGCACATAGAGCACATGCCCTTACAGACCCCCACTAGCTACTCCCCTGCCTTCTCCATGTGCATTTAGGGCTATGTCTTGTGCAGTCCCATATTTGCAGCATGTCAAAAATTGTAATGAAAACCTAACAAAATCTTCATGTTTGTCTCTCTCCATTTTTATGTCAAGTACAGTAACTGCGTGAAAAGGTTTCCAAACTACAAATATATTATGAATAAAACATTCAAATACTTGTCTCTAAAGCAATTGCTTGTCTACACCGTAATCTCTATACTTCCCAAGCAAATTATTTTCAGTGTGACAGGAAAGCACCTCTCAGAATGCAGCAAATACTAATTCCCCGTATCCCTCGCTGCACGTTGAGCCACTCTTTGCTTCACATGTGATGGTATGGAGACCCTTAGAGACATTTCCCGTCTCTGACTTTTAGTCTTCTTACACAGCTCAATAAAATACAGTCAGTCTCTTAGCAGCGAACCACAGCTATACAACAAATGCATTTTCTATGTGCTCCCCTGTGTGGCATCAGACATGCCAGTCTCCTGAACAGCCTTATTTAAAGAAATTCATTGCAGATGAAGATCAGTGAATCAGTGATGATGAGTGAAGCCAATATGCTCTTTTGTGTAGTTTATCATATTGATGGATTGTTGGATGCTTTGAAGGCATGCCATCATCTAAAATTTCCTTGTTTTCCTAGAAATATGTTCAAAAATATGGAGCTGCTGTGTGTCCCTAGAGTTCTGCACACTTAGTGCTTGTTACAGAATATCATTATCTAATATTCTTTTCCTTCTAATTTGAGGGATTCAGTAGAGGGAATAAAGTAGGGCAGTGTTAGGAGCAGCATGGATTTCCCTATTGTCTTGTCTTCTCCCGGTTACTAATATGGTTTTGGGTAGTTGATAAATAACTGCCTTACTGCCGATCTCCAGGTCAGATGAACAACTGGCTGAGCTTAGTTTATATAGGGAGGAGTTCTTTATTGGTTAACCTTCCATTAAATGTTAATGCTTTCTGCTCTTTGGTTGCTGGGTATAGCGACTGCGAGAGCTCTGTACCTTTGTATCCAGAGTCCTTAGTATACCTTGTATCCTGTTCCTAAGCCAAAAAATTTTTGTCATGTCTTTGTAGTTTGGTTAGCGTAATCCTTCCTAAGGGTGGCCATGCACATTAGTTTAAAGTTGATCAAAATGGACAGTTTCAACCAAAACAAATGTTAGTTGGTTGAAACATAACAAGGAACGATTGTTTTTGCCGACCAATGACAAATCATTATCGGTTGAAAACAAGTCGGCCGTTTTTAATATTTTCGACCGACAGAGGGACAAAGGATCTTTTGTTCAAAGAGAGATAATTTGTGAAGAAAAGATCTTTCTTTGAAAGAAGTTTCCCAGAAAGATCTTTCGTCAATCACTCGGTTTTATTGTACATGTATGGGCAGTTTGAACAAATCTAACGGCCAATATGGAGTAAAATGTGTCTGGCCATGTCTGTGAAATGAACGTTCACCAGGTGATTGTTTCTTCAACTGGTGCTTAACCATCAACCAACTTCTGTCTAATGCGTATGGCCAACTAAACCTCTTCATTGCTGCTACCATTGAGGTTTATTGTTTGTTGTTTTCTTGTAGAGCCTGTTAATTGACTGTTGAGTTGGTTTTTCGATTTTTCTCTGGGCCCTAGATACTTCTTGTGGTCTTGCAAGATAAGTATTGCAGATTAGGAATAGTTTCTGTCTGTGTCATTTATTTCTGTTTGCAATCATTAATGCGCTCTCTATCTGTATACCATCTGTACACCATCTCCATCTTACTCCATTGCCTGACAAATCTTATTTGTTCATTTGTGCATTTTTTCGTTTACCATCAACATTCGGTACCTGTCATCTATTGGTGAGTTTCCATGCTAAAATCCATGTGAATGCCATGTCAGATCAATGTCCCATTGTTTTCAGTAGGAATCCCCACAGCCATTCATTTAGGTGTCCGCACGTAGATTTGCCCCATTGAATGGGGCTAATCCGTGTTCAGATCCATGGCATGATGTGCCACAAATCTGCTAACATTTTTTTCCTGATAAATGATAAAGTCATAAACCAATAGTGATGTCACAAAAGCTTTTTTTACCTGAAACCCTCTAGTGAAGTTACAACAACTTTCTTGATGGAAACACTTATGATGTCACAGTAACTCATCTAACAAAAACACCTTTGTGATGTCACAACACCATACCTTACTGAGATGCCCATGATGTCACAGCAGCTTATCTACTAAAATCCACTTGTGATATCATAGCTGTTACTTGGCTGAAACCCACTTGTGATGTCACAGGGGCTCACCTGATGGAAGCTTATCTGACTGAAACACTTGTGATGTCACAGTGGTTACCTGACTGAAATCCATTTATGATCTCACAGCTGCCTAAATGTTTGTAAAAGGGCAGTATATGGGCTTTTTTTTTTTATTCCAACTGCTTTGACAGAAGGGTGCCAGCCAGAGACGACTTACCTACCCTCTACAAAATTACTTACCACTGTGCCAATCCGCTAGTTATCGTGGGACATCATCTAATAGTGGGAACCATTACTTTTTCAAGGTAGCAGTGGGCCTGTTATGCCTCTGTATAGCGACACTGGCACAGGTTGCACATTATCTATCTATCTATCTATCTAATATCTATCTATCTTTCTATCTTGTATATATATATATATATATATATATATATATATATATATATACTATTTCATATCTATCATCTCTCTTTGTTGAGACCCCTCTCTCCAATCTCTTTACATTATTTAGTATGCCTGTATTTCTATCTATCATTTGTTATCTATATATCTATCTCTATTTTTTATATAAAATACTCCAGTAAGTTCTAGGACAGTAGGGGTTAATGTACTGTACTCGCTGTTGTTTATTCTCCAGCCTTGTTCTTGTTTTCTTTTAGACTATGAGGAATTGATGTGGAACCCCATGACCCGCACGTCTTTACTGTAGTGCCACATTTAGACAAACAGGAAAACAAGAGCTAAACCTATGCCAGCCAAGGCACTTAATGCTGCAAATTACACCATTTCCCTCTCATTTGATTCCAGAAAGAGAACAAGGGCTGCACAATGAGCGTGGACTATGCAGTAATAATCTGACTATTTCTTGCTACTTTTCCATGCTGTTACAAGTATTTCTTATTTACAAAACCATTTCTGCACCTCGGCTGTGCAGCCGCTGTTCTGTTGTAGAAGTCTTCTCGCCCATAAAGGGGTATTCCAGGAGCCCCATAGCCTGCCGCCACAAATATTCATCACCCCATTTTATTCTCTTTTTCTATGTGTCTTGCCTTATTTCCATGCATTGCAACATCATTTCAGACACTGGCTGGGCCTACAGCACCATTTATCCTGGTGCATAAACAGAATTTTTGAATAGTACATACTGACACATACACACTCGGGTAACTTTGCATACCTGCTCACCAATGGAATATTTATATGTCACTCAGAGGTACTCATATGGGCACTGTAATGGCTGTCATTATCTCATCTCTGTCAGTATCTACACTACTTACAAAAAGTTAGGGATATTTGGCTTGTGGGTGAAATGTCAGGATGAACCTAAAATGCACTCTAACCTTTACAGGTGAACTTAATGAGACCTTCTCTAAACTTTTGAATGCACAAATCCAACTGTTCAATGTTTCAGTACTTTTTGTTCTCGACCAAAGGAGCTTAACGGCAAAATTCACAACAGGTGTTTGATCCATGAATCACCCAATAAATTTCCTAGTTCAATTAAAATTGGTTTTGAAACAATCTTCCTCATCATGCTGTTCACATTTTGACATCATGAGACCAAGACGACACCTAACAGTTGATCAACAGTACTTTTCCATTGTGAGGCTTGAAACTGTGAGATAGGGAAACACTTGTCTGAACACTGTTTGTGTAGATAAAATTAAATAATCTGGACTGACATTCTGCTGTTTGGCTACAAGATGCCGCTGTTTCCTAAGCACAGCTACAGACTACATATATTTCCATATTCATGAGAGGTGGGGTACACAGAGCCTGGAGAGGAAGAGAAAGAGAGCAGCCATCTTAGAGGGAGCTGAGACTGAGGAACTGTGTCAGCAGAGGATCCGACGGCATCCAGATTTAAGAGCCTACCTCAGTGACCAGAGAGGCAGCTAAGTGAAGCTGATCGTGTCCAAGACCCTGATCCTGACCAGAGGAACAAGGATTGCTTCCAGGAATGCTGATAAGAGCTGAGGAGAAAAGCTACATACACTGCAGGACCACATGCTTGTTGGAGAGGCATTTATTCTGTTCAGAGTCACCAGCGGAGGCAGAGCAGACCCGGGTCAGTAAGATCGTGCACGCACCTCATTACAGTGTTGGCGCATAGAGACTGAGACCAGGCCTGTAGTTAGTTAGTTAGGGTCTCTGTGTCAGGCCACAAGTGTTGCTATTGTTCATTGCAAGGACTCCATAACTTAAAGTGACATTTCACATTGGAGAGCTGATAAACTTCCAGCAAACTCAAGCCAGGTGTAACGGTCACGTCCACACACACACAGGGGGAAGGATAGTGACCACTGCGCTCCACCCTCACCCCTGGCCCTGCCTACTTGCCTCACGAGTCCTGATGACAGGGGACAACTGGACGACAGTCCCTAACCTTGGATACGTGCAGGGAAGACAGACAAGACAAAATACGGAACATGAACGGACCGGGTCAGAACCAAGAGAGCTACGCAGTACAAAGGGTTAAGCAAAGAATGGTCAGGAGAAGCCGGGGTCAAATACCAGGAGAGTAGAGAAGTACAAGAGGAGTCCTAAGAGAGTAGTCAGGTGGGAGCCGAGGTCACAATACCAGGACGGATGCACAGTACAGGAGGAGCAGGCAAAAGGATCGTCAGGGAACGGAATCAGGTAAGTATTCAGTAGTCCAACAAATAGCCAAAAACCTAGAAATTAACAGGCAACCAGTGGCTAGCAGGCTGCCTGTATTTATAGTGGGGAGTGAGGGTCATGTGACGTGTCCAGCGTCACATGACCGACAGACCAACCAGTTGAGCACCGAGTGATCAGCTCGGCGCTCAAGGCAGACTTAGGAGCAGGAAGCCACCCAGCAGTAAAGCCGCCCTGAGAATGAGGTCAAACACAGATCCTCATTTCCAAAGCTAAGCAACAGTTCTGTGGGCAATGGGGGACCGAGTGCACCTTCGGAACCCCGTTACACCAGGCTGACGTTTTGCTCGGAAGGAATACTCAGGCATGTGCTACAAGCCCAGTTATGGGAGGGGGGGGATACTGTACAGCACTGTAAGATTGTAAGCTGTGCCCCTACCACACACCCAGACATTTATTCAGTTTTTTTTATGGTAATAACAGGTAAGGTGTGGCAGTTTAGTTGTGCCTGCCAGTAGGTAAATTACCATGCTTTCCTCCTGCATCCATTGGAGGGCGCCGCGCTGTGCAGCACAAGGGTCTCAGCCTTTGGGCTAGGTGTATTTAAATTTATTGTATGTTCCCAGAATTTGGGGTTGTGTTCATTACCACGTTTAAATAAAATTCTGTTTTGGCAAAAGCTGGTGGTGGAGTTGTTTTCCTTGTTCGTGACTTCGCTGTATCCTGGGGAACCCACCCCGGTACACGGCTTACAAAGTAGGATGTTCTCAGACAGAAGGGGCCACTGAGCCTCAGAGTGTCACAGAGTCATCAGCAGGTTACAACAGAGATACAGAGAGACTGGAAGAGTCACAGAAAGGCATAGAAGTGGATGTCCTTTAGCCACATCCCACACTGATGACTGCTTCATTGTGAACAATGCCCTAGATGACGAATGCCACACAACTCTAGGCACATTTAAGGGAGATGAGAAGCACCCAAGTGTCACATCAGACCATTCGAAAACCGTTTACATCAGCGTGGTCGCATACTAGATGACCTGTAAGGGTACCTGACCACACCACCAGGCACAGGCGTCATCGTCATGCATGGGACAGGGAGCATTGACGCTGGACGAGGGACTAGTGGGCCTCAGAGCTGTTCACTGATGAAAGTCAATTCACGCTGAGCAGAAATGATGGCCACCAATGATGTTGGAGACGTCAAGGAGAGTGCTATGCATCAGCCACTGTTGTCACCAGATGGTGGTGGCGTTACATTGTGGGCAGGTGCGTCTAGTCAGTACAGAACTGCCCTACACTTTGTGAATGGTACAGTGACAAGCCCATACTACTTGAATAACATCATTAATCCAGTCATTGTGCCTCTGCAAGAACAACACAGGCCTAATTTCATCTTCATAGATGACAATGTGTCAGCTCATCGAGGTCGCATCATTAGGAAACGGCTGCTGGAGACTGGGGTACCTCAAATGGAGTGGCCTGAACTTTCTCCACTCCAGAGTACCATTGAAAACCTATGGCTGTGATGGCTAACCTATGGCACTCCAGCTGTGGTAAAACTACAACTTCCAAGATGCACACTTGCTTGGCTGTTCTCAGAACTCCATAGAAATGAATGGATCATGCTGGGAGTCGTAGTTTCACCACAGCTGGAGTGACGGAGGTTAGCCATCACTGACCTATGGGATCAGGTGAGTCGCCATGTAGAGGCTCGTAACTCTGTACCCCAGAACCTCAATGACCTGAGGGGCGTCCTTCAAGAAGAGTGGGATGCCATGCCTCAGCAGACAATAAGTCGACTTGTGAACAGCATGAGACGTTGTCAAGATGTAATTGATGATCAAGGCCACATGACAAGTTATTGAGACACTGACATTTTTGTGGGGGAATACCCATCACTGGTGTTGGCTTTTGTTTCAATACATTTTGAGATGAGATATTCACCATTGTTGCTTCTACTTAAACATCCTACTTTCATGATATGATATCACTGTAGCTTGAACTTTTTTACGTTTTCCATAAATTTCACCTCTAATCCCTAATTTTTTGTGAATAGTGTATCTATCTATCTATCTATCTATCTATCTATTATCTATCGATCGATCGATCTATCTATATTTATACGATTTCATATCTTTCTATCATCTTTCTTTGTTGAGACCCCTCTATCCAATCTCTTTACAGTATTTAGTATGCATATATATATGTCTATCTATCTTTATCATCATTAAATCTGTGGATTGCTTTTTCTCGGTGACAGGTGTGTTACTTCCATGTACAGTAAGTAGTGAGGAGTTCATTTCTTGGACTGTAAACATAAATTGAGAGATTACTGGATATTCTCGCTGTGAATCCCTTTACTGGCTCCGTGTGACCTTTGATGCATTATTTGTCTCAATAAGTAGCAGACACCACTTGTTGGGCTGACAGCTGGTACATGCCGGATTACTGCCGGGAAATTCAGTCAGTGGACGGCACTGGCTCAGTGAATTGTTATTACATAGCTGACGGCTGGTTATACATCATTCATACAAATCAGCTGCTGCGTACAGTGGAGCTTACACTTTACATCCCCTCCATTACATGGAAAGTTTCCATTATTGAGCAGTACAGCTAATTTGTACCTGATACGTGATAGCAGAGGCTATTGTGAGTATATGTGTGCTATATAACATCAGTAAATAAGTATAATAACTATAACTAATGGTTGTCTAAACTAGTCAACCCCTGGAATTATAAACTTGGAGGTGTAGGATTTTAAAGAGAAGGGCCACTAGGGGGCGCTCATGCACAACTAACAATAGAAAGTGTGCAGAGGCAAGTTACATCATTTGTATTTTTTATGCATTTTCACCATGAAAAACTTTTTGTAACAAAAATTAGAAACACAGCAGGAGACAAGCGTCATAAAGTCTTTATTAAGTTTGGCAGAGCAGTCCCCCAGAGAGAGGTGGCAGGGACTGGCTGGGATTCCCTCCGAGGCACTGATGACATATGGGGAAATCCTTCTGGAGTTCTTGAATAATTCTGTTGGAAGGTGCAATGCCTGCCTATCGGCCCATTTCACTGCTTTATCTCTGATTATGACTTGTTAGCTAAGGTCTTAATACACCCTGATCAAACAGCATTTATGACCGGCAAGGCGACAGCTGATTATACCTCGAGACTGTATTATAAAGTCCAGGTCCGGGCTGATAATGCAAGAAATCATTCTGTCCCTCGACATGATCACAACTTTCGATTGTGTGGAATTTCATGACCTACCGGTAATCAGGTTTTTCAGGTGGATGATACATTTGTATACGGGGCTAAGGATATATTCCGAGGCTTTTTTACGTATAGGGGCACTTGCCTGCTGACCACCATTATTATTTGCTCTGATAATGGAGCCTCTGGCCTCTTAGTTATGATCTAGACCAGACATTGAGGGGTTCAGGTATGGTTCCAGGGAGGAGAAATCTCTGTTATATGTGCTTGATATGCTTCGATTTCCTGGCAGATGCTGAAAAATCACGCCCTAAGGTGATTGCTGCGGATCAGTTTGTTAAATACTCAGTTGTCAAAGTAAATTCAAAAAGGTTGTCTTTATTCATTCTAGATCATATTGTGCCACTTCTAAGGCCTCATGCACACAGCCTTATGTGTTTTGACTTCAATGGGTCTGTGGCCTGCATTTTGCACCAAGTATAGGATATGTTCTATCTGTTAGCAGAACGGGCATATGGATGCAGAAAGCACATGCATGATACCGCATCCATATGTCCGTTCCACAAGACATAGAACATGTCCTATTCTTGGCTGTAAAATGCGGTCCACGGACCCATTGAAGTCAGAAGGTCCACAACCCCCCCCCCCCCCCCCCCAAAAAAAGTGATTGTAACATGGCTGCCATACAGATGTCATCTGTATTTTGCGGATCTGCATTTTGCAGAACACAAAATACTTACTGTCGCGCGCATGAGGCCTAAGAGGTCCAATGCTTGGGTTTCCAGTTTCAGTTTTTTTTAATGCAGTGTATAATGCCAAAGCCAGGAGAAATAGACCCAGTGTCACCTTTTTCTGTAACCTTCATTTATGATCTGTTCATGGCTTCAAAAACTGCATAAAAAAACACTTGACTGTGGAAACCCAGCCTGACCGGTTTAAGTATCTGGGCATTGTAATATCATGCGGTACTGCGGACTATGTAGGGCTAAATCTTTCAACAGGATTGAATAGGAAGAGATAAACTGTCCACTTGGTTGCGTCTTCCAAACTTGATTCCTGCAAGAATTGTATTAATTAAAATAACCTACTACCACAAATGCTATATGTTCTTCACAATGTGCCTTTGATAACAGGGGCGGACTGGCCATAGACCTTATATGGAATTTCCCGGTGGGCCAATGCCCATAGGGCCACCAAAGCCCTCCTCACTGCCACTGGCTGGGTACATACTACTGGGGGCACCATAGGGGTCATTATGAGAGGAAGTCCAAGCAGCCTGCTAAGGTTGGGTTGGTACTGTGGCTGCATCTCACCTCCTAAGCCGCCTGCTCCATATCTTAATTAGAGACAATTAGGGGAGGAGGACAGAACGTGGCAGCTAGTGATGGTCACCACAGAGGGACAAGCTTCTGGGGAGGCATTTTGTGCTGCATTGTGGTATTTGGTTTGTGGGATGGTATTCTGTGTGGCACTGTGGTATGGATGACTCCGCAAACTTCTGCTGGCCCCATTTACTTGTCTTGCCTCACCTTCTGTCAGTTTGGACTCACCTACAACATAGGGCCACTTTTAGTTTTTTTTTAAGGGCCACTTTAAGTTTCTAGTCCTCCCCTGTATGGTAATCCTCGATGTGGAGGTGACTGGAAAGTATCATATAAAAACCACTGGCTTTAGAGCGTCATTGCTGCGGTCACCGATCGACAGCAGCATCACACATCCTTGTCAAGAGGGACCAGCACTGGAATGGGAGCAGCGGAGGATCAGTAAGGGTATGCCCACATGGCACGGTCGTGGGGTGCTTGCTTTTCATTCGAGTACCACATGGCCATGCAGCCTGTAATTAAACTAATGAGACTGCACTATTGGTCCGTCTGTATTGTTAATGGTCGCACAGCACCTCCAATACTGCGCGGCCATTAACAATACAGACCAGCTCAACAGCGCATTAGCTTAATTAGAGCCTGTAGGGCTGTGCTGTACTGAAACGCAGCGCAGCCTCATCACAAGCGCCACACGACTTTGTATGACTTTACATTACTCCATAGAAGTGAACGGTGAGAGACGAACATGCATAGCCACCTCTCCATTCATGGCGGCATGAGACAGGACCCCCTTCCGGAGATAAGAGCGGGTCCCAGAGGTGAGTCCTGCGCCATAAGTGTCCAGGTGGGAACACTCCTTTAAACCAGCAGTTTTATCGCTTTAAGGGTCCATTCACACGACTGTAAGTGTTTTGCGGATCCCTATGATAAAAATGCCTTTTCTTGTCAGCGATTGTAGACAAGAATAGGACATGCTCTGTTTTGTGGGCCGGCGGAACGGAACAACGGATGCGGACGCATCTTTTGCGACCCCATTGAAATGATTGGGTCCGCACCTGTGCCGCTAAAATTCTGGAATGGTTGCAGACCCATAAATATGGTTGTGTGAATGGACCCTTAAGGAGTATTCTGGTTATAAGATGTTATCCCTTATCTAAAGGATAGGGGATAACTATTAGATCGGTGAGGGTCCCAGTGGTTGGACCCCACCGATCTAATAGTTATCTCCTACCTTGTGAATAAGGGATAACTTCTTATAACCGAAATACCCCTTTAAACATAATTGACCAGCGCTGGAGAATGAAGACTGTTACTCTAGTTATTCTCTATTGCCCTGCTGGAGTTAGCGAAGTAAAAGACAGTCCCATAGAGAATGAATGGAGCAGCAGGGGACATTCTCGACCAATCGCTCCAGTTATTTTGAGTAGTGTTGATCGCAAATATTCGAATCGTGAATTTTTATCGCGAATATTGGTACTTTGAGAATTCGCAAATATCTAGAATATAGTGCTATATCGTCGTAATCGCTAATATTCTAGTTTTTTTTTTCATCAGTACCCATGATCCCTCGCTGCTTCTTGCTTGTGGGCCAATGAGAAGGCTGCAATATCTTTGACTTTAGGAGCAGTGTTGATCGCAAATTTTCGTATAGCGAATTTTCCGATTGCCTATTTTCGCAATCAAGAAAATAATGAATTCGCGAATATATGACGAATATTCGCCCAAATACTCACGAAATATCGTGAATTTGAATATTGCCCTTGCCGCCCATCACTGATTTTGAGGTACAGGCCCCCATTCTTGAGATCAGTGGGATCCCCGCTGTCAGACCCCAACCAATCTCATCTTTGTCTCCTAGCCTGTGAATAGGGCATAAATTCTTATAATCTCCAGCACTAATACTATCATCTTCACACAAGGGTATGGATCTAAATGGGTATGGACATCTCTTTCTATGTACTGTATTTCAAGGCAAACCTTCCGCTCTGCAAGCAATAACACTTTGTGAGATTTCCAGCAGAGGGCAGTATGTCCTAACTTATTTACTCCATTTATCTTTAAAAAAAAAAAAAAGGATGTTTAATATAAAAAAGAGATACAAAAGGGATAAATCAGGTGAAGTTCATAGAGTGGAACATATTATGTACAGTAAGTCTATGTCTGTCTAAAGACTACGGCAGTGACTGATCAGCGTCCGCAGCTGGAATGAATTCTGCAGGGAGAGGGACTAAAATTAATGGAAGCGTGATTTGATTACCCTGTTCATGCAATCAGAAAATGGGTCAATGAGGGGGCTCAAACGCCCCTCTGCCACATAATAGCACAACAGTACAATAAGTTGTCGTTGGGGTCTGTGTTACAGAGCTTCCAATTATGCCTCCAACCTACGCATATGCATACATTGTGAAAAACTACCACAAATGGAAAACTATTGATTGCCTATGCTGAATATACCTATATTTACCTCCCAGCCATATGAAGGATTGTTTCTGGATGTAAACAAGAATGTTCACTTTCACTGACAGCAAGCAGAGATCAGGAAAACTACGAGGAATTGAAACACAAAGGGGGTGTAAAGAAAAACTGGCTTAGTTGCCCATAGCAACCAATCAGATTCCACCTTTCATTTTTCAGAGCTTCCTTGGAAAATGAAAAGTGGAATCTGATTGGTCGCTATGGGCAACTGAGCCATTTTTTCTTTACACTACTTTTGATGAATCTCCCCTAAAGTATATTGTAAGGTTGTAGAACGTTTCATTATACAGTGATTAAGATAAGAAAATGAAAAGCTGAGACAACTAGCAGAATTTCTTACTTTAGTGCTGAAGGTGGATTTAAAGGGGTTGTCCAGCAATGTAGAGAAAGTTAAAGGGCTTATCCGACACTAACCAATGCTCCCCCATATGCTGGCCCCTGATTCTACTTACCTGGCTCCTCGCGCCGTTCCTAGTCCCCTCACGGCTGCAGCTGCTTCTCCCTGTGCGTGGATGAAAACATCCGGTGTCAGGGGGGGGCGGCCAATGGCAGGCGGTGATACTAGGGAGGCCCAACACCGGATGCTGGGACCAGGAGCGGCGCAGGCAGCGGGGAGCCAGGTAAGAAGAATCTGTGTGAGGGGCTGGCGTCTCTTCCTCTCTGTACTGATGCTATTGATTAGCATACGGGGCGCCAAACAGAATTCCGGGAACAGCGGCAAAAAGTAGCAGCGTACCTGAAAAAAAAGTGCCCTATCTCATCTAGTAAACATCGACTACAGTGCCAGGTACTGATTATGAAAAGTCAAATCACCTGAAAGGTCCTCTTTAACTTTCTCTACACGATAAATGCCATTTGCTGAAGAGAGACGACCCCTTCAATATTTCTGTGTGGACATTACAGAACTGCTGCCTTTGTGGTGATGGCTCCATAAATGCTGGAGTTTTCTTCTTTAGTGTGGGATTCACATGAACGTAGCAGCATCAGCAGTAGCGGGTGATTCATCTCACTGATAGTTATAGAGCAGCCGCGTGTGGATATATGTATCCAGGAACACGCTGGAATGGTTGGGTGTATATCTTCATTGCTGCTGCGATGTCTCCATACAGCTTCATCCAGTGCAGAGGAAAGGACAGAACAAACAGTAACAAACACCCATAGAGAATCAATTATGTAATGTCAGACATGAACAGATTAATTCTACTTATAGTAAGTAGGCTGACAGTTTGTGTTTTCTGCAGCTCACTTTGCTGTGTAGACTAGGACAGAATTAGCAGAGGGTTGGGGATTTAATGAACTCTCCATTGTACCATTGGAGGTCTTGATAGGTAGGATACTACCTCTACACAGGCAACGATCTTTGGTTGAATCTAGTTTAGTCTGTGGACAGCTTTATTCTCCCTATCTCTACTGGGAGGCCAGGGATAGTGACATCATCTGCTAAGAGTGGTGACATCACTTGCCACTTTATTTGAGCCATAGATAGATGATAGATAGATAGATAGATGCAATTACTGTATCTCATAAAAGTGAGTACACCCCTTACATTTTTGTAAATATTTTATTATACCTTTTCATGGGACAACACTGAAGATATAACACTAAGTGGTCAGTGCACAGCGTACTGTATAACAGTATACATTACTGGTGACAAAAGTGAGTACAATTGTGCCCAATTAGCCATTTTCCCTCCCCGGTGTCATGTGACTCGTCAGTGTTACAAGTGTAACAAGAGTGGCATTACCACCTTTGCACCTTGCTACTATCTCTAATGTGCTAACCTAATGTCATCCTGTGTATTTATTTCCAGGTCCTATATAATGTGCATTTCCTGTTTGGTAACTGTTGTGTTCGAGTGTAATGTGCCTGGTTCACCAGAAGGTGGCAGCAAACACGGCAGAGCTACACTTAGGGCTCTTTCACACTTGCGTTCTTTTCTTCCGGCATAGAGTTCCGTCGTCGGGGCTCTATGCCGGAAGAATCCTGATCAGGATTATCCCCATGCATTCTGAATGGAGAGAAATCCGTTCAGGATGCATCAGGATGTCTTCAGTTCCGGAACGGAACGTTTTTTTGGCCAGAGAAAATACCGCAGCATGCTGCGCTTTTTGCTCCGGCCAAAAATCCTGAACACTTGCCGCAAGGCCGGATCCGGAATTAATGCCCATTGAAAGGCATTAATCCGGATCCGGCCTTAAGCTAAACGTCGTTTCGGCGCATTGCCGGATCCGACGTTTAGCTTTTTCTGAATGGTTACCATGGCTGCCAAGACGCTAAAGTCCTGGCAGCCATGGTAAAGTGTAGTGGGGAGCGGGGGAGCAGTATACTTACCGTCCGTGCGGCTCCCCGGGCGGTCCAGAGTGACGTCAGGGCGCCCCACGCGCATGGATGACGTGATCGCATGGACACGTCATCCATGCGCATGGGGCGCTCTGACGTCATTCTGGAGCGCCCCGGGTGCCGCACGGACTGTAAGTATACTGCTCCCCCGCTCCCCAATACTACTATGGCAACCAGGACTTTAATAGCGTCCTGGGTGCCATAGTAACACTGAAAGCATTTGGAAGACGGATCCGTCTTCAAATGCTTTCAGTTCACTTGCGTTTTTCCGGATCCGGCGTGTAATTCCGGCAAATGGAGTACACGCCGGATCCGGACAACGCAAGTGTGAAAGGGCCCTTAGGTAGAATGGAGCTTACCATTCCATTCTAACCCCCCTCCCCCCGAGAGAAGTGGGCGAGTCTTACTTCCTGTAGGAAGGATGTGTCCCAGTTTCTAGTTAGTTGCAGTTCACCTCCTGCAACTAAGGCCTAGGCCAGCTAGAGAACCTTCAGCTCTGCTGGATGTGGAGGCCACATCTTGGAGCCTCTGAAGCCCAGAGAAGTTTTCCCTGGCCTGATTTAGAGACAGACCATAGAAAGAGAAGTGCAGCATACAGCAAAAGCAAAGTCATACAGTCAGCCTGAAAGCACAGCAGAGCCAGAGATCACCAGACGTAGCACAGAGGAGTTTACCTGCCCGTTTACATGCTAAAGCCTGCTGGGAACCAAGATAAAGCCTGAAACTGCTTTGGAGAACGTTTATGCAAAGTAAAGCTGTTATCAACTTCATCCCAAGGTCTGGACTCTATTTATTTCTTCATCCCTTTCATCAACAACCCCCTTTTCATTGCTTCGGAGTCAACGCCTGGGGTCCAGCGTATCCAGGTAGGAGCACCGTGACACGTGCACCAACATTAAGCGACATTTAGGCCACTCTACAACACTCTGGCATTCCTATACCTGGGTACCATCCACTATATCACTAAAAGGGAACCTGTGCCCTTGTTGCTTCATTGCAACTGGCGTCATGAAAACAAGTACTATTCTTTTTCCTATTAAAGGGCCCTGTGGGGAGGTGCCCGTTGCACAAGGTCTCAGCTGTGAATGGCGAGCAGGTGTGTTAAATTTTAAACTCACTCTCACACTCTCTCATATTGTCACTGGAAGTTCAGCATGGCTCCTCATGGCAAAGAACTCTCTGAGGATCTGAAAAAAAGAATTATTGTTCTACATAGATTGACACGATTGCCAACACCCTGAAACTGAGCTGCAGCACGGTGGCCAAGACCATATAGCGGTTTAACAAGACAGGTTCCACTCAGAACAGGCCTCACCATGGTCGACCATGGAAGTTGAGTGCACGTGCTCAGCATCATATCCAGAGGTTGTCTTTTCAAAATAGACGTATTACTGCAGAGGTTAAAGGGGTGGGGGGCAGCCTGTCAGTGCTCAGACCATACGCCGCACGCTGCATCAAATTGATCTGCATGGCTGGCGTCCCAGAAGGAAGCCTCTTCTAAAGATGATGCACAAAAAAGCCTGCAAACAGTTTGCTGAAGACAAGCAGACTAAGGACATGGATTACTGGAACCATGTCTTGTGGTCTGATGAGACCAAGATAAACTTATTTAGTTCAGATGGTGTTACGCGTGTGTGATGGCAACCAGGTGAGGAGTACGAAGACAAGTGTGTCTTGGGTACAGTCAAGCATGGTGGTGGGATTGTCACAGTTGGGGGCTGCATGAGTGCTGCCAGCTGTGGGGAGCTACAGTTTGTTGAGGGAACCATGAATGCCAACATGTACTGTGACATCCTGAAGCAGAGCATGATGCCCTACCTTCAGAAACAGAGCCGCAGGGCAGTATTCCAACATAACGACCCCAAACACACCTCCAAGACGACCACTGCCTTGCTAAAGAAACTGAGAGTAAAGGTGCTGGATTGGCCAAGCATGTCTTCAGACCTAAACTCTATTGATCATCTGTGGGGCGTCCTCAAACAGAAGGTGGAGGAGCGTAATATCTCTAACATCCACCAGCTCTGTGATGTCTTCATAGAGGAGTGGAAGAGGATTCCAGTGGCAATCTGTGAAGCTTTAGTGAACTCCATGCCCAAGAGAGTTAGGGCAGTGCTGGAAAATAATGGTGGCCACACAAAATATTGACATTCTGGGCACAATTTGGCCATTTTCACTTGATGCCAGCGGTTTAGACATTAATGGCTTTGTGTTGAGTTATTTTGAGTTGAGTTATTTTGAGGGCACACCACATATACACTGTTATACAAGCTGTACACTGACTACTTTACATTGTCAGTACATCAAAGTGTCATATCTTCAGTATTGTCCTATGAAAATTATATAATAAAATATATACAAAAATGTGAGGGGTGTACTCACTTTTGTGACATAAAGTTAATGAAAAATATAGAAAGACATGAGCTAGATAATCAGACGTACAGATATGAAATAGATCAATATAAGATAGACAAACAGACAGAGATAGATAGATGTTAATAGCTCCTCTCCCTCACTCTCAAATGACCGCGCACATTATATGGAGATCCCAGGATGATAGCTGTTGTTGACCATATGATTGCTTGCCTGACAGCTATGTAATGTTTATAGCCACCTTAAAACCCTAAGGCCACTTCAGTTGGGTTTCTATTCTCTGATCATTTATCTTCTCGGTCCCTGGCTATTTAAATCGTTAATGGCCATGACAGCTGCTATAATGACGCTCTTTAATTAAGTATAGGAATTAGCTGGAAAACCATAGCTTTATCATTGTCTTCCTGGTCGACTGCAACCATTCATTGTCCCAGGCACCCCAGAGCAGCACATCGGTCTTTTGAGGTTTGGTTATTTAGTGGGTTACAGTGAAATATTAAAGCAAAACTATGTAAGGGCAGTATATTACATCTACAGTCGTGGCCAAAAGTTTTGAGAATGACACAAATATTAGTTTTCACAAAGTTTGCTGCTAAACTGCTTTTAGATCTTTGTTTCAGTTGTTTCTGTGATGTAGTGAAATATAATTACACGCACTTCATACGTTTCAAAGGCTTTTATCGACAATTACATGACATTTATGTAAAGAGTCAGTATTTGCAGTGTTGGCCCTTCTTTTTCAGGACCTCTGCAATTCGACTGGGCATGCTCTCAATCAACTTCTGGGCCAATTCCTGACTGATAGCAACCCATTCTTTCATAATCACTTCTTGAAGTTTGTCAGAATTAGTGGGTTTTTGTTTGTCCACCCGCCTCTTGAGGATCGACCACAAGTTCTCAATGGGATTAAGATCTGGGGAGTTTCCAGGCCATGGACCCAAAATGTCAACGTTTTGGTCCCCGAGCCACTTAGTTATCACTTTTGCCTTATGGCACGGTGTTCCATCGTGCTGGAAAATGCATTGTTCTTCACCAAACTGTTGTTGGATTGTTGGAAGAAGTTGCTGTTGGAGGGTGTTTTGGTACCATTCTTTATTCATGGCTGTGTTTTTGAGCAAAATTGTGAGTGAGCCCACTCCCTTGGATGAGAAGCAACCCCACACATGAATGGTCTCAGGATGCTTTACTGTTGGCATGACACAGGACTGATGGTAGCGCTCACCTTTTCTTCTCCAGACAAGCCTTTTTCCAGATGCCCCAAACAATCGGAAAGAGGCTGTAACGGATCCGCTTCCGTTAATGGACGCTTCCTAGCTTGCGCCGAGGACCACAAGCACCGCACTGGACACCACAACAACCGCAGGCTCCACAACCGCCGTAGCTTAACTGGAGCCGCGCCGTCTTCCTTCCACCCTGAAAGAACCTCCAGCATTCAGGACCGTGTGGGAAAGATCTCTCCTCCAGGGCATATGCAGAGCATAGCAATCCCCAGCGTTATACAGCAATTCCCTCCAATAACGAGACGAGGCTGCGTTTTGAAGGGTTAAAACAGGAACTCCCTGTACTTCACGTACAGCCTCTTTTATTCACAAACCAAAAACATAGTACTGCCCACAGGGGTTTGAAATACAACCAATCAATATATTACAACACATCCCCACAAAATCCTCCCCTCTGTCCGTGATAGAATTACCTCACACTGGGTTGATGCAATCACCACAGACAGACGAATACACAATATCCTCTGTCCTGGAGACAACCGAGAAGTACCGTATTTTTCGCTTTATAAGACGCACTTTTTCCCCCCCAAAAGTGGGGGGAAAATGGCAGTGCGTCTTATAAAGCGAACACTGCCATGTTTACTTTGGTCACGCTGATACATCGCAAGCCGCGATGTATCAGAGGGGTGGGAGGAGGGGACGGAGGCTGGCAACACTGTACTGTAATACATCGGGCGGGGCCCGATGCAGTCACTGTACTGTAATACATCGGACCCCGCTCACGGTAATTATCACATGTAAAGTCTATAATCTTCAAGCAGTGTCTCTGCTTTAAACTAGGGCAATCCTCTGTAGTGCAACTCACTATGAAAGCGGCAGGCAGAGCGGCAGCGTAACCTCGCGATTCTCACTCATTCATGGGAAGGAAGTGGGAGGAGCATTAATGAGTGAGAATCGCGAGGTTACGCTGCCGCTCTGCCTGCCGCTTTCATAGTGAGTTGCACTACAGAGGATTGCCCTAGTTTAAAGCAGAGACACTGCTTGAAGATTATAGACTTTACATATGAAAACGGCTTCATTACACTCTGCTTTCTTCTATACCAGTACTCACTATGAAAGCAGCGGTCCTGCCGGCGCGTGACGTCACTCACTCGGTCATGCTCCTCCCACTTCATTAATGAAGCTGGCAGGAGCGTGACTGACTGAGTGAGTGACGTCACGTGCTGGCCGGACTGCTGCTTTCATAGTGAGTACTGGTATAGAAGAAAGCAGAGCCATTAAAAGATTTTACATATAAAGTCTACTGTGTGCCCTGTGGTGTAATGGGGGTCACTATTCACACAGGGACAATATACTGTGACACATGATACTGTGACCAGCATAAGATCATCTTATGCTGGTCACAGTATCAGATGTGTCACAGTATATTGTCCCTGTGTGAATAGTGACCCCCATTACATAAGATGCTATATATGATGCTACATCCCCCGTAGTAGTGCGTCACCCACAGGTCCCCCCATAACAGTGCGTCATCCACAGGTCCCCCCATAACAGTGCGTCACCCACAGGTCCCCCCATAACAGTGCGTCACCCACAGGTCCCCCCATAACAGTGCGTCACCCACAGGTCCCCCCATAACAGTGCGTCACCCACAGGTCCCCCCATAACAGTGCGTCACCCACAGGTCCCCCCATAACAGTGCGTCATCCACAGACCACCATTAGTTCAAAACCCCTCCAAAAGCACACCATTAGTTCAAAACCCCTCCAAAAGCACACCTTTTGGTTAAAAATTTTTTTTTCTTATTTTCCTCCTCAAAAATCTAGGTGCGTCTTATCATCAGGTGCGTCTTATAAAGCGAAAAATACGGTAATTCAATTATCTTTCAGGACAAAGGACATCGCCAATACACACAGAGAGACAACAGGACAGGAATCCCCACCCAAACACACAAAATCCTCCCTTTCTGTCTGTGATATAATTATGGATTAACATAACTATCACAGACAGTAAAAATACAGTTTTTAAACATACACTGTAACTTTAAAACCATACATTCCATCTCCATAAAAATTACATATTTAAACTCTGCATACATCAAACATAAACACTTCCAAAAATCACACAAATCCCTCCAGCGGATCAAAAGTTTAGTGGAAGTCCTTTATGACCGACCGCAAGCACAACTTCCTGCCCAAAACAGTTCCATAGATTTGGGCTGTGCGGTCGGTCAATTCCATGCAGAAAAATGACTAAGTCCCATCTTCGAACGGGACTTAGTCTCTGGAGCTGAAAGTTCAGTATGGCAGAAGGTAAGAGTCAGCGGCGTTCGTGTATCCGCGCATCCGATTCCAGCTCCACAGAATCCCCAGCATACACCGCTGACTGCGTTCGGTCCCACCAACAGTCCAGACATGCGGCACAGTTCTGTCACTGTTCCTGAAGGGCAACATGTCCCGGGGCCATAGTCGTAGGGCAGGAGGCTAGCCATAAGTCCTCTACAATGCCCAGTGGCAAATGGCAGTTTGTCACAGACAGTGGCGCACCTACAGGGGGGGTCCAGCGGGTCTGGACCCCCCCTAGAACAACCAACCGAATTTTTTTTTTTTAATCCTTCAGGGCCGCACCGCCGATCACCACAGGAGGCGCGGCCCTGGATGTAATTGCGGCCGCGGCGGTGGTGGTGGGGGGGGCCGGGGGGGCAGTGGGAGTACTAGGAGATGAGCGCTTCCATTGTGGAAGCGCTCATCTCCATATCTAATCCATCTGTATCGCCGTCCTTAGGACAGCGATACAGATGCCTGTGCTGTGCTGCGGCAGGGGAGGGAGAGGCGTGTCCCTCCCCTGTTCTTCTGATAGGCCGCAGGCACTAATGCCTGCAGCCTATCAGAGGCCGGCTCAGGCGAGATGACGTCATCATCACGCGCCTGAGCCGGGCAGCACACAGCAGAGCAGGGACACAGGCCGGAAGAGCCTGCATCGCATCGCTGCTGATGGAGGTAAGTATCAGTGTATTTTTTATTTTATTTTTGTTGTTTTGTTTTTTTTGGAGGAGGGGAGCTGGCACTATGGGGGCACTAAAGGGGAGACTAAAGGGGAGAACGGCACTCTGGGGCATCTGGTGGTACTTTTTTTTTTTAGGTGGCACTTCTTACTGGCACATTATGGGGGGGGGGGCATGGGGGAGAGGAGCACTATGGGGGCTCTAAAGGGGCTTTTTTTTACACATTATGGGGAGAACGGCACAAGGGGGCATCTGGTGGCACTATAGGGGCATTATTTGGGGGGCACCATGGGGGAGAGGAGCACTATGGGGGCTCTAAAGGGGCTTTTTTTTTTTTACACATTATGGGGGGCACTATAGGGGAGAACGGCACTATGGGGCATCTGGTGGCACTATAGGGGCATTATTTGGGGGGCACCATGGGGGAGAGGAGCACTATGGGGGCTCTAAAGGGGCTTTTTTTTTTACACATTATGGGGGGCACTACAGGGGAGAACGGCACTATGGGGCATCTGGTGGCACTATAGGGGCATTATTTGGGGGCACTATGGGGAAGTGGGGGTACTAAAGGGGCCTTTTTTTCTTATTGGCACATGGGGGCATTATGGCATCTGGTGGCACTAAGGGGGCATTTTTTACTGGCACATTATGGGAGGCACTATAGGGGAGGGCGGCACTATGGAGGAGTGGAGCACTATTGGGGCATATGGTGGAACTTTATGGGGCGGCACCATGGGGGAGAGGAGCACTATGGGGGCATCTTGGGGGTCTAAAGGGGCTTTTTTTTAATTGACATATTATGGGGGCACTATAGGGGAGAATGGCACTATGGGGCATCTGGTTGCACTATAGGGGCATTATTTGGGGGCACTAAGGGGAAGTGGGGGCTCTAAAGGGGCCTTTATTCTTATTGGCACATTATGGTAGGCATTATGGCATCTGGTGTCACTAAGGGGGCATTTTTTTACTGGCACATTATGGTAGGCACTATAGGGGAGAGCGGCACTATGGGGGAGTGGAGCACTATTGGGGCATATGGTGGCACTTAGAAGGGGCATTTTTTACTGGCATATTATGGGGGACACTATGGGGAAGGGAGAGGAGCACTATGAGGGAATTTACTGGGGCACTATATAGGGGTATTTTATACTGGCATACATTATGGGGACATTAGCTCAACAGCGGGCACTAAGCGGGGGTATTTCATGTACTGTCATATTGTAGGGAGAATTATTAGTACTAGGAGGTATTATGCGGAGCTTTGCTAATACTGGGGGGTTTGAGGAACATGATTACTAGTATGGGCACTATAGGGGCGTTATTACTACTAAGTGTGCTCTGGCAGAGAATTATTTATATTTTGGGGAGCCCTGTTATTTTGGGGGGCACCCTGCCACAGTATCAGCTTAGCACAATAATTTTTGGGGGACATTATCTTTATACTATTAGTGTCTGGGCGCAGTTATTTTTTTAGAGCACTGTGTGCCAATAATTGTTGAGGGGGGCACTATCTGTGTGGTAGTAGTATTTCCAGGGGGACTGTTTCTGTAGTATAGTATTGGGGGCACAGCGGGCACAGTATTGGGGGGTGGCAGGAAAGGGTGTTCAGAAGATGTGAAGATGATGGAAATGTGGGAAACTAATGTCTGTTTGTTAATCTCTGCAGAGATGGGAGATGGCTGAAAAATCATCATGGCGGTCTGGTCTGAATGGAGAAGATGAGGAAAGAGAACGTCTACAACAAAGGTGACATCACTGGATGTAAGAGGTATGTGGTGCTATGTAGGAGAGGAGATGCTCCGGCTCCTCCCCTGCCATTTGCAGAAGGAGGATTCAGAGCTGGGTGAGGACGGTCAAGGGGGCAGCAGGCCACGGGCGGGTGGCAGATGGTGGGGGGGAACCACAGGCAATGAGCAGGATCTGGGGAGGGAGGAGAGCGGAGGAGCTTCCTGGCTGTAGCTTGTTATATAAGCAGGCAGTGCAGCCAGGACAGACCCTCCCCTCTCCGTATGATGTGTAGAGACAGGCTGCAACTATAGAATGTCAGCTGTACAGTGTTTGTTGGGAGTGGCCTATTATATGTAGGAGGGGCTTTTAATAATGGGCGGGGCCAAAAAATTTTGTTGCATTGTTGTTTTCCTACAGGCCTTTTAGAATCGCCAAGTAAAAGAATCAGCACAACTCACTACACCCTTTCCCTGCATTTTTAAATATAAAGGGGGCTTTGAAAAATTCAATTAGCATAGCACACTACACATGCCGCATTTTTTTGCCTTTCGGACCCCCCCTAAAGAAAATTCCTGGGTGCTCCCCTGGTCACAGGGGCTTCATCGGAGAATATGACTTTGCCCCAGTCCTCAGCAGTCCATTCACATACTTTCTGCAGAAGATCAATCTGTCCCTGATGTTTTTTTTGGAGAGAAGTGGCTTCTTTGCTGCCCTTCTTGACACCAGGCCATCTTCCAAAAGTCTTCGCCTCACTGTGTGGGCAGATGCGCTCACACCTGCCTGCTGCCATTCCTGAGCAAGCTCTGCACTGGTGGCACTCCGATCCTGGCGCTTGCTGGACTTTCTTGGACGCCCTGAAGCCTTCATAACAAGAATTGAACCTCTTTCCTTGAAGTTTTTGATGATCCTATAAATTGTTGATTGAGGTGCAATCTTAGTAGCCACAATATCCTTGCCTGTGAAGCCATTTTTATGCAACGCAATGATGGCTGCACGCATTTATTTGCAGGTCACCATGGTTAACAATGGAAGAACAATGATTTCAAGCATCACCCTCCTTTTAACATGTCAAGTCTGCCATTTTAACCCAATCAGCCTGACATAATGATCTCCAGCCTTGTGCTCGTCAACATTCTCACCTGAGTTAACAAGACGATTACTGAAATGATCTCAGCAGGTCCTTTAATGACAGCAATGAAATGCAGTGGAAAGGTTTTTTTTGGGATTAAGTTAATTTTCATGGCAAAGAAAGACTATGCAATTCATCTGATCACTCTTCATAACATTCTGGAGTATATGCAAATTGCTATTATAAAAACTTAAGCAGCAACTTTTCCAATTTCCAATATTTATGTAATTCTCAAAACTTTTGGCCACGACTGTACAGGTCTGTACTCCTATGTAAGGGCAGTATGTTACATCTACAGGACTGTACTCCTATGTAAGGGCAGTATATTACATCTACAGGACTATACTCCTATGTAAGGGCAGTATATTACATCTACAGGTCTGTACTCCTATGTAAGGGCAGTATATTACATCTACAGGACTGTACTCCTATGTAAGGGCAGTATATTACATGTACAGGTCTGTACTCCTATGTAAGGGCAGTATATTACATCTACAGGTCTGTACTCCTATGTAAGGGCAGTATATTACATCTACAGGACTGTACTCCTATGTAAGGGCAGCATATTACATCTACAGGACTGTACTCCTATGTAAGGGCAGTATATTACATCTACAGGACTGTACTCCTATGTAAGGACAGTATATTACATGTACAGGACTGTACTCCTATGGAAGGACAGTATATTACATGTACAGGACTGTACTCCTATGTAAGGGCAGTATATTACATCTACAGGACTGTACTCCTATGTAAGGGCAGTATATTACATCTACAGGACTGTACTCCTATGTAAGGGCAGTATATTACATCTACAGGACTGTACTCCTATGTAAGGACAGTATATTACATCTACAGGACTGTACTCCTATGTAAGGACAGTATGTTACATCTACAGGTTTGTGTCCTGCCGATTCTAGGCATTTTTGCCAGACTGTGACCGACCAGATCTCTGCCAGACCCCATTATAGTTAATGGGGCCAGTGGGCATTCCGTCTGCATCCAGCAGTGCCGGATCCGGTGAATCACTAACACAGATGTGAAAATAGCCTAATACAACGCCACACACCTCTTACATCCAATGACATTTTCTTTGATGTAGACGTTCTTTTTCCTTATCTTCTCCATTAAGACCAGACCACCATGATGATTTCTTTCAGCTATCTTTTGTCTCTGCAGTTTGACAAGCAGACATCTTAGTTTCCTACTTTTCCATCATCCTCCGCACCTTCTCAAAATTCCACTGTGCTCCCCAATACTATAATGCAGAAACAAGATAAACCCTGAAAATACTAGTACCACACATATAATTCCCCTTCAATAATTATTAGCATACAAAATCAGCAGTAAAAAATAACTGCACCCAGTAAATAGTGTCCCTGACACTAAGAGTGTAAACTTAATGTCCCCCAAAAAGAGTTGTGCTAAGCTGGTACTGTGCCAGGATACCCCCCACAGTAATAGTGCTCCCGAAGTCCCAACAATAGTAATAACTCTCTATCTATGCACTTAGTAGTAATAGTGCCCCTACAGTGCCCCCAACAGTAATAATGTCCCCACTGTGCCCCAGAAGTAATAATGCTCCCATAATGTCCATACTAGTACTCATGTTCCACATAGTCCCCCAGTTGTAATAAGGCTCACCTTAATGCCCCCGGTAGTAATAATTCTCTTTATAATGTGTGACAGTAGAAAAATACTTATTTGTAAACAAGAACAAAAATGTAAACAAGAACAAAAAAATACCCCTTTGTGTGGCAGTAAAAAAATACCTCCTCTTAGTGCCCCAAGTAGAGCCAATGTCCCCATAGTGCCCTCATAATGTGTGCTAATGCCCCCTATTAAGTGCCAGTGCAAAAGAAAACCCTTTTTTAGTGTCCCCAGTTGAGCTAAGGGCCCATATTGCCCCAATAATTTGTGCCAGTATAAAATACTCCTATAAAGTGCTCCCAGTAAATGCAGCCATAGTGCTTCCCCCATCCCTATAGTGCCCACCATAATGTGCCAGTATAAAATGCCCTATAGAGTGCCCCTAGTAGATGTATACATAATGCTCGCTCATCTCCCCCGTTCCCCATAGTGAACCCAAAATGTGTGCCTGTATAAATTGCCCCTATAGTGCTCATCCCCACCCTCATAGTGCACAGATAGTGTGTGCTAGGTATAAAATTCCACTATATAATGCCCCCATAGTGCTCCTCTACTTCACTCCTCCATAGTGCCCCCATAATGTGTTCCAGTATAAAATGCCCCTATATAATGCCCCCAGTAGATGCCCGCATAGTGCTCCTCTCCCCATCTCTGCATAGTGCCCCCCATGATCTGTGCCAGTATATAATGCCAATATATAATGCCCCCAGGCCCCAGTAGATGCCCCCATAGCGCTCCTCTCCCCCACTTCTACATATTTCCTCCCATAATATGTGCCAGTATATAATGCCAATATATAATCCCCCCCAGTAGATGTCTCCATAGTGCCCCTGTCCCCCACTTCTTCATATTGCCCCCCATAATGTGTGCCAGTATATAATGCCAATATATAATTCCCCCCAGCAGATGTCTTTATAGTGCCCCTGTCCCCCACTTCTTCATATTGCCCCATAATGTGTGCCAGTATATAATGCTAATATACAGGGTGGGCCATTTATATGGATACACCTTAATAAAATGGGAATGGTTGGTGATATTAACTTCCTGTTTGTGGCACATTAGTATATGTGAGGGGGGAAACTTTTCAAGATGGGTGGTGACCATGGCGGCCATTTTGAAGTCGGCCATTTTGAATCCACTTTTGTTTTTTCAATAGGAAGAGGGTCATGTGACACATCAAACTTATTGGGAATTTCACAAGAAAAACAATGGTGTGCTTGGTTTTAACGTAACTATATTCTTTCATGAGTTATTTACAAGTTTCTGACCACTTATAAAATGTGTTCAATGTGCTGCCCATTGTGTTGGATTGTCAATGCAACCCTCTTCTCCCACTCTTCACACACTGATAGCAACACCGCAGGAGAAATGCTAGCACAGGCTTCCAGTATCCGTAGTTTCAGGTGCTGCACATCTCGTATCTTCACAGCATAGACAATTGCCTTCAGATGACCCCAAAGATAAAAGTCTAAGGGGGTCAATGGATATGCGAAATTGCTACATGATGATGTGTTTCCCTCTTTATGCACTGAAGCTGGCACGTTCCCTGAGTTTTTCCAGCAAGATGGTGTACCACCACATTATGGGTGTCAGTTCCGAGCATTCCTAGATGAACAGTTTCCTGGAAAGTGGATTCGTCATCGTGGGCCAGTTGAATGGCCCCCAAGGTCTCCCGATCTGACCCCCTTAGACTTTTATCTTTGGGGTCATCTGAAGGCAATTGTCTATGCTGTGAAGATACGAGATGTGCAGCACCTGAAACTACGGATACTGGAAGCCTGTCCTAGCATTTCTCCTGCGGTGTTGCTATCAGTGTGTGAAGAGTGGGAGAAGAGGGTTGCATTGACAATCCAACACAATGGGCATAAGTGGTCAGAAACTTATAAATAACTCATGAAAGAATAAAGTTACATTAAAACCAAGCACACCATTGTTTTTCTTGTGAAATTCCCAATAAGTTTGATGTGTCACATGACCCTCTTCCTATTGAAAAAACAAAAGTTGGATTCAAATGGCCGACTTCAAAATGGCCGCCATGGTCACCACCCATCTTGAAAAGTTTCCCCCCTCACATATACTAATGTGCCACAAACAGGAAGTTAATATCACCAACCATTCCCATTTTATTAAGGTGTATTCATATAAATGGCCCACCCTGTATAATCCCCCCAGCAGATGTCTCCATAGTGCTCCTGTCCCCCACTTCTTCATATTGCCCCCTATAATGTGTGCCAGTATATAATGCCAATATATAATCCCCCCAGCAGATGTCTCCATAGTGCTCCTGTCCCCCACTTCTTCATATTACCCCCCATAATATGTGCCAGTATATAATGCCAATATATAATCCCCCCAGTAGATGTCTCCATAGTGCCCCTTTCCCCTACTTCTTTATATTGCCCCCCATAATGTGTGCCAGTATATAATGCCAATATATAATCCTCCCAGTAGATGTCTCCATAGTGCTCCTGTCCCCCACTTCTTCATATTGCCCCCTATAATGTGTGCCAGTATATAAGGTCAATATATGATGCCCCCCAGTAGATGTTCAGCTGCGATGCAGGCCTCTTCTGGCCTGTGTTCTGCCCTGTACCCTGCCTGGCTCAGGCGGTGCAATTACGTCATTGCGCTATTTGCATTGGACTCTGCACTGGACATTGCACCATCTGCACTAGGCCAGAAGCCTAGTGCAGATGGTGAAGAATGAATGGGGAAGAGGGACTCCTCTCCTCTGTATCGCCATCCTAAAGACGATGATGCAGTTGAATATAGAAAGATTCCACAATGGAAGTGCTCATTAACCTTGGCCCTGGCGCTGCAGCTTAGTATGGGCCCCCCTTTCATGCTGGGCCCCTGTGCAGCCAAAGTGGCTGCACTGGTGATATGTCCGCCCCTGCTCCGGGGCATTACAATAAGGGCTCCTGGCCGTTTGTGCATCGCATCACGGATGCGGACCTATTCCCTTGAATGGGTCCACAATCCGGAAACTGCGGTGCGGATCAGAGGCATGGTACCCCACGGAAGCTGCTTTAAAGGACATGTCCAGGATAAAAATCCTTAGACAATCCTGTCTGTACATTGAGGGACATTTATTATTAAGCCCTTTATGCTATTATTGTGAAGTTAAAAGGTTGCACATTACGCTGCGCTCCATATGTGCACTATAATTTGCGACTTTATAGGCTTCTTGACACTTTTCTGAAGTGGCGAGGGAAAGGGGTGGGGCTTAGCAGAAGAGGCGGGGCCTCACACAGCCCATTGGATTTACTATAATATGCCAGAAACTGGTGTAAGTTGTAGCTGAATACGGTCTTCAGTTTTTGGTGCACGGCAGGGCTGAGATGCCCCTAATTTATCAAGATGCATCTACCTCTTAATAAATGAAGCGCATCTCACGCCAGCGCAGGAAGGTATGGGTACGCCAGTCTTGATAAATCTCCCCCATTGTGTCTGGTATTGGGGCTCGCCTACAGTACCACACACAACCTGTGAATTGGTGTAGTACGATTTTTGTAAGAAAGCAGCCATGCTGCATTCACATGACCATATGTAATTTGCGGTCCGCAAAACACGGATCCACAAAAAATACAGATGACATCTGTGTAACGCTTGTGTCCTTGCTGCATCCGTGTTTTTGGCGGACCCATTGGAACAATGCCTATTCTTTCAGACCTTGTCGCACACTTGCCCGAGTACTGGAAGTAGGGTTCCCACCCCGTCATCATGCAATAAAATAACTTCAGCACAAAGGTATTGTAATGATGCGTTTTATTTATAAGCACCTACTTACAATAGGCGCCTTTCCCTCAGTGTGAACACTGACACACTTTTTTCCTATTTTCTTGCTTGTACTGACCAGCGGCATTAGGCCTCATGCACACGACCGTATTTTTTCACGGTCCGCAAAACGGGGTTCCGTTTTTCCGTGATCCGTGACCGTTTTTTCATCCGTGGGTCTTCCTTGATTTTTGGAGGATCCACGGACATGAAAAAAAAAGTCGTTTTGGTGTCCGCCTGGCCGTGCGGAGCCAAACGGATCCGTCCTGAATTACAATGCAAGTCAATGGGGACGGATCCGTTTGACGTTGACACAATATGGTGCAATTTCAAACGGATCCGTCCACCATTGACTTTCAATGTAAAGTCAGGAGTTAATATACCATAGGATCTGAGTTTTCTCCAATCCGATGGTATATTTTAACTTGAAGCGTCCCCATCACCATGGGAACGCCTCTATGTTAGAATATACCATCGGATTTGAGTAAAACTCAGATCTGACAGTATATTCTAACACAGAGGCGTTCCCATGGTGATGGGGACGCTTCAAGTTAGAATATACTGAGAACGGTGTACATGACTGCCCCCTGCTGCCTGGCAGCACCCGATCTCTTACAGGGGGCTGTGATCCGCACAATTAACCCCTCAGGTGCTGCACCTGAAGGGGTTAATTGTGCACATCATAGCCAGGCTGCAGGGGGCAGACCCCCCTCCCTCCCCAGTTTTAATTTCTTTGGTGGCCAGTGCGGCCTCCCCCTCCCTCCCTCTATTGAATTATTTTCATTGGTGGCACAGTGTGCGGCCTCCCCCGGCCCCCCCTCCCTCCCTCTATTGTATTATCATTGGTGGCCAGTGTGCGCCCCCCCCCCGGCCCCCCCTCTATTGTATTAATATCATTGGTGGCCAGTGTGAATCATTGATAGGAGGGGGTAAAATATGTGCCTACAGGTACTCCCCTAATTTTGGTTCCCACTGGGGGTCTTTTTAATTGATACATTACCTTTGTACACTTTCTTTTGGCCTTACGATAGAATCTAGAAGTAGAAGAAATTAAAGTCCACCGTTATAATTAAAACCGTTAAACATATTTTCTTTCCAAATTGTTTCCATTAGCAGAGGAGCAGCTAGTCATTAAAACTCACACATCAACCTAGGATTTTATGGACAAATAAAAAAATCACCCAATATCTTTACAAAAATAAAGTAATATGATTAAAAATGTATTATGAGGTAGCAGCTGTGCTATGCTTATTGAAATGAAAGGAGATAGCCTACTGAGCCGAACAGCTTTGTGGCACATGGTATATGTCTAATGATCACAGGAATATCTGCCGGCTGGAGATCCTGTTGGGAATTATTCCTGTTATTTTATTTATTTTTTATATTGGAGCAGTAAATGCTTTTTATTTTATTTGGTTGCTTTGCAGACACATATTTCTTTCTGCTGCTGGGATCTATGAGGAGGGTGATCCATGCTGGTGGGTCTATCATCAGTCACGTGCCCATGAAGTGAGGTCAGGGGCATGAATTAATCATTTTTATGTGTCCTGTTAAATACCTGGATTCATAGAGGGATAGCTGCCACTACAGGCAGGATATTATTATTCGTTAAGGAATTTTGGCCGAAGGGTATATTGGGCAATTCACTGACCATCGCTGACGAAGATGGATCTATAAGGCCCCTTTCACACGGGCGAGTATTCCGCGCGGATGCGATGCGTGAGGTGAACGCATTGCACCCGCACTGAATACCGACCCATTCATTTCTATGAGGCTGTTCACATGAGCGGTGATTTTCACGCATCACTTGTGCGTTGCGTGAAAATCGCAGCATGCTCTATATTCTGCGTTTTTCATGCAACGCAGGCCCCATAGAAGTGAATGGGGTTGCGTGAAAATCGCAAGCATCCGCAAGCAAGTGCGGATGCAGTGCGATTTTCACGCACGGTTGCTAGGAGACGATCGGGATGGAGACCCGATCATTATTATTTTCCCTTATAACATGGTTATAAGGGAAAATAATAGCATTCTGAATACAGAATGCATAGTAAAACAGCGCTGGAGGGGTTAAAAATAAATAAATAAATGTAACTCACCTTAGTCCACTTGATCGCGGCCCGGCATCTCCTTCTGTCTCCTTTGTTGAATAGGACCTGTGGTGAGCATTAATTGCAGGAACAGGACCTTTGATGACGTCACTCCGGTCATCACATGGTACGTCACATGATCTTTTACCATGGTGATGGATCATGTGATGACCGGAGTGACGTCATCAAAGGTCCCGTTCCTGTAATTAATGCTCACCACAGGTCCTATTCAACAAAGGAGACAGAAGGAGATGCCGGGCCGCGATCAAGTGGACTAAGGTGAGTTAAATTTTTTTTATTTTTTTTTTAACCCCTCCAGTGCTGTTTTACTATGCATTCTGTATTCAGAATGCTATTATTTTCCCTTATAACCATGTTATAAGGGAAAATAATACAATCTACAGAACACCGATCCCAAGCCCGAACTTCTGTGAAGAAATTCGGGTTTGGGTACCAAACATGCGCGACTTTTCTCACGCGAGTGCAAAACGCATTACAATGTTTTGCACTCGCGCGGAAAAATCGCGGGTGTTCCCGCAACGCACCCGCACATTTTCCCGCAATGCCCGTGTGAAAGAGGCCTAAGGGTGCTAAGGAGGTTATTACGAGTGTCAAATGGGGATTGTGAAATGGATTGGTCCTGTTAATTCCATTAACACCTTAGGCCCCCTGCACACGAACGTTTTTATTTTCCGTTTTGAGGGTCGTTTTTTTTGTTCCGTATACAGTCCGTATACGGAACCATTTATTTCAATGGGTCAGAAAAAAAAACTGAAGGTACTCCGTATGCCTTCCGTTTCCGTATTTTCCGTTCTAACATAGAACATGTCCTATTATTGTCCGCAGACCACGTTCCGTGACTCCATTCAAGTCAATGGGTCCGCAAAAAAACTGAATGCATACGGAACACATCCGTATGTCATCTGTTTTTTGCGAATCACTGGGTAGGAAATGCTAGGCCCAGCCCACTGTGGCCATGTGTTCTGTGTTTACAATCCAGGAAGTGAGCACATGTGCAGGTTAATAACCCACCCCCACGCTGTCTGACTTGCCTGCAAAGCCAAAAGATGGATGTTGGCAAACTCATCACCCTCAAATAGGAGCGTCCCCAGCTGTGGGACACCAGAGAAGATCAGTACCATGATCGGATTGTGAAGGAGCGTGCCTGGGAGGAGATTACAAAGGAGATGCTGGAGTCAGAGAGAATGGGAGAAGGGCAATTCGGCGAAAAGGCGCAGATTAGGTAAGCCAACCCATGCGGGTATGTCTGCTCCTTTATAAAATGTGTATTGTAATTATGTAAAAACTGTGATGCACTGGTGTATTTATATGTGAATGCTGGAAAATAGCCATGTTTTAATGAAGGTGCACTTTTGTAAAACACTTTTTTTATAGTAAATATCACCTTCCATAGCACTAGATAGTTTTGTATGTCAGCAACCTTGTCCGCCGGTGTCTCTCGTGCTTTTCTCAAACTACAGTTCCCAGCATGCCCTGCTGTACTCTGATCAGTTTGAGTAGTATTTTTTAATCAGCTGAAGATCAGCATATTGTCAATGATTCACCCAGAGTCGGATTATGTATTATGTCAAATACATATATGCTAAAGTGTTTAGGCCTCATGTATTGACATTTATTAGAAATGGTATCAGCTGATGTCAGGAAACGCCTTTGTCATGTAAATATATGCCAATTGTGTTTACAGGCCCATTAAATGTATGTGGCCAAAATAGTGAATATAGAACCTGTCTATAGATGACCCAGATTTTTATGTCAATGCACGTAACTAGTGTATAAACTACAATGTTATAGCATGTGGTAGTAAGCCTTGGTTCACATGTGCATTTAGAAGTTTGTATTGATATATTCTGATAGAATTTTTGTTCTGTTATATTTCTACAGTACTACGTGTCAAAACCCGCTGGCATTCGTGCCGGGACTAATACCGGCGTGAACGTGTCCAGGGACTTGGGAAAAGTGGAGATGGTGGACACCGTAAAAAAACATATTTGTATACGAACCAATTGCACTTTCTAAAACCCGTGTTGGATCTTAGGCCGTGAGTAACCACTGTAATTATTTTGTCGCTTGTAATGTTTGTGCAAAAGAAAATATTCGTACTGTTTGTTTTTTGTCATCATTTATAACAGCATAGAAGTAATGGTTTGTGCTATGCTATAAACTTATTTTTTGTTTGCACATGCATGGTACACTTTGTTCTCTGCCGGTAAAAATCTGCCCTTCTCCACACCCTGCTAGAAGATTACTTCCATCTCTTTTTTTTTTCTCTTGACATTACCAGCACAAATCAGTGTGGAAGTCAGGGTCTAGCATAGTGTGGACAAGGACATTACATCACTGGCAGTACTGAAACAGACCTTGGCCTCTGCAATGCTTCACATGGCTCATTCCCATACTTGAAACATGAATATAAACAAAGAGAAGAGAAAGTCCAGCTTCCAAATGAATTAAAGTAGTGTCTTTAATAATTCAGTGAAATAAAAACCAAAGGCAATCCAAGTCTACGCGTTTCGAATACTACAATATTGATCCTTACTCATGACATTTGTTATGAGTAAGGATCAATATTGTAGGATCCGAAACGCGTAGACTTGGATTGCCTTTGGTTTTTCTTGCACTGAATTATTAAAGATACCATTTATTAATTTGGAAGCTGGACTTTCTCTTCTTTGTTTGGATACGTACCTTCACGCCTCGTTTCTCTGTGTTGTCTGTGCCTTCTTCGATTGGCCTCAGGTGAGCGCACCACCTTTGCTTTTTTTTCGCAAACATGAATGTTAACTTTTGGAGACCATTTTGTCGACCAATAAAGTTAATTTTTCAGACATATTTCTTCATATTTAGATATAGACAACCAGTACTATATATACTGTCAACATTAATAAAATAATTATCATGGAAGCCTCTGTTCCAGTGTGTATAGTAAATGTTTTATTTTATGTCTATACCCTTCATATATACACTTTCCTTGATTGCAATCATCTCTCATTCCACAGGACCGTTGACAGCCTAGAGCAGGGGTGTCAAACTCAAATTCATCGGGGGCCGCATCAGCAGTTTGGTCACCCTCAAAGGGCCGGAAAACTTACAGTTACTTGGCTTAGCCCTTGGGGATCTCGGACGCCACTTCCACACTTTGGCTGGGGGCTCGGTGGAGCTGATGAGGTGTTTTATCCTAATGAGAAAGATTTCATAATAAGTATTTGGAGATAATAGCAGC
The DNA here is from genome assembly GCF_905171765.1 of Bufo bufo. Classification (NCBI taxonomy): domain Eukaryota; kingdom Metazoa; phylum Chordata; class Amphibia; order Anura; family Bufonidae; genus Bufo; species Bufo bufo. The sequence continues at coordinate 125,055,140 of NC_053389.1, forward strand.
CCCCAGTAATAACAGCCCCCAGTAATAACAGCCCCCAGTAATAACAGCCCCTCTGTGCCAGTAATAACAGCCCCCTTTGCCAGTAATAACAGCCCCCTTTGCCAGTAATAACAGCCCCCCCTTTGCCAGTAATAACAGCCCCCCCTTTGCCAGTAATAGCAGCCCCCAGTAATAACAGCCCCTCTGTGCCAGTAATAACAGCCCCCAGTAATAACAGCCCCTCTGTGTCAGTAATAACAGCCCCCAGTAATAAGAGCCCCTCTGTGTCAGTAATAACAGCCCCCCAGTAATAACAGCCCCTCTGTGCCAGTAATAACAGCCCCCAGTAATAACAGCCCCTCTGTGCCAGTAATAACAGCCCCCAGTAATAAGAGCCCCTCTGTGTCAGTAATAACAGCCCCTCTGTGCCAGTAATAACAGCCCCCGCCAGTAATAACAGCCCCCTTTGCCAGTAATAACAGCCCCCCTTTGCCAGTAATAACAAACAGCCCCCCCTTTGCCAGTAATAACAGCCCCCGCCAGTAATAACAGCCCCCCCTTTGCCAGTAATAACAGCCCCCCTTTGCCAGTAATAACAGCCCCCGCCAGTAATAACAGCCCCCTTTGCCAGTAATAACAGCCCCCCCTTTGCCAGTAATAACAAACAGCCCCCCTTTGCCAATAATACCCCCCCCCCCAGTAATATCCCCCCCTTTGCCAGTAATAACAGCCCCCGCCAGTAATAACAGACCCCCCCTTTGCCAGTAATAACAGCCCCTCCAGTAATAAAAGCCCCCGCCAGTAATAACAGCCCCCCCTTTGCCAGTAATAACAGCCCCCGCCAGTAATAACAGCCCCCCCTTTGCCAGTAATAACAAACAGCCCCCCCTTTGCCAGTAATAACAGCCCCCGCCAGTAAAAGTATTGTACATAATAAAAAAATTAAAAAAAACACATACTTACCTCCATGTCAGTGATGCGATGCAGGCCTCTTCTGGCCTGTGTCCCACGCTGTATGGCTCAGGCAGCGCGATGACGTCATCGCACCGCCTGCGCCGGCCTCTGATAGGCTGCAGGCACTAGGCCGGCAGCCTATCAGAGGAAGGGAAAGGGACACGCCTCTCCCTCCCCTACCGCAGCACAGGCAGGCATCTGTATCGCTGTCCTGAGGACGGCGATACAGATGACTGGAGATGAGCGCTTCCACAATGGAAGCGCTCATCTCCCTGTGCCCAGCCGCCGCCGCCAGCTCGCTCGCCTGCCGCATATCGGTGGCGGCTGCGCGGGCCACATGACGAGGTCTGGCGGGCCGGATTCGGCCCGCGGGCCTTGTGTTTGACACCCGTGGCCTAGAGCAAGAGGGAGATCATAGCAGCACCAACAGTGATGAAGATGCTGGTGCGCATCCCTTAGACTCCACAGTTACTGCGGATGACGAGCCCCAACCAGTGCTGCAGCAAGAGAGGGAGGAGTCTTCAGCTTTGGAGGGTCCTTCTGCTGCAATTCAATCAAGCCCTGAGACAAGAAGAAGGCAGCCACAGCGGAGAAGGGGGGCAACTAACACAGCCGTCTCTCCCTCAAATACTCAAGCCCTGATTCAAAATCAGGTGCTTGACTATTTGAGGCAGAGACGGGCGGAAGGGAAGGAGGAGCGGATGCTCTGTGGTCTTGCTCCTCTTATTGAAGATCTGGATTCCTATAAACAAACAATATTTATTGACATCATGGGGTCAGTGGCGACAATTTTAAAAACGCCTCTTGAACCCCATGAACTTGGGAGTTGGGTCGAAAACCTGAAGCAACGTGCATTTCGCTTAGCAAAAGAAACCCAACCTGGGCCCAGTATGGTCCAACCACCTCCTAGGCCAACCTCATATTCACAGCCTCTTTATTCGCAAGAGTCACAGTTTATGCCACGGCCACAATATCCAGGGCCCACAATGAGCAACACCAGTGCAAGTAATGTGGCTGGCCTTCGTCCAACTGGTCCGGGGTTATATTTGAGGGACCTAATGGACATTTAATGTTATCTTTACGTTTTAGTAATAAATAATTTTGGCTGATTGTTAAGCCTTTTGGGTATATTTTCATTCATATTTTAATAATATACTTACTGAAGCAAAAATCTATGTATCAACTTTTATTTCATATTGCACATACATGCCAATATTACAACATGAAAAAATTTATTCACATATAAGAATAGGAATAGAATACACATGTATAGTTTTTATTTGGTACACTAAGGACAAATAGGGATGTACATATACTTTTAGACAGCTATGCTCAACCTGTCACACTACAGCTATTAAAAAACTAGAACTCCCTGCATATCTGAATAGTTGTTGTATGTCCACACATGCAGGAAAATAACTTTTTCTACAGCTGGAGTGCTGTGGTGTGGACATTCCTGTAGTAAACCACAAACATATACACTCACCTAAAGAATTATTAGGAACACCATACTAATACGGTGTTGGACCCTGTTTTGCCTTCAGAACTGCCTTAATTCTACGTGGCATTGATTCAACAAGGTGCTGATAGCATTCTTTAGAAATGTTGGCCCATATTGATAGGATAGCATCTTGCAGTTGATGGAGATTTGAGGGATGCACATCCAGGGCACAAAGCTCCCGTTCCACCACATCCCAAAGATGCTCTATTGGGTTGAGATCTGGTGACTATGGGGGCCATTTTAGTACAGTGAACTCATTGTCATGTTCAAGAAACCAATTTGAATTGATTCGAGCTTTGTGACATGGTGCATTATCCTGCTGGAAGTAGCCATCAGAGGATGGATACATGTTCTCATTCTGTTTACGCCAAATTCGGACTCTACCATTTGAATGTCTCAACAGAAATCGAGACTCATCAGACCAGGCAACATTTTTCCAGTCTTCAACAGTCCAATTTTGGTGAGCTTGTGCAAATTGTAGCCTCTTTTTCCTATTTGTAGTGGAGATGAGTGGTACCCGGTGGGGTCTTCTGCTGTTGTAGCCCATCCGCCTCAAGGTTGTGCGTGTTGTGGCTTCACAAATGCTTTGCTGCATACCTCGGTTGTAACGAGTGGTTATTTCAGTCAACGTTGCTCTATCAGCTTGAATCAGTCGGCCCATTCTCCTCTGACCTCTAGCATCCACAAGGCATTTTTGCACACAGGACTGCCGCATACTGGATGTTTTTCCCTTTTCACACCATTCTTTGTAAACCCTAGAAATGGTTGTCGTGAAAATCCCAGTAACTGAGCAGATTGTGAAATACTCAGACCGGCCCGTCAGGCACCAACAACCATGCCACGCTCAAAATTGCTTAAATCACCTTTCTTTCCCATTCTGACATTCAGTTTGGAGTTCAGGACATTGACTTGACCAGGACCACCCCCCTAAATGCATTGAAGCAACTGCCATGTGATTGGTTGACTAGATAAATGCATTAATGAGAAATAGAACAGGTGTTCCTAATAATTCTTTAGGTGAGTGTATATGCAAATTGTATTAAAAAGCCAAATCTTCCAAGTGCTGGGATAACCTCCAATGGCAGGACAATGGACAGCGTCTTTAAGCGCTCTGCAGGGATAAAGAATGTTAAAAAATTGTTAAATGTAGATAAAGATTAGGCAATCTCAACACACAATACATATGTAATAAAAAAATCAGTATAAAGAGGTATTAGAGGGTTAATGTAGACAATAAAAAATGATTTACTACATAGTGTTAAAAATGATTTACTACATAGTGTTATTTTTTAAATTGTCTACATTGGAACCCCAGCCCACAAGCCCACGTCAAGGGTCCTCTTTGTCTTGTGAGTCCTACACTATCTACATAAACCCCCCCACCAAAAAAACTACACTGGAAAATAATAAATACTCTAGATGACCAGAGTCCAGACAATTTATAATCTGCCATGCACTATGTCCATCTGCCACGGCAATGCTCCCTCAGGACTTGAAAAATATTGTTCATAGAGGGCCCAAACTGCAATCCCTGCAGTTCCAGGTCATCCATGAAGGGACCATCAACTTCTGAGGGACCATCATGAATCCTGACAAAGTTATGCAGGATCACACACGCTTGAATAACCTTGGTGGCATTCTCTGGTGCCATCTGTAAGGATGACAGTAATACTCTCCACTTCTGTGAGAGTATTCCAAACGCACACTCTACATACCGACGGGCTCTACTCAGCCGATAGTTAAATATACGTCTGGTGTCATCCAGGTTGCGTCTGGGGAAGGGCCGCATGACATGGGGTGTCAAAGCAAACCCTTCATCAGCCACAATAACAAATGGAGCCGGTGGTTCCGCAGAACCTGGCAGCATTCTGGGCTCTGGGAGTGAAAGCTGGTTGGCTTGAAGCCGATCACCCATTCTAGAAGAACTGAAAATGAGCGCATCTGCAGTGATCGCATAGGCCCTAATATCCACAATTAAAAATTTGTAATTACTGTCAGCCAAGGCCATTAGCACAACAGAAAAATACTGTTTATAATTGTAGTACCGGGACCCTGAGTGAGGCGGCTTCTTAACACGTATGTGTTTGCCATCCAGTGTCCCAATGCAGTTAGGAAACTGCGCATCAACATAAAAACCCTCAGCAATTCGGAGCCAATCCTCAGCCTTGGGCACTGGCATCACCGCTCCCCGGAGTTGCTGCCAAATCAAATCACTGGTTTGACGAACTATCCGAGAAATAGTCGAGACTCCCAGCAGGAACTCAAAATGCAGAGATACAAATGAATTCCAAGTAGCCAAAAATCTGGAAGACACAAACATAGAAACAGTAATGCAACACATATATACTATAACAGGCATGCTCAACCTACGGCCCTCCAGCTGTTGTAAAGCTACAACTCCCACCATGGCCTACTGTAGGCTGATAGCTGTAGGCTGTTCGGCCATGCTGGGAGTTGTCGTTTTGCCACAGCTGGAGGGCCGCAGGTTGAGCATGCCTGATCTTTAACAACAACAATTTTCGACTAATATACAGTCGTGGCCAAAAGTTTTGAGAATTACATAAATATTGGAAATTGGAAAAGTTGCTGCTTAAGTTTTTATAATAGCAATTTGCATATACTCCAGAATGTTATGAAGAGTGATCAGATGAATTGCATAGTCCTTCTTTGCCATGAAAATTAACTTAATCCCAAAAAAAACTTTCCACTGCATTTCATTGCTGTCATTAAAAGACCTGCTGAGATCATTTCAGTAATCGTCTTGTTAACTCAGGTGAGAATGGTGACGAGCACAAGGCTGGAGATCATTATGTCAGGCTGATTGGGTTAAAATGGCAGACTTGACATGTTAAAAGGAGGGTGATGCTTGAAATCATTGTTCTTCCATTGTTAACCATGGTGACCTGCAAAGAAACGCGTGCAGCCATCATTGCGTTGCATAAAAATGGCTTCACAGGCAAGGATATTGTGGCTACTAAGATTGCACCTCAATCAACAATTTATAGGATCATCAAGAACTTTAAGGAAAGAGGTTCAATTCTTGTTAAGAAGGCTTCAGGGCGTCCAAGAAAGTCCAGCAAGCGCCAGGATCGTCTCCTAAAGAGGATTCAGCTGCGGGATTGGAGTGCCACCAGTGCAGAGCTTGCTCAGGAATGGCAGCAGGCAGGTGTGAGCGCATCTGCACGCACAGTGAGGCGAAGACTTTTGGAAGATGGCCTGGTGTCAAGAAGGCCAGCAAAGAAGCCACTTCTCTCCAAAAAAAACATCAGGGACAGATTGATCTTCTGCAGAAAGTATGGTGAATGGACTGCTGAGGACTGGGGCAAAGTCATATTCTCTGATGAAGCCTCTTTCCGATTGTTTGGGGCATCTGGAAAAAGGCTTGTCCGGAGAAGAAAAGGTGAGTGCTACCATCAGTCCTGTGTCATGCCAACAGTAAAGCATCCTGAGACCATTCATGTGTGGGGTTGCTTCTCATCCAAGGGAGTGGGCTCACTCACAATTTTGCCCCAAAACACAGCCATGAATAAAGAATGGTACCAAAACACCCTCCAACAGCAACTTCTTCCAACAATCCAACAACAGTTTGGTGAAGAACAATGCATTTTCCAGCACGATGGAGCACCGTGCCATAAGGCAAAAGTGATAACTAAGTGGCTCGGGGACCAAAACGTTGACATTTTGGGTCCATGGCCTGGAAACTCCCCAGATCTTAATCCCATTGAGAACTTGTGGTCAATCCTCAAGAGGCGGGTGGACAAACAAAAACCCACTAATTCTGACAAACTCCAAGAAGTGATTATGAAAGAATGGGTTGCTATCAGTCAGGAATTTGCCCAGAAGTTGATTGGGAGCATGCCCAGTCGAATTGCAGAGGTCCTGAAAAAGAAGGGCCAACACTGCAAATACTGACTCTTTGCATAAATGTCATGTAATTGTCGATAAAAGACTTTGAAACGTATGAAGTGCGTGTAATTATATTTCACTACATCACAGAAACAACTGAAACAAAGATCTAAAAGCAGTTTAGCAGCAAACTTTGTGAAAACTAATATTTTTGTCATTCTCAAAACTTTTGGCCACGACTGTACACTGCTCAAATAAATAAAGGGAACACAAAAATAACACATCCTAGATCTGAATTAATTAAATATTCTTCTGAAATACTTTGTTCTTTACATAGTTGAATGTGCTGACAACAAAATCACACAAAAATAAAAAAATGGAAATCAAATTTTTCAACCCATGGAGGTCTGGATTTGGAGTCACCCTCAAAATTAAAGTGGAAAAACACACTACAGGCTGATCCAACTTTGATGTAATGTCCTTAAAACCAGTCAAAAATAGGCTCAGTAGTGTGTGTGGCCTCCACGTGCCTGTATGACCTCCCTACAATGCCTGTGCATGCTCCTGATGAGGTGAGGGACGGTCTCCTGAGGGATCTCCTCCCAGACCTGGACTAAAGCATCTGCCAACTCCTGGACAGTCTGTGGTGCAACGTGATGTTGGTGGATAGAGCGAGACATGATGTCCCAGATGTGCTCAATTGGATTCAGGTCTGGGGAACGGGCGGGCCAGTCCATAGCATAAATGCCTTCGTCTTGCAGGAACTGCTGACACACTCCAGCCACATGAGGTCTAGCATTGTGTTGCATTAGGAGGAACCCAGGGCCAACCGCACCAGCATATGGTCTCACAAGGGGTCTGAGGATCTCATCTCGGTACCTAATGGCAGTCAGGCTACCTCTGGCGAGCACATGGAGGGCTGTGCGGCCCTCCAAAGAAATGCCACCCCACACCATTACTGACCCAATGCCAAATCGGTCATGCTGGAGGATGTTGCAGGCAGCAGAACGTTCTCCACGGTGTCTCAAGGCTCTGTCACGTCTGTCACATGTGCTCAGTGTGAACCTGCTTTCATCTGTGAAGAGCACAGGGCGCCAATGGCGAATTTGCCAATCTTGGTGTTCTCTGGCAAATGCCAAACGTGAGGCCAGGACGCAGAGACGCCAACAACAAATCAAAGCTGCTCACAGACATACGACAATACCCATGAAATTTCTCAGGATGCTGTCGCAGATCCATGTACAGCATGTGGAAATGACCCTTCCTGCGCCGCTGACAGAGAATTGGGTGAACCCAATGCCTCCTCCTCCTCGGTTCCACGTTCAACATAGTTGGCTGCTGTTCGTGTTCCCAAGAAAGCAGACTGCACAAGAGAATCAGTTCCTCCTCAGCCATGATACAACAGAAAATTGTAGCCAGAATCCAATGTCTGCCAAACACAGGATTCCAAGTACGCTCTCAATGCTGCAACAAGCTGATGAAATTGGAGTAACAAGTCGTACATGACCAAGTTAAATAGGGGGAGTGAAAAAGGGGATGTGTTCCAAAATGATGTTCACACCTTTTTTTTCTTCCGTTTGCGATCCGCAAAAAACGGATCGTGTATTGAAACCATACGGATATGTTTATTTATAAAAACGGAACGGAAACGGAATGGAGACGGAAGCAACACGGAAACAAAAAACGGAACAATGGATCCGTTTAAAACGGACCGCAAAACCATATGGTCGTGTGCATCTAGCCTTAGTCCGTAAAGATAAGGGAAGATACATTTTTTAGATACAAAATAATAATGCTTACACGAAAGTATATAAAGTGTGTAAAATGCTCAGACATGAAAGTATTTCTTAGGGCAGGTTCACATCAACGTTATGGATTCCGTTATTGCTTTCCGTTATAACATGGTTATAACTAGAGGTGGGACGAATCCAATTTTTTTCGAATCCGAAAATCCACAGATTCCCCATTGCCGCTCCAGTACAGTTATAAAGTGTGTAATTTAATTAATAATGAATGATTCATGCTGCCCCCTCTGTCTGTAGTACATTAAATATATCCTACTTACAGGGCTACTGACATCGTAATGCAGGCCGGCCGGGCAGACGAGCGGCAGAGTTACTGACTGACATCACGTGCCTGCGCCACCTGCTTTATGAATGAAGCAGGCGGCGCAGGCAGGTGACGTCAGTCAGTCACTCTGCCGCACGTCTGCCCGGCCGGCCTGCATTACGATGTCAGTAGCCCTGTAAGTAGGATATATTGAATGTACTACAGACAGAGGGGGCAGCATGAATCATTCATTATTAATTAAATTACACACTTTATAACTGTACTGGAGCGGAGGGGCCGGAGCACAGTGAACGCACCGGCCCCCAGCTCCTCCTCCCAGTCCCTCCCACCGGGATTCGTCGGATTTGTTTCAGGTAAATTACGTTGGGATTCGAGTCCACGAATCCCACGAATCCAGCAAGATTCGAGGGATTCGTGGATACGACGAATCCCCCGTCCCATCTCTAGTTATAACGAGAAAGTAAAGGAATCCGTAAGAGTGAATTCATAACAGAAAGCTTATTCCGTTTTGATCCGTCATAGTAGAGGTCTATGGGCAAGCATAACGGATCCGTACGTTTTTCTCGTTACGCAGGATGGAAAAGAAAGTCTTACGAATTCCATTATAACGGAAAGCAATAACGGAATTCATACCGTTGATGTGAACCTGCCCTTAATTCCATCTTAAAGGGAATCTGTCATCAAATCTATCCTATTAAATCTAGCTGACATGTCCGATGGGCCCTTGCCAGCTGAATCTAATGTGGTGGCCGTATTACAGAGAAAACTGCTTATTAATCATATATGTAAATTAGTTCCTTCGTGCAATGAGGGCATTGCCATTGCACCTCGTTGCCCTGCTCACTTTCTACATACTGCACCCCACCTCTTTAACTGACAGGGCTAAAGCCATGTAGACTAAGGGCTCATGCACACAACCGTATGACTTTTTCAGTGTTTTGCGGTCTGTTTTTTATGGATCCGTTGTTCCGTTTTTTGCTTCCGTTGTGTTTCCGTTGTGTTTCCGTTTTTCTGTTCCGTTTTTCCATATGCCACATACAGTATACAGTAATTACATAGAAAAAATTGGGCTGGGCATAACATTTTCAATAGATGGTTCAGCAAAAATGGAACGGATACGGAAGACATACGGATGCATTTCCGTATGTGTTCAGTTTTTTTTGCGGACCCATTGACTTGAATGGAGCCAAGCATAGGACATGTTCTATCTTTTAACGGTACGGAAATACTGAAACGGAATGCACATGGAGACACTTCAGTTTTTTTTGCTGAGCCATTGAAATGAATGGTTCAGTATATGTACCGCATATTGAACTCCAAAAACGGCCAGTATACTGAACACAAAATACTGTCGTGTGCATGAGCCCTTATTCATGCCCTAGCCTGAAGTCTTGCGGCAGACAGAAGTAGATTGGAAAGGAATGGGAAATACACTGCTCAAAAAAATAAAGGGAACACAAAAATAACACATCCTAGATCTGAATTAATTAAATATTCTTCTGAAATACTTTGTTCTTTACATAGTTGAATGTGCTGACAACAAAATCACACAAAAATTAAAAATGGAAATCAAATTTTTCAACCCATGGAGGTCTGGATTTGGAGTCACACTCAAAATTAAAGTGGAAAAACACACTACAGGCTGATGAGGTGGCGGACGGTCTCCTGAGGGATCTCCTCACAGACCTGGACAACTCCTGGACAGTCTGTGGTGCAACGTGATGTTGGTGGATAGAGCGAGACATGATGTCCCAGATGTGCTCAATTGGATTCAGGTCTGGGGAACGGGCGGGCCAGTCCATAGCATCAATGCCTTCGTCTTGCAGGAACTGCTGACACACTCCAGCCACATGAGGTCTAGCATTGTCTTGCATTAGAAGGAACCCAGGGCCAACCGCACCAGCATATGGTCTCACAAGGGGTCTGAGGATCTCATCTCGGTACCTAATGGCAGTCAGGCTACCTCTGGCGAGCACATGGAGGGCTGTGCGGCCCTCCAAAGAAATGCACCCCACACCATTACTGACCCAATGCCAAACCGGTCATGCTGGAGGATGTTGCAGGCAGCAGAACGTTCTCCACGGCGTCTCCAGACTCTGTCACATCTGTCACATGCTCAGTGTGAACCTGCTTTCATCTGTGAAGAGCACAGGGCGCCATTGGGGAATTTGCCAATTTCTTGGTGTTCTCTGGCAAATGCCAAACGTCCTGCACGGTGTTGGGCTGTAAGCACAACCCCCCACCTGTGGACGTTGGGCCCTCATATCACCCTCATGGAGTCTGTTTCTGATTGCTTGAGCAGACACATGCACATTTGTGGCCTGCTGGACGTCATTTTGCAGGGCTCTGGCAGTGCTCCTCCTGTTCCTCCTTGCACAAAGGCTGAGGTAGCGGTCCTGCTGCTGGTTTGTTGCCCTCCTACGGCCTCCTCCATGTCTCCTGATGTACTGGCCTGTCTCCTGGTAGCGCCTCCATGCTCTGGACACTACGCTGACAGACACAGCAAACCTTCTTGCCACAGCTCGCATTGATGTGCCATCCTGGATAAGCTGCACTACCTGAGCCACTTGTGTGGGTTGTAGACTCCGTCTCATGCTACCACTAGAGTGAAAGCACCGCCAGCATTCAAAAGTGACCAAAACATCAGCCAGGAAGCATCGGAACTGAGAAGTGGTCTGTGGTTACCACCTGCAGAACCACTCCTTTATTGGGGGTGTCTTGCTAAGTGCCTATAATTTCCACCTGTTGTCTATCCCATTTGCACAACAGCATGTGAAATTGATTGTCACTCAGTGTTGCTTCCTAAGTGAACAGTTTGATTTCACAGAAGTGTGATTGACTTGGAGTTACATTGTGTTGTTTAAGGCCTCTTTCACACGGGCGTTGCGGAAAAATGTGCGGGTGCGTTGCGGGAACACCCGCGATTTTTCCGCGCGAGTGCAAAACATTGTAATGCGTTTTGCACTCGCGTGAGAAAAATCGCGCGTGTTTGGTACCCAAACCCGAACTTCTTCACAGAAGTTCGGGCTTGGGATCGGTGTTCTGTAAATAGTATTATTTTCCCTTATAACATGGTTATAAGGGAAAATAATAGCATTCTGAATACAGAATGCTAAGTAAAACAGGGCTGGAGGGGGTTAAAAAAATTTAAAAATCATTTAACTCACCTTAATCCACTTGCTCGCGATGCCGGGCATCTCCGTCTAACTCTTTTACTGTATAGGACCTGTGGAGAGCATTAACTATAGTTTAAGGACCTGGGATGACGTCACTCTGGTCATCACATGGTATGTCACATGATCTTTTACCATGGTGAATCACCATGGTAAAAGATCATGTGACGTACCATGTGATGACCGGAGTGACGTCATCCCAGGTCCTTAAACTATAGTTAATGCTCTCCACAGGTCCTATACAGTAAAAGAGTCAGACGGAGATGCCCGCATCGCGAGCAAGTGGATTAAGGTGAGTTAAATGATTTTTTATTTTTTTTAACCCCCTCCAGCCCTGTTTTACTTAGCATTCTGTATTCAGAATGCTATTATTTTCCCTTATAACCATGTTATAAGGGAAAATAATAAGGTTCGGGTCTCCATCCCGATCGTCTCCTAGCAACCGTGCATGAAAATCGCACCGCATCCGCACTTGCTTGCGGATGCTTGCGATTTTCACGCAACCCCATTCATTTCTATGGGGCCTGCGTTACGTGAAAAACGCACAAAGAGGAGCATGCTGCGATTTTGACACAACGCACAAGTGATGCGTGAAAATCACCGCTCGTGTGAACAGCCCCATAGAAATGAATGGGTCCTGATTCAGTGCGGGTGCAATGAGTTCAACTCACGCATCGCATCCGCGCGGAAATCTCGCCCGTGTGAAAGGGGCCTTAGACTGGCAACAGCATCCTTTTAGATATATTGGCTTTTCGTGGGTTCCTGTCTTCCGCTCCTCTCCACCAGGGGGATCCACGGAGTCAATATATTTCAATATATGACAGCACACCACAATGCGATTCCGTGAGTTTATTGATCCAGCCTCACAGCAACGTTTCGGGCCTAATAGTCGTTTGGTCCTTTTTTCAAGCCTGAGGCGATGTACGACTTTCTGAAGTGGTATGCTGCTCAGGCTTGAAAAAGGGCCAAACTACTATTAGGCCCGAGATGTTACTATTTCTCTTTATGCGGTACTATCTAGGAACAGTAACATTATTCAGTGCGGGTGCAATGCGTTCACCTCCCGCATCGCATCTGCGCGGAATACTCGCTCGTGTGAAAGGGGCCTAAGTGTTCCCTTTATTTTTTTGAGCAGTGTATAAAGGAAGGATTTCTACTTCTCCTTCTTGCTGGGTTCACTCCTGGCTTTGGCTAAAAAAAACCTGTATCAAATACTGCAGTGGCATTTTCCCAAATCAGTGTGTGAAGCCACTTACAAGGATATGTTCAAAAATCCAGCATACATTTCCTCTACAGAAATCTGAGGCTGGCAGTTAGCAGTGCCGCTGATCCACACTAGGATTAGCCCAGTTAGCTTACAATGGGGTTAATCCTCGGCTTTTCCTTACGGACTCTGCCCAAAATAAGTTCCATGCTACTAATTTCTGCATCAGCGAAAATCCACACAAAAATTTTCCATCACATGTGAGAGGGGTCGTGAAAACCCATTCGCATGCATGGGATGTGGATTACAGGAGGGTTTGACACAGACTTTGTCACAAAGCTGTGTCAAACACGAAATATATGAACATAGCCTAAAGCATCATGCACACAGCCATGTCCATATATTGGTCCACAAACAATGGATCTGCAAAATACAAATACTATCTGTGCATTTCATATTTTTCTCACTCTCATCAGTAGCAGGGGCTATTCTTATCCTCAATACGGTGAAGAACGGTGATGAGCGGCAGGGGCAATATTTGAATTCGCGATATGGGTGAATATTCGTCATATATTTGAGAATTCGTGATCTAGTCATTATTTTATTGATTGTGAAAATTGGAAAATTCGCGATAAAATTCGCGATCAACACTACTCCTATAGGCAACTTTCCTATTGGTTGCTGAGATGTTGCTAAGTGCCGATTTTCACGATAAATTCGCAATAAATTGACGATTAGAATATTTGTGAATACGAATATATAGCACTATTCTAAATATTCGCAAATTCTCGAAGTGGCGATATTCGCAATTCTAATATTCGCGCTCAACACTAGTGAAGAATTGAACATGCTCTATAATTTGCAGAACAGCCATATGGATCTGCAAAAACATGGATGTGTGCATGGCCCCATAGAAAGTAATGAGTCCCTGTGCTATCTGAAAAAAATGCACATGGATGAAAAATATGGTTGTATGCATGTCTAAGTAAGGGTGGGTTCACATCTGCGTTCTGGATTCCGTTATGGCTTTCCATTATAACATGGTTATAACGGAAAATAAGGGAATCCATAAGACGGAAGAGGCATTCCGTTTTGATCCGTCTTAATAGAAGTCTGTGGGAATCATAACGGATCCGTCTGGTTCCCGTTATGCAAGACTGAAAACAAAGCCCTGTCGATAGGACTTTTTTCTCCGTCCTGCACAATGGAAACGTGGCGGATCCGCTTTGATTCCCATAGACTTCTATTATGACGGAAAGCACAATGGAGTGCCTTTTAAAGGCTTCCGTTTTGCATTCCGTCATAATACAAGTCTATGGCCAGCAAAATGGATCATTCCTTTTTCCGTTATGCAGGACTGGACACCTGCATAATGGAAAGCAGGACGGATCCGTTCTGCTGCCCATAGACTTGTATTATGGAGGATCAAAACAGAAGGCCTCTTAACCACCTCAGCCCCCAGTGCTTAAACACCCTGAAAGACCAGGCCACTTTTTACACTTCTGACCTACACTACTTTCACCATTTATTGCTCGGTCATGCAACTTACCACCCAAATGAATTTTACCTCCTTTTCTTCTCACTAATAGAGCTTTCATTTGGTGGTATTTCATTGCTGCTGACATTTTTACTTTTTTTGTTATTAATCGAAATTTAACGATTTTTTTTGCAAAAAAATGACATTTTTCACTTTCAGTTGTAAAATTTTGCAAAAAAAATGACATCCATATATAAATTTTGCTCTAAATTTATTGTTCTACATGTCTTTGATAAAAAAAAAATGTTTGGGTAAAAAAAAAATGGTTTGGGTAAAAGTTATAGCGTTTACAAACTATGGTACAAAAATGTGAATTTCCGCTTTTTGAAGCAGCTCTGACTTTCTGAGCACCTGTCATGTTTCCTGAGGTTCTACAATGCCCAGACAGTACAAACACCCCACAAATGACCCCATTTCGGAAAGTACACACCCTAAGGTATTCGCTGATGGGCATAGTGAGTTCATAGAACTTTTTATTTTTTGTCACAAGTTAGCGGAAAATGATGATTTTTTTTCTTTTTTTTTTTTTTCTTACAAAGTCTCATATTCCACTAACTTGTGACAAAAAATAAAAACTTCCATGAACTCACTATGCCCATCACGAAATACCTTGGGGTCTCTTCTTTCCAAAATGGGGTCACTTGTGGGGTAGTTATACTGCCCTGGCATTCTAGGGGCCCAAATGTGTGGTAAGGAGTTTGAAATCAAATTCTGTAAAAACTGACCAGTGAAATCCGAAAGGTGCTCTTTGGAATGTGGGCCCCTTTGCCCACCTAGGCTGCAAAAAAGTGTCACACATCTGGTATCTCCGTATTCAGTAGAAGTTGGGGAATGTGTTTTGGGGTGTCATTTTACATATACCCATGCTGGGTGAGATAAATATCTTGGTCAAATGCCAACTTTGTATAAAAAAATGGGAAAAGTTGTCTTTTGCCAAGATATTTATCTCACCCAGCATGGGTATATGTAAAATGACACCCCAAAACACATTCCCCAACTCCTCCTGAATACGGAGATACCAGATGTGTGACACTTTTTTGCAGCCTAGGTGGGCAAAGGGGCCCATATTCCAAAGAGCACCTTTCGGATTTCACTCGTCATTTTTTACAGAATTTGATTTCAAACTCCTTACCACACATTTGGGCCCCTAGAATGCCAGGGCAGTATAACTACCCCACAAGTGACCCCATTTTGGAAAGAAGAGACCCCAAGGTATTCGCTGATGGGCATAGTGAGTTCATGGAAGTTTTTATTTTTTGTCACAAGTTAGTGGAATATGAGACTTTGTATGAAAAAAAAAAAAATATAAAAAAAATCATCATTTTCCACTAACTTGTGACAAAAAATAAAAAATTCTAGGAACTCGCCATGCCCCTCACGGAATACCTTGGGGTGTCTTCTTTCCAAAATGGGGTCACTTGTGGGGTAGTTATACTGCCCTGGCATTTTCCAGGGGCCCTAATGTGTGGTAAGTAGGTAAATGACCAGTGAAATCCAAAAGGTGCTCTTTGGAATATGGGCCCCTTTGCCCACCTAGGCTGCAAAAAAGTGCCACACATGTGGTATCTCCGTACTCAGGAGAAGTTGGGGAATGTGTTTTGGGGTGTCTTTTTACATATACCCATGCTGGGTGAGAGAAATATCTTGGCAAAAGACAACTTTTCCCATTTTTTTATACAAAGTTGGCATTTGACTAAGATATTTATCTCACCCAGCATGGGTATATGTAAAATGACACCCCAAAACACATTCCCCACCTTCTCCTGAGTACGGAGATACCAGATGTGTGACACTTTTTTGCAGCCTAGGTGGGCAAAGGGGCCCATATTCCAAAGAGCACCTTTCGGATTTCACTCGTCATTTTTTACAGAATTTGATTTCAAACTCCTTACCACACATTTGGGCCCCTAGAATGCCAGGGCAGTATAACTACCCCACAAGTGACCCCATTTTGGAAAGAAGAGACCCCAAGGTATTCGCTGATGGGCATAGTGAGTTCATGGAAGTTTTTATTTTTTGTCACAAGTTAGTGGAATATGAGACTTTGTATGAAAAAAAAAAATATATAAAAAAAATCATCATTTTCCACTAACTTGTGACAAAAAATAAAAAATTCTAGGAACTCGCCATGCCCCTCACGGAATACCTTGGGGTGTCTTCTTTCCAAAATGGGGTCACTTGTGGGGTAGTTATACTGCCCTGGCATTTTCCAGGGGCCCTAATGTGTGGTAAGTAGGTAAATGACCAGTGAAATCCAAAAGGTGCTCTTTGGAATATGGGCCCCTTTGCCCACCTAGGCTGCAAAAAAGTGCCACACATGTGGTATCTCCGTACTCAGGAGAAGTTGGGGAATGTGTTTTGGGGTGTCTTTTTACATATACCCATGCTGGGTGAGAGAAATATCTTGGCAAAAGACAACTTTTCCCATTTTTTTATACAAAGTTGGCATTTGACCAAGATATTTATCTCACCCAGCATGGGTATATGTAAAATGACACCCCAAAACACATTCCCCACCTTCTCCTGAGTACGGAGATACCAGATGTGTGACACTTTTTTGCAGCCTAGGTGGGCAAAGGGGCCCATATTCCAAAGAGCACCTTTCGGATTTCACTCGTCATTTTTTACAGAATTTGATTTCAAACTCCTTACCACACATTTGGGCCCCTAAAATACCAGGGCAGTATACCTACCCCACAAGTGACCCCATTTTGGAAAGAATAGACCCCAAGGTATTCGCTGATGGGCATAGTGAGTTCATGGAAGTTTTTATTTTTTGTCACAAGTTAGTGGAATATGAGACTTTGTATGAAAAAAAAAAAAAAAAAATCATCATTTTCCACTAACTTGTGACAAAAAATAAAAAATTCTAGGAACTCGCCATGCCCCTCACGGAATACCTTGGGGTGTCTTCTTTCCAAAATGGGGTCACTTGTGGGGTAGTTATACTGCCCTGGCATTTTCCAGGGGCCCTAATGTGTGGTAAGTAGGTAAATGACCTGTGAAATCCTAAAGGTGCTCTTTGGAATGTGGTCCCCTTTGCCCACCTAGGCTGCAAAAAAGTGTCACACATCTGGTATCTCCGTACTCGGGAGAAGTTGGGGAATGTGTTTTGGGGTGTCTTTTTACATATACCCATGCTGGGTGAGAGAAATATCTTGGCAAAAGACAACTTTTCCCATTTTTTTATACAAAGTTGGCATTTGACCAAGATATTTCTCTCACCCAGCATGGGTATATGTAAAATGACACCCCAAAACACATTCCCCAACTTCTCCTGAGTACGGCGATACCAGATGTGTGACACTTTTTTGCAGCCTAGATGCGCAAAGGGGCCCAAATTCCTTTTAGGAGGGCATTTTTAGACATTTGGATACCAGACTTCTTCTCACGCTTTGGGGCCCCTAGAATGCCAGGGCAGTATAAATACCCCACATGTGACCCCATTTTGGAAAGAAGACACCCCAAGGTATTCAATGAGGGGCATGGCGAGTTCATAGAAATTTTTTTTTTTTGGCACAAGTTAGCGGAAATTGATATTTTTTATTTTTTTCTCACAAAGTCTCCCGTTCCGCTAACTTGGGACAAAAATTTCAATCTTTCATGGACTCAATATGCCCCTCACGGAATACCTGGGGGTGTCTTCTTTCCGAAATGGGGTCACATGTGGGGTATTTATACTGCCCTGGCATTCTAGGGGCCCTAAAGCGTGAGAAGAAGTCTGGAATATAAATGTCTAAAAAATTTTACGCATTTGGATTCCGTGAGGGGTATGGTGAGTTCATGCGAGATTTAATTTTTTGTCACAAGTTAGTGGAATATGAGACTTTGTAAGAAAAAAAAATAATAATTCCGCTAACTTGGGCCAAAAAAATGTCTGAATGGAGCCTTACAGAGGGGTGCTAAATGACAGGGGGGTGATAAATGACAGGGGGGTTGATCAATGACAGGGGGGTTGATCAATGACAGGGGGGGTGATCAATGACAGGGGGTGGTGATCAATGACAGGGGGGTGATCAGGGAGTCTATATGGGGTGATAACCACAGTCATTGATCACGCCCGTGTAAGGCTTCATTCAGACGTCCGGATGCGTTTTGCGGATCCGATCCATCTATCAGTGGATCCGTAAAAGTCATGCGGACGTCTGAATGGAGCTTTACAGGGGGGTAATCAATGACAGGGGGGTAATCAATGACAGGGGGGTGATCAGGGAGTCTATATGGGGTGATCACCACAGTCATTGATCATGCCCCTGTAAGGCTTCATTCAGACGTCCGGATGCGTTTTGCGGATCCGATCCATCTATCAGTGGATCCGTAAAAATCATGCGGACGTCTGAATGGAGCTTTACAGGGGGGTGATCAATGACAGGGGGGTAATCAATGACAGGGGGGTGATCAGGGAGTCTATATGGGGTGATCACCACAGTCATTGATCATGCCCCTGTAAGGCTTCATTCAGACGTCCGGATGCGTTTTGCGGATCCGATCCATCTATCAGTGGATCCGTAAAAATCATGCGGACGTCTGAATGGAGCTTTACAGGGGGGTAATCAATGACAGGGGGGTGATCAATGACAGGGGGGTGATCAGGGAGTCTATATGGGGTGATAACCACAGTCATTGATCATGCCCCTGTAAGGCTTCATTCAGACATCCGGATGCGTTTTGCGGATCCGATCCATCTATCAGTGGATCCGTAAAAATCATGCGGACATCTGAATGGAGCTTTACAGGGGGGTGATCAGGGAGTCTATATTGGGTGATCACCACAGTCATTGATCACGCCTCTGTAAGGCTTCATTCAGACGTCCGGATGCGTTTTGCGGATCCGATCCATCTATCAGTGGATCCGTAAAAATCATGCGGACGTCTGAATGGAGCTTTACAGGGGGGTAATCAATGACAGGGGGGTGATCAATGACAGGGGGGTGATCAGGGAGTCTATATGGGGTGATAACCACAGTCATTGATCATGCCCCTGTAAGGCTTCATTCAGACGTCCGGATGCGTTTTGCGGATCCGATCCATCTATCAGTGGATCCGTAAAAATCATGCGGACATCTGAATGGAGCTTTACAGAGGGGTGATCAATGACAGGGGGGTAATCAATGACAGGGGGGTAATCAATGACAGGGGGGTGATCAGGGAGTCTATATGGGGTGATCAGGGGCTAATAAGGGGTTAATAAGTGACGGGGGGGGGGTGTAGTGTAGTGTAGTGGTGCTTGGTGGGACTTTACTGAGCTACCTGTGTCATCTGGTGGTCGATCCAAACAAATGGGACCACCAGAGGACCAGGTAGCAGGTATATTAGACGCTGTTATCAAAACAGCGTCTAATATACCTGTTAGGGGTTAAAAAAAACACATCTCCAGCCTGCCAGCGAACGATCGCCGCTGGCAGGCTGGAGATCAACTCTCTTACCTTCCGTTCCTGTGAGCGCGCGCGCCTGTGTGCGCGCGTTCACAGGAAATCTCGCGTCTCGCGAGAGGACGCGCCGGCGCGTCCAGGAGGAATGAATCAACCACCTCCAGGACGCGTCTGTGCGTACAGCGGTCCGGAGGTGGTTAAAGGCTTCCGTTTTGACTTCCGTCTTATGGATTCCATTATTTTCCGTTATAACCATGTTATAACGGAAAGCCATAACGGAATCCAGAACGCAGATGTGAACCCACCCTAAGGCCCTATTCACATGACTGTATTTTTGGTCCGCATCCAATCCACATTTTTTGCAGATAGGATGCAGACCCATTCATTTCAATGGGTCCGCAAAAAATGCGGACATCCCACCGTGTGCTGTCTGCATTAGTATGTCTGTTCCGTAGCCCTGCAAAAAGAGATAGAACATGTCCTATTCTTGTCCGTTTTACAATGGATCCACAAAAAAAAACCCGGACGCAACATATTTTCTGCGGATCCGCATTTTGCGTGCCGCAAAGTACATACGGTTGAAAACATATGCTCCATACTTTTTTCTGTCCTTGGATATACTCTTCGGTAGTAGAAGGGATATATCCCGGTATCTGCCTTGTGTGATATCATGACACTATTTCTTTTGACGCTGTGTAGTGGCATTACGTGTTTATTGCTGTTATATGGGCTATATATCTTGGTACTGTATAGCGCTATTTACGGTAGGTTGGCATCCACTGCATGTCATTGTCCAGGCACTGTAAGGCATTATTTTGTAGAAAAAGTGTAGTGCTATCTTGGTACTGTATGGCGCTATTTATCCTTAGGCCTCTTTCACACGGGCGTGTCCGGATTAGGTCCGGATGCATCCTGGTGCATTGCGGCAAACCCGCGTGAGTAGGAACGCAATTGCAGTTCAGTTTTTATCGCGCGGGTGCAATGTGTTTTGCACGCGCGTGATAAAAAACCGACTGTGGTACCCAGACCCGAACTTCTTTACAGAAGTTCAGGTTTGGGTTAGTTGTAGTGTAGATTGTATTATTTCCCCTTATAACATGGTTATAAGGGAAAATAATAGCTTTCTGAATACAGAATGCATAGTACAATAGGGCTGGAGGGGTTAAAAAAATAAAAATAAAACTTTAACTCACCTTAATCCACTTGTACGCGCAGCCGGCATCTCTTCTGTCTTCATCTGTGAGCAATGTCACTGCGTTCATCACATGGTCCATCACATGATCCATCACCATGGTGATGGATCATGTGATGAGTGTAGTGACATCATCAAAGGTCCTATTGCTCACAGATAAAGACAGAAGAGATGCCGGCTGCGCGAACAAGTGGATTAAGGTGAGATAAATTATTATTTCTTTTTTTTTTAACCCCTCCAGCCCTATTTTACTATGCATTCTGTATTCAGAATGCTATTATTTTCCCTTATAACCATGTTATAAGGGGAAATAATAATGATCGGGTCCCCATCCCGATCGTTACCTAGCAACCATGCGTGAAAATCGCACCGCATCCGCACTTGCTTGCGGATGCTTGCGATTTTCACGCAACCCCATTCATTTCTATGGGGCCTGCGTTACGTGAAAAACGCACAAAGAGGAGCATGCTGCGATTTTGACACAACGCACAAGTGATGCGTGAAAATCACCGCTCGTGTGAACAGCCCCATAGAAATGAATGGGTCCTGATTCAGTGCGGGTGCAATGAGTTCAACTCACGCATCGCATCCGCGCGGAAATCTCGCCCGTGTGAAAGGGGCCTTAGACTGGCAACAGCATCCTTTTAGATAGATTGGCTTTTCGTGGGTTCCTGTCTTCCGCTCCTCTCCACCAGGGGGATCCACGGAGTCAATATATTTCAATATATGACAGCACACCACAATGCGATTCCGTGAGTTTATTGATCCAGCCTCACAGCAACGTTTTGGGTCTAATAGTCGTTTGGTCCTTTTTTCAAGGACTGAGGCGATGTACGACTTTCTGAAGTGGTATGCTGCTCAGGCTTGAAAAAGGGCCAAACTACTATTAGGCCCGAGATGTTACTATTTCTCTTTATGCGGTACTATCTAGGAACAGTAACATTAGTTGCTCAGTGTGTGTACTATTGACAAGCATGGTGACTGTTTCCCGTCACAGAGTAAAATTGTGACGTCAGCTTTATAGTAAATAGCAGAAAGTAATGTAACATATTATTTCTATGGGTAAGGTTGTACACAACTAAACAGAAATGATATATAATCTTCAAAGGAGAGAAACAAAACGAGCGGCACTCACCGATTTGTAGAAAGGTATGCTTTAATCCAAAGCAGGAGGGGGGTGCATGGGGTGCAAACACAGCATCAAGCAACAGCCGTTTCGCGCGTGTATGCGCTTCTTCTGGCGTGAAAGCCAGAAGAAGCGCATACACGCGCGAAACGGCTGTTGCTTGATGCTGTGTTTGCACCCCATGCACCCCCCTCCTGCTTTGGATTAAAGCATACCTTTCTACAAATCGGTGAGTGCCGCTCGTTTTGTTTCTCTCCTTTGAAGATTATTTTGCATACGCACTGCTGCTACAGGCTGAGCACCACCGCAAGGCATCACTCCTTGGTAATCATTTCCCAAAGAACATAGGTTTGGTGTAGTGCCACTGATTTACCTTTTCTACAGTTTCACATAAACAGAAATGATCTTTTGCATTAGGATTGTTTGAAGCTGAATTATCTGATTATTTTATCTACCGACCATTACATGATGTAATAGACAAGGGAGCACACTGGTCTCCGCTCCCAATTCCAGGACTTTATTGTGTTAGCAGTTAACAGTATTCGTCTTGTATTATTTGTTGTGACCCCTCATGATGACCATTGGTCTTTCTGGTACATTTACCCAATACTGTTTGCAGTATCTGTGCTCCAGGGGGTTCTGCTTCCAGAAATTGCATTGTTATGTTGCGATCTAGGTTTTTTCCTCCACACTACATAATTCTGTTAATGGAATAGCAGAACTATTTGTCACAAAGGGATCAATCTCTGTAGAGTATATACAGGAATAGGTCAGGCAGCAATAAAAGAAAGACACATTTAACCTGGGGGTGAGTGAACAGAACAAACAGAAAACATAGAACCCCAAAGAAATATATAGTACATGAACACGTGATACAATCTGTTACACGCAAGGAGCACTGGATCTCCCAGGAGACGATTTCACCTTGTCCTTAGTCAAATACCGAAAGTTTGCTACATATTTATAGTATTTATGTGAAAGTTACATAGATAGATGTGAGATAAATACAGTACAGACCAAAAGTTTGGACACACCTTCTCATTCAAAGAGTTTTCTTTATTTTCATGACTATGAAAATTGTAGATTCACACTGAAGGCATCAAAACTATGAGTTAACACATGTGGAATTATATACATAACAAACAAGTGTGAAACAACTGAAAATATGTCATATTCTAGGTTCTTCAAAGTAGCCACCTTTTGCTTTGATTACTGCTTTGCACACTCTTGGCATTCTCTTGATGAGCTTCAAGAGGTAGACCCCTGAAATGGTTTTCACTTCACAGGTGTGCCCTGTCAGGTTTAATAAGTGGGATTTCTTGCCTTATAAATGGGGTTGGGACCATCAGTTGCGTTGAGGAGAAGTCAGGTGGATACACAGCTGATAGTCCTACTGAATAGACTGTTAGAATTTGTATTATGGCAAGAAAAAAGCAGCTAAGTAAAGAAAAACGAGTGGCCATCATTACTTTAAGAAATGAAGGTCAGTCAGTCAGCCGAAAAATTGGGAAAACTTTGAAAGTAAGGGCTATTTGACCATGAAGGAGAGTGATGGGGTGCTGCGCCAGATGACCTGGCCTCCACAGTCACCGGACCTGAACCCAATCGAGATGGTTTGCGGTGAGCTGGACTGCAGAGTGAAGGCAAAAGGGCCAACAAGTGCTAAGCATCTCTGGGAAATCCTTCAAGACTGTTGGAAGACCATTTCAGGGGACTACCTCTTGAAGCTCATCAAGAGAATGCCAATAGTGTGCAAAGCAGTAATCAAAGCAAAAGGTGGCTACTTTGAAGAACCTAGAATATGACATATTTTCAGTTGTTTCACACTTGTTTGTTATGTATATAATTCCACATGTGTTAATTCATAGTTTTGATGCCTTCATAGTCATGAAAATAAAGAAAACTCTTTGAATGAGAAGGTGTGTCCAAACTTTTGGTCTGTACTGTAGATATGTGATATACAGTGCTGCCCATAATTATTCATACCCCTGGCAAATTTTTGACTTAAAGTTACTTTTATTCAACCAGCAAGTGATTTTTGGACGGCAAATGACACAGGTGTCTCCCAAAAGATAATAAGACGATGTACAAGAGGCATTATTGTGGAAAAAAAACATTTCTCAGCTTATATTTACATTTGAGCAAAAAATACAAGATGTTCCGCACTGTGGAAAATCTCAGAAGACGTGGTTGGAAGCCAAAAGTGACACCTGTGCTGGCCAGGAGGATAGTTAGAGAGGTGAAAAAGAATCCAAGGATCACCACCAAGGCCATCCTGGTGAATCTGGGCTCTGCTGGTGGCAATGTCTCAAGGCAGACAATCCAACAGACACTGCACAATGCAGACCAAGGAGGACACCACTTCTCCAGATAAGGCACACAAAAGCTCACTTGGCCTTTGCAAAAGCTCACCTGGACAAAGAAGACTTCTGGTCTTCTGTGTTATGGTCAGATGAAACAAAAATTTAATTGTTTGGTCACAATGATGTTTCCTTCATTTGGCGTAATAAAGGAGAAGCCTTCAACCCAAAGAACACCATCTCCACTGTCAAACATGGTGATGGGAACCTAATGCTTTTGGGGTGTTTTTCAGCCAATGGACCAGGGAACCTAATCACAGTAAACGGCAACATGAAAAAAGAGCAATACATGAGGATTCTCAACGACAACATCAGGCAGTCTGCAGAGAAACTCAGCCTTGGGCACCAGTGGACATTTCAGCATGACAATGACCCAAAACACACAGCAAAAGTGGTGAAAATGGCTAGCAGACAACAACATTAACGTTTTGGTGTGGCCCAGCCAGAGTCCAGACTTGAATCCAATTGAGAATCTGTGAAGGGAGCTAAAGATCAGGATGATGGCAAGAAGACCCTCCAACCTGAAAGATTGGGAGCTCATTGCTAAAGATGAATGGGCAAAAATACCTGTGGAGACATGCAAAAAGCTGGTCTGCAATTATAGGAAGCGTTTGATTGCTATAATAGCCAATAAAGGCTTTTCTATTGATTATTGAGAAGGGTATGAATAATTTTGGACTGGACACTTTTTGCTCAAATGTAAATAAAATCTGAGAAATGTTTTTTTTTACACAATAATGCCTCTTGTACATCGTTTTATTATCTTTTGGGAGACACCTATGTCATTTCCCGTCAAAAAATTACTTGCTGGTTGAATAAAAGTAACTTTAAGTCAAAATTTGCCAGGGATATGAATAATTATGGGCAGCACTGTATATAAGTTATATGTCGGATAAATATGCGTTAGATATCAGATAGATATGAGATAGATAGGTGGCTGTCCTCACACTGTTGCTCTGTAGGGCATTGAAAGGAAGGGGCACCCTTTCTTCCCTCGGGGCACACCCTGATCCTGCCTGATGGTAGCTGGTTTGCCCTTGATTTTAGGTGTTTGAATGGGTGCAAGGAAGAGCATGTAGAGTGCAATGGCCAGGGTATGGTGTAGGAGTCAGAAAACCAGACCAGAAGTAGAAGAATAAGCATCTATCTTTACTGTAGTGCAAAATGGAAGTAGTAATGCATCCAGTTATATCAGACACAGTTCCACAGTGCAATTCTCTCCCAAACAGCAGTGTATGGATTCAGCCAAGGATGAGAGTTATGGCCCTCTTTTCTCTCTAGTAGAGTCTATGGCAGACAATATGCATAGCGTAGCAATATGCATCATGCAATAATGGCTTTACTGCCCACTGTGGGCTACAGGGTTTAAGTACACATATGGTCAGGATGTGTCCAGGTGTGAAAGCTGTCTTAACAGTGTCCCTCACAGCAGTAAAGTCTGAATGGGTGTAGTCGCAGATTACCTTACTGACTCCTATGCTCGACCATGCAGATTTCCTCTTCTCTTTCTTTCTGTCTGTGGATCTTGCAGAGATCTGTTAGTCTCTGAAGCTTTCTTGGGCCTGAGAAGAGGGTGCATAGGTCACAGTCTCCTTTCTCTCTGAACTGCAGTCTAGACTGACTGAGCTGGGGGTGGACCATGGATCCCCACCCAACCTCCTGCAAAGGGCTAAACCTGGATTGTTAACCATGGCTGTGCCATCCTTACATGGCTATGCTGGTTGCAATATATAGCATAACAATACATAGCATAACACTGCATACCATTAAAAAATAAACCTTTTGCAGCTACTTCCTGTTTCACGGTACTGCAGATAGAAATACAGATAACAGAGACGTAGATCGAATAGACGGATATGAGAGGAAGGAAGGAAGTCTGATCAGTGTATTAAAGGGGTAAGAAAATCCACCAGCCTTCAAGTGTGAGGAACCTAACATCTCCCCATACTTCCACTTCTTGTACATCTAAGAGTATAAAATGGAGGGAATAGAGTTGTAGAATTACTGCAGTCACTCCTGTGAGTAGAGGTACAAGTTGTAGGTGATAATTCCCTCTACCTGTGTGTCAGTTATAATATTGGTGTTCTTTTATGTGGTGCCATTGCCTTTTTGAAACCATCTTAGGGTCCATTCACACGTCCGTAATGTATTGCAGATCCGCAATACACCTGGCAACTGCGGACAAGAATAGGACATGTTCTTTTTTTTTTCGGGAGCCGCGGACCGGAAGATTGGGGGCGCGCTCCGGAAATGCGGATGCGGACAGCACACTGTGTGCTGTCCGTATCAATTCCTGCCCCATAGAGAATGAATGGGTCCGCACCTGTTGCGCAATTTGCGGAACGGATGCGGACCCATTCTACGGACGTGTGAATGGACCCTAAGGCCTCCTGCACACGACCGTTGTGTGCACCCGTGGCCGTTGTGCCGTTTTCCGTTTTTTTTCGCGGACCCATTGACTTTCAATGGGTCCGTGGAAAAATCGGAAAATGCACCGTTTTGCAGCCGCATCCGTGATCCGTGTTTCCTGGCCGTGAAAAAAATATGACCTGTCCTATTTTTTTCACGGCCAACGGTTCACGGACCCATTCAAGTCAATGGGTCTGTGAAAAATCACGGATGCACACAAGATTGTCATCCGCGTCCGTGATCCGCGTCCGTGATCCGTGTCCGTTTTTTCCTATCATTTCAATGGCAAACTTGACTTAAATTTTTTTTTTCGTTTTTCATGTCCATGGATCCTCCAAAAATCAAGGAAGACCCACGGACGAAAAAACGGTCATGGATCATGGACCAACGGAACCCCATTTTGCGGACCGTGAAAAAATACTGTCGTGTGCAGGAGGCCTTAGACTGTAAGCTCCTGGGCACACATTTTCTTTGTTTCTATTAATACTAGTTATAATGTTCTCCTTGCAGATTTTACTGCCTACACTTGTGAATCAGTGTGCACATCTGCTGTTTTGATCCTTCCTTCTTGCTGTTAGTCTCTACACCTCATTAAACCAACTACCATATTCTTCATTCTGACACCTTTCACAAATGGCTGCTAGCAAAATCAGCATTTAAATGAGGCATCATCTTTTCTACCCTGTTATTACTATTTTTCCCCCCTAGACTGTCTTTAGGGCTTCACAGTTTTCTTTTTCTTCTCATGCATCGACTCCTCAGCTATAATATCCTACAGGCACAGAGATTTCACAGCCATTATGTAGCGTACAATGCGCTTTGTTATCTACATCTAAAGTTTTCCTACAGTGCTAGTTGCAGGTGGACTGCCGCCGGTATTATCTTACATTTAGCCTATTATACAAAGGCACATGCAGACTCCCCTATCAGTGTAGATATTAACCCACTGGGATATGTAAATGTAATCCACCAGGAAATATTAAATCAAAGAAAAATGTAATAACTAACCGAATATAAAAATATTAAAATGCAAGCAATTCCTTACCAAATCTTCTCCTTTCCTTTTATCTCATTCTGTCTCATATTGCAATCAAAACTGTTAGAAATATGGTATATACAGAATTCTTCTATGTGTGTCCAATAATATCAGCTCTCCCCCCTTCCTCTCCTTACAAAGCTCTTCCTGGCTGTAAGGCAACTGGCTGCAGCAATACTCCTCCTCTGCTCTGTGTGCAGTAGAACACCCGGAACACTTAGGCCTCTTTCACACGGGCGTTGCGGGAAAAGGTGCGGGTGCGTTGCGGGAACATGCACGATTTTTCCGCGCGAGTGCAAAACATTGTAATGCGTTTTGCACGCGCGTGAGAAAAATCAGCATGTTTGGTACCCAAACCCGAACTTCTTCACAGAAGTTCGGGCTTGGGATCGGTGTTCTGTAGATTTTATTATTTTCCCTTATAACATGGTTATAAGGGAAAATAATAGCATTCTGAATACAGAATGCATAGTCCAATAGCGCTGGAGGGGTTAAAAAAATTAAATTAAAATTTAACTCACCTTAGTCCACTTGATCGCGCTGCCGGCATCTCCTTCTGTCTCCTTCTTTGCTGATTGTAGGAACAGGACCTGTGGTGACGTCACTCCGGTCATCACATGATCCATCACATGATCTTTTACCATGGTGATGGATCATGTGATGGACCATGTGACGACCGGAGTGACGTCACCACAGGTCCTGTTCCTACAGCAAAGAAGGAGACAGAAGGAGATGCCGGCAGCGCGATCAAGTGGACTAAGGTGAGTTAAATTATTATTATTATTTTTTTAACCCCTCCAGCGCTATTGGACTATGCATTCTGTATTCAGAATGCTATTATTTTCCCTTATAACAATGTTATAAGGGGAAATAATACAATCTACAGAACACCGATCCCAAGCCCGAACTTCTGTGAAGAAGTTCGGGTTTGGGTACCAAACATGCGTGATTTTTCTCACGCGAGTGCAAAACGCATTCCAATGTTTTGCACTGGCGCGGAAAAATCGCGCGTGTTCCCGCAACGCTCCCGCACATTTTCCCGCAACGCCCGTCTGAAAGAGGCCTTAGAGATCCATCTTCGTCAGCGATGGTCAGTGAATTGCCCAATATACCCTTCGGCCAAAATTCCTTAATGAATAATAAGATCCAGCCTGCAGTGGCAGCTATCCCTCTATGCATCCAGGTATAAAACAGGAGACATAAAAATGATTAATTCATGCCCCTGACCTCACCTCATGGGCACGTGACTGATGTTAGACCCACCAGCATGGATCACCCTCCTCATAGGTCCCAGCAGCAGAAAGAAATATGTGTCTGCAAAGCAACCAAATAAAATAACAAGCATTTACTGCTCCAATATAAAAAATAAATAAAATAACAGGAATAATTCCCAACAGGATCTCCAGCCGGCAGATATTCCTGTGATCATTAGACATATACCATGTGCTGTTCGGCTCAGTAGGCTATCTCCTTTCATTTCAATAAGCAAAGCACAGCTGCTACCTCATAATATATTTTTAATCATATTACTTTATTTTTGTAAAGATATTGGGTGATTTTTTTCTGTTTTTCTCTTCTGTCTTCATCTTAGCTGTGTGCAGGAAAAGGACCTGTGGTGACGTCACTCCGGTCATCACATGGTCCGTCACATGATCTTTTACCATGGTGATGGATCATGTGATTACCGGAGTGACGTCACCACAGGTCCTTTTCCTGCACACAGCTAAGATGAAAACAGAAGAGATGACGGGCTCCGCGATCAAGTGGATTAAGGTGAGTTAAATGCTATTATTTTCCCTTATAACCATGTTATAAGGGAAAATAATAAAGATAGGGTCTCCACCCCGATCGCCTCCTAGCAACCGTGCGTGAAAATCGCACCGCATCCGCACTTGCTTGCGGATGCTTGCGATTTTCACACAGCCCCATTCACTTCTATGGGGCCAGCGTTACGTAAAAAACGCACAGTATAGAGCATGCTGCGTTTTTTACGCAACGCATAAGTGATGCGTGAAAATCACAGCTCATGTGCACAGCCCCATATAAATGAATGGGTCCGGATTCAGTGCGGATGCAATGTGTTCACCTCCCGCATTGCACCCGCGCGGAATAATCCCCCGTGTGAACTCAGCCTTAGGCCTCTTTTCCAAGGGCATGTGCGTGGGCGGATCCGCAATACACGGGCATCACGGATGCGGACCCATTCACTTCAATGGGTCCTCAAATCCGGAGATGTGGAATGGTGCGGAACCACGGAACGGAACCCTATAAGTGAATGGGTCAGCGATCCGATGCGGCTACCCCACGGACTGTGCTCGAGCATTGCGACCCGCATTTTGAGGCCGCAGCACGACCACGGGGCGCACACGCCCGTGGGAAAGAGGCCTTAAGACTACTTTCACACCAGCGTTTTTGCTGGATCTGTCATGGATCAGCAAAAACGCTTCCGTCAGGATACTACAACCGTCTGCATCCGTTATGAACAGATCCGGTTGTATTATCTTTATAATAGCAATGACAGATCCGTCATGAACATCATTGAAAGTCAATGGGGGATGGATCAGTTTTCTATTGTGTCCGAGAAAACGGATCCGGCACCATTAACTTACATTGTGAGTCATGATGGATCTGTCTTGCTCCACACCACATCGCGGACAGAATAACACTGCTTGCAATGGGGACGCAACCAAACGGAACGGAATGCATTCTGGTGCACTCTGTTTCGTTCAGTTCGGTTTTTTCCCCATTGACAATGAATGGGGACAAAACGGAAGCGTTTTCCCCCGCTATTGAGATCCTATGACAGATCTCAATAGCGGAAAGGAAAAGCGCAGGTGTGAAAGTAGCCCAAGACCCATCCCTCAACCAATCAGCTTCTGCCTGTCTGCCAAGAAGTCAGGACAATGTAAAATGTAAATGTCAAATTTATATAAAAATGTTTCAGGAACTCCAGAAATTCCTAAAGGCTGACACAGGGTGAGAAATATTCTCTTAATGTTATCATTTATTTTTAGGTCAATTGTTCCTTCAGGACACTTTTTCAGAACTCTCAAGGTTGAGGGCACATATAGTATAGAGGCAGCCCATGCAGCTGCCTTGGGTCCCCAGGTAAAGGGGCCCCACTGCAGGGTGTTTTGTTCACATTTTAATAGACAATAAGAACAGCATAGGAATGTGGTCACCACAGGTAAAGCAATGTTGGCAAGTAGAAAATTGACCTCATCTGATTAGCAGGGTAGTGGTGTAAAGCAGCACCTGAAAGGGGCCTATTTTTATCCGTGTTCTGGGGGCTCCTGTCCTCTATACATCTGATTTTGGAGAAATCACCACTCACATGCAGCTGGCTTCTCAATAAGTCGTCTTATTGTAGTCCACAACATGAGTGATTGTCATATTATCATAGCTGTTAGTCTGGTATAAAGTAGAACTGGCTTAGTTGCCGATAGCAACCGATCAGACTCCGTCTTTAATTTTCTAAAATAACTGAATGGTTGCTATGGACAACTAAAACAGTTCTACTTTACACCAGTTTGATAAATATCCCCTAATATCTCTATAGTTAAAATGTCACATTCAGAGTTCCTACACATACACTCAACACATAAACACACGCACACAGATAACGCCCACACAGATAGATAACACATAACGCACACACACACATAACACGCACAGATAACACATACAACACACAAACACACATAACACACACACAGATAACACATACAACACACAGATAACACATAACACACACACACATAGATAACACATAACACGCACAGATAACACATACAACACACAAACACACATAACACACACAGGTAACACATATAACACACAAGCACACACACACACACATAGATAACACATAACACATAACACACACAGGTAACACATATAACACACATAACACACACACACATAGATAACACATAACGCACACACACACATAACACGCACACAGATAACACATACAACACACAGATAACACATAACACACACAGGTAACACATATAACACACATAACACACACACACACACATAGATAACACATAACGCACACACACATAACACACACACAGATAACACATACAACACACAGATAACACATAACACACACACACATAGATAACACATAACACGCACAGATAACACATACAACACACAAACACACATAACACACACAGGTAACACATATAACACACAAGCACACACACACACACATAGATAACACATAACACATAACACACACAGGTAACACATATAACACACATAACACACACACACATAGATAACACATAACGCACACACACACATAACACGCACACAGATAACACATACAACACACAGATAACACATAACACACACAGGTAACACATATAACACACATAACACACACACACACACATAGATAACACATAACGCACACACACATAACACACACACAGATAACACATACAACACACAGATAACACATAACACACACACACATAGATAACACATAACACGCACAGATAACACATACAACACACACACACACACACATAACACATAACACACACACATAACACATAACACACACAGGTAACACATACAACACACACACACAATTACTTCAGTGTTTTTAAATGCTTGTAATAAACATCGTCAGGGTGGAAGAATTTTTAAGAAGACTAACATTTTTACCCCACTTGTGCAAACATCTTTGGGCGTATTTAATATCATTTACAGCAGGAGACTTGCGTGAATTATACCTGAAGTCTACAGCAGCTCCAAGCCTGCATAGAGTTCAATTCTGTTGCATTTGCTGCGAGAACACAAAACACCACAAAGCAAAACGCTGTATATCTACTGGGTCATTTATTAAACCGAAATACGCAGTATGCAGATTGTGGCACAAAGCTCCTTTGTCCTTTGCAAAGCAATCTGCGACTTCTCCCCACTCACGCCAGGTCTACAAAAGGGGGCATGGCATGGGTGGGGAAGGGCCAGCAGGTCCGTCTCATTTACCATTTTCTATGCCTAAGATTAAATAAAAATACTGGGCACTCTCGATATATAGGAACCATACAATTTATTAAGCTGTATAACACTAGTTAATAACAATAGATAAAACTAGAACATTAATATCCTAAAATTATGGCATATATAATTCAATATCCTAAAATCAATGCATGATTCTAAACTTCATATAAAATCTACCTTAATACAGATTATTAATGTAAAATATAAGATATAAGATATAAGGTATGTGATGGGGATGGTACAATATTGAACCTCCGTAATAGATGACACAACAATAGTCTTGAAATATGAAACTTCGTTTCTATTAGTGTCTTATACGGGTTCTCTGATCAGTAACAATGTTTGCATATCCTCCAAATGCAGTAGTGACACAATAACTATGTGTTAGATCTCAGTAATTGTTTAGTGGCGTCCCGCTGTACTAACTGGTCAGCGGCGTCCCGCTGAACTGTTTCAGCAATTGGCTTTACAGTATTGCTACTCCGGTTGGTATGCTGCTCGGAAACTTCTTATGTGCCTCTTCCGTATCCCTCAATAGCTCTAGATGCCGCTCCGATGTAACAAGGAGCCGATGTCTTGCGAGCTCGAACCCTCCTTCTCCCGCGCTGGTGTTCGTTTGCACGTGTTGGTTTGATGTGTGACCGTGCAGTGATTTCTATTAGTAGCGCGTCGGGTTTTTAGTTTTCAGGATTGGTTTGGCATCGAGTTATTCAGCAGATGGTATTCCAATCCATTGGGGATGGGGGGGTCTTGAATCAAACGCATTTCGGGGTTTAAAATCACCC
This sequence comes from Bufo bufo, assembly GCF_905171765.1. Classification (NCBI taxonomy): domain Eukaryota; kingdom Metazoa; phylum Chordata; class Amphibia; order Anura; family Bufonidae; genus Bufo; species Bufo bufo. The sequence continues at coordinate 125,088,709 of NC_053389.1, forward strand.
CTTCCTCAGTGGTTACCACTGAGGAAGGGGTGATTTTAAACCCCCGAAATGTGGTAAGGGAAGCATACAGGACATGATCTCTTTAAATTTACATCTGACGTCAACATTTTTGACCCAAAAAAGCAGAAGAAAATGCTTTGATTTCAGTCTCAAAGGAAAGTTCTGGAATGGAAATATTTGAAATTGTTATTTATCTGTTCCTGGACCCTGAGTGCACCTGCAAGGCATTTTAAATATTGATCCGGTCTTCACCAAATATACAAGCCAATTATAATAAAGTCATAACTAATCCAACTAGTCCTTCTGAATATGGCCAATCTATAAGGGAATCTTATCCTCACCCCATTCTTGACATTGTTGATTCAGTGTTTCCTGAAACAGAGGGGTGGGGGGCGTCGCAAAGCTCAAGAGTCGATTTAGTTGTAACCTAAGATGTGTCAAGTCACTCAATGAATGAGTCAATACATGGGGGGGGGGGGACATAAGGGAACACTCAGATGTGATCCTAGTTTTGGGTATATTGGGAATAGTGGCCACTCGGACTGTTAAAGGAGCTGTGTCAACAGATGTGCAACTTGAAGCTCCTGGGCCCTAAATGCAAAATATTTGACAGGGCCCCACCTATCACGCTTCATAGTACTGGTCTACTTGTATAAAATAAAGAGACCTCATGGGCTCCTTTAGACTTCTGGGCCCAGGTGCAGCCGAACCCTCTGCAGCCCCTATACTTATGCCCCTTTTTAAATCACTTCTGCTATACAGTCTACTAGAGTTACAGCTGATGTACTATATGGTACCCCCTCCATGATGTCTATAAACCCTAACAGGGCATTTAGACAGGGAGTGCCCTGGTGAGGCCGCCCCTTTAAAGCCACTGGCAGATATATATGTGCAGCAAGCTCCTGAGGAGCCGATGCAATGGATGGAAGAGGTAGTGATCCTGATCAGATGTGTCACTATGTACTCCTTCAGGCCATTGATCCCTGGGGATCAGTGCAGTTGAAGTGTTGTTTGAAGAATGAGGCCAGAAGGGAACATATAGCAGTCTCTTTTTACTAAGTGCAGCATATAACTTTTGGTACATTCAATAGTAGTGGATTTAAAGTGCAACTTCTGACACCAATAAAGGAGTATGGAGTCAGGTTGGATGGTTGCCACGTAGCACTTGTGGGTGTAGATAGCCAATATCAGGTCTAGATTTGATCTTTAACTGGCCTAGTGATAGATTGAGTGATGGGTGTCTGAACCGTAGTTCCTCATCTTACAGCAGTGTCTTTAATTCAGGTGTTCAGTTGTTCAGTCTGCTGTCTAATTTCTTTCAAATATTTGCTTGAGGATGACTTTAGCTCCCCTCTCTGGAGAATCCTTTACAGAAGCTCTAAAGTGTGCTTCCTCTCCCTTCTGTATCATAGCAGTAACTCCCCCTCCTGGCAGGAAGCAGGACCAGTTCAGCTCTCTTCTTCCAAGAGGGGAGGACTATTTACAGTAATTGCAGATACCCCCAGGTCTGGGGTATTGCATATGTTACTCCCCTCTCCTGACTCTTTCATTTTTTTTTTTAATCAAAATCATTTTTATTGATTTTAAATAAAGTACACATTGCACACAATGATCAGGATCCTGCCAGTCATTTACATGGACAAAAATCTAATGCAATAATAATACAGAGCAATACAAAAATTTTGTTAAATAACAAATTTAACTATACTAACTGATTTCCCGTATCTCTTCCCAATATTTTCCCAGCTCTCGGCAGTTCCATACCATGTGAAGCAGTGTCGCTTCCGTTGCACCACATCTAGGGCATGTGGAGTCCGGTCGCACACCTATTTTGAATAGAAGTTTAGGGGTTCTATACACTCTGTGTAGCAGGTATAGCTGAGATAGCCTCTGAGACTCATTCAAAGTAAGACTAGGAGTTAAAGCCAGGATGTCATTCCATTGGTCTTGAGATATTGTCCTAACATCCTCTTCCCACTTCCCCTTTACCACTAAAGGGGTTGAGGGGGTAGTGGCGTCAAGAATGTATTTATATAATTGGCATATCAGGCCTTTGGCAACTCTAGCTTCTAGTAATTGTTTCACCACAGGAGGAGAGGCGGCAATTACTATGTTCCTTGGAAATTGCGCTTGGTATGCATGTCTTAATTGAAGGAATTGGAAGAACGCCGTTTTGGGTAGGCCAAACTCTTCCTGGAGTTGAGTAAAAGATTTAAACACTCCATGAGATTGAATTTGGTCCAAAAAGAGTATACCCCTCTCCTCCCATGGGGAAAAACCTTCCAGCCTGAATATTTCTGGTAGTTGGGGGTTTTTCCATGTTGGTGTAATGTCATTGAATTCAGTCAGATTCATTAATTCTTAAATTTTTGCACAAACCTTGGCTAACAGGGAAAGCGCGGGTAGTTTTTTACCAAGAGGGTGATGCCTACTTATTTCCAACGCGGCAATAGGCGCTTTTTGTTTCATAGTGTGGGCAACAATATCAGCTGAGGGGTCTAAATTAGTTGTATTAATCCACCCTCTAATGTGTTGTAATTGTGCAGCTATATAAGAGGACCATAGGTTCGGAAGAGATAAGCCACCCTCTTCCTTACTTTTTTGGAGTGTTTCTATGAGAATTCTCGGTTATTTCTTTTTCCATATCAGTGATCTAAAGATCCCTTGGATCTTATAGAAGATCCTTTGTGGGATCCATACCGGCAAGTTGTGTAATATATATAATAGTTGTGGCATGAATATCATTTTAAGTAGGTTACAACGGCCAATTAAAGTAAGGGGTAGTTTGCACCAAACATTAGTTTTGACTACAAATTTAGCAATCAATGGCTCTAGATTCAGTTTTATGTATTCAGCTGGTATCGGTGTCATTATCACCCCTAAGTATTTGAATTGAGTGGTCAGCTGCAGTGATATACGAGTGAGGTCCAATTGTGGTGGGGTAGGATCCAATGGGAGAATTGTGGATTTGTCCCAGTTTATTCTTAATCCAGAGTATTTCCCAAAATCGGTAATTTTGTGCATTATGGGGTCTATAGATTCCTGTAAATCTCCCACATATAATAATAAATCGTCGGCGTATTACGAGACTCTTTCATCCCGGGGCCCTATTGAAAATCCCTTCCAGTCTGGGGAGGTGCGTAAAAGACAAGCTAGAGGCTCAATTGCTATTGCATATAGCAGTGGAGATAAGGGGCAGCATTGTCGTGTGCCCCTATGTAATGGAAATTTATTGGAAAGTATCCCGTTTGCCCTAATCCTTGCTAGCTCTCCTGACTCTTTCAGGTGTGCAGTTGCTAGGCAACATGCTGCACACTCCTCTCTTCTTTTGGGAGGTTTGGTTCTGGCATTAGGTTGCCAAGGCAGGCGGTACCGAAGATGACATCACCGGTCATCTATTTAAAGCTTGATTCTACCTCTGGATGCCATCTGATGATAAGTTTTGTTTTAGCACGTTCTGTCGCTGGCCTTGGACTCTCCTTTGACATTTCTCCTGGGTCACCCCTTGGATTGGCATTTGTAGTTCCACATGGTATTGACTTCTGCTATGGTTCTGCTTTGACATCTCTGCTATGGTTTCTGACTTTGCTTCTGTTACTGCTCTACTGCTCCCACCAGTCCAAGACTGCTTCCCCAGATTCGCAGTGGTAAAGGCCAGATCCATTAGAGGGGTTATATCCCATGATTAATATAACAAATGAAAATCAGACCTCATATAGTACATGACAGTCTCTTTAACAACAAATAACAAATCTAGAACAAGCCTTGTATCTCACATGGAGCCAGAGATCTCATTCATTGCCCTAATAGATTTATATCAAGCTGGCAGATCAAGGGGAGTGTCTTTTCTGCTGGAGCTCTCTGCCAATCACAGCTCAGGAGGCAGTTGAAGGATGAAACTGAGCATGTGCGGCCATCTCAGTGAGCAGGACAAAGAAATAAGAAAAAGAACAAACAGCAGGTGACGCTATACAGATACATTCCATTGAATAGCTCAGTGGCTATAGAAATTTTTTAATTACATGCAATTACAAAAGTATTCAGATCCAGGTGCAGGTTTGAAAACTGTAGAATATTTTTTATGGTAGAACCCCTTTAAAGGTGAAAAAAGGGAATCCCTAAAGCCTCTTTTACACTTCAGCGATTCACGTACTTGTGCTGTCCGTGGTCTCCATGGACTGCTTGCTTATCCATTGGCTTTAAGGTGAGTATTCACACATCAGTGGTGTTCCTCGGACTGCGGGGACACCACAGAAGCATGCACTATTTTGTCTGTGATTATGCACATTATAGTCTATGGGTTCATGAAAACCACAAACACAACATGGATGCCATCTGTGTTTGGTCTGTGGTTTTGATGGATCGTTGCTAGAATATGCTCTGAAAACGAATTTTAAGCCTAGCAGTGTCCATGGAATGCGGATGACACATAGAGGGCAAAAAATGGACACACGGACCAAACATGGATCCCTCATGGACATCTGCACGGATGAACCACTGACCATCTGGTCAAAGATGTCGTCATGAACCTGACATGTGAAAGAGGCCTTATACTCCACACCTCGGTTTACCCAGTGCAAGTCGGATTGCAGCCTACCACTGCTAGCATTAGCGTAAAGAGATCTTAATAATGGCAAACCTCATATATTTTGTGAACACAGCCTTAAAAATATAGTTCCATTGACTGGCAATGTTTTACTTCGATAAGTAGTAAACTTTTGCTTAAAATTCAAAAGTTTATTTTTTCCCCTAAAAATACAGAAAACAAAGTTATTCATAGGAAGGCTCCATATAATTAGGGTCTCATCTGCATTGTTAATTGGAGATAACCGATTTTCACTGGTTACCATAGAATGATGCGTTAAATCTATTCAGCAGACAAAGAGACAATTAGAAGCTCCTGTTCAGCGGATTTCTTCGGTGTACGACTAAGCTCATTACAATATTCATGTGGGGGTGGAATACCATTAGTGAAGCCTGATGGCTAAATGTGCCTCCTAATCTGTTGCTGATGCTTTTACTTCTCAAGTCAATGCTCAAAACAGGCGAGAGCAAACTGTCTGTATATACAGGGGAAGCATAATGAGGTCTGAAATTATAATCTGCCGAAGTGATAAAGACAGGTCCTAAGTAAGCGGGTTTAACATGAATGTCAGATGTCTTTAAATGTTACTATACTTCTTAAAGGAGTTTAACATTTCATACAGTCTCCTATTAGAAGGGTTTCTTGATGATGAATTGATGATAGGGGGCCCTATGTGGGGTAAACATAGCATTACATGTTATTAAAATCAGTTTGTAATGCATGGGCATACTGGGACCTCTGCTCAGAGAGATGAGTTGGAGGCCAAGACATGCTAAGTTCCAGTGGCCCTCAATCTGTGAAACCAGCCCATTCATTCACTTGAATGGCTGTCATGTAATTAGGGCAGATTCCGGCCATTCTGCTGACTGAGGCAAAAATTAAAATGGCGCCCCCCCCCACCCCTTCCTGTGCCAAATTCTCAATCTAACCCCTCCGCCCAGCCCTACTGTTAAAGACATATTTGGGGTATTTGGAGATCAGACTGCCTTGGTAACTTCCTTCAGCCAGTTGTCTCTGCAGAGTTTGACACAGACATCTTAGATTCCTCACTTTTCGATCATTCTCCCCCTCCTGGTGCCCAAAAATCATCATCCTGCTGCTGCCCCCAATACTATGCCTGCTGTGCTCCCAATGCCCCCAAATACGATACTGAAGAAATAACAGTGCCACACCGAGAGTCCCCCATAGTAACAGTGCTCCCAGACTGCTCTCAGTAGTAAAGAGTGTCCCGTACAGTACCCAAAGTAGCAACCCCATTAGTAGTGATGCCCTCCATATTGTGCCCAATAATAATGCTCCCACACTACTTCCATTATTAACAATGCCACCATAGGGCATCTAGTACAAACAAGCCCCCCTATAGTGCTTCCAGAAGTAATAATAAACCTATCCAGATCGCAAGTGGAAGATATCCAGGAAATTCATTTACTGCTACATAGTGCTAAAAGTCCACAAATTCCCATTTGGACCATCACATCACCAAATAATAAAACGTAAGATTTGTTAGAAGACTATTATGAAATACAGGATACACCACAGTTAGAGTTAAAACTTTCAGTACATCACTAGGTTACTGGTTTTGTCTATATGTCTAATAATAGCCTTTCTAGTGCCCCTTGTAGGATAATGTCCTCTGTAGTACTAGCATGTATAATGCTCTCACCTCACCCCATAGTATAATGTTCCCCTGTAGTGGTAGTATATATATATAATGCTCTCCCCCTTCTTGTAGTACCCCCAGTATTGTAATGCCCTTTCTGTATGGAAAGTAAGTATATATAATGCCCCTTTGTATTGATAGAATGTATATTGGCCCCCTCTGTAGGATATATAATGTATAGTGCCAGATTACATGCATTTAAAAAACAAAACAAAATTCTCACCTCTGTTTTGCTCTCCACTGCCATCTCTATTGGTAGTAAGTATATATAATGGCCCCTCTGTATTGACAGTATATATAATGGCTGCCTCTGTAGGATATATAATGCTTAGCCCCCCTGTAGTGCCAGCATACATAGATTTTTTTTTTTTAACTCACCTGCGTTCCGCTCTCTACCGTCAACAGCGTCAACCAGGTCACATGACGCAAGGGGATCCGGTCTCCAGTCCACTACAGCCAGTGATTGGCTGTGGCAATGTCAAACCAGATGTTTAAAGTGAGGGAGCCCAGCGGAGCATCGCAGGCCTGGAGGAGAAGGAGCAGCCAGCCATCTCCAGCAAGCAGGTAAGTAAGCTTCCCTTTATAGGTCCGGCCGGCCAAGTGGGGGGACCTGCAGAACCCCTTTAAAGGGAGTCTGTCACCTAACCTGACCCTTTTAGACCACTCAGATCAGAATATAGACTCCTTTGCCATCATTACAATGGTACCTTTATTTGTTCTGTCTCTCGCCGAGATCTGTAAAAAAATTACTTTTCAAACTTATGCTAATGAGCTTTGGCAAGTGCCCAGGGGCGGCGTTACTGCAGCAAGCGCCCAGGTCCCTCGGCGATGTGCCCATAAAACCTCACCTCTTTCACCCCTCTGGCTCGCCCTTGTTTCCTATTATTAGCTCCTCCTCTTCCTCCCAGATCTCGCTCCTGCGTCGCTCCACACTTGTCCCGCACATGCGAACTGCTGCGCCCATTATGGGCACAAGAACAGGTAGTTGGACTGCACATGCGCCAGCGGCACAGGCGCGAGACCTGGGATGGAGAGGAGGAGGTAATAATAGGAAACAAGGGTGGGCCAAAGGGGTTAAAGAGGTTTGGTTTTCTGGGCACATCGCCGAGGGGCCTGGGCACTTTCTGTAGTAACGCTGCCCCTGGGCACTTGCTGAAGCTCATTAGCATAAGTCATTTTTTGAAGATCTCGGCGAGGGACAGAACAAATAAAGATACCATTGTAATGAGGGCAAAGGAGTCTATAACCTCATCTGAGCGGTCTAAAAGGGTCAGATTAGGTGACAGACATCATTTAGGCTGGGTTACCTCTCTCACTGTAGCCATGCAAATCCTCTTTTTTTTAGTTCTTGCTTGCTTGCATCTCTGGAGCTCAGGGAAGAGACCGAGGCTCCAAGGCTTGGAGCTGGAGTAGATGGGAGAGGAGCACATGGAGACTGCTCCTTCTTCCTCCTTTTCTACAAGTACTCTAACTGGAATCTTCTGGAACCAGGTGGTGGAGCCAGCCCACACCCTAAGCTCCAGAGAGGGTTGGGCCATGAAAGTTAACTTTGGCCATGCCTGTATAATGCTGCAACATAGTGAGTATACAGTACATAGGATTAACATTACACACATTATATAACAAACCAAACATTGCAGATAAACCCAGGTCTGGAGAACTGCAATTCTTGTATTATATATAAGAGATGCTGCTTTGGTTCATACAAGGGAAACATTTAGCAGGAAGCTGAACTCATCTAAGCATTGCCATGAGCCTGTGCATCTAAATGATACGGACAGTAAAAATGGGAAGTAAAGTGCGCAGCTGTTGCTGAGCTATAAGCCCAGTCATTTAAGTCTTATTTTACAAGTATGACTTTCAGCAGTGACAGTAAAATGCTACTGGATTAAACTATTCTGTACGATAAAAAATAACGGCTCCAGGCCTGGATAATAGCTCCATCCGCATGCTGCACCACTTCTCTTTTACTTTGTCCCTGAACACTTTACCAGGTTCTCCACATGAGGCTTGTTCTTCTTCTGTCCGTGTTCAATCTGAGCCATCATTTCATTTTCTCTTCAGTTGGGTTTCTGGGCTTTCAACACATTTGAAAAAAATAATGATGCCACCAGTATAGAGATATTTAAAGGGCAAGTTGGGGGTAAAGAGCCAATATTTTCACGCTGCCAATTACATAGGCTTGAGAAAACACAATAATCAATCAGTGCTGGTGATCAATGAGCCTTGGGTGCCCATGACCTGTGATCTAGTGATCCCTCTGAACAGGCAGGATATGTTTGAAGTGCCCTGCTCAATCATAAAAAAAACATAATGGAATTCTGATTGTTGGTAGAGGCTTCAAAGACAATACTGGAGTTTGAGGAGGCAAGTAACCCACTGGACACCAGATATTAATTAATGCTTCCACTACCTTATACTACCAGGAAGGCTATTAAACCTTTCGCAATCTAAGACCATCAGGATTGCTGAAATTAAAACCTTCTGACAACCAGCATGCTGGCATTAAGCCCGACACTACCGTAGCCCACCAGGGTAATCAAGAGAAACTTCTTCACCCTATGACATATAATAACTGATAAGCCACCCCAGATCATTAGGGCTACTATTATTACATGTGAAACCATTTTCATTCACCAGCAATATTTACTATTATTAACTCTCAAGATTCTGTCTGGACAATTTTATGATAACCCATTTTTAAACTTAAGCTGCCAGGTCAAGTTTTAGAAACCCTGAATGATCAGATTAGCTAACACCAACACCGTTATATAGGTATAGACTATACTGTAGTGCTATTTACTCCTCCTGATATCAGCTGCTTGTTCTTATTCAGACTGCTGGACAATAGGTTTTTCTCTTCCTTTTTTGTTCTATTTTCCACAATATTATATAGCAGTAAAATACATTTTAAAGGGAATCTGTCACCTAGTTTGAGGATATTAAACTGTTACCATTGCAATGTTCAACAAACTACCTTCATTCCAGCAAGGGTCTTCTTTCTTTTATTCATGTTGTCATTTAGATAAAAAAGCGATTTGTAAGATATGCTAATGAACCTTTAAGGTGCCCGGCATTATTCCTCTCCTCTAGAGCCCAGTAATGTCCCCCTGCAGGGCCCAGCCGGACTTTATTTCAAGCCCAGCACGCCTCCTCATAAATAAATTTCCTCCCACAGCCGTTCGGCTCGGCTGTGGGAGGAAATTTATTTATTGTGGCCACCGCTCCATTCCCTTCTATTTTTGGCAATGTCATAGAAATGAATGAAGGGCGGGTGTGCCCTCCGGGATTTTTCAGGCTCCGTTTTAAGCATAGGTGCGGATGGGAATAACCCTTTATTAATGATCAAACATAATAAATATATCTTATCCTTTTAACAAAACTATAACTCATCGGAGAAGCTATAAAGCCCCTGTGTAGTAGACTAGATCTGTGCTTCTAAGCACTTGTCAACAGCATCTCAGAGCCAGAGAAATAATTAACTTAATGAACTAATCTTTAAGGCAAACTAGATCAGAATGAACTAATCTACAAAAATGAAGCAGATTTCCCATTACTATTCTACGACCTCTAATACGCACCTGACCATAAAACGCACCTAGGTTTTAGAGGAGGAAAATAAGATATATATTTTTTTTCATATGACCTCAGCACAGAGCCCCAATCAAACCCCCAATGTTAATCAGACCTCAGATCAGACCTTCAATGTTAATAAGACCCCCAATTAGACCTCAGATAGGGACCCCTATGTTAATAAGACCCCCATTCAAATACTCAGATCAGACCCCCAATGTTAGAACCCCTATTCAGACCTCATATCCGACTCCCATGTTAATAAGACCCTATTCAGACACTCAGATCAGACCACCAATGTTAAGACCCCCTTTCTGACCTCAGATCAAAGAATAAATCAACCTATCTCTCCTGCTCCGGATGCCACCACTGCGGGGATCCAGTGCTCTTTCGGCTATTCTTGCTGTGTGCTGTACTGTGACCCGATGCCACAGAACATTAGGTCACGCTGTGCACGAGTCACAGCACTGTGCGGAGCCGACAGAAGAAGGTCAGGAAGCAGTGAATACAGAGCCCTGGGAGCGCTGCATTCTCCACTTCCCGCCGATCCTCCTGTACTAATGAGTGCTTCCATAATGGAAGTGCTCATTCGTATTCACCTCATAAGACGCACTGACATTTTCCCCCCACTTTGGGAGAAAAAAGTGCATTTATAGGGTGAAAAATACTGGTTCCTGTCTGCAGACAACTTGGGCTTTGACTGTGCTCCGTAATACAGTTTCTAGCTGAACTAGAACCTTCTAGTGGGAGGGGTGGAATGGAGAAGCACAGCCAAAATGGAAACATTGCTATAATTTCTGTATATCATAAACTTGTATAGAGCTTCAATGCAAGTATATGGGAATGACAATGCTTTTCTAGACATAAACAAGTCTTCAGCCATAAACAACAGAGCTAAACCAGACAGTCAGAAGGTCAGTGTGTCTGTTTTTTCCCCTTCAAAACTTTGCATAGGTAGAAAGTCATAAAGTCTCTCAGTATTAGCTGGCTGTACATTAACCATTTCAAAAGTGCAGTGCACCTATAGTGTAATAACAGTGCAAATCAACAGGATATATTACAATAAACATATAAATGTAGTTCAGCATTATGAAACAGTATAAGTTCACAGAACAGCATAAATAACAGTGCAGGTTAACCCTTCAAAGTGCAATAAAGTAGGTAGTTGATGGCTTTGTATAGTAGCAATAACGGCAAATGTCCATAGTCCAAAGTACCCTTGCTCTAGGGCACTGCACTTCTCCCCTATATAATATTTATTGTAAATGACTTTCTGTTTGTTCTACCTATTAGAGGAGTCCTAAGCAGAGGACATCCCTCTATAATGTTCATGTACTTTAATAGGACATATCAAAATTGGTTGTATTCAAAATTTCTAATCCCCATTTTTGCCATTGGAAACAAAAATCATTAATGTGGATTCCCCAATTTACTGAGACAAAAGTGTTCCCTTCGAAAACCACTTAAATATTGCTGTGAAAATATGCCATATGAAATAATAAAGCTAGGTTACATGGAAATTGCTTATCTCCTTGTCTGTGTCCTGTTCATGTATACAACCCTCTTATGTATGTAAAGCAGTCAAATTATGCCGCATTGCTGTTTATACAATAATTTGCATATAATATGTCATATAACTCTGCAATAGTGGACCTCAGCAGTTTTTCTATAATGGTCCACTAATTCTTGAATTCTGTCAGCAATATTAATCAGTTCTGTTAGGATGTGAAGACAAAATAATGGCTTAGGTCTGTCAGCGACATCTTCATCTACTTTATTTAGAGTATTAGAGACAGGAAATTTAAATAGAACAAGTACACCCCACTATTTTTTAAGCAAACCTATCAGTTTTTAAAGAAGAAGAGCGATGGAGCGGGGCACAGCCATAGCGGAATGGCGTATTGACTTAGGGGGAAGTGGTAGGCAGTAAAGGTTCAAATAATAATAATAATAATAAAAAAAGGATATAGACGGGGATTGGTGGAGCAGAAGGTGGTGCAGTGGATGTTGGCGGGCAATATTTAAGTGTGTTGGGGGCGGAGTTAGTCAACCTCGGTGGAGAAAGGTTGGAAGTTCCCACCCACCTACCCTTAATTTGTATGTTTAATTTGGGGGAATGGAGGGATCGTTGTCGTGGGAGGCAGGTAAAAGGGGGATTCTGGGAGGCAAAATATTTGGAATAGTTGCATGACGTTTTTGGGCGTGCAGCTTGGGAGGTTTGGAGAGTTGAAGGATGAGTGCTCCTGTTTGGTCTAGAAGGCCTGCAGGGGCATGATGTTTATGTTTGGTGCCCTTGGGTCGGTGAGTGCGGCCAAGGGTAAGGTAAAAAACTTCAACTGGAGGATCAATATGATGGGGTTGCCTTCCAGGATCCCTCATTATCGGGGGGTTATTACATGCAAGTTATGTAAAGAAATGTTACGATGGTTAATATGTTAATAAATGGGACACTACGGCTTTTTACTCCAAAAGAGGTCTCCTGTGTTTGTTAATGGGAAAAGGGGCGATGCGGGTGGTAAAGGGCAGCACTAATTTTCCATCCTATTAAGTCACCTGGCAGCACAATCAGTCGGTGGTTAGCACTGGTGCCTTGCAACGCTGGAGTCCTAAGTTAGAATATGACTAAGGACAACATCTGCATGGAGTTTATATGTTCTCCCCGTGTTTGCGTGGAAATCCATCGGGTATCTAGTTTCCTCCCAAAGACATACCGAAAGGGAATTTAGATTGTGAGCTCCATTGGAGACAGAAAGCTATGAAAGTGTCTGCAAACTATATAAGTATATAAATAATTTTAAAAAATGAACAACCAGCCACAAATGAAAACTATGTCTGGTTGTGTGAGGCATCTAGTCTCAGTTTTTTGAATCTGTAGTCGCCTAATGGAAAAACCAATTGATTATTTAGACAGTTAGCTTTTGATGAGCGAAAAATTAATTCTGGAGCTTCTGTGTTCTTTGGGATTAGGTCATCTTTGGGATGAGGTGAAACTTACTATTCTAGGGAAGGGAGTAACCCAAGGCATAGCTACAGGCTTCTAAGTCCTAATGTGAAATTGCTGCTCTCATTCATATATGGTCCTTATGGACCGGGTTCATTTTCACCTTAAGGACTGGCCATTTTTTGCAAATCTGACCAGTGTCATTTTAAGTGGTGATAACTTTAAAATGCTTTGACTTATCCAGGCCATTCTGAGATTGTTTTTTCATCACATATTGTACTCCGTGACACTGGTAAAAAAGAGTCCAAAAAATTCATTTTTATTTATAAAAAAATACCTAATTTGCCAAAAAATTTAGAAAAATTAGCAAATTTCCAAGTTTCAATTTCTCTACTTCTATAATACATAGTAATACCTACAAAAATAGTAATTACTTTACATTCCCCATATGTCTACTTCATGTTTGGATTATTTTGGGAATGACATTTTATTTTTTGGGGATGTTACAATGCTTAGAAGTTTAGAAGCAAATCTTGAAATTTTTCAGAAATTTTCAAAAACCCACTTTTCAAGGACCAGTTCAGGTCTGAAGTCACTTTGTGAGGCTTACATAATAGAAACCACCCAAAACTACACCCCTCAAGGTATTCAAAACTGATTTTACAAACGTCGTTAACCCTTTAGGTGTTCCACAAGAATTAATGGAAAATAGAGATACAATTTAAAAATTTCACTTTTTTGGAAGAGTTTCCATTTTAATAATTTTTTCCCAGTTGCAAAGCAAGAGTTAACAGCCAAACAAAACTCAATATTTATGGCTCTGATTCTGTAGTTTACAGAAACACCCCATATGTGGTCGTAAACCGCTGTACGGGCACATGGCAGAGCGCAGAAGGAAAGGAATGCCATACGGTTTTTGGAAGGCAGATTTTGCTGGACTTGCTTTTTGACACCATGTCCCATTTGAAGCCCCCCTGATGCACCCCTAGAGTAGAAACTCCAAAAAAGTGACCCCATTTTAGAAACTACGGGATAGGGTGGCAGTTTTGTTGGTACTATTTTAGGGTACATATGATTTTTGGTTGCTCTATATTACACTTTTTGTGAGGCAAGGTAACAAGAAATAGCTGTTTTGGCATCGTTTTTTTATTTTTTTATTTACAACATTCATCTGACAGGTTACATCATGTGGTATTTTTATAGACCAGGTTGTCACGGACGCGGCGATACCTAATATGTATACTTTTTTTTATTTATGTAAGTTTAACACAATGATTTCATTTTTGAAACAAAAAAAAATCATGTTTTAGTGTTTCCATAGCCTGAGAGCCATATTTTTTTCAGTTTTTGGGCGATTTTTTTTACGGTATTCACCTGAGGGGTTAGGTCATGTGATATTTTTATAGAGCCGGTCGATACGGACGCGGCGATACCTAATATGTATACTTTTTTTTTATTTATGTAAGTTTTACACAATGATTTCATTTTTGAAACAAAAAAAATCATGTTTTAGTGTTTCCATAGTCTAAGAGCAATAGTTTTTTCAGTTTTTGGCCGATTATCTTGGGTAGGGTATGATTTTTGAAGGATGAGATGACTGTTTGATTGGCACTATGTTGGGGTGCGTGTGACTTTTTGATCGCTTGCTATTACACTTTTTGTGATGCAAGGTGACAAAAAATGGCTTTTTTTACACCGTTTTTATTTTTATTTTATTACGGTATTCACCTGAGGGGTTAGGTCATGTGATATTTTTATAGAGCCGGTTGATACGGACGTGGCGTTACCTAATATGTATACTTTTTATTTATTTATGTAAGTTTTACCCAATAATATCATTTTTGAAACAAAAAAAAAAATCATGATTTAGTGTCTCCATATTCTGAGAGCCATAATTTTTTCAGTTTTTGGGCGATTATCTTAAGTAGGGTCTCATTTTTTGCGGGATGAGATGACGGTTTGATTGGCACTATTTTGGTGGGCATACGCCTTTTTGATCGCTTGCTGTTGTACTTTTTGTGATGTAAGGTGACAAAAAAATTGTTTATTTAGCACAGTTTTTATTTTTTATGGTGTTCATCTGAGGGGTTAAGTCATGTGATATGTTTATAGAGCCAGTCGATATGGACGCGGCGATACCTAATATGTCTACTTTTTTTGGGGGGGGGAAATTACGTTTTTGTTTATTTTTACTTGGAACTTTCAATTTTTTTGTGGAAAACGTAATTTTTTCAACTTTTTTTTTACTTTATTTTTTGTACCACTTTGGGACTTGAACTTTTGGGGGTCTAGTTCTTTACAATGCATTCTAATACTTCTGTATTGGAATGCATTGGCTGTATGAGTAATACAGTGAGTATTACTCATACAGCTTCCGGCCTGTGAGATCCAGGGGTCTGGATCTCACAGGCTCGTCACCGGAAGGCAGCGCGATGCCTTCCTTAGGCATTGCGCTACCTTCCATGCCATCGGGTCCCCCCTACAGCCCCACGGGGACCCGATGGCACCGCCGCCCGCCGCAACATAAAAAGCTAAATTGACCTGCGGTTTGCGGTGATCGCTGACACGGGGGGGTCACAGGACCCCCCTGGGCATTGAGCCAAGGTGCCTGCTCAATGATTTGAGCAGGCACCATGTTCCGATCACTGCCCGCCGGGTGGCGGTGATCAGAAATATACATGACGTACCGGTACGTCATATGTCCTTAAGTACCGGGACAACATACTGTACCGGTACGTCATGTGTCCTGAAGAGGTTAAAGGGCTCTTGTATGAGATTAGAATAACAGATCTGCCTGTTCTTCTTCTTTTCCAGAAATAGCACCCTTCTCTTCTATAGATTGTAATTGGTACTGCATTTCAGTGAACAGGTCTGTTGTCACGAGAGTGTCATGACCTATCGCTGACCCTGTTGTGCTTGGGGTCAGAAGGTCTCAGCGGGGGGCTACTCACTTGATCACTCCATGACCTAGTGGTGGGAATGGATTCCGGTCCAGGTTTTCCTGCTTAGGTCTGCGACCCTTTTTGTCCCTGTTAGGAATCTGTAGCTTTTCCTTTCAGCTGTTCTCTGTCAGCCACTCCCAGCTACTATATATTCTCCATTTCTGCTTCCCTTGTTGTATAGACCTTTCTTCCAGGTTATCTATTCTGACCTCAGGTGGTGTAGCTGTGGAGCCTCCTGGAGCTGTTGGAACCAGTTTGGTTGGATCTCCGGTTCTCTCCAGCTTGTTTCCTACTATTTGTTGTCTCCCTTCTGGGATTATATGTTGTGTTTGTATTGTTTGTCCTTTCCCTGTTGTTACCCTAGGTGTTAGTAGGTGGTAGGGCTCCCACCGCCCTACTCACTACCTAGGGCTTCTTTCAGGGTAAGCCAGGGACGAGGCACGTGATCGGCGTATATGTGAGCAACCCGTCTAGAGACATCAGGGTAGCCAGGTGCCAGTGTTAGGTGAGTTAGAGGTCACCAATCCTCCCTCTGCCTTGTGTTAGGGCACCCGGTCTCCCTTCCCTCTGCGCCGCACGTCTGGTACCTGCCATACCAGACGTGATAGCTGTGTGGTAATATTGGACCCAGATAAAGGTTACAAGGTGGAGCAGGGTTGACATCCTTCTATAAATTCACGGACAGTCTGTGAAAATGCGGTGTTTTTTTTCTGCCGTCCGTAGCATCCAGAAGAAAAAAGCCTGTCAGTGAATTATCTTCAGTATTCACAGGTTACTGGGCGGAAAATGCCTCCAGCCAGCATTGCAGACAGTGGCATGGAGCGTGAGTCAGGTGAGTATTTAATTTTTTTTCTTTGTCACTACTCACCTACTGACCACTGGGGCACTATAGGGCACTATAGCTACTGAGTTCCCTATAGGAGATGATTACAACTATTGGGGGACCATCCTAGCTACTGGGGGAATTATAGGGGATAATTATCGCTATTGGGGTACTATAGGGGACCATAATAGCTATTAGGGTACTATAGGGGACCATTAAAAATACAGGAGGCATTATAGGGAACCATTAAAAGTAATGGGGCATTATAAGGAACCATTATAATGACTGAGCGCATTATAACTACTGGAAGAAATATATGACTACTGGGGCACTATAGGGAGGCATTATAACAACTTAAGGAATTATAGGGGACAATATAGGTGAGCATTACATCTACTAGGGCACTATTGAGATGCATTATAGCTACTGGGGCACTATAGGAGAGCATAATAACTACTGGGACATTATAGGAAGGCATTATAAATTACTGGGGTCACTATATGGGACATTATAACTACTGGGTTCACAAACAGGGGCCTTATTACTTCTGGGGGCACTATGGAGGTTTTATTACTACTGGGAGTACTATTGGGTGCTTTATCAATACTGAGGACACTAAAGGAATATTTAGTACTAATGGGAAAACTTTTGATGGCAATTTTACCACTGGGTCACTATAGGGGAGTTCTGCAACTGTTGGGGGTACTATGAGGGGCTTTATTTCTACTGAAGGCACTATAAAGAAAACAATTTCACCTATAGGGGTGCTATTACTACTGCTGTGGCACTAGGGGGGGGGGGGGCATTATTATTTGGCACAATATGGAGGACACCGTTGCTAACAGGGGTACTTTCAGGGAGCATTATCACTATGGTGACACTTTAGGGGACATTATTACTGTGCTGCTCTCTGTGGCTCTGCTCTATTCAGGGGTGAAGTGACCATTCGGGCACTCGGGTATGGACCACTAGGGGGCCCCGTCAGGGCCGTCTTCTGCACTCACATGTAATGGAGTGCTCTGACGGGGCCCGGCATGAAGTACAATATGAGGCAAGAAAGGGGGGGGGGGGGTAGGTTGTCGCAGAGGCAAGGGGGGGGGGGGGGGGTGCAGTGCGCACTCACACACCCAGCAGTTCTTGTCACTGCCGGGCTGTTGTTTCCATAGTGAAGCAAGGAGCGCTCTCCGTTCCCTGCTTCACTGTTCTTCTGAGCGCTCCCCCTGCTGGCCACACATCATGCTGCTGGCTGTGGGAGGAGCGCTGAAGGCCCAGGAATCAGCCTCCAGCACAGCCAGTAGTGCGATATGAGTGTGGGAGCGCGTCATCAGGAAAAAATGTAAGTATGTGTGTGTTTTTTTTTATTTATAAAGCTGCAGACTGCGGGCAACAACTACTGTGAGAGGGCTGTGGGCATAACTAATTTAAGGGGGCACATATCTGGCATTACTACTATGAGGGGCACATATCTGGCATAACTACTGTGAGGGGGTCTCAATGGTATATTGTTAGTGACAATGTTTGGTTGCAGTGGCCATATGCCATATACCTGGATGTCACTGTGCACGTCACTGACATTGTAACATGCAGAGTGATATGCACACTTGCCCATTATATCCACATTAGTCTTTGCTTACATAGCTGCAGCAATCATGCTAGAACTTCCAGCACATCACATACATCATCACTGTAGGAACAACAGTCAATTTACAACAACAGATTTTCTGACCAATCATTGGCCAAATGGCCGTTTACACACACAGATCTTTTGTTATACAAACCAACTATTGGTCTGATTGGACTGAAATTGGTCAGATAAATTGGTATAAATGCACCCAGAGTATTCGTGCCAGAGTGGTGGGGGAAGTACCAACTAAGAATTCCATATGCTGCTACCATATTTTATTTTTAACTATAGTACAGCCCCTTTAAAGGCATTATTGTTAGGGCATTTTGAGGGAGTGGAATGGGGGTCACGGTCTATAAAAAGGGAGAGGGAGTAGGGGGTCATTTATGATTTAAGGTTGCTTTTATGTCAGTTTTAAGTCTGGTTTTGCTTTGCATGCCTGCAGCAAATTTATAGACTGTGGCAACTTAATAATGTATGGGGAGTGAGTGTAATGTGTTTCACACCAATAGGTGTAAAAGGAGACCAAGGGGTTGCCTGGCGTGGGTTGCAACTTTTTTGTGACTTTTGCAAAAGTCGCACATAGTAAATGAGCCGTAATCCAGGTCTGATCTCACTTTTAGCTCTTAGACGTAGACCACTGTGAAAAGTGGTGAGGAACATGAAATGGTCAGGCCTGCACGTGTGATGGTGGCACGGTAAACTTCTGTGCCCACGACCCTGGACATCTGCAACACGTCATTCCAGGAGGATTGTGTATCATACTACATGCCTCATTCAAACAGTACTCTACCTTGCACTGTATTGAGGGGCTTTGATATAAGTATCCCCTTCTTTCTTTGGTTTATAGCAGGTAGATAAGTAGGAGCTAAGCAATACCAAGCCCCGTGTCCCCTGACAATTTATGGGGTCTTATGGTTATAACTAGCAGCCTTATGATATGTTGGGCTGATAAAACGCGTTGGAACACGTCAACATATTACGGGACGCGCATACATATTGCGGCTATTTATTGTAATATAATTTTCCCTTGCCTTGATAACACTACGAGTCCAGTCTCTGGACACCCTGTATTAGGGCTTCATAGGGACTCCTTATCAGGGCAAGGTTCCGGACGGGGACACCCCTTGCGGGGCACGGACCCCGTGTTAGGTCACTAGGGCCAAATAGGTGAAGCAGGGCCGTACTAGGGAAAGTTTTTCTTTCTTTGAGGCTATTCTACTACTACATTTGACCTAAGTCTCGGATGCTTCCATTACCTACTGGACATCCGGGAGTAACAAGCCCTCTGTATGTGACCACCTCCTTCACCAACACACCATATGTTGTGAACAAGTGAGGCTTCAACAAAAAAACGGTAAGACCATTCCGTTTTTAGCGTCCCTATAGTTCCGGTACCCCTCAATTGGGACTGGGACATAGGGACTCCACGACCTGTCCTCTATGTGCCTATATCACTGAGCACTTAGGCCTAGGGAGGACTGCACCTAGCCTGGTGTGTTGCCATTTGTGGTATCACACCAATTTAGGTCCCACACATATGTGTCTATTTATGTTTGTAAGGGGTCTTTTATTCTCTGTCTAGGGAGAATCTCTATATATATTAAAAGCTAAGTTTTAAATTGTTACTGCTCCCCTTCCTTGAACATGAAATGTTGCAAATATATTGCTGTTGCCATGACTTATGACTTTGCTACACCATGAAACTGACATATCTGATTTCATAAATGACCCCCTATGTCCTCTTTGATCTGTCTAGAAAAAATTTAAAATTGGCAACCCTGTCTAAGGGTAGTGTAGTGCATGCCCAAAATGATGGTATATTTTAAAATTAGCAAACTAAACAATCCAAGAGACAGAGCACTGCCAGGCAATGTGTCACGGATCCACTCAATCCTGAGCACAATTCACACATGAAAGACTCATCCAGTAAATGTATATCAATCTATATTTACACAGCTCAACTTAACAGCTTTTTTTTCAAAGCAAGTACAGTAAATGCTTTCATTTTTATGGACACTGCATTTACTCAGAGCACTTTTGATTGGTGCTGCCATTGAAGATATGCTGCTTTGAGAAATCTGTTGTTAAGATGAACTGTGTAAATGTAGATTGATACGCATTTACTGGATGAGCCGGGTCTTTCATGTGTGAATATTTTAGACCTAGGCCAAGAAGAGACCTTAATCTACTTGTGCTGTATGAGGCATATTCAATAAATTATCTACCTGAATATGAAAACAACATTTTCTGAGAAAATGTAACTTACTACTTTTCAGTGTAATCCCCCTTGTCTTCAACACACTCATTCCATTTCACCCCAATGATTGAATGCCTTCAGAATAGAAGGAAACTTCTTGATGCTGCAGGAACCCTGTTACCACCTCTTTGATTGCATTATCATCAGGAAATTGTTGCCACGCAGAGATTTCTTCAGTTCTTGAAAGAGAAAGTAATCACTGGGAGCCAGGTCTGGACTGTGTGGTGGATGGTTAAAGGGAACCTGTCATGTGGATATTTGATTATAATCTAACTAATTATATACAAATCATTAACTACTAAAAAGTACCTTAGATGTATTCACTTACTGGTGTGACAGATGGTTGCCTCATAATATACACACATGCCGCATGCTAATGAGCTGATTTGAGTCCAGCGTGATGTCAGTGAGTCCAGCGTATATTTAATTCAGAGCTATAGCCACTCCCCTGCCCACCTGCTGCTGATTCATATGGAAAATAACTGTCAATCAGCAGCAGGTAGGCGAGAGAGTCAGGAGCCCACATGAATATTCAGGACTCATCATTATGAGCTGGAGCTTTTCAATACAAGATGTTGGCAGATTGACTGGGTCAATTAAAGAAAGTGACCCAGCATTTTGCTAAGAGAATCAGTCACTTATTTATGTTGCCCTTAGTTAGGACACCATAAAACTGGTGACAGGTTCCCTTTAAGCTCTATGAAGCTTGTGATTTGCGAGACTTGTGAGCTGGCCCATTGTTATGGAGCAGCAACACACCTGTCGACAACTTCCCACTGCGTTTTTCTTTGATTGCTTCAACTATGAAGGTATTAAGTGAGGCAAAGGTGTCTCCAGTAATTGTTGTCTTGGGTGGCATGAATTTTAGTAATAAAGCGCCTCCTGTATCCCAAAAAACCATGATCTTTCCAGTTGATCGCTGCACACAAAATTTCTTTGGAGTTGGTGGCCCCTTGTGCTTCCATTGCATGGACTCTTGTTTGGTCTCAGAATCAGGATTTTGGTGGACCCATGTTTCATCACCCATAATAATTAGAGAATAGAAGTCTCCTGGATTTTCTCAAATTCTCTTACTAAATTGCTGGCGTCAATGCGTCAACATATATGGCATTCACCAGGAATTGTCCTTTGACATCATCAAAACATCATGAATGATACTGGATTTTTTTCTTCCTTTGTAAGGAATTTAATCACAGAAAAAAGATCCAAATCCCTACTTTTCTTTGTAGATCTGCACTGTACTGCACTTGCCACCCTATCACTTCCAGTACTTACATCAGATTGAGCTGCTACTGTGTGTGTTGCATGTCCAGACATATCTCAACCTGCACAGACAAGCTTAGCTCTTTAAGATTGACAGAACCTGCTGAGGTAGGGAAACTTACTGAACATCCCTTGTACACTGTGCATACCTCTCAAACATCCCGGATCCAGCGGAACAGTTCCGGATTTCAGTGGCTGTCCCGCAGTCCCAGAACAAGTGAGGTATGTCCCACTATTAGGTAGCTGTCTCTGTATTCATTGGATGCTTCACCATTTCCCCCCCCTGAGGGCGCTCCACACTGATGGTCTGTGCAGGAGGGCAGTCGGCCTGTGCTCCTCCTATAAATACCAGCAGCGTGATGTGTATCCTGCCTACTGCTGCTGCTGGGGAGCGCAGATCATCGGAGGAACCAGGTGAGTATGTACAATTAGTTTTTTTCAGTTCCTGTGAGGGGGCACATGTCAGGGCATAACTACTGTGAGGGGGCACACATCAGGGCATAACTACTGTGAGGGGGCATATGTCTGGCATAACTGCTGTGAGGGGGCACATATCAGTAGTGATGAGCGGCAGCGGCAATATTCGAATTTGCAATATTTCTCGAATATTTTGTAGAATATTCATCATATATTCACAAATTTGAGAATTTGCGATTATTTTCTTGATTGCGAAAATCGGAAATGTAATATTCACGTAATGCGCACACAATACAGGTGTGGGTCACTTTTGCTACATTTTCACAGCTGCTAGAAGTTTCCTGAGACTGGAGAAAATGGTTGGCACGGCAGAACATTAAAAATGGCTTTATATGCAGATAGAGTGCTCCAATATATTCACGATTGCACTAATTAGCACTAATGATGTGAATAATTTGGCGCAATATGTTAAAATTCACATTTTAGCAGGTCTGACTACATATTACTGATTAGTGCACTATGTATTGTTGTTGTGACATCACAGCACTATGTCTGTAGCATGTATATATGGACAGCAGAACCTATCAGCTACACTATATCACAATCTAACCTACAGTACAGACCAAAAGTTTGGACACACCTTCTCATTCAAAGAGTTTTCTTTATTTTCATGACTATGAAAATTGTAGATTCACACTGAAGGTATCAAAACTATAAATTAACACATGTGGAATTATATACATAACAAACAAGTGTGAAACAACTGAAAATATGTCATATTCTAGGTTCTTCAAAGTAGGCACCTTTTGCTTTGATTACTGCTTTGCACACTCTTGGCATTCTCTTGATGAGCTTCAAGAGGTAGTCCCCTGAAATGGTTTTCACTTCACAGGTGTGCCCTGTCAGGTTTAATAAGTGGGATTTCTTGCCTTATAAATGGGGTTGGGACCATCAGTTGCGTTGAGGAGAAGTCAGGTGGATACACAGCTAATAGTCCTACTGAATAGACTGTTAGAATTTGTATTATGGCAAGAAAAAAGCAGCTAAGTAAAGAAAAACGAGTGGCCATCATTACTTTAAGAAATGATGGTCAGTCAGTCAGCCGAAAAATTGGGAAAACTTTGAAAGTAAGGGCTATTTAACCATGAAGGAGAGTGATGTGGTGCTGCGCCAGATGACCTGGCCTCCACAGTCACCGGACCTGAACCCAATCGAGATGGTTTGTGGTGAGCTGGACCGCAGAGTGAAGGCAAAAGGGCCAACAAGTGCTAAGCATCTCTGGGAACTCCTTTAAGACTGTTGGAAGACCATTTCAGGGGACTACCTCTTGAAGCTCATCAAGAGAATGCCAAGAGTGTGCAAAGCAGTAATCAAAGCAAAAGGTGGCTACTTTGAAGAACCTAGAATATGACATATTTTCAGTTCTTTCACACTTGTTTGTTATGTATATAATTCCACATGTGTTAATTCATAGTTTTGATGCCTTCATAGTCATGAAAATAAAGAAAACTCTTTGAATGAGAAGGTGTGTCCAAACTTTTGGTCTGTACTGTACACTGACTATCTCCCACTAACTATCTGTATTATATATATAAACTAACTAACTATCTAATGTAATGACACAGCAAAGCACAGAGCACAGCAATGACACTGCTGTCTCTCTCAGAACTTTAAAAAACTGCAGAAAATGGCTGCTGGGGAGGTTCTTATATAGTAAGGGGTAGGCAACTTTCCTAAAACTACTGTTAGGGGGAAATTATCAGGGCATTGAGGGGGCACATATCAAGATAGAACTACTGTGAGGGGGCACATATCTGGCATAACTACTATGAGGGGCACATCTGGGCATAACTACTGTGATGGGGCACATATCTGGGCACAACTACTATGAGGGGGCACAAATTCGGGCATAACTACTGTGAGGGGCACATCTGGGCATAACTACTGTGAGGGGGCATATACCTGTGAATAACTTCTATGAAGGGGCACATATCCGTGCATAACTACTATGAGGGGGCATATATTTGGGCATAACTACTGTGAAGGGAGCGCACCTGGGCATAGGTACTGTGGAAGAGATACATGTGGGCATAACTACTATGTGGGCCTTACTACTATGAAGAGGACACATGTTGGCATGACTATCTTAAAAGGGTCGCAATATGGGCATAAATACTTTGAGTCGCACATAGTGTCCCTCTTCCTTCTTTTCAAAAGTTGGGAGGTATGCACTGTGCAGTATTTAAAGGGGTCGTCCCTTGAAAAATATTCTACATTTTGCAAACCAGCACCTGGATGTGAATACTTTTGTAATTGCATATAATTAAAATTGTATTATATCTACTGAGTTATTCAATGAAATCTGTATAGCGCCACCTGCTGTTTGCTCCTTTTCTAATTTGTCTGTCCTGCTCACTGAGATGGAAGCACATGCTCAGGTCTATCCTTCAACTTTCACTAGCTACAGCATACAGGATATGTCCTCCGAGAAAGGATGCACCCATTAAGCTGCCAGCTTCAGATAAATCTAGAAGAGCAATTGTAGCAATAAATGGGCAGATCTCTCGATCCATGCCCAGTACAGGGCTGGTTCTATCTTTGTTAGAAAGAGATTGTCACATACTATATGATATCTGATTTTCATTTTTTTACATTAATCATGGGGTAACCCCTTTAAGGTACCATAAATGTAGTAAATACACATGAAAATGACAATACAAAAACCCTGAAATTACTCCTTTAGTTTCCCTTACTTCTTTTTATTTTCTTATTAATTTAAAGGGATTCTGTCAGGTAGGTTTAGCCTATAGAACTGTGTACTGTACATGAGCTGCTAGATCGCCACTAGCACGTCCACAATATACATTTCCCATAGCTCTGAGTGCTTTTATTCAGTCAAATAAAAAAAATAATAAAAATATATATATATATATATATATATATATATATATATATATGCAAATAAGGCTAGTAAGGAGCCCAAGGTGCTGTTACCAACGTTTTGCGCATGTGCGAGATTACGGCGCTGTAACTGTGTGACGTCGGGGGAGCAAGGAGGAGATTCGAAGGATGCGGGGCAGTGCTGGGCTCCTGAAACATTGGTAACACCCCCTTGGGCTCCTTACTAGCCTAATTTGCGTGTTTGTCATGAAGAAGGACCCTGATGCTATAGAGGTCTGAAACGCGTCACTTGTTGCACCTTGCTGTGTGGAATTTTATAACCGCTGTAATAAAGAAGCCACGTATTCACACCTGACCTGAGCTGGACTTCCTTTCCATTTAAACAGTATATATATAAAATCGTTTTTTTGACTGAATAAAATCACTGAGAGCTATGGGAAATGTATATTGTGGACGTGCTAGTGGCGATCTAGCTTGCCCATGTCCTGAGCTCTATAGGCTAAACATAGCTGACAGAATCCCTTTAAAGGGATTCTGTCACCAGGTTTGGGGCTATAGAGATACGGACATGCACGGCTAGATCGCTGCTAGCATGTCCGCAATATATGTGTCCTATAGGGCTGTGTGGTTTTAATTTCTTTAAAAAAGGATTTTATAGATATGTGTTGAATGTGGGGCTGCAACTAACCTCAGTTGCGTCTCTAGCTTTCAAATTTTGGGGGGCCAGCTATAACAACGATACATTTACACAAGTATGCTTAGAAATGCTGCGATACTTTACCCAATACCTAAAACCGCAATGGGGAAGAAAAACCCCAATCACTTAGATTTCAACATGTCCTAGCTGCCTGGGGATCTGTGGATGACACTTAAGGAGGGGGATCTGTGGATGACACATAGCGTTTATAGCATCTTATGCTATGTGTCATCCACAGATCCACCCCATATCAGTGTCATACCGGGATCCCTTTCCCTATAAGGCCCCATTCACACATCCGAAATTTGCGTAACGGAATTGCGGACCCATTCATTTCTATAGGGCAGCACGATGTATACGGAAATGCGGACCCGTTCCCGAAAAAAAAAGCGGACCCGCACATTGCCGCTGTTACGGACGTCTGAATGGAGCCTAACAGTGTCATCCACAGAGTGGCACAGATCCCCCCCCCCATAACCGTGTCATCTACGGATCCCCCTCCCTATAACAGTGTCATCTACAGTAACAGTGTCATGACATCCACAGACCCCCGATCCCCCTCCCTATAACACTATAAGAGTATCATCCACAGATCCCTCCCCCCTATAACAGTGTAATGACTCATGACATCCACAGACCACAGATCACCCTCCCCACCGCTCACATTGGAACATGATTTCTCTAAACGGTAAAGTAGTAAACACTGTAATCATCCAGGCTGCACTGACATTAACTTTAAAGGGGTTCTGCACTTTCATTTAACTGATGATCTATCCTCTGGATATATCATCAGCTTCTGATCGGCGGGGGTCAGACACCCGCTACCAGGGCCGGTACAAGGCAGGGGCCGAAGGAGCGGGTGCCCTGGGCGCTAGCATTTGCTGACAGGAGGGGGGCGCAGGTGAAGTGCCAGCAGTGCAGGGCCGATCCTACACGGGGTGCAGTGGGTGCCCCGCACCCCAGCGCTGCGGCCCTGGTGACAAGTGGGGGCGGCCGCGGCCGGCGGCAGGGCAGAGCAGGAGATGAGCGCCTCCATTGCGGAAGCGCTCATCTCCATACTCATCTGTATTGCCGTCCTCAGGACGGCAATACAGATGCCTGTCTGTGCTGTGGCAGAGGAGGGAGAGGTGTGTCCCCTCCTGTTCCTCTGATAGGCTGCCGGCTTAGTGCTGGCAGCCTATCAGAGGCCGGTGATGGCGCGATGACGTCATCGCGTCGCCTGAGCCGTATAGCGAGGGACACAGACGGAAGAGGTGGCCTGCATCGCATCGCATTGCTGGAGGTAAGTATAAGTGTATTATTTTTTTTTATTTTTTTATATAGGTACAATACTGGGCTGGCACATGATAAGGGGGGCTACTGGGCTGGCACATAAGGGGGGACTACTGGGCTGGGCTGGCACATGATAAGGGGGGCTACTGGGCTGGCACATGATAAGGGGGGACTACTGGGCTGGCACATGATAAGGGGGGACTACTGGGCTGGCACATGATAAGGGGGGACTACTGGGCTGGCACATGATAAGGGGGGCTACTGGCACATGATATGGGGGGCTACTGGCACATGATATGGGGGCACTCTGGCTACTGGCACATGATATGGGGGCACTCTGGCTACTGGCACATGATAATGGGGGGGATCTGGCTACTGGCACATGATATGGGGGGGGCTCTGGCTACTGGCACATGATAAGGGGGGGGGCTCTGGCTACTGGCACATGATATGGGGGGCTACTGGCACATGATAAGGGGGGCTACTGGCACATGATAAGGGGGCTACTGGCACATGATAAGGGGGGCTACTGGCACATGATAAGGAGGGCTACTGGCACATAGGGGGGCTACTGGCACATAAGGGGGGCTACTGGCACATGATATGGGGGGGCTCTGGCTACTGGCATATGATATGGGGGGCTCTGGCTACTGGCACATGATGGTGGGGGGGCTCTTATTTCTGGCACATGATTGGGGGCACTCTGGCTACTGGCACATGATATGGGGGGCTCTGGCTACTGACACATGATATGGGGGGGCTCTGGCTACTGACATGATATGGGGGGCTCTGGCTACTGGCACATGATGGTGGGGGGGCTCTTATTACTGGCACATGATTGGGGGCATCTATGGGGGCACATCTTACTGCAGATTATTGGGGGGCACTATAGGGGCATCTACTGAGGCTAAAAAAGAAGATATTTTATATGGGGGCTCTGTATAGGGGCATTTTATACTGGGACACATTATGGTGGGTACTATGGGGAAGGGGGGGGCACTATGGGGGTCATCTACGGGGGCACTGAGAAGGGGTATTTTATATTGGCACATTATGGGAACATTAGCTCAACTGGGGGCATTACGAAAGTTTTGCATATTATAAGGAGAATTATTACTACTGGGGGGGCATTATGGTGGGCTTTATTACTCCCCCATGGTATGACCCCCTAGTAGCAGCACCAGCCTCTCCCTGCTCTGCTATCCCTCTGCCCTTTCTCCAAATCCTTATTATGAAATCTTTCTCATTAGGTTAAAGCACAACATCAGCTCCGCCGAGCCCCCGGCCAAAGTGTTGAAGTGGCGTCCGAGATCCCCAAGGGCCAAGTCAAGTAACTGTAAGTTTTTATGGGGGTTCTACAAAAGAGCTATCGTGGGGCAAAGTTCATATTCGTGTTTACACACGTGTTTTAAAATGAATGCTTTCTCCTATTATAAACAAGTAAATAATGACGCAATGCTGTGGGGCTGGTGTGCAACTTTTTCCAGGGCTGGTTTTTATCCCCAGTCCGGCCCTGGCCGAGCGAGCCGCCGGGACTTTTTTTTTTTTGACTTTTTTTTTTTTGACTTTTTTTTTTTTGACTTTTTTTTTTTTTTAAGCCGAGCAGCCGAGCCGCCGATTCGTGGGGCTGAAGTTGTTGCCATAGAAACATTGTAAAGGGGAGGAGTTAGTAAGATAACCACGCCCATGTGGGGGCGCCAGAAATATTTCTGCACCCAGGCGCCTGTGACCCTAGGATCGGCCCTGCAGCAGTGTACAGCTTCACTGTACCACATTAGCCAAGCGCCACTTGCTGTGCTTGCTGTGCTGAGTGCGCTCCTGCACCCGCCTACACCGTCCACACCAGCCATGTCAGCGCTGCTCCTTCTCTCCCCCTATGAATTTTGTGCCGACTGCGCTCCTGGCTCGGGCTCCCTTTCCTCCTCTGCGTTTCCTCGCTCCCCCCCCCCCCCCATGGAGGATGATTCATTTGGTTGATACCACCGGCGTGCGCCGTGTGACGTCACGCGGCTCACGCCGGAGGCGAGGTGTGAGGTGAGAGAGGGAGGACTCGCGCAGCCTACGGAAGGGGGGGGGGGCGCAGTTTGCCATCTTCGCCCTGGGCACCAAATGGCCTTGTCCCAGCCCTGCCCGCTACCCCCACCGATCAGCTGTTTGAGAAGGCACCGGCGCTCGAGCAGCACCGCGGCCTTCTCACTGTTTACCGCCGGCCCACTGACTGACATAACGACTAGTATCAACTAGCCTGAGTGCGGCTAAGCTCTGTTCACTTAAATGGAGCTTAGCCGCGCCCACGCTAGTTGATACTAGTCGTAACTCGTGACATCACTGGGCCGGCGGTAAACAGTGAGAAGGCCGCGGCGCTACTGGAGCGCCGCTGCCTTCTCAAGCAGCTGATTGGCGGGGGTCCCGGGTGTCTGACCTGGGACCCCCACCGATCAGAAGCTGATGATCTATCCAGAGTATAGATCATCAGTTAAATGAAAGTGCAGAACCCCTTTAACTTTTAAATCAGGAAGATTCAGGGGCAGCCGCCAGCCAGCTCTCCTCTCAGACTCAGTCAGAATCAGATCTAATGTCTCTAGTTAGAATAGAAAGAGACTATGGATGACGTCACATTTACACCCGGCGCAGGCTCACTGAGGATGGAGTGGCCGAGCGAGCGTCCTCCTCTCAGTGTGCCTGCGCTGACTGAAGACAGGTATTTTATTTTATCATTATTCTCATTTGATCAATATTGCTGTTTTAATATGCCCAATACCATCACTTATGCTGCTACTATTTAATTGACGGTGAACAATATTTTAGTCATATATTAATAAATTATACGTATTATCATCCACTGTTCTTATTGCTATAGAGAGTGCCCCATTGTTATTCACTATTACATTATTCTCCTCTTTCAGATTGGGTGTCATCTGTTGGTGGGTGCACCTCACATTGTTCCCTAGTCACTCTTGTGCGTCATATCTCTTTTTATCCACATTTATTATTTTTAGTCTGAGTTGCTACCAGGGCAGCCAGTTTTTTGCCAGGTATATGTGCAAAGATATAATTATCCCTTACATTGTTCTCTTTTTGTTGTTCAGCTAACAGAAGCAGATCATTTTCCAATTTGGCCGCTTTATCTGTCCATTCCTTATAGTTTTGTGCTATAGGGTTATCAATATATTTATTTTCAGATCTTTCCACCTCAGTTTCTAAATCAGTAATTTTTTTTTCCTAATTTCCTTCCTATATGTTATAGTGTGTTTAGTAATAATCCCTCTTATAAAGGCCTTTGCGGCTTCCCATACCATATTATTCCCCGCTGATCCCTTATTTATCTCAAAAAATTCCCCAATCTCTTTCAATATCTTATCGTGAAAGCCCATTATGTTAATCCATCCTATAGTTATGTTCATCCCTCTATTTATTTTTTTCTTTGTTTTTATATTTATAATAATTGAATTGTGATCTGAAATCCCCCGTTGTCCATACTTCACCTGTTCAATATCTTGTGCCCCTTTATTATCCGTGAAAACTAAATCAATTCATGACAAACACCTATGAGTTTTAGAAAAACATGAGTATCTTTTTAACTTTGGGTGCATTACCCTCCAAATATCGATTCAACCCAGTTCTGTTATAGTATCTTTTAATTTTGACCCGAAGTTGTTTGATTGGGGGTTATTTAATCTACATCTTTCTATTTGGCCATCCATTACGTTATTAAAATCTCCCATTACTAAGAGTGGTTTGTCCCCTGCCTTGAGTACAAATTCATTTATTTTTAGTAACACATCTAATCTAAAGGGGGGATGTATATATACATTTGCTATAATCCATGCTCTGCCTTCCAATATACAGTCCATAAGGACATATCGGCCTTCCTCATCGATTACTGTTTTTATTATTTTAATATCTATGTTTCTGTGGATTAATATACTCTCCCCTCTCGCATATGACAAAAAAACTGAATGAAAGGCGCACTGCATCCAAGGTCTAGTCACCCCTCTTATCGTCTCACTTATTCAGGTGCGTTTCTTGTAGGCATACTATTGCAGGGAGAAACCTATGTATTGCATAAAAAACTGCCCCTCTTTATTCCTTTACTCAACCCTCTAATGCGCCAAGAAATTACTCTCATAGAATGTAGTTTAAGTGGTTACTGCCGTTTCCTATTACATAAAGTGAGCTCGGGGAGAAGGGAAGGGGGGGCAGCGAAGGGGCGGCGGAGCAGGAGGGGAGAGAGCAGCACGGAAAAAAAAAGAAAAAAAAAAAAAGGAAACAAAAATTGGTAATATATATATTTTTTTCTCTTTAATTCGGTAAAGGTATTGTTTGTTTTCCTCTTTTCCCATAGTCCTCCCGCTACTTCCCCCCCAGGGGCGAACGCCACAATAGGCTACAAAACCCTCCCTAACCCACCCACCCTGATTGGCCCAGGATAACATCCGAACCTGACCCTCTCACTTGCATTTCTCCGTCCCGGATATACCCCAGCCTTAATTATACCCCATATTTTTATCTTCTCTTTAATCCATTCCCCTGCCGCCTCTGCTGTATCAAAAAAACAAGTTTTATTCTCCCATTCAACCCTCAACCTGGAGGGGAACATCATTGAATACTTAACGTTATTTTGAAGCAGCATTTTTTTACATCAGTATAATGGCTTCTTTCTCGCGCTGTTTCTCTTGCATAATCAGAAAATACCATTATTATTGTACCCACATATTACAGTTTCCCTTTGTTTCTTGCCCTGCGTAATACCTTCTCCTTATCTCTGACCGATAGGAAGTTAATTATTATTGGTCATGGTCTTGTACCAGGAGGGGGAGACCTTACCGATAGTCTATGAGCTCGCTCTATGAAGTTTTTAAAATCTGAGATATCCTGGCCCAGTTGTTTCCTTAAAGGGAATCTGTCACCAGTTTATTGGTGTCCTAACTAAGGGCAACATAAATAAGTGACTGATTCTCTTAGCAAAATGCTGGGTCACTTTCTTTAATTGACCCAGTCAATCTGCCAACATCTTGTATTGAAAAGCTCCAGCTGATAATGATGAGTCATGAATATTCATGAGCTCCTGACTCTCCCCGCCCACCTGTTGCCGGTTCAAATTGGTCCCAAATGCTATTAGTGATGTTGATGTGGGGAAAAAAAAAAAATTACCCCCTTACAAATAAAGGGGAGGGATGGGTGGAAAAAAGGGAAAGGTCCAAAGACTTGCAGTCCTGAAGTCTTCTTAAAGTTCCTATATCACGGGCAATTTTGCCCTCGGGGGTGGGGGGACAACCTCCACAGATTTTTGTGTACTTATTGCGCAGATTCTAGAAAGATTCTAAAGGGGTGCTATCCTCCATTCCCCAAAATGTCTGCCTCCACACCAGCCTTGGATCGGACTTCACAGCTCGCCACTCCACACTGGCTCCCCAAGGCTGACCTCCCACCCAAGCCCCTCCTGATGAAGCATTAAGCGAAACGTGCTTCGAGGAGCACGCCAAAGCAGAGACAGCCCACACCAATACAACACTGGATATAGGGTAAGAAAAAGAGACTTTGATCGGCTTGACTACATACATTGTAGCATCATATGATGCGCCTTATAGGCTATATGGTGTCGGCCTCAACATATGAATGTTATTCATACCCTATTTATATTTATGCTAGATGCATCCAATGCTTAGGTAGCTGTGATTATAGCCAGAGCCAGCCTCGATATTATATGCTGACCTGGACGTTTTCACACAGCTTTCCTACATCAAGATAGCTGATTTCATAGCGATTATCCATTGGTGAATAGTGATACCATTGTGGACTACCCTCCCTGGCACTCTGTATGGTCTCTACACTTATGTATTTGTTTATGTCTTTTTATGTCATTTAACCGCCTCACGTCCGCCCATAGGATATAAACGTCCTATGGGTGGACGTCTATTTCTGACAGCACGTTTTAAAACGTCCTGTCAGAAATAGCAGCTGCACGCTAATCGTGCAGCTGCTGATCGGGTTGCCCGCTGTCAGTGACAGCAGGGCAACCCTAAGACAAGGCAGGGACAGTGCCCAGGTGTCCCTGCCTTCACGATCGCTGCAGACACAGCGCTCACCGAGCGCTGTGTCTGCAGAGCAGGAAGCGCTGTGCGCTTCCTGTTCCGGCCCGGCGGTCATGTGACCGCCGTGACCGGAGTGTGCAGGGGCTGTGTGAGGTCTCTCAGAGACCTCGATCAGCCCTGCTGTGAGGCTGTACAGCGCAGGATTGCTGCTGTACAGCCTCTATAGGGGTGCATTTGTCCTGTAACTGGGGCTACTATGTCAGCCCCAGTTACAGGAGAAATCAACAGTGTAAAAAAAAATAAAAAGTGAAGTAAATGTCCCCCAGAGCACTTGTATGACCTTATGGGGGACGAAAAGTGTAAAATAAAATAAAAATAAAATAAAGGGTTGAAAAAATAAAATAAAAAAAAGTTTCACATGTAAAAAAAAAAAAAATCCCAAGTAAGGAATAAAAAAAAAAATTAAAAATAGAAAAAATAAAATAAAATAGACATATTTAGTATTGCCGCGTCCGTAAAAACCAGCTCTATAAAAATATCACATGACCTAACCCCTCGGGGGAACACCGTAAAAAATAAATAAAATAAACTGTGTCAAAACAAGCAATTTTTGTCACCTTGCATCACAAAAGGTGCAACACCAAGTGATCAAAAACGCGTATGTCCCACAAAATGGTACCAATAAAACCGTCACCTCATCCCGCAAAAAATGAGCCCCTACATAAGAAAATCTCTCAAAAAATAAAAAAACTATAGCTCTTAGAACATGGAGACACTAAAACATCATTTTTTTGGTTTCAAAAATGCTATTATTGTGTTAAAGTGAAACAAATAAAAAAAAGTATACATATTAGGTATTGACGCGTCCGTAAAAACCAGCTCTATAAAAATATCACATGACCTAACCCCTCGGGTGAACACCGTAAAAAAAAAAAAAAAAAAACTGTGTCAAAACAAGCAATTTTTGTCACCTTGCATCACAAAAGGTGCAACACCAAGTGATCAAAAACGCGTGTCCCACAAAATGGTACCAATAAAACCGTCACCTCATCCCGCAAAAAATGAGCCCCTTCATAAGAAAATCTCTCAAAAAATAAAAACACTATAGCTCTCAGAACATGGACACATTAAAACATATTTTTTTGGTTTCAAAAATGCTATTATTGTGTAAAACTTTAATAAATGAGAAAAAGTATACATATTAGGTATCGCCACGTCCGTAACAATCTGCTCTATAAAAATGTCACTTGACTGAACCCCTAAGGTGAACGCTGTAAAAATAAATAAATAGAAACTGTGCTAAAACAACCAATTTTTTGGTCACCTTGCCCCATAAAGTGTTATAATGAATGATCAAAAAATCATATGTACCCAAAAATAGTACTAATAAAACTGGCACCTTATCCCCTAGTTTCCAAAATGGGGTCACTTCTTGGGAGTTTCTACTGTAAGGGTGCATCAGGGGGCTTCAAATGGGACATGGCTTCTAAAAACCATGTGGAGTTCCTTTCCTTCTGCGCCCTGCCGTGTGCCCATACAGCAGTTTACGACCACATGTGGGGTGTTTCTGTAAACCGCAGAATCTGGGTAATAAATATTGAGTTTTGTTTGGCTGTTAACCATCGATGTGTTAGAGAAAAAAATTGATTAAAATGGAAAATCTGCCAAAAAAGTGAAATTTAAAAATTTGATCTCCATTTTCCTTTAATTCTTGTGGAACGCCTAAAGGGTTAACAAAGTTTTTAAAATCGGTTTTGAATACCTTGAGGGGTGTAGTTTCTACAATGGGGTCATTTATGGGGGTATCCACTATGTAGGCCCCACAAAGTGACTTCAGACCTGAACTGGTCCTTATAAAGTGGGTTTTGGCAATTTTCTTAAAAATTTGAAGAATTGCTTCTAAACTTCTAAGCCTTCTAACGTCCTAAAAAAATAAAATGACATTTCCAAAATGATGCCAACATAAAGTAGACATATGGGGAATGTTAAATAATAAATATTTTATGAGGTATCACTTTCTGTTTTAAAAGCAGAGAAATTGAAATTTAGAAAATTGCGAATTTTTCAAATTTTTGGGTAAATTTGGGATTTTTTCATAAATAAAGGTGAAATATTTTGACTCAAATTTATGACTATCATGAAGTACAATGTGTCACGAGAAAACAATCTCTGAATGACTTGGATAAATAAAGGCGTTCCAAAGTTATTACCACATAAAGTGAGATATGTCAGATTGCAAAATTTGGCCTGGTCAGGAAGGGGGCAAAGGGCCCAGATGGGAAGTGGTTAATAAAAAACTAAGGTATGTGTCCTCCTGCCCCTGTTTTCCAAGTTAGGAGGCAGTACCTCTTTCTCTCCAACTTTACCGAGTCAGAACTGATGTGCGGGTGTTCCGTCCAGGACCACAACCCTCCCCCTCCGATACCACAATCCAGGCTTGTCTTCAGGGTGTAGACTATCAGAAGGGGGAAAAAACGCCAGCTGAATCCCAAGAGATAGCATTTTGGATCGGCTTGACCACCCCAGTTCCCATACGTCTCACCTCAACTCCAGTTCTAATTCAGGGGGAGGGTGGGGACGGCGAAGCTCGGGTAGTCTCAAGATACACGGCAGTCGTTCTCCTCTCACGACCGCATCTCCTCTCTCACATCCGCTCCTCTATCTGCGTCTGTTCTCAGCTCCCTCTCTCCCTCCGGGTACAGAAATCGGGCAGGGCGGCATCTCACCCACAGCAGAGCCGAACGACTGAACACAGGTCGCCAGGTCAGGTCAGAGGGCAGCAGAGCAGCAGGGCGGCGGATGGAACGGTGCTTCACATGGGCTGGGAGCTGATTAACCGGGAGGGAGGTGCGCACATCAGCTGCGTCGCACGCACTTATGCACTCTCAAGAAATCATTGGTTAATATGTAAAATACCCGAACCCTCCTCGTGGCCTCCAGCCGGCTACATAATGATCTCATGCTCTCAGAGTTAAGTAATGTAGGAACATCAGATACTTATACATGCGACCAACGGTCTCAAGTGCCCTCCTAAATCAACTGTACCGCCATCCTCAGGATGATGATACAGTTTCATACTATGGTAAGGGTGACAGTATCTTGTGCTGCACTGTGGTATTTGGTTCTATTGGGGTGGTATTTTGTGCTGCACAGTGGTATTTGGTTCTGCTGGGGTGGTATTTTGTGCAGCACAGCGGTATTTGGTTCTGCTGGGGTGGTATTTTGTGCAGCACAGCGGTATTTGGTTCTGCTGGGGTGGTATTTTGTGCTGCACTGTGGTATTTGGTTCTGCTGGGGTGGTATTTTGTGCTGCACTGTGGTATTTGGTTCTGCTGGGGTGGTATTTTGTACTGCACTATGGTATTGCTGACCCCGCCTACTTATGATGGCCATGTCAACTTATGCTGGACCAGCCTAGTTATGCTTGCCCTATCTACATAAGTTGCCCCACCTTCTGTCATTTTGGACTCTCCTACTTCATGGGGCTTCTTATAGGGTTTTTTCAGGGCCACTAAAGTTTCCAGCCCGTCCCTGAGAAAATGTGTTCTGTAATATGCACCTATTACTGCGCCCTGTGGTTTGTTCATCTCATTGTCTCTGTACATGTGTTCTGGAAGTGACACGCTTCTGCAGCCTCAACAGATTCGCTTGACGTAAACAACATTGCACATTTTTGCAGATGTTGGAAATTGTAAAGACTTGTAAATGGCTCTGATCCTCTGAGTATTGCATATTACACAAATAATTAACATAGCTGCACTCAGGCTGACGTTGTATCCCACAAATCCGTCATACAGTAGACTCAGCTGTACATGGCACAAACAGTATTAAAAGCTGCAGTAATTGTGTGAACTATGCAAAGATTATTCAACATGACAGAGTATGTTGGCATAGAGCAACTTCACTTTTATAAATCTCGCCTATTCCTGCCCATACTGTTCTGAGTGGAAGAATGTACACAGAAACTAAACATTTTACCCCTTCAACAACCGTATTGTCTAAAGACAGACAAACAGATATGTAGATAGATAGACAAAGATAAAGAGAGATAATAGATCGATAGTTAAATAGATAAAAATGGATAATGTCACATAATTATTAAAAAGATAGATAGTGATAAAATAGATAGATTGATAATGATTGCTAATGATAAAAAAGATGATAGATGGTAGATAGATATAAGATAGATACAATAGATAGATCGATAATGTTAGATAATGGTAAAAAAGGTAGATAAAGATAATGATAAATAAATATAGATAGATAAATAGATAGGTTGATAGATAGAGATAAAATAGATAATAATAGCTAATGATAAAAAAGATCATAGATAGATAGATATGAGTCTACCCTTGAGTCGCCAATATGCGTGTGAGCTTTCAGTTTCAGTCCACACTAATGGGGACGTTTTCAAACTGTACTCTGTCGCTCTCTTTCTCTGTCTATACATTATGTATATACACAGAGAGAGAGGATGAGATACAGTTTGAAACAGCCCCCTACATATTTCTGTGTATGTACAGTATGAAGGCAATTTGAACATTTCAGCTCTCGGAGCAGCACAGTTCGTCACTAATTATTTCTGAACGAGAACAGATTGGATTTAAAGAAGATAACTGGAGGTAATAACATTTCAAACCGTATATATTGTCTTGCTTAAAAATACCATAAAATAACCTGAGATGCCATTCATATTTGATATAAAACCACTTTTTCTCTTTACGTTCTTCTTTCAGTAGAGGAAGAACAGACAGCTTTACAGTCTTCATTCTATGCCCTTTCCACTACATTATAAACCATCTCTCTGAACTAGCACCATGCATGCTAATAAGAGCGTTATTATAATGTTAACTGATAGAATGGTGAGTAAGGAGGCATAAACTGCTGTGGAGGAAGAGGGGCACAGCCTTAACACTTATGACTATGATTCAGTAATAGTTTATGTATTAAAGGTATATACCCAGAATATGGTATTTAAGATAATGAGATATACTGTACCAGTGTCAAGTTGGGCAGCTGGGCATCCAGTGATCTTGCACTAAAGAGGCGGCTGAGCTTTGGTTAGATGGTACCCTGTGCGTGACTCTGCCCCCTATACCCTATGCCAATATGGTACACTTATTTTCTTGTTCAGGTAGCCAGCAGAAAGTGCTTTCTCACAAATGATCTTAAACACTTGCTCACACACATTCACTCACTTGTGCACACAAATACCATGTGTTTGCTTTTGGACATGGATATCCACCTACTCAATATTGTTAAAGGGTTTTTCCCAGGACTAAAATATTAATGACCTATCCATAGGTTGCATCATCAATAGGAGTGGTCTATCAGTCACAATGCAGGAACTTTTGCAGAGGTCCAGGGCAGATGTTGTTGATGCTCCCCTCTTCATTTCCTGGCTGCACAGGGCAAGGCCTTTGGCATGCCTCACTCCTCCCGCCCTTCAAGATGGCAGCAGTGGAGCAGGCCTGGGTTTGTCAGGCTCATCTGTGAGATTGGAAGCCGAGTGATTCCTTGGCATGAAGGAACAGAGTTTTGCAGTTAGTAGCTTCTCAGCATTCTGGTGGGCAGATTCCTGCTGACCCATTTAATTTAGGGACAAGATCTGACAGAGGGAATATGTGCCAATATTCTACCTTCTCCCTGTGGAGAATTTTAATTTGGGCACAGCAAAGACGGATGAACCTAAAAAGGAAGAGGAGGAGAAAAAGAGGACTTATAGACTGATCCCAAAGACATTCAGTTGTACTGTAGGTTCAGGTATTCACCATTTTATCCAGTGTCTTTAGAGAAAAAGCACTTAAGAATTGCCCAACCATTGGTTGCAGGGATGGTTTTGTTAGCTGTCCCAGGTAGTCATGTCCCTGGTTCATTGTTTGAGTGAGTACGGTATCGGTGGTTGAGATTTCAATGAACCCCTTCTGGTCCAAACTGACAGCTCTTATTTCTCCCAATATTATTTTCTGGCAATGTTTAGAAAGTGTTTAAAATGTGGTGGCTTGGAGGTGTACAGCTAAGGGGGGCATTTGTGCTCTTGGTCTGTTCTTCCTGACCTGGCCTATCATAGGTTCTCTGAATGCTTACAGGTGGCACTGTACAGGCACTGATCTGACCTTTGTCCAGGTCCTTAGAGTGGCACTCTATTTTATGAGCACTAATCACCTCCACTTACTAGCTAACTACCACAGAGCGTGGCTGGTCCTCTCTGTGCTGCCACATTCGCTGTGTGGCATTTTCAGGAGGGTAAGCACCTCTGTTTATCTCCTGGAGGAATATACCACTTGCCAAGCTCTTGAAAAGCCTTTGCAGGGCAGTTCCTCCACTTATACAGGTGCAGTTTATATCAAACACAGTTTTGTCTATTGCCAGTGCTGTATGAAGAAATTTTCTTACATTTCACAGGCCACCTTTGACATCAACATTCACAGTATACATCTTATACATAGCATGGGTAATCAGGGTGCTTAACCCACAGTGGTGCTTACAATATTTTGTATCAAGTTGGCATCTCACAGAGCTATAAGGCACATTACATGGCGCATCATACATAGCGTGTCACCTATATATGAGGCACCATGCCACCTAATAGTCACATAACAGTCCAACAGTTCAACACAGTCGGCATTGCCAATACAATTAAAGGTAACCCATCGTAACTGTGCATGACTATGTAGCGGTCAGAGGAGGAAGAGCGCACAAAGCAGGATTCAAGTACAGTACAGCGGACAAGGAGACTGAAGCAAAAGCCGGCTTTATTAACCACCTCAGCCCCCAGTGCTTAAACACCCTGAAAGACCAGGCCACTTTTTACACTTCTGACCTACCCTACTTTCACCGTTTATTGCTCGGTCATGCAACTTACCACCCAAATGAATTTTACCTCCTTTTCTTCTCACTAATAGAGCTTTCATTTGGTGGTATTTCATTGCTGCTGACATTTTTACTTTTTTTGTTATTAATTGAAATTTAACGATTTTTTTGCAAAAAAATGACATTTTTCACTTTCAGTTGTAAAATTTTGCAAAAAAAACGAGATCCATATATAAATTTTGCTCTAAATTTATTGTTCTACATGTCTTTGATAAAAAAAAAATGTTTGGGTAAAAAAAAAAAATGCTTTGGGTAAAATTTATAGCGTTTACAAACTATGGTACAAAAATGTGAATTTCCGCTTTTTGAAGCAGCTCTGACTTTCTGAGCACCTGTCATGTTTCCTGAGGTTCTACAATGGCCAGACAGTACAAACACCCCACAAATGACCCCATTTCGGAAATTACACACCCTAAGGTATTCGCTGATGGGCATAGTGAGTTCATAGAACTTTTTATTTTTTGTCACAAGTTAGCGGAAAATGATGATTTTTTTTTTTTGATTTTTTTTTCTTACAAAGTCTCATATTCCACTAACTTGTGACAAAAAATAAAAACTTCTATGAACTCACTATGCCCATCACGAAATACCTTGGGGTCTCTTCTTTCCAAAATGGGGTCACTTGTGGGGTAGTTATACTGCCCTGGCATTCTAGGGGCCCAAATGTGTGGTAAGGAGTTTGAAATCAAATTCTGTAAAAAATGACCTGTGAAATCCGAAAGGTGCTCTTTGGAATATGGGCCCCTTTGCCCACCTAGGCTGCAAAAAAGTGTCACACATCTGGTATCTCTGTATTCAGGAGAAGTTGAGGAATGTGTTTTGGGGTGTCATTTTACATATACCCATGCTGATCCCGAGTTGGGGAGACTACTGCAAACTTGGAGAAGTGGTCAACCATGACCAGGCAGTACTGTGGACCTCTCGATGATTGTCCCACGAGGAGGTAGTCTATCATCAATAATTCCAGCGGTTCTTTGGTCTGTATAGACTGGAGGGGTGCCCTCTGTTCTGTGCTTTTAGTGAGTTCACACACTCGACACTGTCGGCAAACTTCCTCCACCACTGCCTCCAGTCGCGGACAATACACATAACGCTGCAGCCACTGGTAAGTCTTGGCGGGCCCGAAGTGAGCTCCAAATTCATGGGCTTTTCTGGCTATCTCACATGCCACGCTTCCGGGTATGACTACTTGCCACCTCGCCTCTAGGTCATTAGGCTGTTGCCACTTGTGGTACAGAACAGCTCCATGCATTTCCAGTCTGTCCCATTGATGTAGAACGGACTTCATCTCGGCATCCAGGTCAGCCCTTACTTCTTTGTTGGGCTTCCTTCGCTGGGTTACCCAGCTTTTCATCTGCCGCAGTCCAACATCTTCATCCTGTAATCGGCCCCAGTCCTCATTAGTCCTCCTCAATGCCTTGGGTAGCTTACGAGCCTCCCCACTTGTCTGGGCCGCAACTGTGGCAAAAAGAACTTGCGGAAATCCGGAGTTTCATCTTCTTCTTTTTGTTCATCGACATCCCCTACTGGGGTCTCAAAAGTAACCCTTGACAGGCCATCAGCATTCGTGTTCTCCGTAGCGGAACGGTAGCGAATTGAGAAGTCATACTTTGCAAGGCGAGCTGCCCAGGTTGCTCCAGGGCTCCCAACTTGGCAGTGTCCAGATGGGCCAGGGGATTGTTATCAGTCCGTACAAAGATCTTAGCTCCTGTCAAATATCCCGCAAACTTCTCCGTCATGGCCCACACCAGGGCAAGGAGTTCTAGCCGGAAGGAACTGTAGTTGTGGGGGTTTCGCTCTGTCTCTCGCAAGGATCTACTGGCATAGGCGATCACCCTCTCATGTCCATCTTGTACCTGCGACAGGACTGCCCCGAGTCCGTAGAGACTGCCATCAGTAGATAAGAGAAATGGTTTATCAAAGTCGGCATAAGCCAATATGGGGGCCGATGTCAGAGCTTCTTTCAGGGCCTGGAAGGCCTTTTCCTGCTTCTGCCCCCAGGTAATATTTTGGCCCTTGGGTTGCCCAGCCGTTCCTCTCAACAACTCATTTAAAGGGCCCGCTATCTTGGCATAGTCTTTGATGAACCGCCGGTAGTACCCGGTCAGTCCAAGGAAGGCCTTCAACTCCCGCAGCGTTCTGGGCACTAGCCATTGTCGTATTGCAGCCACTTTGTCTTGGGACGGCAACACTCCGTCTTGGGACACCCTATGGCCCAAGTACTCGATCTCCCTCTTGAAGAGATGACACTTCTTTGGCTTTACCTTCAGGCCATGGGATCGCAGTCGCTCGAGTACCTGCCCTAGGTGTTCTTGAAAAGTAGCAGAGTATACGATGATATCGTCCAGGTATATCAGAGTGGCTTCAAAATTCAGGTCTCCCAGGCATCTCTCCATCAGCCGCTGGAAGGTCCCCGGGCATTTGTCAGCCCAAATGGCATCCTGTTGAATTTGAATAGTCCCATGGGGAGTATGAATGCCGTCTTTGCCTTGTCTTGCTCGGCCACTGGTACTTGCCAGTACCCGCTCGCCAGGTCCAAGGTAGAGAAGTATTTGGCTCGTCCTAGAGCAGTCAGAGACTCCTCGATACGTGGCAGAGGATATGAGTCTCGCGCGGTGCATGCATTCAACCACCGGTAATCCACACAAAACCGAATAGTGCCATCCTTCTTCTTAACAAGCACCACTGGGGCTGCCCAAGGGCTCTGGCTACCCCGCACCACTCCGGTATCTATCATCTGTTTCAACAACGTTTTCACTTCCTGGTACAACTTGGGCGGAATCTGCCGATATCTTTCCCGAATTGGAGGAGTGTCCCCCGTCGGTATCTCATGTGTGATAGCATCCGTGCAGCCAAAGTCATCGGCGTGACGGGCGAATGCAGCCTGATTCTCCCACAGCATTTTTTCAACTGCTTGCCATTGGTCTGAACTGAGAGCCTTCACATCTATTTCAAGATGATCCAAGATGGTTCTCCCATTCCATTCTGGGGTTGGCATCTCTTCTACACTGGCAGTAACTGCCAGGGTCCAAACAGCATCACCTACTGGAGCTAGAGTCACTTCTCTCCGACTCAATACTTCTCCCCTGTGTAGGTACACACGAGCCAGTTCCACTCCTGGCATCAAGGAAACTTCTAGATTTCCCATATTCACAGCTCTTATGGGTACTCGTCCATTCTGGACCACTCCCAGTGTTCGGGCCATCAGGACATCCTGACCCAACTCTCCTAGGGCCGTCGGTTTGATGAACACCTCCATACCTTCAAGATTGCGGCAGGTTCCCACGGGTAATGTCAACACGGTCTCCCGTCCAGGGGGGATGGTGAGGGTAGTCTTTCCTGGCGCTCGGATCGTTCCCACAGACTGGTGTGCTGGGACACTTTTCTGTGTCCCACAGAATCGGATCAGCCATTGAAACGCTTTCTGAGTAGGTTTGTGCGGAGTGGCTTGCTTCCAATAGCCTGGCCCCCGTTTGGTGAACATTATCTGATCTAATTCTCACAGAATGTTCATGCCCATTATCACAGGCACATCTTCTTTGAACGTCTCAGGGACCAGCAGGATACCTTTCCGTCCCACTTCTTGCCCACATAGCCGTTCATTTATCCACACGACTCCTGTGACAGGGATCTGTTGTTGATTGGCCGCTGTAACCCGGACCAGCGTCTCTCGCTCTGGCTTGGCCAGCGCTTGGAAGTAACGGTAGAAAAGTGACTCAGGCATAGTCGTTACTTGTGACCCGGTATCCACTAAGCAGTCGACCGGAATGCCTTCAAATTCAGCTCGAATGGTGGGACACCCTGCGACCAGGTGTTCGGAGCCATACTGGGTATCTTGGCTCTCCACCTCCCCCGCAGTACGCCGCACTACTGCGGGGGCAGGAAGTTTAACGGTGGCTCTGGGCGTCTGGCCACATCACTCCGACACTCTCTGGCATAATGTCCATAATTTCCACACCGCCAACACTGTGCCCCTTGACGGCCTTCTCCTTGTCTGCGTATGGGGGGTGCCCTTAGGACTTGATTGACGGGCCTCCTTAGAGGATATTGAGGAGCTTGGTGAGGAGGTAAATTAGGGTGAGGATATTCTGATATAGGAACCCATGCCTGATAACTTTGTTGTCGGGCCGGGTAGGCAGTTTCAGGGGTATAGTGCGACTCCATCCGTTTTTCCAGGTTTGTCAACTTTTCGTGCATAGCAGTCAGAGAGCCCTGTAATTATTGTACTACTCTGACTAGGACCTCTTCGCTCTTTGAAACCCCGGGGGAGGTGACGGTCTGGGTCCGTATCACTCCGGACACATAACTTTCTTCTTTGCTCCGTGCCACTGCCTCTGCTAATATTTGTCTAAAGGTTAGTGTAGAGTCCACCCTAACTCGTTCCTGCAGGGCCCGTTTCAGGGGAGTGCTGTAGAGTCCCAGAATGAATTGTTCCCGCAGGATCCGATCTGCAGTTCCCATGGCGGTTACTCCGTCCGCCTCTTTTTTCTGCACCTCGGCCAACACTTCCTGTATCGCCATTGCATACTGCGAGACACCTTCGTCTTCCCGCTGAATTCGGTAAAAG
This sequence comes from Bufo bufo, assembly GCF_905171765.1. Lineage (NCBI taxonomy): Eukaryota > Metazoa > Chordata > Amphibia > Anura > Bufonidae > Bufo > Bufo bufo. Next base: position 125,133,142 of record NC_053389.1, read on the forward strand.
AATTTCGCCCTGAGGTGCCCTGCGCTGGCTGTTTCCCCGTATATTTCTTCCAGGAATGTCTTTCAATGTATTGCGCGTGGCTTCCAGTTGTAGTAGGACATTTTGTCGGGCCTCACCCTCTAGAGCGGCCAAAGCGATTTCTACTTGTAGTTCTGGGCTGACATTGTAAATCCTAGCAGCGCTCTGTAATCTTGACACCCAGTCAGACAGTGACATGTTCTGGCCATCAAATTTAGGTAGCAAGTTAAACAACGTGCCAATAGGGAGGGCACTTGCAGGGGTTCCACCATTGCCTGAGGTGCTTACATTAGCATTATGCACATTGCCTTCACCCGCCTCCATCTCTGTGACTGTACCCTGCTCGCAGCGCCACTTGTAGCGGTCAGAGGAGGGAGAGACCGCAAAGCAGGATTCAAGTACAGTACAGCAGACAAGGAGACTGAAGCAAAAGCCGGCTTTATTAAGGAGCAAAATGAAACTGCCGGAAAAGCTGAGTAACAATACAGTACCACCGCACCAGAGGCACAATGGGTCAATGACAGGAATTGTATGAACAGGTGAACATAAAACAACAACAGTGGTAATGAGATTTTACATAGACACAGAATAAGCTAAACAGCAACCAGTCAGCTTGCAGGCTACTCTCAACATTTATTCTCTATCTAGCCCTGCTACCCAGGAGACGCTTCTACAGCGCACTGACTAAGTCCCTGACTCAATAACCTATCACAGGAAAGCACCGGTGCCACTCATAGTTCTGCAGATTCTCTTGGATCCAATAAGATGCAGTCTGGATCTAGGTCCGGTCGCTTGCTTGTCTGTCTTTCTCCCTCTGGTTACAACAGATAAAGCTCTCCACCTCTGGCAGGAAGGATCCGGCTTGTCTCTACACACGGTCCCACTTCTTCTGGAACACACAGTGAAGTCCTCTGTGTGCAGCTCCACAGCTGTCAGGAAAATCTCAGCTAATATAGCCTCCTGCTGCTAGTCTTTTACTGTTTTCTCTCAGCAGTCCATCTCTCCCTGTTATCTCAGCAAGGCCCCCGGCAACTTCTGCAACAGCCCGGGAAAAATCTCTTAACTCTTTCTTAGCCTCTGGCCAGCAAAACTCAGGTTCCTATTTAGTCACAGTGGCCTCTGGTGGCCGGAGGGAAACATGACAGTTTGCATAGATATAAGTGCTGGAAATGCTGCTGTTTGATTCAGGGCTGCCTCTTACAACTACATTTTCCTGGAAGAGGGATGAGAGTACACCCCTCTTACACTTGGGCAGCATATCATAATGACAGGCTCACTCATAACAGAGAGCTCTGTTTTATGTTGTAGCGTTTCAGGGTAAAACATAGCCCATTGCCATTTCATGCTATTCGTTGTTTGGGGAGCATGAAACGGATGACCGATTCCCTTTAAAATATCAGTGAGCCTTTATGTACTGGGCCCCCATAGAGTGGAGCAAATTACACTTGGTATGCCAGCCCTTCTTTTATACCCTCTATGTAGAAGATTTCTATAAGTACAGTTTAAAAATGTTCTCCTTTGGTCTGGTGGAGACGCTGTTGTGTGGCTATTGCTTGGGCCCCTAAAGACTCTCATTATTATCTTTTTCTCTTGTGATTTGAAGATTCCATTCTTCTTATTACGCAATATTTTATCTAGCCTGAGGAGATACTTTGTCTTATCTTTTGTACACAGCATTAGGCTGTAGTGAATGCCACAGTAACATGAGAACATAGTTAGAAACTAATATTATTGATATATGCTTTATTTAGCGTGCTGCCAAATGTTTTAATGCACTTTTTTTAAGCCAAAACCAAGAGTGGATTCAAATAAACAGGTAAAATATTTCTGTCCTGTTTTTATAATCCCTTCATACCCAGTGTTACATTCATAATCCTGCTGCTTTCTTGACCAGGGAGTAATGTGCACTGTGGTAGTTCATATGACAGTTTAACAGTTAGACCTAAGCTATGAAGTTATTTTTGAGAGTATTGCTCTTAGTATGCAGCCAAGAGCAGCCAACAGTGTTTTGGAAGCAGCTTTGGAGATAATTGTAGTATAAAATATGATATAAAGCATGCTGTAACTTCAAAAAGTATTGAACCCCGATTCCACTTGACCCCCACATATCAGCCACATATGGCATATGGCCCCGTCCACTGAAGTCTAAAGAAGTTTTGGAGACAGCTGAGCCTGCAGCTCCCTTTGACTTTAAAAGAGAAAGCCACATACATGGACCCCCTACACCACTTTTCAGATGGTTACAGCTGGAATCCCATAGGTCCACTAGGTGGTGAAGGCCCCAGGTAATGTGCCCAATGTGTCTGATCTATAATTCAGCATAGTACCCAATACAGATGTCCAAATCCTCCAAGTCAATACCGGTGATTCTGCTCTCAGAGGCCCAGAACCAGTCCAAAAAGGGACCTGTCCTTACCTGTAAGCTTTTGCTTGTGCAGCGAGCCAATGGATGGGAGTGCTAGTGGCCCTGATGAGGTGATGTGTTACGGCATACTCCCTCAGACCATTACTTCATGGGGATCAGTGCAGTGAAATGGTGGTTAAAGGAATCAGGCCAGGAGTAGAAGTATAGAAGTCTCTCTTTACTAATTGCAAAAGAGAAGTTGGAGAACATTCAGCAGTAGTTTGTACACAGTGCAGTTTCTCTTCCTAGATGATGAGCTATGGTGGCTGGAAAAGTGACAGATGATGGCACCTCTGGTATGCTATCTTGCTGATGTCTCTCCCTGAACTTCTGGCTATTAGCTGTAAGCTGGCACTTGTGTCTTTAGATGTCCATTGTGTAATGCAGGATTTTTGAGTTGGCCTGGATGTGATCTAAGGTGATGAGTAGTGTTGATCAAATTGAAGTATCTGAAGTGGAATTCTAATCCAAATTCTCTCGCTCTACACGTGTTACAAAGTGAAAGTAAGAAGCCCGAGAACCCATAATGCCGTGCAGCCAGCGAATCCGCCAATTAGAAGCCTCATCCCTTGCGGTCTCCACCATTTCACTGTGAGCTGAGCATAGGGAGAGACATGGAAACGCTGTTGCACTAGGGATAGTAGTGCTGACGATCTGTAGAAAAAGAGAGTACTGAATTGCCAGTGTGAAAGGGATAGTACAGGGAGCTGACGGGATCCATAGGAAACAGCGCAGTTGGAATCAATCGCAGTGTCGGGCACAGCGCTATCTAATTGAACGTTGTCCACAGTGATTAATAGAAAAGCAATTCTGTTGGGCCCCGATTCCCGAACTGGGGGGAATAACCTATCTCCTTCAACTGTTATTGGGATGTCCACCTTGTAAAATAGATAAATAATTCTATTAGGCCTTGATTCTCAAATTGGGGTAAATAACCTGTCTTGTTCTACTGTTATTGGGATGTCCACATTGACATTGAATAACTTATTTTACATATGCAGTTAGTGTTACTGTACTGTATATTCAACAGACAGTTGCCTGGGCCCTCCAGAGGAACAGGCAGGGGCAAAAATCTGCTGGAGCAGGCAGAAGTAGCAGCAGAAGAAGTGGGTGGTAGCAGCAGCCTCAGCAACAGGCCGGAGCTGCCACTGTCATCCAGCGGTCGTGTTTTGATGACCAATGCCGCTATCCTGGAATGGTTGACTTGGTCTTCAATATCATCTCAACTGACATCAGACACACACAGCCAGGAGTCGGTGGTTTCCTCTGACACCATACTTAGTTGGCATGGCCCAGGTGCATGGCATCATAGAGGCAGCGGCAGGCAGTCATCACGGAGGGATGGGAGGAAAATGCCATACTCACCAGTGTGGGAATTTTTTATCAAGTCACTGGAGGATATTCGCGTGGCGGTATGCAGGATCTGTGGGCAGAATGTTAAGTGTGACCAGGGTGCTATTGTTTGCACCACGGTCCTGCATGACCACATGTAGCGTCACCATAAAGTGGCCTGGGTAAACCAATGTAGTGGTACAGCCTGACACAGAAACCTCTGCATCTCTCAGCGGCTCACACCCCTTCTCCAGCAGTCAGGGCTCCTGCACCTCAGCAGAAGGAAAATGTCATTCATTCTCCTCGTCTACTGGTCCTGATGCTCCTCCTATAAAGCTGTACCAGCTCTGCATACGTACGTACAGCAGAAGGTTTGTCAGTCCTTAAGCCTGTCGGTGTCTGGTAAAGTTTATGTCAATGCCGATGTGTGGACCTGTAACTATGGTTCGGATAATATCTGTCCTTTACAGCCCACTGGGTAAATGTTGATGCAGCTCAGGCACACCAGCAACTTGGCCAGGTGATGGCAATGCCACCTCCGTGTTCTCATGCTGTGATTATGGCATCAATGTCTTCCTCTGCCTCCTTATCCTCCACATTGTCCTCAGCCTCTGCTGTAGACAAAGTTTAGAGTGGTCCTCCAGCATGCCACCTATGCAGAGTACGGCAGTGTCATGCTGTTCTGCACCTACCTAGCCTGGGTGAACGCAGTCACACCCAGAAGGAACTGCTCCACGGCGTTTACCAAGAAATAAAATCCTGGTTGTCTCATTGCCAATTGAAGATCGGAACCATGGTCAACGATAACACTGTTAAACAGGAAGAACATTCTGTCAGCACTGCATCATAGAAGGCCGACCCATGCGCCCTGTGCAATTCTTTAATCTGGTTGAACCCAGTTCCTGAAGTCTTCTACTCAACTGTAAGACCTCTTGAAAATGGGCAGGAAACTGTGCATGCACTTCAGCCACTCTTACCGTGCAAAACACGCCCTCTTTGACCTGCAAAGGCAGAAAGGTGTTCCCCAACATTGCCTGATATGCAATGGTTCCACACGTTGAAACTCTACTCTCCACCTGTTGGACTGATTATATGAGCAGAGGAAGGCTGTGAACAATTTCTTGATGATGCCGGCGGACAGGACTGCTCCTCTGTGTAACTTAGACGTTAGCCAGTGGCAGCTCATGCGTGACACCTGCCGTCTGCTCAGGCCCCTTGAGGAGGCCACTTTGTCAGTCATGACTACGGGATGAATTATGTAATTCCACTCCTTCACGTCCTGGAGCAGATGCTAATAAATCTGGCTGGCCAGGGGATAGGAGATGTGGCGCCAACTTCTCACGGCCACCTGAGCCCTTTGATTGCTGAACTGGCGGAGGACGAGGAGAAGGACAAAAATGCCCAGGAACTGTATACAGAAATAGGGGGTTAATCTGCCCAAGCGACAGGAGAAGAGCAGGAGGAGCTGGAGGGCGATGAGAAAGACCCGGCAGATGACCTTGACAGACCATGGCAGTGTGCAGTGGAGATGGAGACAGGGAGTCCTCAGATTCCCTTGCACAAATGACCAGATACATGCTGAGTTGCTTGTGTAATGACAGCATTATTATTACTATTTGGCAGAGGGATGACTACTGGCTCTCCACCATGTTAGACTCTTGTTACAGGACCAAAATGGGGGCCTTTTTTTACTCCTTCTGAGAGGGATGAAAAACTCAACTACTATCGAGACATCCTATGTAGTCAGTTGGTCGCGAAGGTCTGACCAGGAGGACCCGCTGTGCTCACGCTCCACTGCCATGACTGCTGGAGGAAGAGGGGGGGAGGGCAGGGTCAGCACCAGCTCCATTACCAGCAACTGAAGAAACCAGCCAGCAGCAACAACAGGACATTTATCAGAACCTGAACCAGCAGGTGGTGGCATACTTGGACTGCACCCTGTCACCCCAGATCCGAGATCCCCTGGACTACTGGGCAGCTAAATTGTGGCTTCAACTGGCCCAGTTTTCCCTGGACAAGCTTTCCTGCCTGGCCAGTAGTGTGGCATCAGAGCTGATGTTTAGTGCACCAGGGGGCATAGTTATCACAAAGAGAGTTGCGCCTTTCAACACAAAATGTTCAGATATTAAGCTTTACAAAGATGAATCAGGCAAGGATCAGCCAGGATTCTGCTAGTAATGATCTGACTGCAGTGTGTTGTCATACCAGAACATTGTGAAAAATGGCCTGTTACTTCTGCCAACGTGCTGCTGCCCCTATTCTGATGCTACCACCCGTCTTCTATCACTGCTACTAACTTGTGCTGTTACTGCCATTGCTGTTGCCCCCCCACTGGGCCACTATTGTGCCTTGTCATGCTGTTTACACCCCCACCACTCTGTGTCTAGGCCACTATGTTGACGCCTCATGTTGTTGCCACCCTCCCCTCTCCTCTCTCCACTTTTGTGACTTCTATTGTGGCACCTCACCACTTAGTGACTGGGACACTATTTTGACTGTTCATGCTGGTGCCACCCTCGCCAGTCTGTTTTGGGGCCACCAGTGTCCCTGTTTGGCCTTGTGGACATCACAGTTTATTTTACCGTTCTTCTGAACCAAAAAATAAAAAACACAATGGATCCTGTCTTTGGAGCATCCATAAAGCCTCAATCACAAGGTCAGTATTTTGCATCAGGATTTGATCGTGATTTGGAAGCCAAAAGTAGGAGTGGTTCATAAACACAGAAGACATGCATGACATTTCATCTCTGTTTTGGATCTACTCCTGTTTTTGCTTTACAAATATTGATCAATTACTGTCCAAATACTGACCGTGTGAAGGCGGATGCTCAAAATACAGGATCTTTTTTTTTTGCGCTGTTCTTCTGATGGATCAGAAGAAGGGAAAAATAAACTGTGACGTCAACACAACCTTTCTGTTGACACCCTACCCACACCCCACAAACAGTGAAATGAGACAGCTCTTCCACACTACATTAGAATCAGTGGCTAACAGAATTGGTTACCTATTAATCAATGTGGACACAGCAGACGGTGTAAAATGAGACAGCTCTTTCCCACTATATTGGAATCTTGGGCCACTGCACGGTTAAGTAAATTAGACCTGATGCTAATTGACCTGCAAGGCCGAGTTCACACTTCATTGAATTGGTCAGTTAATTCCAGCAGTTACTGTATGGGGAGACACAATCAGGAGCGAATCCTACTCTCAGATAAGGTATTATGAAAAGATCTGAACCCGTTCTGTATTTTTGACCCGTAACTGACCAAATAAGTGAAGTGTGAACTGAGCCTAATAGTGACGTATAGTCAATCTACAGCTAAAAGAAGTGATTTAAATGCATGTTTTGCACTGCCACATGTTAAAAAAATAAACTTTTTTATTCTCCACTACTTTATTGGCACTGACTCCATGTCCTACATTTGTTCCTCTAAACTAAATAATCACAGCTCCTGCATGGGTGCACAATTTTTTTTCCTTTACTGAAGGCTGCTGTATGCTTTTCTATTGGTCTAGCTAGGGATTAGCTAGAACTGTTGGTGGCCTGCACAACGATGTGCGCGTCCATATACTGTATGAGACCTGCCTGTCAGAGTAACAGTTTCACTTCCAGGAAGGACTAGTTATGCATGTTGCTGCAATGCACAGTGCTGTACAGTACACCAAGATATACTCTCACTGCAGTTTAACTGCAGTCTGGAACATAGCTGATGTAACGCACTTCGTGATGAATTAATTTGGAATGAAGCAAATTTCTTTGAGAAATTCAAGGAAGCGTCCAAATCAAAATTTTAAAAGCTTCACTCATCTCTAGTAATGAATGCCTGAGCCATAGTCCCTCACCTGGAGCAAAGTCTGGATAGCTATGGTTGCTGGTCACTCTGCTGACTGTAACGCTGCAGATTTTCAGAATATCTGTAGTTTGGTCTTTGAAGTCTCTCTGGAGTAGTGGTCTCACAGATGAGTTGGTTGTCTGTTCCCTAAGGGCCTAGAAGCAATTAGACATGCTCTTACCAGTCCTAGTTAACACTTCCCTCCCTTGGCATTAAATAGGAACAGCAGACTCCTACCAAGAAGGGAGGAATGGGGTGGTTAGCCCCATCCCTGAGGCCATCCATACCTCACCTGCCATTGTACAGTGCAAACATTAAATAACATTACAAACCAAACATCTGCAGATGACCCCTGTATTGTGCAAAAATGGTGAAACGGCACAAGCAACAGTGACCGTGATGGAGGATGAGATCCCAAGAGGCTCTAATCATTTGCCTGTATGTAGCCTAGATATTTCTAATGGCGACCCCACAGGTGACAACTTTTCTTCCTGTCATGAGTCATGACTGTACATTTTCTCTGTGTTTCATGAGGAGAGCAAACATGTGGCATTATCTGCTTTGCCCATGTTGAAGTAATCACCATCACCTAGGCTACTTTCACTTTAGCGTTTTCTGCGGATCTGTCATGGATCTGCAAAAACACTACCGTTATAATAATACAACTGCATGCACCCATCATGAACGGATCCGGCTGTATTAGGTCTTCTATTGCCATGTTGTATTAGGTCTACTATTGTGTCAGAGAAAACGGATCCGTCCCCATTGACTTACATTGTGTGCCAGAAAGAATCCGTCTTGCTCCGCACCACATCGCAGACAGAAAAACGCTGCATGCAGCATTTTAGTGTCCGCCTCCAGAGCGGAATGGAGACTGAATGAAGGCAAACTGATGCATTCTGAGCGGATCCTTTTCCATTCAGAATGCATTAGGGCAAAACTGATCCATTTTGGACCGCTTGTGAGAGCCCTGAACGGATCTCATAAACGGAAAGCCAAAACGCTAGTGTGAAAGCAGCCTAAGGGCTCACGCACACGACCGTTGTTGTTTTGCGGTCCGTTTTTCACAGATCTGTTGTTCCGTATCAGAGTTTTTTTTCCCCTGATTTAAGTCCTCTTCTATTACGTTATTCCACAAAACATATACGTATGGTTTCCGTATGCGATCCGATTTTTGCGGATCGGAAACAGTAACTTATTAATCACCAAACACATGAGCAATATGGGCTGGGCATAGCATTTCTACAGTATGGATCCACAAAATACGGATGACATACGGATGTGTTCCGTGTGCGTTCTGTATTTTTTGCGGACCCATTGACTTGAATGGGGCCTCAGACCGTGATTTGCGGACAATAATAGGACATGCACTACTTTTTTGCAGAACGGAAATATGGAAACTGAATGCACACGGAGTACCTTCTGTTGTTTTTGCGGACCCATTCAAGTGAGTGGTTCCGCATACGGTCCGGAAGAGCAAAAAAATTCTGGTACAGTTACTCATCAGTATTCGAACACGTTATTTATGCTTTATGGAAAACTGATATACACACATGCAAAGCTTTTCTTTGAAAATTAAATCCCACCATATGGTCTTGTTTGGCAACTGTTTTATGTTACATGTACGGCGCTGGGCGGGTGTTTAAAGATGGCGCCCGTTCCTGCCCGCTGCGGGGCGCCATAGCAGCGGGTGGCCACCTGCTTCTAGCAGACACCCGTGGCTAATGTTTGCAACCGGCAGTAATGCCGATCGTGGACATTTAACCCCTCAGATGCCGTGGTCAATCCTCACCATGGCATCTGAGCGCGCTGATATAATAAGTACAAAAGAGAATTATAAAAAAAAAACATAAAAATTCTAATCACCCCAACTTTTCCCAAAATAAAAGAACAAAAAAAATAAAAAAAATACACATCATGGGTGTCGCAATGTGTGAAAACACCCATAGTATAAAAATATAAAAATATGTTCCCCATACAGCAAACAGCAAAACGGAAAAAAGCGTCAAAATGGTTGATTCGCCATTTTTGGTCGCTTCATTTTCTACAAAAAATTTAATAAAAAGTGATCAAAAAGTCATACACCCCTAGAATGGTAGCAATGAAAAGTTCAGATCGCCCCGCAAAAAATGAGCCCACATACAGCTCCGTAAACGTAATTACAAAAAAGTTATAGGGGTCAAAATATGGTGACAAAATAAATAAAACAGATTTTTTCCCACTTTTCAATTTTTTTATCACCATCAAAACGCAAGAAAAACTATACATATAAGGTATCACCAGATTTGTACTGACCTGTAGAATAAAAGTAACTGGTCAGTTTTATCGCACATCGAACGTCGTAAATAAAAAACCCGTAAAACTGTGGTGGAATTGTTTTTTTTTTTGCAATATCACCCCATTTGGAATTTTTTTCTCGCTTCCCACTACATGATATGCAATAATAAATGGTGGAGTTGGAACGTACAACTTTTCCCACAAAAAACAACCCAAATATGGCTATGTGAACAGACAAATAAAAAAAGTTATGGCTCTGGGAAGGTAGAAAGCGCAAAAAAACTAAAAACTCTGAGCCTCTGGGCCAGAAGTTATGGATGACCGTCATGGGCTAATAAATGGAACTAAACACGGGTACTTTTTCTCCTTCTAGTCTGACACATGCACATTTATTTTAGTAGTTTGTTTTGGAGCCTTGTAAAAGTGTTTATTTTAATTTTGTCTGTAGGGGGTGGGCGCTGGGTGTAAAGACTCACTGCTGTCATGCTGGGGAAGATGTGAAGGGGGTCTCACAGGCCCAGATCAATGTGTCATTCATATATGTGGTCTCTCTTTGGCAGGCCTGTTCCTAAGCTTTTTGATTAATTAGTTTTGTTCAGTGCAGTTGCCTTGATTGATAGCATTGTTGACTTAAACATTTCGCACTTTAGTATGATATTCACAGACGCCAGGAGACTGCTCTTTACATTTGTCATGATAAGTGTTAACTTGCGGCAAGTTGCCAGTAATCTTTATTACAGTCACACAGATTGAGCTATGAAGAGGCAGAAGTGTAGGGTTGAACATTTCATAATTGTCCTACAATCAAAACTGGAGTTGAAGAAAAAAAATCTAGACAGAATGAAAAATTACAAAATGATTCTTGTGGAAAAATGTAAAGAACAAAAAAAACAAACAAAAACAGTGGCCCACATTTACCTAGATTCTGAGCTTTAAAAGGAGGGTGCCGCTGTGAGCGAGTTTTTAGTGACTCAAGCGCAGGCGCAGACTCATGTGCGTGATCATGTCACTAAACATTCACAGGAGTCTACGTCATGCACGCGGAAATGTTTAGTGGCACGCGAGTCTGCACCTGCACATTGAGCCGCTGAGGACTCGCAGCAGCAGAGAACAATGTGCAGGCGCAGGAATAACAGGGACGCGGTACATGCATGGGACTCAGAACTTGCATTTGACATGATAGGAATTTGAACATCTATCAAGCGCTTAGGGGCGAAAAGGAGGCACCGCAAGCTTGCCTTCAGGAGAGTAAGCCGCTGCCCACTTGACTCCAAGAGCCTAATTTACATGACTCTGGCAGGGGAATAGAAGTCTTTTGTTTTGCCATTAGGTTCATCTGACACCAAGGAGAAAACCAACTTTGGAAACAAGCTACAGACTTCTATAAGGTAACGCTGGCTGTTTAATAAGCGTTTTCTATGTGACAGGTTCCCTTTAACCCCTTACTAACACAGACCACAAATAATGCTGACATTTACCCCTTCCCCACACTAAACCTCCTGGGGTGCTACATTAACCTCTTAGTGCCCTAGACCACCAGGGAGTTTGATGTAACTCCTTATTGTCCTATGCCATCAGGGATAATGTAATTAACTTTTTGCCTAGATAACTAGGGATGCTAATATTAAACCCTTCACCACCCTAGGTCACCAGGGATGCTGACATTAACCATTTAGTATGTTAGACAAGCAAGAATGCTACTATTAACCCCCTCAATACACACTTCCTTCTGAGATGCTACATTAACCCTGTACTGCCTTAGACCACCAGGGAGGTTGACTTAACCCCCTAATTTCCCTAAGCCATTAGAGATAATGAAATTAACTGTTTACTGTCGTAGATAACTAGGGATGCTACTCACATTTAGGGTCCATTCACACGTCCGTTGTTTCTTTCCTGATCTGTTCCGTTTTTTGCTGAACAGATCTGGACCCATTCTTTTTCAATGGGTCCTGAAAGAAATTGGACAGCTCAATGTCAGATTTTTTTTCAGGACCCATTGAAAATGAATGGGTCCAGATCTGGTCCAGATCTGTTCAGCAAAAAACGGAACAGATCAGGAAAGAAACAACGGACGTGTGAATGGACCCTAACAGTTTTTCTGCCCTATACCACCAGGTATTCTTACATTAGCTCCATCACTGCCCTAGACAACCTGAGATTCTGGGCTTGACTTTTTGAATACACTAGACAAGCTGGTATTAACTCTTTGTCAATGCTGCAGCATGTTCTCTGTTCTCTGCTTTGGGTTCTCTAATTTCCTCCCATACTGATTGACATTTTATGAAATTGGACCCTGTGTGTATGTGTGTCAACTCCATCATCCAATAGAATTTATTATAAACCTTTCATAATCATTACCTTCTCCAAACCCAGCCAGCTGCAGAAGGACAACATATAAATAATATACTCTATCAATATAATAGAAACATGAGCATTTTACTTCAACTGTGATTTAAGGCTAAACTAGCCATATGGCAGAACTCATTTTCTTTTAAAGAAACATGACACATTTATGATCAAATATCCTTAAATCAAGTTTCAAAGCATTTGCTTCAAGAAGTAAGAAAATGTTCCCATAACACCGTGATATAATGGCATTTAAAGCTTGAGATTAAGGAAGGTGTCCAGGATACGGGAACTGGAGAGACAAAATAATTCATGGATAATGACATTTGGAACCAAGGAACTTCAACAGTACTTTACGTCAGCTCCAGGTAATCGGATTGAACAGGCATGATTGAAGGAAACCCTCTGCCATCAAGTAACACCCTACAGTAATTAAATTATCTTCTACACCAGGATGAAACATTATTCATTCAGTTTTTTTTTCTTTATATGGCAAACTTTTCTTGATTTTACAAGAGGATTGCAGATGTAGCAATTGCACTGGGACCCTGGTAACTGAGGGGGATCCAAAGGACCCCTTGTCACCTAAAAAGACCCAGGATTTTAAAGGAGATAGGTTACATATTTTGCATTGGGTACCACAAACTTCAAGTTAGACCTCTGAATATTCTTGATTCTCTATGTGCAGATTCATCTCTACGTAATCAAATTTCATTGTTATTTTGCCATCTACTGTTATATAGTTTTCTACATGGACAGTTTTTTTTTTTTACTTGTCAAATCCTTTGAGTTCCTGATTGACAATTGCTCATGAATGTTCCCTTTTGGATTTATTGTAACAGCAGAGATGTAGAAAACACTTCATGTGAAGAATGATAGGAGGAACCCTCCCCCTCTTGTGGAACTTAGTTGAGTCTTTTGAGTCAAAGGTAATAATAGAAAATATGCATTTGCTGGGGGAATATTAAACTTACCCGAGCTTTCAGATACTGATGTAGTTTTCATTGCTTTGAGGGATACACCATGAAAATTTATTAAATCATTCTACATTAGCCTAAAAATGCAAATGTGTAGTCTATATAACGGAACAACATGATGTTGTCTCACATACGTGCTTGGTTATTAGGATAAAAGTTGTCCACCTATTTTAATCATAAATAAGTTTTATTTGCACTACCATGTATGACCACATGGTGTGCTATAAACACAATATTCTACAGCATCACCTAGTGGTAGCAATTTGTAGTAACGTGATATAGATTGCTTGGAAAAAAGATTGCTTTAAAATATGCAAGCATCATTTTTTTTGTTGAGCCTTTTTATTCTCTATCAAGCTTTTTTGAGTTATGCAGTCAAAATGATATTCCTTCCATATGTAATGAGCTTGTTGTTCGCACTCTCATGAAAATAAAGTGTGCACTCTGCAATTTTCAAATAAATGGTAATACATATGACGTCAGTCAAATGTCAAAGCAGTAAGCACCTTAGGCAAATTTCCAGGCACACATGAAGTCGAGAATAAATATTCTATAATAATAGAGTTGTCATCAAGTTGAATTTGAATTGAGTTTTAGAAATGCAAGAGAAAATTAAAGTTGGCCTCAAAACCTAACAAAATTTTCTCTTCAAGTCAAGATGAAAGCAAACCAGAATGGATAGAGTGGAGGGCCATATACAAGGGTAGTGTACATACAAAACAGAGGGGGGCTCATAGCAAAGATCAAACTAAAGGCAAAGTTTTGCCACTAATGAGAGAAAGACCTGTGATTGTTTTCCCCTCCAGCTCCTTGACCCAATTCTTCATCCATTTGCCTGATAACAACACAGTTCCTCTGTAGAGCAGAGTCCAGTACAGGTTCCTGCTTGTAATAGCAAAGGGTACTTGACCAACTAAGACTAGGACCTCTCTCTGCAAGTGCCCCGTGGCTGCATGGTCTGCCCCTTTACTACGTACAACATTGAGAAAAAGGCTTGGTAACCAACAGATGATTTTTCTTGGTAAAATATTTTAGAAGGTGATAGAATGTGTTCTGTTGAGGTTGATCTTAGATCCATCAAAAAAAAAAAACAACTTGTCTTCCATCTGTCCTCTTCTTGCTTAAATAACAAATGAAGCAGTAAGAATTATATACAGGATTTATTTGTTGTCTGATACAATGGAAACATATAAGCCTGTATAGGAGCTGTATACACAAAATGATAGGGCATTCTTAATGAAAACTGTTTGCCATCTTAAATGCACTATAATAAGGATGAGCAAAGCAGTTCATACCGAACTGGGTTAAGTTCAAACATTGCTATTTTTCGAATGGCAGGCGAACCCAAATCTTTTCAGGTTCGTTCCAGATGAATCAACTGAAATGGCGCATAGCGCCATTTTAATGCATATGTCAGTGGGGAAAAAAGCCCTAGGAAGGAAGAAGGCGGCTTCTCACATGACCCTGAGATGAAGTTTGGGAGGGCTTGCCCTGCTGCAACAGGCAGGGACGTGCCCTAGCAGAACTAACAGAATGTCTTTCTATGCTGGGCTGTGAATGAAGGTGGTACAGTGTCTGCCAGAAAAACTATGTTAAGGAGCCAGGAACAGCCAAAAATTAATCAAGCTTGTATTCTACTGCCAGGCACAGTGAAGGGAAACTGCAGCTGCTGCAATCCTTAAAGGCAGCTACCTACAAGGACATTACTTTCATTTTTTCCCCATTTTCACAGAAATCCTTTTTTTGGGGGGGGGGGGGGGGGAATAAAATAAGTGAAAACTGTACAAAACATGTTCTACCATAAACTAGCATAGTATATAGAATACTAGTGAGAACTCGGTGTCAGGTCATCTCACATATTTAACTATTTTTGGGGTTTTAGTTTGAAAAACCATATACATCAGTGATTGAGAAATGGGGTTCAATTTAAGTAAACCAGCATATAGGTGATCAGTACACCAATATGCAGGGTAGGGCAACAATTTACCTTTGAGTGATAACATGATATTAAAGGTCAGGCCTCAACTATCCTTTTCTGTTTATTCCACTTCCACACAGTTGGAATTTCATTTTTTTTTTTTGGTGGGTTCAATTTAATTAAACCAGCATATAGGTGATCAGTTCACCATTACACAGGGAAGGGCAACAATTTACCTGTAAGTGATCACGTAAATTTGAGTGTCAGGCATCACCCTTAGTCATACGTTTTCATTTACTTAATATCCACATGATTGGATTTTTTGGGGGGATTGCTCAGATTAATTAAATCCCATGTAGGTGAGCAGTAAGGCAACAATTTACCTGTGACGGATAACATGAAGATGAGCATCAGCCCTGCCCCTTAATCATCAGTTTTCGTTTAATATCCACATGGTTGGAATTTTATTTTTTGGGGGGTTGTTCAATTTAATGAAACCAGCATATAGGTGATCAGTACAAAAAAACACTGGGTAGTGCACAAAAGTATACAGTTGCAAGAAAAAGTATGTGAACCCTTTGGATTGATATGGATTTCTGCACAAATTGGTCATAAAATGTGATCTGATCTTCATCTAAGTCACAACAGTAGACAATCACAGTCTGCTTAAACTAATAACACACAAATAATTAAATGGTACCATGTTTTTATTGAACACACCATGTAGAAATTCATAGTGCAGGTGGAAAAAGTATGTGAACCCCTAAACTAATGATATCTCCAAGAGCTAATTGGAGTGAGGTGTCAGCCAACTGGAGTCCAATCAATGAGATGAGATTGGAGGTGTTGGTTACAGCTGCCCTGCCCTATAAAAAACACTCACCAGTTCTGGGTTTGCCTTTCACAAGAATCATTGCCTGATGTGAATGATGCCTCGCACAAAAGAGCTCTCAAAAGACCTACAATTAAGAATTGTTGACTTGCATAAAGCTGGAAAGGGTTATAAAAGTATCTCCAAAAGCCTTGCTGTTCATTAGTCCACGGTAAGACAAATTGTCTATAAATGGAGAAAGTTCAGCACTGCTGCTACTCTCCCTAGGAGTGGCCGTCCTGTAAAGATGACTGCAAGAGCACAGCGCAGACTGCTCAATGAGGTGAAGAAGAATCCTAGAGTGTCAGCTAAAGACTTACAAAAGTCTCTGGCATATGCTAACATCCCTGTTAGCGAATCTACGATACGTAAAACACTAAACAAGAATGGATTTCATGGAAGGATACCACAGAGGAAGCCACTGCTGTTCAAAAAAAAATTTGCTGCACGTTTACAGTTTGCACAAGAGAACCTGGATGTTCCACAGCAGTACTGGCAAAATATTCTGTGGACAGATGAAACCAAAGTTGAGTTGCTTGGAAGAAACACACAACACTATGTGTGGAGAAAAAGAGGCACAGCACACCAATATCAAAACCTCATCCCAACTGTGAAGTATGTTGGTGGGGGCATCATGGTTTGGGGCTGCTTTGCTGCATCAGGGCCTGGACGGATTGCTATCATCGAAGAAAAAATGAATTCCCAAGTTTATCAAGACATTTTGCAGGAGAACTTAAGGCCATCTGTCCACCAGCTGAAGCTCAACAGAAGATGGGTGTTGCAACAGGAAAACGACCCAAAGCATAGAAGTAAATCAACAACAGAATGGCTTAAACAGAAGAAAATACGCCTTCTGGAGTGGCCCAGTCAGAGACCAATTTGTGCAGAAATCCATATCATTCCAAAGGGTTCACATACTTTTTCTTGCAACTGCATGTGAGTGATAGCGAATTTAGGCCTATATCCGTTTCCCTTTATTTCTGTCTACATACAGTACAGACCAAAAGTTTGAACACACCTTCTCATTCAAAGAGTTTTCTTTATTTTCATGACTATGAAGGCATCAAGGAGAAGTCAGGTGGATACACAGCTGATAGTCCTACTGAATAGACTGTTAGCTGCTTTTTTCTTGCCATAATACAAATTCTAACAGTCTATTCAGTAGGACTATCAGCTGTGTATCCACCTGACTTCTCCTCAACGCATCTGATGGTCCCAACCCCATTTATAAGGCAAGAAATCCCACTTATTAAACCTGACAGGGCACACCTGTGAAGTGAAAACCATTTCAGGGGACTACCTCTTGAAGCTCATCAAGAGAATGCCAAGAGTGTGCAAAGCAGTAATCAAAGCAAAAGGTGGCTACTTTGAAGAACCTAGAATATGACATATTTTCAGTTGTTTCACACTTGTTTGTTATGTATATAATTCCACATGTGTTAATTCATAGTTTTGATGCCTTCAGTGTGAATCTACAATTTTCATAGTCATAAAAATAAAGAAAACTCTTCGAATGAGAAGGTGTGTCCAAACTTTTGGTCTGTACTGTACGTTACCAATCAGTTTATTTTGGGTGGTTGTTGATTATATTCAAACCAGTATATATGTGATTACTACCAATACAAAACGTAGTGCACAAAAGAATCCCTTTATTTCTTTGTCCACACATTTCCAATCAGGTTTATTTTTGGAGGGGGTAGGGGGGGTTGTTGATTATATTTAAACCGGCATATATGCGATTACTACACCAATACACAGTAGTGCACAAACGTATCTGTGAGTCATAGCAAATTCAGGCCTAAATCCGTTTCCCTTGAATTTTTTATCCACAAGTTTCCAATGATTTTTTTTTTTAAGGGGGTTGTTTATTATTTTCAAACCAGCATATAACGTGATTACTACACGTGATTACTACACCAATTCACAGGCTAGTGCATAACATTATCTGTGAATCTCAAAAATGTCAGAGCTATGGAAGGGTCCCAAATGAAAGACCCAGAGTCAGAGTGTGGGTAGCAGCAGCACCAGCTATCCAGCCAGAAGTAGTAGTAATCGTTTTGGAAAGGTGCAACATTATTGTTAAGAAGAAAGAGCATGAGATTGTGGATTGGGTGGCTCACTCCTCCTGTCAGTCACAGCAGGATGACATGGAGGTGACTTTTGAGTCTCACGATGTTCCATGAAGTCAGGGGCCACAGCGTTCCCCCTGTTCCTCCTTCTTGCAGCCCCAGAGAAGGCCTTTAGTGGAGCCCTCTCAGTCTTCACTGCCCCTTCCTAACTGGACACCTTCCTTTTTCCAAAGAAGTGACAAGAAAACCTGACCAAGCCCTAGGGCAGATAGTCAAGAAAGTCTCCCTGTTGATGACTTTTGTGAGAGCAGTCAGTGTTTTGGCTCTATTGAGGAGAAAGTTGGGGAGGAAGCTGGGGACCCCATGCATGGCTGTGTTTATGGTGGTGGTAAAAGTGGCACCTGTATTCACAGCAATGGTGATGGGAGCAGAGACAGTGGCAGTTGAGGAAAACACAGAACAGGGAAGCGGAGCCCAGGAGACCAACATGATATCTCACAGTCTGATAAAAGCGGTAGGGAGGGTGACGACTGTGTGCTGGACAGGACCTGGGAGCCAGGTTGGAGGTGCTGAGGGGGAGGAGGCAACAACAGTGAAGAAGGACGGTGGCGGCAGTGGCGGATCCGGGGTGGGGGGGCTCAACGGGGCAATTGCCCCCCCCGAGCTGCTCAGAGGAGGGGGCGGCGGCGCACAGGGAGATGAGCGCTTCCATTGTGGAAGCGCTCATCTCCATAGTCATCTGTATCGCCGTCCTCAGGACAGCAATACAGAAGGCTGTGCGGAGGAGCAGGGGAGAGGTGTGTCCCTTCCCTGTTCCTCTGATAGGCTGCCGGCACTAGCCGTACAGGCCGCCTGAGCTGTACAGCGCGGGACACAGGCCGGAAGAGGCCTGCATCGCATCGCTGCCAAGGAGGTAAGTGTTTATTTTTTTTAATATTTTTATATATACACAATACTTTTACTGGCACATTGGCGGGGAGCTATTACTGGCACATAATGGGGGGGGGCTGTTATTACTGGCACATAATGGGGGGCTGTTATTACTGGCACATAATGGGGGGCTGTTATTACTGGCACATAATGAGGGAGGGTTATTACTGGCACATAATGGGGAAGTGCTTTTATTACTGGCACATAATGGGGGGCCTGTTATTACTGGCACATAATGGGGAGGGGGCTGTTATTACTGGCACATAATGGGGGGGGGCTGTTATTACTGGCACATAATGGGGGGCTGTTATTACTGGCACATAATGGGGGGGGGCTGTTATTACTGGCACATAATGGGGAGGGCTGTTATTACTGGCACATAATGGGGAGGGCTGTTATTACTGGCACATAATGGGGGGCTGTTACTACTGGCACATAATGAGGGGGGGGGTGTTATTACTGGCACATAATGGGGGGCTGTTATTACTGGCACATAATGGGGGGGCCTGTTATTACTGGCACATAATGGGGGGGGGGGTGTTATTACTGGCACATAATGGGGGGGCTGTTATTACTGGCACATAATGAGGGGGGCCTGTTATTACTGGCACATAATGAGGGGGGCTGTTATTACTGGCACATAATGGGGGAGTGCTTTTATTACTGGCACATAATGGGGGGCCCTGTTTTTACTGGCACATAATGGGGGGCTGTTATTACTGGCACATAATGAGGGGGGCTGTTATTACTGGCACATAATGGTGGGGCTGTTATTACTGGCACATAATGGGGGTCTGTTATTACTGGTACATAATGAGGGGGGCTATTACTGGCACATAATGGGGGCTGTTATTACTGGCACATAATGGGGGAGTGCTTTTATTACTGGCACATGATGGGGAGGGGGAGTGCTTTTTTTTACTGGCACATGATTGGGGGCACTATAGGGGCATCTACTGAGGCCACAAAGAAGGGGTATTTTATATGGGGGGCTTTGTACAGTAGAATTTTATACTGGGACACATTATGGTGGGTACTATGGGGAAGGGGGGAGAGGAGTACTATGGGGTCATCTACGGGGGGCACTAAGAAGCGGTATTTTATACTTGCAAATTATGGGGGACACTGAGGGCATCTACTGGGGCATTTTATACTGGTACATTATGGGGGGCACTAGGAGGAAGGGGGGAGAGGAGCACTATGGGGGCATTTACTGGGGGCACTATAAAGGGGTATTTTATACTGGCACATTATGGGGGCACTATAAGGGCATGAGCTCAACTGGGGGAAATACAAGGGGGTATTTTTTGCACTATTACATTATAAGGAGAATTATTTCTACTGGTGGGCATTATGATGGGCTTTATTACTCCCCCATGGTATGACCCCCTAGTAGCAGCACCATCCTCTCCCTGCTCTGCTATCCCTCTGCCCCTTCTCCAAATCCTTATCATGAAATCTTTCTCATTAGGATAAAACACAATATCAGCTCCACCGAGCCCCCCAGCCAAGTGTTGAAGTGGTGTCTGAGATCCCCAAGGGCTAAGCCAAGTAATTGTAAGTTTTCATGTGAAATATGTTTGTTATACACATATGGCATACACTGCGCCACACAATATGCAGTATACCTCTACACTGTGTAGTCTGGTCTATAAGCACCATTGTTTTGTGGCGGCGGACAGAAAATAATCTGGAAGTGCCCCTCCCGAGACCAGGCTCTGAATCCGCCGCTGGGTGGCGGCAGAGGCAGCAATAAAGAGCAGAAGCCACATACCTCCCAAAGAACAGTCAGAGCCATGCCTGCTTCAGGATTTGGTGATGCCACTGACAATGTGGGTGAGTTAAGCCCAAAATGTGCCAGAGCTAAGCCCAGCTTGGCTGCCTGTAGTTCTGTGCGAGCAACTCCCGTATGACGCTTTTCCTCCACAAGGAACACAAAACCACAGCGGTGTGCATGATCTGCAGGATTAAAATAAGCCATTGCCATTCAAACACAATCATAATCAAGGTCTATTGCACCACATAAGATGGCATCACCAAGCAATACAGAATCTTTGTCATCATCACCTTTTTCTCCTGCTAAGACTCCTCCTTGTCTGCGGCTCGATCATGAGACATCTATAAAAGAATGTTTGACCATGAAAAAACTTTTCTCCACTAACAATAAGCTTGTCTAGTGGTGGTAGACTTGTTGCTGTACGACTGTAAAAATACCATGTACTGTCACGTGGTAGAGAATTTGGGCAACTCCTTGCGATTCTTGCTGTGTGGCAAGATGCACTCCACGGTGGACACCTGGAGCAGTTGTTATGGGCAGGGACAGTACATGTCTTTCACCACCCACTGGTTCAATGTTTTTTGTGGCAGTGGAGAGGCAGCACCCAGCAACATAACCAGGTCCTTAGACTCCCCCAAGATTCTATCAACCTGGATCCCACATCAAGCACTTATCTGCCTTTTTCACCTCCTTCTAAGGACAAGGCTTTGTCCCCAAACAGCATTAGGGCACCATGCTGCTCACACTACCCCTCCTACCAATCACATGTGTCAAGTTAAGCGTTGCCACACAGCGCTTGGGCTGTTTGGCCTGGGCGACAGTAGCCACACCGGCGAGCAGTTGCAGCTAAAGTACTGTACTTCAAGCAGCAAACATTCCACTGGCTGTCACTTTGTCGACTCCAACTGGGCAAGGTGGTCAGCGACAATGGGTGCAACATCTTCGCCGCCCTGAGCCTGGGGGGGAAGTAAACATGCTCCCTGTATAGTCTTTAAAAAATGTACTGCGTAATGTGCTGGCAACGTCATGGAGACTGTCCCTTTTTTCAGCCATTCTCATGTGGTGAGGAACCATCTCCTGGACTTGCAGCATCAGAATGGCCTGTAACTACGCCACTTAACCCGTGACGTTCCAACTCACTGGAATTCAATATTGCACATGCTTGAGCGTCTGTACAATTTGGTCAGGCACCAGACCGCCTCAGCAGGGAGCATGTGTTGTTTCCAGGTTAAGCAGTGGCAGCTCGTGCTACTCATATTTAAATTTCCCTTGTCCCCCTCATATATATACAGTTGCAAAAAAAAGTATGTGAACCCTTTGGAATGTTATGGATTTCTGCACAAATTGGTCATAAAATGTGATCTGATCTTCATCTAAGTCACAACAATAGACAATCACAGTCTGCTTAAACTAATAACACACAAAGAATTAAATGTTACCATGTTTTTATTGACCACACCATGTAAACATTCACAGTGCAGGTGGAAAAAGTATGTTAACCCTTGGATTTAATAGCTGGTTGAACCTCCTTTGGCAGCAATAACTTCAACCAAACGTTTCCTGTAGTTGCAGATCAGATGTGCACAACTGTCAGGAGTAATTCTTGACCATTCCTCTTTATAGAACTGTTTCAGTTCAGCAATATTCTTGGGATGTCTGGTGCGAATCGCTTTCTTGAGGTCATGCCACAGCATCTCAATCTGGTTGAGGTCAGGACTCTGACTGGGCCACTCCAGAAGGTGTATTTTCTTCTGTTTAAGCCATTCTGTTGTTTATTTACTTCTATGCTTTGGGTCATTGTCCTGTTGCAACATCCATCTTCTGTTGAGCTTCAGCTGGTGAACAGATGGCCTTAAGTTCTCCTGCAAAATGTCTTGATAAACTTGGGATTCATTTTTCCTTCGATGATAGTAATCCGTCCAGGCCCTGACGCAGCAAAGTAGCCCCAAAGCACGATGCCCCCACCACCATACTTCACAGTTGGGATGAGGTTTTGATGTTGGTGTGCTGTGCCTCTTTTTCTCCACACATAGTGTTGTGTGTTTTCTTCCAAACAACTCAACTTTGGTTTCATCTGTCCACAGAATATTTTGCCAGTACTACTGTGGAACATCCAGGTGCTCTTGTGCAAACTGTAGACGTGCAGCAATGTGTTTTTTAGACAGCAGTGGCTTCCTCTGTTGTATCCTCCCATTAAATCCATTCTTGTTTAGTGTTTTACGTATCGTAGATTCCCTAACAGGGATGTTAGCATATGCCAGAGACTTGTGTAAGTCTTTAGCTGACACTCTAGGATTCTTCTTCACCTCATTAAGCAGTCTGCGCTGTGCTCTTGCAGTCATCTTTACAGGACGGCCACTCCTAGGGAGAGTAGCAGCAGTGCTGAACTTTTTCCATTTATTGACAATTTGTCTTACCGTGGACTGATGAACAGCAAGGCTTTTGGAGATACTTTTATAAGTAACAAATAACAAACCCTTGCCCAGCTATGCTCTAACTAAACACATAAGCGTAACCCTGACTCACCTAGAGAGCCCTGTTCACACATGGAACACAAATGCGGCTTTCCGTAGCCATTTAGCCCAGCAACCTCCAGGCTGTGACACTTCAATACCTTTTTGTGGGATTGTGACCCAGTAGTCCTCCCGACTCTGGCCTCGGGAACCTTGTTTCACAGGCGTCACCGCGTCTCCCAAAGTTCAGGCTATCGCCTAGCCTTGTGGCCCCTCAGCCCACCCGGCTGAGACCCCTCACACAGAGCCTCACCAGGACTCTGCTTCACAAGACACTCCAGAGTGAGCCACACCCAAGATCCAGCAGCAGGATTAAATAGGATCCCTGGACAGGAACATGCCTCAAGTCCCGAACTGGAACCTGGGGAACGGGCACCCACCCAACACATTGCCTGTTCCCAGTAAAAGCCCGCCCTGAACTAGCTGAACCAGCTACACTATCTACATGGTGTCCCCCAACTATTTTAGTGGACACCTGAACTAGGGCTTTTACTCCAACAAGGCCGGGCCCCTTGGTGACAACGCTCCTGGTGCACACAACACCCCTTTTATCATGCTTCCCCGTGACTTTACTGCACACCTCAATGTTCATATTGCCACATATCCCCCCCTTTGTTCAAACCTGTGGGGGTGAACACATGTACCAACCGGATGCTCGTGATAGGGCATCCACATTATACTGCCTTCTTCCGGCTCAACGTTCCCCCTGGAAGAGATGGCCAGCGTTGCAGGCTTCCCTTTATTTTACCAGACCCAGGCCATCAGAGCTTGGTTTGTCATGAACACTGCCTTCCTACCTAGACTACAGTGTCTAAGGGCCTCCTCCGACTTCTCTGCGCTGGAGAACTTAGCTTTTTGGTTTGCTTCTTTTCCAGATTTCTTCTTAGGCCCCCCAACCTTTAACTTCCGCAACCTTTACAGCCGAGTTTTCCACGGGGAGTTCCCGCCTCCTCCTTTTGTTGGAGATCCGACAGCTTTAAACCACCCTTCAGCCGCTCTAATGTCACCTGGTGTTCCCACTCACTTTGTTTTTTTATTCTATCACCAGATAGCACTTCTCTTTTTTCCTTTAGTCCCCACAGGGGTTACCTGAGGTTTGGCTTCAGTATCAGAGTCTTCTGCTTCTTCAGTGGCTCTCCCCACTTCGGCAGACCCCTCTTCAGCCTTATCCTTGATCTTTGGAACATCTGAGGATTTCTTCAACTCAGGGCCGGTTCTAGGCGAAATGGGGCCCTGGGGCAAAAAACAATAAGGGGCCCCCCCATGACATTTGATGACTTTTACAGAAGTAACTGTATATTGTGGGGCACAGTGTATGCTATATGTGTATAACAAACATATTTCATATGAAAACTTACAGTTACTTGGCTTGGCCCTTGGGGATCTCGGACACAACTTCAACACTTGGCCGGGGGCTCGGCGGAGCTGATGTTGTGTTTTATCCTAATGAGAAAGATTTCATAATAAGAATTTGGAGAAGGGGCAGAGGAATAGCAGAGCAGGGAGAGGATGGTGCTGCTACTAGGGGGTCATACCATGTGGGAGTAATAAAGCCCACCATAATAACCCCCCAGTAGAAATAATTCTCCTTATAATGTGACATAATGTGCCCCCAGTTGAGCTAATGTCCCCATAGTGCCTCCATAATGTGCCAGTATAAAATACCCCTATATAGTGACCCCAGTAAATGCCCCATAGTGCCCCTCTCCCCCTAGTGCCCCCCATAATGTACCAGTATAAAATGCCCGATATATAGTGCGCCAATAGATGCCCTCAGTGTCCCCCATAATTTGTAAGCATAAAATACCCCTTCTCAGTGCCCCCGTAGATGACCCCATAGTAGTCCTCTCCCCCCTTCCCCATAGTACCCACCACAATGTGTCCCAGTATAGAATTCCCCTATACAGAGCCCCCATATAAAATAACCATTCTTTGTGGCCTCAGTAAATGCCCCTATAGTGCCACCAATAATGTGCCAGTAAGAAGTGCCCCCATAGATGTCCCCCAATAATGTGCCAGTAAAATGTGCCCTCATAGATGCCCCCCAATCATGTGCCAGTAGCCTCAGCCCCCATCAACATGTGCCAGTAGCCATAGGCGGCCCCCCCTATCATGTGCCATTAGCCATAGGCGCCCCCCCTATCATGTGCCAGTAGCCATAGGAGTCCCCCCTATCATGTGCCAGTAGCCATAGGGCCCCCCTATCATGTGCCAGTAACCTGAGCCCCCCATTAACATGTGCCAGTAGCCATAGGCGGTCCCCCTATCATGTGACACTAGCCATAGGCGGCCCCCCTTTAATGTGCCAGTAGCCATAGGCGGCCCCCCTATCATCTGCCAGTAGCCATAGGGCCCCCCCATCATGTGCCAGTAGCCTGAGCCCCCCCATCAACATGTGCCAGTAGCCATAGGCGCCCCCCTATCATGTGCCAGTAGCCATAGGGCCCCCCTATCATGTGCCAGTAGCCATAGGGCCCCCCTATCATGTGCCAGTAGCCATAGGGCCCCCCTATCATGTGCCAGTAGCCATAGGGCCCCCCTATCATGTGCCAGTAGCCATAGGGCCCCCCCTATCATCTGCCAGTAGCCATAGGGCCCCCCCATCATGTGCCAGTAGCCTGAGCCCCCCCATCAACATGTGCCAGTAGCCATAGGCGCCCCCCTATCATGTGCCAGTAGCCATAGGGCCCCCCTATCATGTGCCAGTAGCCATAGGGCCCCCCTATCATGTGCCAGTAGCCATAGGGCCCCCCTATCATGTGCCAGTAGCCATAGGGCCCCCCTATCATGTGCCAGTAGCCATAGGGCCCCCCCTATCATGTGCCAGTAGCCATAGGGCCCCCCCATCATGTGCCAGTAGCCATAGGGCCCCCCCATCATGTGCCACTAGCCATAGGGCCGCCCTATCATGTGCCACTAGCCATAGGGCCCCCCTATCATGTGCCACTAGCCATAGGGCCCCCCTATCATGTGCCACTAGCCATAGGGCCCCCCTATCATTTGCCAGTAGCCACCAGTATTGTACAGAAAAAGAAAAAAACTCTTATACTTACCTCCTTGGCAGCGATGCGATGCAGGCCTCTTCCGGCCTGTGTCCCGCGCTGTGTATGGCTCAGGGCTCAGGCAGCGCGATGATGTCATTGCGCCGCCTGCGCCGGCCTCTGATAGGCTGCAGGCACTAGGCCAGCAGCCTATCAGAGGAAGGGAAAGGGACACACCTCTCCCTCCCCTGCCGCACAGCCATCTGTATCGCTGTCCTGAGGACGGCCATACAGATAACCGGAGATGAGCGCTTCCACAATGGAAGCGCTCATCTCCGTGGGACATTGACTGTCCTGCCTGCCTAAAGTTAGTTGTGGGCCGGCGCGGGGGGGCCCCTAAGGACTCGGGGGGCCCGGGGGCAATTGCCCCCCTTGTCTCTATGGAAGCGCTGGCCCTGCTTCCACTCCAACTCATTGGAGTTAGCTTCTTCAACCTTTGAGTCTCCCTTGGAGTCTTCATTCACTTTGTTAGCTTTCTCATCCTTCTCAGACACAGAATCATATACTTCCAATTTAAACCCCTCCTCCTCCTCTTTCTCATCAAGGTTGGAGGTACTGGGGACACCAGGGTCTTCACTAGACTCGTCATCTTCTGGTATTTTCTCCATAGGCTCATCACCCAGGATATTATTCTCCTTTCGGGCAGGATTCAGAAGAGCCAGTCCATTGTAGTAGACAGGATCCTCATACTGGTCATCCGTCTCCCCGTATTTCTTCCCCAGAAGACTGCTGGCTTTCTGGAGGGCATTGACAGCAGAGGAAATGTCTTTCATGACCAGGTCCTGGCCACACACTGCCATGAATCTCTTGTCTTCTGCATCCACATCAGCCCCATCAACTGGTTCAGCAGATACATCTTCTATCTTCTTTTCTGCTTCGGCCGGCACCATGGCGCCACCATCTCCAGTCCCATTCTTAACAGGCTCTGGCTTAGACTTCTTGACGTCTTTCAGAGGACTCTCCTCTTCAGGTTTCTCATTTTCCACCTGTTGCTCGAGAGCACACAGATTTCTCCAACTCAAAGACGTTCTTCCCGACGTCATCTTTTGAGCTCATGAGATTTTCCATCTCTGCTCTGAGTTGCCTGTTCAGCCTCTCAAATTTATCTTGCTCCTCAAGCACTTTTTCAAGGGCTCTGGCTAAAGAGAGGTCTTTGGTCTCCTTCTCCCGAGCATCAGCCTCCGCTCGGTCACGTTCTTCAGTATATCGAGCCGATATGTATTTCTCTTCAACCAGGAGCTGGTCAAACTTTTTCTGTTTCTTCTCCAATTTAGATACAGTTTGTCTCTGGTGGTCCAGGTCCACCATCCAATCATGCAACTCTTGATCGAGTTGAGCCATCCTGGCTTCCAAATGTCTTTTCTCCTCCAAGAGAGCAGATTTTTCTGAGGCGCTGTTTAAGACCTCATCAGCCAGCTCATCCCTTTCCTGCTCTGCATGACGTCTGGATCGCTCAGAAGCTACAAGTTCCTCTTGAAGTTGGAGAATTTCCGCTTCTATTTCTGACTCTAGATCCTTCAGTTCATTCATCTCTTTCTGAGTCTCTTCCTGTGACTCCTCTGGAGCTTTCTGCAGTTGCTCTGCGATTACCGCTAGTCCCTTCTCTAGTGTATCTAGGGACTGTGCGAAGCGAGGGAAAACATCTTCAAGTTTGTAGCTGTATTGACCTGTCAGGTCATCTACCCCTGCCTGGGTATGGATCTCAGACAATAGGCTGCCGTCTCTCCAGTCAGCTCTCGTCCCGTCAGGTATAACTGTCATCTGGTCGCTACTAGTATCCACCTTAGTTTCACAAGAAACTGACATGGCAGCCTCACTCTCTGAGCTGCTATCAGCCACATTACATATATCACGTGTCCCAATCTTGTCATTATCATCCCTGACCTCTAGGGGCACATACGAGCTAATCCTCCAATTGGACATTTCCTCAGTAACCATAGAACCTTGTGGAGACTGCATACCCCCTTCTGGTACGTGTGGTACATAGTCTAGCCCCGCCACATTGTCTAGAATGGGGTCTACTAGCGGTGTTCCTTCAACATTTATCAACACTTTTACATCAGACACATGTTTACCAACAGGGGGAGCTTCTTCACCAATCACAGCCTGCAAAGGAAAAGGCATGTCATTATTATCACATATTTCACATGACATCACATTCCCATTATGCATTTCGGCAAACATGGTACCACCACTTTGCACCTTATCA
Organism: Bufo bufo; assembly: GCF_905171765.1. Classification (NCBI taxonomy): domain Eukaryota; kingdom Metazoa; phylum Chordata; class Amphibia; order Anura; family Bufonidae; genus Bufo; species Bufo bufo. The sequence goes on from NC_053389.1 coordinate 125,161,661, forward strand.
GCTCCACTGTTTCTAATGGTCACTTCATTTAATGGGCTAGGTACCAGTTCTGCGGGAGTTACGCGACCGACCGCAGAAGTGTTTCTACCCCACAAATCACGGAACAACCTTCTCTCATGTACGGGCGAATTTAAGGCAGCAAATCCATCAGTCCCAGCTGTCACTATAGCCTCACACTCAGTGAGAACTACCTCAGTCCTCATTAACTGCATGACTGTCCAGCATATTTATCACTTTATTTATCTCAGGTTTCCATATGTGCAGATCCTCGGCACATCCTCTCTAGGACTCTGTCTCCACTGGTAGGGAACATTCGACCTCCTGAGAGCTGAACCGCTCTCCCCCTCTTTATCTTCCTGACGGTTGCCCTTGGCAACGGCATACCTTTGATTTTCCCCTAATAGTCCCGGCACACCACCAACCTCTTGGAACTTTGTACAGGGTCCACACAGTGTTGAGAACCCATTTCTCAAGGCCAGCTGCAACTGTGCCTCCAAAGCCTCTCGCTCTGCATCAAATTTCGCCAATTCATTTTTAGTGTAGCCAATTGCTATGGCCATTTCTTCTGCCTGCTATATGCGCCAGTGCCGCCATACGTACTCTTCTCCGAGATCCATGGTAGCAGGAAAAACTTTCAGCCACAAGTCCACTTTTGCTGGGCTACTGGCCCTTTAATTCACTGCAGTTTTACTTGCACCACAGCAAAATAGTCCACACTCTTATGAGCAGCACCTGCTCCACTAGACAATAAAAAAAAAAGCTTCCGGCCCTTTAACTCCACATACGGCAAAAAAACAGCTTTTAGCAGCACCTGCAGTCTCAGCGTTGCATATAGCAACCGACCGTTGCCCTTCTCTCATGGACAACTTGCCCGCATCCGGCACCAATTGTAAGGGATCGTCTCTTTTCAGGGGGTCACACTCACAGATATCGTCGCAGACACGATTATAATGTCCAAACTCTTGCTTTATTTCAGACACTTTAGCAAAGCACAGGTTAAGAAGTCACAGCTTCAACTTATCACGTGAGACATCCACACAAAATAACAAACCCTTGCCCGGCTAGGCTCTAACTAAACGCATAAGTGTAACCCTGACTCACCTAGAGAGCTCTGTTCACACATGGAACACAAATGCGGCTTTCCTCAGCCATTCAGTCCAGCAACCTCCAGGCTGTGACACTTCAATACCTTTTTGGGGGATTGTGGCCCAGTAGTCCTCCCGACTCTGGCCTCATGATCCTTGTTTCACAGGCATCATCGCGTCCCCCAAAGTTCAGGCTATCGCCTAGCCTCGTGGCCCCTCGCCCACCCGGCTGAGACCCCTCACACAGAGCCTCACCAGGACTCTGCTTCACAAGACACTCCAGAGTGAGCCACACCCAAGATCCAGCAGCAGGATTAAATAGGATCCCTGGACATGAACATGCCTCAAGTACCGGACTGGAACCTGGGGAACAGGCACCCACCCAACACATTGCCTGTTCCCAGTAAAAGCCCGCCCTGAACTAGCTGACCCAGCTACACTATCTACATGGTGTCCCCCAACTATTTTAGTGGACATCTGAACTAGGGCTTTTACTCCAACAAGGCCGGGCCCCTTGGTGACACGCTCCTGGTGCACACAACACCCCTTTTATCATGCTTCCCCGTGACTTTACTGCACACCTCAATGTTCACATTGCCACACTGCACACACACCACACTAAATAAAGATTTCCAGGCACGCACACCCACACACACACACACACTCCCCTATGGCCCGCCGGACGTTCTCGGCCGAAGAGGCATACGCCCAGCTTGCCTCCAACTCCGAAAGCCAGGGCTGGCATCAGAACCCGGCATACCTGGGCAAGTGCCGGGGCCCACTGTAAGTCAGGGGGCCCACTCGTTTCCGCGGCGCGACTCCTTTAAGATTTTTACATACTGACTTGTGCAACACTGCTGCTTGCTGCCCTCTCGCGGTCTCTCCAGGCAGAGCTTCTGTGCGCGTACGCGCCGTGCGGCGTGTGAGTACAGTAGGGCACGCGGCACAACAGGCAGCGCACAGACTCTCAGCCTTACAGCCAGGACTCGTCTCGAGGGACACAGTGGGCGGAGCTGATCAGCAGGCGCAGCTGCAGCCTGCAGAAGATTCAGGACATCATAGCCAATAGCCGAGCGGAGCCCAAGAGGAAACCTGGAGGCTGGAGAAGCCGCTGGAGTTGTTCTATTAGAATTCAGGTCAGGTGAACTACAGTCTACACAGTAATGTGGGGCTATATGTGTAAAACCCAAAAATAAAGGAGAAAGCCAAGCCAATAGAGGACAATTACCATGTATTGCAACTTGCTCAGCTCAATAAGCACACATGCCTGTAAAACACAATAAACTCCTATAAGAAAATACCAGAACGCATGAAATCAATTATACAGTTTATACGACTATGGCCCCGGGACATATTACCTTCTTCCATACTGAACTTTCAGCTCCAGAGACTAAGTCCCGTTCGAAGATGGGACTTAGTCGTTTTTCTGCATGAAATTGACCGACCGCACAGCCCAAATCTATGGAACTGTTTTGGGCAGGAAATTGTGCTTGCGGTCGGTCATAAAGGACTTCCACTTAACTTTTGATCCCCTGGAGGGATTTGTGTGATTTTTGGAAGTGTTTATGTTTGATGTATGCTGAGTTTAAATATGTAATTTGGAGATGGAATGTATGGTTTTAAAGTTACAGTGTATGTTTAAAAACTGTATTTTTACTGTCTGTGATAGTTATGTTAATCCATAATTATATCACAGACAGAAGGTAGGATTTTGTGTATTTGGGTGGTAATTCCTGCCCTGTTGTTCCCACATGTGTATTGGTGATTTCCCTTTGTCCTGAGAGATAATTGAATTGCTCTTCGGGTGTCTCCAGGGCAGAGAGGAGGAAACTATGATGCATTGTGGGGACCTGCATAAATACGGGCGGGTAGCCCTCAATAAAGAGTTCAGTTCAGTTCATGTTTTTCTAACCCTTCAAAACGAAGCCTTGTCTCGTTATTGGAGGGAATTGCTGCATCACGCTGGGGATTGCTATGCTCTGCATATTCCCTGGAGGAGAGATCTTTCCCACACGGTCCTGAATGCTGGAGGTTCATTCAGGGTGGAAGGAAGACGGCGCGGCTCCAGTTAAGCTACGGCGGTTGTGGAGTCTGCGGTGGTCGTGGTGTCCAGTGCGGTGCTTGTGGTCCTCGGCGCAAGCTAGGAAGCGTCCATTAACGGAACGGGATCCGTTACATTGGTGGCAAGCGGTGGGATGGCTTCCCTAGTGCGAGGAGCAGCATCCTGGGAACACCAAGCAGAGCTGGAATATTGGTATAGTCACGTACGGTTTGACGCTATGCTGAAGAGGCGGTTGGCTATCTACGGGCCCCACTTAACAGAGGAACTTGTACCGGAAGTGAGGAGAGAACTGGCGGAGTATCTGCAGCAGGAAGCAGAATATCGGGCAGAGATAGCAAAGTATTCCGTCCCTGCGCCCCAGCAAAAACGTGAGTTACAGGGGGCCGAAGGTGTCGTCCTTCCCCCCCAGCGGCAGTGTGTACCCCAGGGGGCCGAAGGTGTCGTCCTTCCCCCCCCAGCGGCAGTGTGTACCCCAGGGGGCCGAAGGTTTCGTCCTTCCCCCCCAGCGGCAGTGTGTACCCCAGGGGGCCGAAGGTGTCGTCCTTCCCCCCCAGTGGCAGTGTGAACCCCAGGGAGCTGAAGGTGTCGTACTTCCCCCCCAGTGGCAGTGTGAACCCCAGGGAGCTGAAGGTGGCGTCCTTCCTCCCCAGCGGCAGTGTGTGTTACAGGGAGCTGAAGGTGCCCTCCTCCTTCCCCAGCGGCAGTGTGTACCCCAGGGGGCCGAAGGTGTCGTCCTTCCCCCCCAGCGTCAGTGTGAACCCCAGGGAGCCGAAGGTGTCGTCCTTCCCCCCCAGCGGCAGTGTGAACCCCAGGGAGCTGAAGGTGTCGTCCTTCCTCCCCAGCGGCAGTGTGTACCCCAGGGGGCCGAAGGTGTCGTCCTTCCCCCCCAGTGGCAGTGTGAACCCCAGGGAGCTGAAGGTGTCCTCCTTCCCCCCCAGCGGCAGTGTGTACCCCAGAGAGCTCAAGGTGTCGTCCTTCCTCCAGAGCGGCAGCCTGTGTTTCAGGGAGAGGAGCGAAGCACCCTCTCTCCCCAGCGGCAGCTTACCATAACAAGGGGAGACACCAATCGCCCAGACGACGCAGATGGGACCGTGGTCTCTGCGCCTGACCTACCGGGATGCCGGACAGCCTGTCCAGATCCCCCACTACCCTCACCAGGACAACAGGAGGAGGGGGTAAGTACAAATTCCCCTCCCCAGTTAACTCCTAACGTGGCCTCAGGGTTAACAGAGGCAATGTTAACCCCTGCTGACTCCCATGTTCCTCTGGCTACTGAGCCTGACTATGGTCTCAGCACCCCAGCAGAAGAGCTGGCAGCTGGGCAGAGTGCAGTCGGCCTCTGCCCTCCCTCAAGTCCCCACAGCATGTTGCCCCATCACCACAGCAAAATACCCAGGTGCAGTAACTGTTTCTTGGGGGTGGGTCACCCTTGTACCTGTTTGTTGTGGGTGGGCTACTCGGGCATTTGGTTACTGTGGGTTGGTGGATCGACTAACGGAGGCACTGACCAACAGAAGGTCAGGTGCCTGGTTAGTCTTCCCCCCAAAGGGGAGATGTGTGACAAACTGCCATTTGCCACTGGGCATTGTAGAAAACTTATGGCTAGCCTCCTGCCCTACGACTATGGCCCCGGGACATATTACCTTCTTCCATACTGAACTTTCAGCTCCAGAGACTAAGTCCCGTTCGAAGATGGGACTTAGTTGTTTTTCTGCATGAAATTGACCGACCGCACAGCCCAAATCTATGGAACTGTTTTGGGCAGGAAATTGTGCTTGCGGTCGGTCATAAAGGACTTCCACTAAACTTTTGATCCGCTGGGAGGGATTTGTGTGATTTTTAGAAGTGTTTATGTTTGATGTATGCTGAGTTTAAATATGTAATTTTTATGGAGATGGAATGTATGGTTTTAAAGTTACAGTATATGTTTAAAAACTGTATTTTTACTGTCTGTGATAGTTATGTTAATCCATAATTATATCACAGACAGAAGGTAGGATTTTGTGTATTTGGGTGGTAATTCCTGCCCTGTTGTTCCCACATGTGTATTGGTGATTTCCCTTTGTACTGAGAGATAATTGAATTGCTCTTCGGGTGTCTCCAGGGCAGAGAGGAGGAAACTATGATGCATTGTGGGGACCTGCATAAATACGGGCAGGTAGCCCTCAATAAAGAGTTCAGTTCAGTTCAGTTCATGTTTTTCTAACTCTTCAAAACGAAGCCTCGTCTCGTTATTGGAGGGAATTGCTGCATCACGCTGGGGATTGCTATGCTCTGCATATTCACTGGAGGAGAGATCTTTCCCACACGGTCCTGAATGCTGGAGGTTCATTCAGGGTGGAAGGAAGACGGCGCGGCTCCAGTTAAGCTGCGGCGGTTGTGGAGTCTGCGGTGGTCGTGGTGTCCAGTGCGGTGCTTGTGGTCCTCGGCGCAAGCTAGGAAGCGTCCATTAACGGAACGGGATCCGTTACAACCACCTTCTGGTACATGTTGATAATTCCCTTTTAAACCCCAGTTCATGTCCCCTCAGTACTGGGAATCAGTGGGAGTCATATTAGAAGGCAACAAAAGGTTGGAGCATAATTAAAGGTGGAATTCTCTTTTAATGTCCCCTAAAGTTGGCCACACATTAGATAGAAGTTGGTTGACGATTGCACAGGTGTCTGTCCATATGTATGTCTCAGTGTGTGTGTGTGTCCGTCCATCCCTGTGTCCGTCCGTCACTGTGTGTGTCCGTCCCTGTGTGTGTGTCCATCCCTGTGTGTATCTGTTCCTGTGTGTATTTGACTGTCTCGGTGTGTGTCCTTGTGTATCTGTGTCTTTCCCTCTGTGTATGTCTCTCTCCCTCTGTGTGTGTGTCTCTCCGTGTGTGTCTCTCCCTCTGTATGTGTGTGTCACCATCACCATGCCCACAGTGTTCCTTTCTCTTGATGCAGCTGCATCAGGACGTTCTGTGCGGGGCAAGAAGAAAAGGTGGAGGCAGCGCCGCCAGCATGGAGTCCGTGGCAGAGACATAGGGAGGCACACTAAAGACGTAGGTAACACTACCACATAATCTACACTAGTGTTATCTGTGGTTTTACATAGGACTGCAGGTAACACTACCACATTATTAGTACCAGTGTCATCTGTGGGTTTAAATAGGACTGCAGGTAACACTACTACCTTTTCTGTACTCAGATAGCCATGACTGTGTTATCTGTGCTGTTACATAGGACTGCAGGTGATATCTACAATATTATCAGTACTCAGAGAGTTATCACTGTGTAAGGGGGCCCACTGAGACTTTATCGCCCAAGGGCCCACATGAACCTGGAGCCGGCCCTGCCGAGAGCTCCAGTGAGGACGAGGATGACCCCACTTTCCTTTTGTCATCTGCATACTCCTCATCATCCTGCGATGATGATGAGCCCCCAATGCGGCGGAGACGCCGCCAGGCGGAGCAAGGGGACCGACATGCTAGGGACCCTATGGCCCACATTAGTACGAGAAGCTCTGGGGCTTGTTCTAGTTTTCCGGCCCACCAGTTAAGTCCACCGGAGCCCCCGACCGGTGAACTTGCATGGTGTACCCCAGAGCATTTTAAGCCTGCGATTCCAGATTTTGTTGGCCAAGCAGGAATCCAGAATCCTACAGTGGGCTTCACTGAATATGACTATTTTAGTGTTTTTTTCAGTGACCACTTTGTGAATCTGATGGGGGAGCACACGAACTTGTACGCCTAACAGTTCATTGCTCAACACCCGGGCTCCATTTTGGGTAGGGCCGGTGGCTGGACTCCGGTCAGTGCAGCCGAGATGAGGACGTTTTGGGGCCTCGTGCTGCACATGGGCCTAGTCAAAAAACCCAGTGTCAGGCATTACTGGAGTGGGACGTCCTCTACCAGACCCCACTTTACAGTACGGCCATGACATGTACCTAGTTTGAGGCCATCCGGAAATGCCTGCATTATGCAGATAATGCAGCATGTCCCCCCCAAGGTGATCCTGCCTATGACCGCCTGTACAAAATCAGGCCGTTCATCGACCACTATGCTGCCAAATTTTTGGAGGGCTATGTACCTGGAAGGGAGGTCGCAGTTGATGAGTCTCTCATTGCTTTCAAGGGGAGACTCATTTTCCGCCAGTATGTTCCCTCTAAGCGGGCGAGGAGTGGCGTGAAGCTGTACAAACTTTGTGAGAGTACCTCAGGGTGCACTTACAAGTTCGTGTGTACGAGGGGTGAGATTCCCGTATTGAACCCCCAGAATGTCCCCCCACTGTGGGTGTTAGCGGGAAACTTGTGTAGGACCTTATGCACTCACTGCTAGATAAGGGTTACCACCTGTACGTGGATAACTTTTATACTAGTATCCCCTTGTTCCAGTCCCTCGCCGCCAGATCTCGCTTGTGGGACCGTGCGGGAAAATCAACGCGGTCTCCCTACCCACCCCCTCCAGGTACCTATCCCCTGGGTTGCGACCCGTGCCCTTACCAGTGGAAACCTGTTGCTGGTCAGATATAAGTACAAGAGGGATGTCCTTGTACTGTCCACAATTCACAGTAACGCCATCATCCCTGTCCCTGTGCGAGGTACCGCGGCAACGGTCCTCAAGCCCGATTGTATCGCTGACTACAATCGGTATATGGGAGGAGTTGATCTCTCTGATCAAGTCCTCAAGCCATATAATGCCATGCGCAAAACCTGGGCATGGTACAAAAAAGTTGCGGTCTACTTGGTACAGGTTGCCTTGTACAACTCTTTTGACCTGTTCCGGAGTGCTGGCAACACAGGGAAATTCCTCCAGTTCTGAGGCAGTCCTCAAAGCCTTGATCTTTTCTGAGCGGGAAAGAGCAGGCCGGAGTACCTCGGGAACTGGAGGCGCCCGGATCGTCCCTGGCCAACACTTTCCAGGTGTGGTCCCTCATACTGGAAAGAAGGAACGGACCCAAAAAAGGTGCAAAGTGTGTCACAGGAGGGGGATACGGAAGGACACCACCACAAATAAAAAAAAAGTAGACATATTAGGTATCGCTGCGTCCGTAAGAATCTCCTCTATAAAAATACCCCATGACATAACCCCTCAGATTAACACAGTCAAACACCCCAAAATACCCCCCCAGATAAACACGGTCAAAAAAATAAAATAAAAACTGCAAAAAAGGTATTTTTTTGTCACCTTACATCACAAATAGTGTAATAGGAAGCGATCAAAAAGTCAACAGCTATTTTTGGGCAAATTTTCCATTTTAAACCGTTTTTCCAGTAACAAAGCAAGGGTTAACAGCCAAACAAAACAATAATAATATTTATTACCTTGATTCTATAGTTTACAGAAACACCCCATATGTGGTCGTAAACTGCTGTATGACCAAATGGCAGGGCGCAGAAGAAAAAGAACGCCGTATGGTTTCTGGAAGGCAGATTTTGATGGCCTTTTTTTTGGGCACCATGTCCCATTTGAAGAACCCCTGATGCACCCCTAGAGTAGAAACTCCATAAAAGTGACCCCATCTAAGAAACTACACCCCTCAAGGTATTCAAAACTGATTTATCTGATTTACTTTATTAACCCTTTAGGTGTTCCTCAACAGTTTATGGCAAATGGAGATGAAATTTCAGAATTTCTATTTTTGGTAACCTTGCCTCACAAAAATTTAATATAGAGCAACCAAAAATCATATGTTCCCTAAAAATAGTCCCAACAAAACTGCTAACTTATCCCGTAGTTTCCAAAACGGGGTAAATTTTATGGAATTTCTACTCTAGGGGTGCATCAGGGGGGCTTCAAATGGGACATGGTGTAAATAAACCAGTCCAGCAAAATCTGCCTTCCAAAAACAACACGGCGCACCGTGTGCCCATACAGTAGTTTACGGCCACATATGGGGTGTTTCTGCAAACTACAGAATCAGGGCAATAAATATTGACTTTTGTTTGGCTGTTAACCCTTGCTTTGTTACTGGAAAAAATGGATTAAAATGGAAAATTTGCCCAAAAATTGAAATTCTGAAATGTTATCTCCATTTGCCATTAACTCTTGTGGAACACCTAAAGGGTTAACGACGTTTGCAAAATCAGTTTTGAATACCTTGAGGGGTGTCGTTTTTAGAATGGGGTCATTTTTTGGGTGGTTTCTATTATGTAAACCTTACAAAGTGACTTCAGACCTGAACTGGTCCTTAAAAAGTGGTTTTTGAAAATTTCTGAAAAATTTCAAGATTTGCTTCTAAACTTCTAAGCCTTGTAACATCCCCAAAAAATAAAATGTCATTCCCAAAATGATCCTAACATGAAGTAGACATATGGGAAATGTAAAGTAATAAAAAAAATTGTAGGTATTACTATGTATTATAGAAGTAGAGAAATTGAAACTTGGAAATTTGCTAATTTTTCTACATTTTTGGTAAATCTTGTATTTTTTATAAATAAAGATTTTTTTTAACTCCATTTTACCAGTGTCATGAAGTACAATATGTGACCGAAAAACTATCTCAGAATGGCCTGGATAAGTAAAAGCGTTTTAAAGATATTCACACATAAAGTGACACTGGTCAGATTTGCAAAAAATGGTCTGGTCCTTAAGGTGAAAATGAGCCCGGTCCCTAAGGGGTTAAGGAGATGGGGTACTGTGGATGTCACTGTTAAAGGGGTGGGCTGCTGTGTAGGTCACTGTTAAGGTAGTGGGATGCTATTGAGGTCTCTGTTAAAGGGGCGGGCTGCTGTGGAGGTCACTGTTAAGGGGGCAGGATGCTGTGGAGGTCACTGTTAAAGGAGCGGGCTGCTGTGGAGGTCACTGTTAAATGGGCGGGTGCTGTGGAGATCTCTGTTAAGGGGACAGGGAACGGTGGAGGTCACAGTTAAGGGGACGGTCCGCTATGGAGGTCACTGTTAAAGGCACGGGGTACTGTAGATGTCACTGTTATAGTGGATACCTTGATATCTTTTAACGACACACATTAAATAAAATAGATGAAATATACCCGTGCAATGCCCTTTCCTTCTGCTAGTAGCTTATAAGTCTCCTCATGACGATTAAGGCGTTCTCACCAAGGAGAGATAGAACCCTTCAAGTTATCCTAAAAATTCTGAGTCCTAGAAGGCTAAAAGTGGTTATATACCAATTTTCAAGACTTATTTAAAGCAACATTGGTTTGGCCTGAGTTGATTTGGGTCTGAACCGAACTTTTTAAAAAATCGTGCGAACCTGAACCGAATGTCGAGTGGTTTGCTCATCTCTACATAATGACAATACAAGCTTACTTGGTTGTGAAGATGAACATATCCTATCACAATTTGTTTCCCTTAGCCTTTTTTTTATTTCATTGTTGATTCCCTCCAATAATTAGCAGAGAATAGTAAACCATTATTATTTTAATCAGTTTTTCTTCTGTTATTTCTGAACTCTCCATTTTCCAGACAATTTGTCAATATATTATGGCATGAGACTGTAGAATACTAATCACAGAACAAGCAAAATCTTAAACAAAAACAAGAAAAACTGTTTGGATTCCTCCTGCACAGCAAACTTCAATTTCCTCTTGCAGAGCCTATGGTGGTTTCTCGACCCTGCAGCTATGGAGGGATTAATCTGATCCCATTAAAATTTCATGGTAATATTGTGATTACAGAAAACCAAACCGAGAGCTCATCCCAGATCTCTCTTCTTCTGCTGGCTCCAGTGTTTATGGGCATGACGTTACAATGGTTTGTGAAACGCTCAAGTGTGTTCTTCATGGAGATAAGAATGCAAGGTCAGCTCTGATGTAATTTGAAAACCACTTGTTCCAATGTCATTATTATGCTGTCTGTCATACGATGTGGAATCATTCTGCTTAGAGACAATTGTAGAAGTTGGTAAAATGAAAATGGTGTCATAATTGTCATAACTGTTACCATAGCAACAAGGAATAGAAAAAAAAAAACACACAGTTGATTCCAATGCATTTTCCCCTGTATTTTTTCCAGCCAGAATCATTTCTTGTTAATGTTCTTTTTTCTGCGCTTTCAACTCATGCAAATCATCATGTACCCTTGAGGCTTCCCGGATCCTCATTTGCTTATTTCTTTCAATTTAAAGTGCCTCTGCTGCCTTTAAACTTGTATCTGTCTTTGAAATCCTATCCATGTCTTAAATTTGCCTTCAATGATAGTTAAGTAACAATTTTTTTTTTAGGACAGCTAAAAGCAGTGCTGTTCTACCTGACTCTCAAAGAACTTGAACTTTTACCATGCTTGGGCAGGCAGCAGTAGTAGTTTGCTAACAGCTGCAAGACTACAGGTTGGAGACAACTGCTATAAACACTTGCATGTGTCCAAAAATTTTTTGGGGGAGAGAAACTAAATAAGCTTTCCACCTAAAGGATTGTGAGTTATATGGTAGTGGGAGATACAGAAAAGTGTGACTTCAGTACTGTTAAGCATCCTTACCTTTCTCTAACCCCCACACAAACCATTGCAAATGCTCTATTGGGGCATGCTAGTAGGGGAGTGGGCGTTGATCAATTGTGATCCCTTGTTTTCGATAGGGCTGAGAACCACCAGCGGCATTTCCAACATCTACTGAAATCTGTGGTTGCAAAGATCTTTTTGGGACATCATAACAGTGGAATAATTACGCCTTTTCAAAACAGAGTTGTAAAAATGAGAAGACTATCCAGGAACACCAATATAGGCTAAATTTTTCTGTTTATTCAGTGTGCACGTTTAGAATATATTTTGGATGCTCATGGGAAAAGGATTATACAAATAGGCAAAATAGCAAAGGATCTCTAACACTTATGAGGCCCCTAAAACCTCCATAGGAAAATTCACTTCATGTGTAACGACTGTAGGTAGGGACAGACAAGGACAATGAGTTCCTGAACTAGAACCCAGCCCGCTTTCCCTACCTACTTACAGTGTAAGTCCCAAACGGCAGAACTACAACTGAACAACAGTCCCTACAAGTAGTAAGAAGGGACAACTCTTGTCAAACTCAAAGTGACAGGTGGCCACGCCCCTTTTCTGCCCTGGCCATCTGTCACTTTTCCAGCCAGTCCGGACAAGCCCTAATATGGTATATTCAGGCTACAACTCAATAAAGTTTTAAAAATAGCTTGACTTTCTGCGACCTTCACAGACAGGATTGGACACATCCCTATCTATCTATCTATCTATCTATCTATCTATCTATCTATCTATCTATCTATCTATCTATCTTCTAATATCTATCTATCTACGGCCTTATTTTTGCCCGCAGCGTCCATTTTGTGAAATACAGACAATCCATTTTGTGAAGTGCGTAAGGGTATGTCCGAGCATATTGAAGGCGTGTTCGGGCATGTCCTAAGACGCTATTTAAGAGCGACAGCTGCCACACCCAACTTTCCAGGGCGTCGATTTCAGCTTTTGTTTTTTACCAGATGTTCTTGGGATATCTCCAAGGACTTCTCCGAGCGTGTCATCTTGCCTTTATTCTTTCCGCGCTACTTCAACAGCGGTGGTTTTTAAGTACCCAGCTTTCCCGAGTATGGATGCTTTACAGAGCCAACTGGTCCTTCCTGGGTTGAATCCACTTACTAACGCCATATAGCTGAATAAATATTATCGACATATAGCAACTACATATTACTAACAACATATATTGAATAAAAATTACAGCCATCTATATTAGGCTGAATGGGATTTTGATTTGTTTAATTAAGGCACGACCTTCAGAAGTCCTGGGACATCTGTTATGAGATCTCAGAAGACCACGGCTATAGCCAGAATGCTGTATAAACAGACCACCCCACGCTGTTTGTACACTTGTACAATTTGTCAAAAAACCCTCAAAGAGCCATAATAACACAGTTAAATCAAGCTACTTCATATCTATCTATCTATCTATCTATCTATTCTATATCTATCTACATATCTATCTATCTATCTATCTACCTATCAATAGGCGTTATGTAAAAGAGTGCTACACGCTCAACAAAAACACAAACATTTTTATAGCCTGTTTTACAACCGTTTTACTATCACACTTGTGTTTGGTGCGGATCCGTCATAGATCTGCATAGACGGATCTGTTCAGATAATACAACCGTCTGCATCTGTTCAGAACGGATCCGTTTGTATTATCTTTAACATAGCCAAGACGGATCAGTCTTGAACACCATTGAAAGTCAATGGAGGACAGATCCGTTTTCTATTGTGTCAGATTGTGTCATAGAAAACGGATCCGTCCCCGTTGACTTACATTATGTGTCAGAACAGATCCGTTTGGCTCAGTTTCATCAGACGGACACCAAAGCGCTGCAGGCAGTGTCCGCCTCCAGAGCGGAATGGAGACAGAACGGAGGCAAACTGATGCATTCTGAGTGGATCCTTTTCCATTCAGAATGCATCATGGCAAAACTGATCCTGTGTAAGTGCGGCGCTTTCTATATAGGGAAAACTACAGTCCTGATCAAAAGTTTAAGACCACTTGAAAAATGGCAAAAAATCTTATTTAGCATGGCTGGATCTTAACAAGGCTCCAACATGCAACAAGAAGAAATGGGAGTGAGACAAAACATTTTTTGAGCATTCAATTAATTGAAAATAACGAATAAACTGAAACAGGCTGTTTTTCAGCTGATCCAAATTTTAGGACCACATGCCTTTAAAAGGCCAAATCTGTGCAAAGATGTGGATTCATTGTCATTTTCTGTCAGGTAGTCACACGTTGTGATGGCAAAGGCAAAAAAACTCTCCCTTTTTGAGCGTGGTCGAGTTGTTGAACTGCATAAGCAGGGTCTCTCACAGCGCGCCATCGCTGCTGAGGTGGGACGCAGTAAGACAGTCATTTGGAATTTCTTAAATGATCCTGAGGGTTATGGAACAAAAAAGTCAAGTGGAAGACCAAAGAAAAATGTCATCAGCACTGAGCCGGAGGATCCAATTGGCTGTCCGTCAAGACACTGGATGATCCTCGACCCAAATTAAGGCCCTTACTGGTGCTGACTGCAGCCCCATAACCATCAGACGGCATCTGAGACTGAAGGGCTTCAAAAACAAAAAACGTCTTCAAAGACCTCGTCTCCGTGAACGCCACAGAACTGCTCGTTTGGACTTTGCAAGAGAGCACCAAACATGGGACATTCAAAGGTGGAAGAAAGTTTTATTCTCTGATGAGATTTTTTTTTACCTTGATGGTCCTGATGGTTTCCAACATTACTGGCATGACAAGCAGATCCCACCTGAGATGTTTTCTACGCGCCACAGTGGAGGGGGCGCCATAATGGTCTGGGGTGCTTTTTTCTTCAGTGGAACAATGGAGTTTCAGGAAGTGCAGGGGCGTCAAACGACCGCTGGCTATGTCCAGATGTTGCAGAGAGCATTCCTCATGACTGAGGGCCCTCGTCTGTGTGGTAATGACTGGGTTTTTCAACAGGACAACGCTACAGTACACAATGCCCGCAGGACAAGGGACTTCTTGCAGGAGAATAACATCACTCTTTTGGCCCATCCAGGTGTTCCCCTGATCTAAATGCAATTGAGAACCTTCGAGGATGGATGGCAAGGGAAGTTTACAAAAATGGACAACAGTTCCAGACAGTTCCAGACAGTAGATGGCATGCCGAAACAAATTTTGGAAGTGATAAACAATAACGGCGGAGCTACTCATTACTGAGTTCATGTTTGGAAGTTGTAATTCTGTTTTTGGGGGGGGGGGGGGGGGGGTTAGTTTTTTTTAGAGGTGTGGTCCTAAACTTTTGATCAGCTGAAAAACAGCCTGTTTCAGTTTATTCGTTGTTTTCATTAAATTGAATGCTCAAAAAATGTTTTGTCTCACTCTCATTTCTTCTTGTTGCATGTTGAAGCTCTACTTGGAACCTTGTTAAGATCCAGCCATGCTAAATATGATTTTTTGCCATTTTTCAAGTGGTCTTAAACTTTTGATCAGGACTGTATTAGACCGCTATTCAAAAGATTTAGGGAACACATTAACTCCATAAGAACAGGAAAAGGGTGCCCCCGGCTCATTAACCATGTGTGTGATAGGCATGAAGGTTGATCCAGGTTGCCTCAGCTTTGCTGGCATTGAATTGATCTTGAACATGCCGCACGGAGGTGATAAGCACCGGCTATTATTACAAAGAGAGGCAAGATGGATCATCCGTGCAGCAGCCATAGGAACCCTAGGTTTAAATGAAAGAAACGACCTGAGTGTATTTGTATAACCAAATGGTTGCCATGTATCCAAGGTGTATTGCAGTGTTGTTTTTAATTTAGCGTCTTAGGGTGCCTAGATCACCAGGGATAGTGACGCTTAAAAGGGAGCGCAAGTCGGTGCAATGATGTCAGTGGCCCGAGGAAGCCGACAAGCGTGAAACGGCCGTCGCCACTCAGCGGTTTGTGTAAAGGTGGAATCCGCCCCAGCCCTGTTTTTAATGAGGACGTTTGTAAAAATGAAAGAAGTTTGATACAGCAGAAGTTTGATACTCATTTTGGAAATTAGCGAAATACTACACAGAAATGACCTTTCAGATGATGAAAAAATGAAGAGATACACTAACGTGTTACAGAGATACTTGACGCTCAACAAACAGTCAGATAAAGAAATGTCAACCTTAACTTTGATTACGCAGCCACAACCAGATCAACAATGATCGACAAATGACTCTTCTAGCGGAGACAATGTTAAAGAGATACTTGACAATGTTAATATAAGGTATAGGAAAAATGCAGAACTTTTGTTTAACAAACTGCGACGATCAGGTAACAACTGGAACGCTAGGGGTGAATTCATTTACAAAGATCAAGTTATACCAGGATCCAACATCATCGACCTGATTCGTGTCGTGACGCAGAGTCACGGGTTGCTTAAGGCTAAAACGCCACGCGGGTGGGACTTCATCATGGAAACCATCGCCGAAATGAACATGCCATCAACCGTGATTGCCGACGAACCTTTTGAAATTTTTCGTACACCTTTTAGGCAGAAGCTGATCGTAACAACAATCCCTATGTTAACTCAAGGCTCTTTATTACCTAAAAAGAGAACACTGCCTTTGTTACAGACGTCTTGGTTACCATTGTAACTTTTACTTTGAATGTATTTGTACGTAGCGCCCGATAATGTTTTTATTTATTTTGCTTTGTTACAGACGGCTTGGTTATCATTGTAAATTTTACTTTGACGGTATATAAAATGTATTTGCGTGTAATATCTCAATGTTTTTACATAAAATTACTTTTTAACCCCTTAAAGGGACACTGACAGGCCAAAACAGAATATATAGTTAGATATATCACATTACAGGTCTTATACAGTCTTTTAAAAGCATATAAGTATCCCCCCTGTCCACCTTATAAAGAGCGAAATATAAAGTTTTATAACCTGCTTCTCTGGTCAGCAATCTGCCCAAGGGGCGGCGTTTCATGTGAAAATGCGCCCAGCCAGCCTTCCCAACTGCCGTTCTTAAGCCCCGCCCAGCTCATCATTATTCACTTCGCTGGGCGGCGGCTAGAACTCTCCCCAGTCCCGATCCTGCGCCTGCGCAATTCAATCCTCCGGGGATCGGGACTGGGGAGAGTTCTAGCCGCCGCCCAGCGAAGTGAATAATGATGAGCTGGGCGGGGCTTAAGAACGGCAGTTGGGAAGGCTGGCTGGGCGCATTTTCACATGAAACGCCGCCCCTTGGGCAGATTGCTGACTGGAGAAGCAGGTTATAAAACTTTATATTTCGCTCTTTATAAGGTGGACAGGGGGGATACTTATATGCTTTTAAAAGACTGTATAAGACCTGTAATGTGATATATCTAACTATATATGCTGTTTTGGCCTGTCAGTGTCCCTTTAAGGACTTATGACCTATCGGTACGGCATGTTTCCCGAGTCCTCAAGGACCCAACTTTAAAACTAGATTGCGGCGCAGCGGGGGATAATAGGAACAGGATGTCCGCTGAAATCATTCAGCGGGCATCCTGTCACAACGCCGGGGGGGTCCCCCCTGTATCTGCAATCGCAGCAAACCGCAGGTCAATTCAGACCTGTGGTTTGCTGCGTTTACGGTCCATTCGGGTCTCCGGTGACCCGATGAACCGGAAAAGGACGGTGCGCGGTGGTGTGATTACACACCACCAATCACAGTCCGAGCATTTGGGGGCGGCGATGCTGTCCTCGGTGCTGATTGGTGCGGGGAGAGAGGCGGGAGATTCAAACTCCCGGCGCTCCTCTCTCCCCTCCTCTTCGTGCTGCTGCTACTGCACTGTGAGTACCGTTCTGCACCAGCTTCTGTGCCCCCCACCCCGTCGGCACCCATCACCCCCTGCACCCATCACCCTCCAGGTAGGTTAGGGTCAGTGAGGGAGAGGCACGATTAGGCAGGGATAGAAGGGAGAGTTAGTTAGGGGGAAAAAAAACTAAAAAAATACTTTAACTGATTCAGTGTTTCTGGTGGTTGGGGTCCACAGCACTTAGCTGTGAGACCCTAGACCCACCCAGGAGTACTGCCACTTGCCCCCCACACTTTTTTTTGCGTGCGCTGACTGTGGCTTGCACTCTTAGCGTCCGGCCACTGTTAGCGCATCGCCCGCCCCACCGCTGATCAGCGTTGTACCACTGATCAGCAAGTTTGAACTTTTTTTTTTTCCTAACACTTGCCCATTTTTTTTTTTTTACTTTAGCTTTTTAGTACGTGATCACCCGTGCCCCCAAACACACGCACATACAATAAAGTTTTACACGCACGCACATACACATGCACACACACATACCCATGGCCCGCTGGATGTTCTCGGTGGAGGAGGCATATGCCCATATGCACTCTGACTGCGAGAGCCCCAGTGAGGATGAGGCTGACCCCACGTTCCTCTTGTCATCCGCATCCTCCTCATCATCATCTGATGACGATGAGCCCCCAAGGTGGCGGAGACGCCACCAGGCGGAACCAGGGGCCCCACATGCTAGGGACCCTGTGGCCCACACCAGTACGAGCAGCCCTGGGGCTCGTACTGGTTTCCCGACCCACCAAATAAGCCCACCGGAGCCCTCTACCGGTGAACTTAGCTGGTGTCCCCCAGTGGATTTTGAGCCCGAGATTCCGGATTTTGTTGGCAATCCAGGAATCCAGATTCCCACAGTGGGCTTCACTGAAATGGACTTTTTTAGTTTTTTTTTCAGTGACCCATTTGTGAATCTGATGGTGGAGCAGACGAACCTGTACGCCCAACAGTTTGTTGCTCAGCACCCGGGCTCCTTTTTGGCTAGACCCGGTGGCTGGACGCCGGTCAGTGCAGCCGAGATGAGGACGTTTTGGGGCCTCGTGCTGCACATGGGTCTAGTGCAAAAACCGAGTGTCAGACAATACTGGAGTGGGGACGTCCTCTACCAGACCCCACTCTACAGTATGGCCATGACATGCCCCCGGTCTGAGGCCATCCGGAAATGCCTGCATTATGCAAATAATGCAGCATGTCCCCCCCAAGGTGATACTGCCTATGACCATCTGTATAAGATACGGCCGGTCATCGATTACTTCGGGGCCAAATTTGCACATGCCTATGTACCTGGAAGGGAGGTCGCGGATGATGAGTCTCTTGTTGCTTTCAAGGGGAAACTCAGTTTCCACCAATACATTCCCACTAAGCGGGCGAGGTATGGCGTGAAAATGTACAAAATTTGTGAGAGTACCTCAGGGTACACTTACAAATTTTGTGTGTACAAGGGGTGAGATTCCCGTATTGAACCCCCAGAATGTCCCCCTACTCTGGGTGTTAGCGGCAAACTCGTGTGGGACCTTATGCACCCACTGCTAGATAAGGGTTACCACTTGTACGTGTGCGAGGTACCGTGGCAACGGTCCTCAAGCCCAATTGTATCGTCGACTACAATCGGTATATGGGAGGAGTTGATCTCTCTGATCAGGTCCTCAAGCCATATAATGCCAATGCGCAAAACCCGGGCATGGTACAAAAAAGTTGCGGTCTACTTGGTACAGGTTGCCTTGTACAACGCTTTTGTACTATCCCGAAGCGCTGGCAGCACAGGGACATTCCTCCAATTCTATGAGGCAGTCCTCAAGGACCTGATTTTTTCAGACCGGGAAAGAGCAGGCCGGAGTACCTCGGGAATTGGAGGCGCCCGGATCGTCCCTGGCCAACATTTTCCAGGTGTGGTCCCCCATAATGGAATGAAGGGACGAACCCAAAAAAGATGCAGAGTGTGTCACAAGAGGAGAATACGGAAGGACACCACCACTCAATGTGACACTTGCCCCGATCATCCGGGCCTCTGCATTATCGATTTCTTCAGGGAGTATCACACTTCCATGGAGTACTACATTTTTATAATCCCCAACAGTCCCCTAGAGAACATAAAAAACTATGGCTCTCAGACTTTGGAGACACGGAAATTTTTTTTTTTTCTAAAAATATTATTTTTAGTGCAGGCATCCTCAAACTGCGGCCCTCCAGATGTTGTAAAACTACAACTCCCAGCATGCCCAGACAACCTACAGCTATCAGCAGGGCATGGTGGGAATTGTAGTTTTACAATATCTGGAGGGCCGCAGTTTGAGGATGCCTGCTTAGTGTCTCCAAAGTCTGAGAGCCATACATATTAGGCGTCCGTAAAAATCTTTTCTATAAAAATACCCCATAAAATAGCCCCTCGATAAACGCAGTCAAAAAAATCTAATAAAAACTATGTAATAAAAAAAGAAACTGTAGCTCCCAGGCTATGGAGATACTAAAATAATTTTTTTTTTTGTTCCTAAAATGATAATATAGTGTAAAATCTAAATAAATTTTTAAATGTAGACATATTAGGTATCGCCGCATCCGTAAGAATCTGCCTTATAAAAATAACATTTGACCAAACCCTCGAATGAACAGCGTTAAAAATATAAAATAAAAACGGTGCCAAAACACCCATTTTTTGGCAAAATTTCCATTTGAATCCTTTTTTTCCGGTAATAAAGCAAGGGTTAACAGCCAAACAAAACTTAATATTTATTGCCCTGATTCTGTAGTTTGCAGAAACACCCCATATGTGGTCGTAAATGGCTATATAGCCACACGGAAGGCAGATTTTGATGGACTGGTTTATTTACAGCATGTCCCATTAGAAGCCCCCCGATGTAGCCTAGACTAGAAACTCCAAAAAAGTGACCCCATCTAAGAAACTACACCCTTCAAGGTATTCAAAAGTTACTTTACAAACTTTGTTAACCCTTTAGGTGTTCCACAAAACTTAATGGCGAAATCGAGCTTATACAAGTTCATGCCCGGTGAAAAGATTATATAGGGCCTTCTGGGCTTCTTGCGCGATCACTCAAACTAAAATGTAGACGTGGGGCACATCGTTTTGTGCTACAACGAATCTGGCTTGCCTGTTTTAGAACATTTTGCGGATGATGATTTAGTTTTAACAAAAGAGAACGATTCTTTATCTATAAAGAGAAAAATTCATCCTGATATTAATGCCGGATTTTATACAATGTTTGTTTATAGCAATGTCATTCAGCATCAACTTGTTGGCGATAGTTACGTACAGCTTTTAAGAACTGTGGAGCTAAGCGGCAAAAATGGCGAAATAGTCACGCAAAAGTATAACAGGCCGGACCATATACCTCTCTGCAAACAACACTTTGATACCATTACAATATCGATACTCACGGATCAAGCTAAACCCGTTAACTTCAAATACGGCAAAACTAATGTGCGATTACACTTTAGACCTCGCGCTGTGACAACACTTTAAAATGTTGTCCAAGAGAGTGAACGGTGATCCGGATGCATATACACATTATTACTGTCACGGCGGGCGTGCACTCAGTCTAGCAGATAACGCACCAACCAGGCTCTGGGCGAGAGACAGGGGAAGGGTCACCTCCTAACTAATCCCTGACCTCTTTCCCTGCACTGCTCAGCCCACCTACAGACCTTTAAGGTAGGTATGAGGTGTCCCTGTGCCTGGGCTGACAAAACCCTGAATTCCCTGAGATGGTGAAGTAGGGAAATAGGAGCAGCCTGCTCGCACAGAACCTGGATGGGATAGATGACACAAAACAACCAAACTTGAAATAACACTTATCGTCCTGAGCTGGAACAGACAGCCAACCTTCCTTCCTAGCTTCCAAGACCACAATGATTAGTATAAACCGCCCAGGGCACTGGGCTGGTGTACTATTTAAACTAATGACCCCACCCAGTGCACTTGATGAGAGGCGGATCCAGCACGGCTCCAAACCAAACACTAAACTCGTGCTGCTATCCTGGCCGACCTCCGCACATCGTCAGAGTGGGGCATGACAATTACATAGTGCAAGCCGGTCATGGTTTGGACGGTTTTCATGGAGCAGAATTCATGCCCGGGTCTGGTCTCGCCGGGTTATTTTGTGGGTTGTTCCGGCGAGTTGTTCCCCTATTCAAGAAAGGTGTGGAACTGGTATAGCCGCACGTAAAAACAGCCGCCATGAATATCGCTAAAGATGTTGTTGCTACGGCGTCGACCGCCGTTATGGCTCGAATAAATAGACCTACACAAGGGCAGGAAGGCTCCGGCGTTGTGCAAATTTAGAGAGAAACACTGAAAAGAAAACACGGTCGCAACGGCCTCGCCCTACCCCCTTTTATGAATAAAGTAGAACATCCTAAGAGACGGCGCCGCCAGAAAACAAGAAGCTCTTCACCGAGCGACATCTTATAATTAGAAGCTATTGCTTTTGTACATGACGCATCCGCCGAGTACGCCAAATCAGAGTTGGATATCTTTCAAATACCGCCCACGCAAACTATTATTAAAAAATAGTTTTATGTAGTGGTACAACCGATAGCGGCCATCGCCGACAACATGCCTTTGGAGTTCTTCATCTCGGGTAGCGCTAAACATTATTACGACCTAAATAACACTCTGTTACAGGTCGTTTGCAGAATCATTAGCCCGGATAGCACACCCATACCCGACAGATCCCGCGTCACCCTTATTAACTACCCTATTGCTAGTCTTTTTAATCAATTGGACATAATGCTCGGCGACACGTTGATTTCAAGAAGCGACAACCTTTTAGATAGATAGAAAGATAGATCCTTAATATAATTTTTGCTTTATATCGTCTGTCGCAAGTGGATAGATAGAATATATAATAGAATAGATAGATAGAAAAATTGATAGAATAGATAGAGAGATAGATAAGATATAATAGATAGATAGATAGATAGATAGATAGATTGGTCTGGTAAATTTTCCAGTATACTTAGTGCAGGGAGAGATGTTAGCAGGCGCTACGGACAGGGGTAGGAAAGACTTGAAAACTTTTATTTTGCTCAATAGAAGTTCAGGGAAAGAGCATTAGAAGTGTAGGGAAAGGATAGGGAGGAATTATTCCACAGTATTGAAGCAGAACAGGGTTCAATAGGGGAGTTTGCAGCCTGGGTAATAGGAACAATCCTATTACACCTTGCTGCACTGACTGCGGATCCAAATTGACATTATACTGCTGCTCATTTCAGGTTTGCAATACTTCTGTAATTCCAGCAAACCGTTCTTGTTATTGGGGTCTTAATAGCCCTTGTGCGGTGCAGTTATACAGTATATACACTCACCTAAAGAATTATTAGGAACACCTGTTCTATTTCTCATTAATGCAATTATCTAGTCAACCAATCACATGGCAGTTGCTTCAATGCATTTAGGGGTGTGGTCCTGGTCAAGACAATCTACTGAACTCCAAACTGAATGTCAGAATGGCAAAGAAAGGTGATTTAAGCAATTTTGAGCGTGGCATGGTTGTTGGTGCCAGATGGGCTGGTCTGAGTATTTCACAATCTGCTCAGTAACTGGGATTTTCACGCACAACCATTTCTAGGGTTTACAAAGAATGGTGTGAAAAGGGAAAAACATCCAGTATGTGGCAGTCCTGTGGGCGAAAATGCCTTGTGGATGCTAGAGGTCAGAGGAGAATGGGCCGACTGATTCAAGCTGATAGAAGAGCAACGTAGACTGAAATAACCACTCGTTACAACCGAGGTATGCAGCAAAGCATTTGTGAAGCCACAACACGTACAACCTTGAGGCGGATGGGCTACAACAGCAGAAGACCCCACCGAGTACCACTCATCTCCACTACAAATTGGAAAAAGAGGCTACAATTTGCACGAGCTCACCAAAATTGGACTGTTGAAGACTGGAAAAATGTTGCCTGGTCTGATGAGTCTCGATTTCAGTTGAGACATTCAAATGGTAGAGTCTGAATTTGGCGTAAACAGAATGAGAACATGTATCCATCATCTGATGGCTACTTCCAGCAAGATAATGCACCATGTCACAAAGCTCAAATAATTTCAAATTGGTTTCTTGAACATGACAATGAGTTCACTGTACTAAAATGGCCCCCACAGTCACCAGATCTCAACCCAATATAGCATCTTTGGGAAGTGGTGGAACGGGAGCTTCGTGCCCTGGATGTGCATCCCTCAAATCTCCATCAACTGCAAGATGCTATCCTATCAATATGGGCCAACATTTCTAAAGAATGCTATCAGCACCTTGTTAAATCAATGCCACGTAGAATGAAGGCAGTTCTGAAGGCAAAAGGGGGTCCAACACCGTATTACTATGGTGTTCCTAATAATTCTTTAGGTGAGTGTATGTTCTAAAGCCTTTTTCTATCGTGTATTAGTGAGGAAAAAAAGGGCTTATTAGCCATTGTGTTTTGAAGTGAGAAAATTACACCCCTTTTTGGAGTGTATTAGTGGCAAAAAAAAAGTATCATTTGCCGTTCACGGGCGCCGTTATATGTTCTTTTCGGCATGTATTAGTGGGGAAAAAGAAAAAGGGCGTTTTAGCCGTTGTGTGGTGAAGTGGGAAAATTACAGCACTTTTTGGCGTGTATTAGTGGCCAAAAAAAGTATTATTTGCCATTCACGGCCGCAGTTATATGTTCTAAAGCCCTTTTTGGCATGTATTAGTGGGGAAAAAGGAAAAGGGCTTATTAGCTGTTGTGTGTTGAAGTGAGAAAATTACAGCCGTTTTTAGAGTGTATTAGTGTCAAAAAAAAATATATTACGGCCCCAGTTATATGTTCTAAAGCCTCTTTTCGGTGTGTATTAGTGGGAAAAAAGAAAAAGGGCTTATTAGCCGTTTGTGTGGTGAAGTAAGAAAATGGCATGCATTAGTGGCCAAAAAAACGTTATTTGCCGTTCACGACCTCAGTTATATGTTCTAAAGTCTTTTTTTGGTGTGCATTAGTGGGGAATAAGAAAAAGGGCTTATTAGCCGTTGTGTGGTGAAGTGAAAAAATTACAGCCCTTTTTGGCGTGTATTAGTGGCAAAAAAAAAGTATTATTTGCTGTTTATGGCCGCAGTTATTTGTAGAGATGAGCGAATCGAAGCTGCCGAAGTGGAATTCGATCCGAATTTCAGGAAAAATTTGATTCGCACCTAAGCCGAATTTCCTCGCGCTTCGTGGCTGCTGTACGTGTGAGGACATGGAGAAAGGAACTCTAGGAAGGCGGGATCACCCATAATGCCATGCATGCAGCGAATCAGCAGCCAGCCAGCCCTGTGATGTCACAGCCCTATAAATAGCGGCAGCCATCTTAGATTCTGCCATTTACCAGCGTACTTACTGCAGGGAGAGACATCTGCAGGCGCTAGGGACAGTGATAGCAAAGACTTGATTGTGGTGAAAAAACTATTTATAAGTGCAGGGAAAGGATAGGGAGGAATCGTTCCACAGCATTTGTGTAGAACAGGGTTCAGTAGGGGAGGTTACAGACTGGGCAATAGCAACAATCCTATTACACCTTGGTGCACTGACTGGGGATCCAAACTGCCATTATATAGCTCTGTAATTCCAGCAAACCATTCTTGTTATTGGGGTGCAAGTGCTGTTTGATACAGCCATTAACAGGGTTTATTACAAGGAAATATTTCTAGAGTATGTCTTATTTGCCCTTGTGCGGTGCAGTTATATGTTGTGAAGCTCTTTTTGCAGTGTATTAGGGGCAAAAGAAAAATATATTTGCCCTTGTGCGGTGCAGTGATATATTCTAAAGCCTTGTTAGCCATGTATTAGTGGCGAAATAAAAATATATTCGCCGTTCTGCGTTGCACTTATCTGTTGAAAAGCCTTTTGTGTTGTGTAAAAGTAGAAAAAAATTGGGCCTAATCGCCGTTCAGCGGTGCAGTGATATATTCTAAAGCCCTATTTGCCGTGTATTAGTGGCGAACTAAAAATATATTTGCCGTTCTAGGTTGCACTTATCTGTTGAAAAGCCTTTTGTGTTGTGTGAAAGTAGAAAAAAATTAGGGTCTAATTGCCGTTCAGTGGTGCAGTGATATATTCTAAAGCTTTGTTTGCAGTGTATTATTAGCGAAATAAAAATATATTCGCAGTTCAGTGTTGCACTTATCTGTTGAAAAGCCTTTTGTGTTGTTATAAAAGTAGAAAATAATTAGGGCCTAATTGCCGTTCAGTGGTGCAGGGATATATTCTAAAGCCCTGTTTGCTGTGTATTAGGCCTCCTGCACACGACTGTATTTTTTTGCGGTCCGCAAAAACGGGTCCCGTTTTTCCGTGATCCATGACCGTTTTTTCGTCCGTGGGTCTTCCTTGATTTTTGGAGGATCGTTTTGGTGTCCGCCTGGCCGTGAGGAGCAAAACGGATCCGTCCTGAATTACAATGCAAGTCAATGGGGACGGATCCGTTTGACGTTGACACAATATGGTGCAATTTCAAACGGATCCGTCCCCCATTGACTTTCAATGTAAAGTCAGGAGTTAATATACCATAGGATCGGAGTTTTCTCCAATCCGATGGTATATTTTAACTTGAAGCGTCCCCATCACCATGGGAACGCCTCTATGTTAGAATATACCGTCGGATTTGAGTTACATTGTGAAACTCAAATCCGACAGTATATTCTAACACAGAGGCGTTCCCATGGTGATGGGGACGCTTCAGGTTAGAATATACTAAAATAACTGTGTACATGACTGGCCCCTGCTGCCTGGCAGGTGCTGCCAGGCAGCAGCCTCCCCCCCCCCTGTAGTTAACACATTGGTGGCCAGTGCGGCCGCCCCCCCCCCCCCCCCCCTCCCCTGTAGTTAACTCATTGGTGGCCAGTGGGCCCCCCTCCCTCTCCTGTAGTTAACTCGTTGGTGGCCAGTGGCCCCCCCCTCCCTCCCCTGCAGTTAACTCGTTGGTGGCCAGTGGGCCCCCCTCCCTCCCCTGTAGTTAACTCGTTGGTGGCCAGTGGGCCCCCCCTCCCCTGTAGTTAACTCGTTGGTGGCCAGTGGGCCCTCTCCCCTCCCTCCCCCTCCTAATTAAAATCTCCCCCCTATCATTGGTGGCAGCGGAGAGTACCGATCGGAGTCCCAGTTTAATCGCTGGGGCTCCGATTGGTAACCATGGCAACCAGGACGCTACTGCTGTCCCGGTTGCCATGGTTACTTAGCAATTTGTAGAACCATTATACTTACCTGCGAGCTGCGATCTCTGCGTCCGGCCGGGAGCTCCTCCTACTGGTAAGTGACAGGTCTGTGCGGCGCATTGCTTAATGACCTGTCACTTACCAGTAGGAGATCGCAGCTTGCAGGTAAGTATAATGGTTCTACAAATTGCTAAGTAACCATGGCAACCGGGACAGCAGTAGCGTCCTGGTTGCCATGGTTACCGATCGGAGCCCCAGCGATTAAACTGGGACTCCGATTGGTACTCTCCGCTGCCACCAATGATAGGGGGGGGAGATTTTAATTAGGAGGGGGAGGGAGGGGAGAGGGCCCACTGGCCACCAACGAGTTAACTACAGGGGAGGGAGGGGGGCCGGCCGCACTGGCCACCAACGAGTTAACTACAGGGGAGGGAGGGGGGCCCACTGGCCACCAACGAGTTAACTACAGGGGAGGGAGGGGGGCCCACTGGCCACCAACGAGTTAACTACAGGGGAGGGGGGGGGGCGGCCGCACTGGCCACCAATGTGTTAACTACAGGGGGGGGCCCACTGGCCACCAATGTGTTAACTACGGGGGGGGGCTGCCCCCTGCTCCCTGGCAGAACCTGCCAGGCAGCAGGGGGCAGTCATGTACACAGTTCTTTTAGTATATTCTAACCTGAAGCATCCCCATCACCATGGGGACGCCTCTGTGTTAGAATATACTGTCGGTTCTCAGTTTTCACAAAGTGAAAACTCAGCTATGAAAATGCTTTTATGCAGACGGATCTTCGGATCCGTCTGTATAAAAAGTAACCTACGGCCACGGATCACGGACACGGATGCCAATCTTGTGTGCATCCGTGTTCTTTCACGGACCCATTGACTTGAATGGGTCCGTGAACCGTTGGCCGTGAAAAAAATAGGACAGGTCATATTTTTTTCACGGTCAGGAAACACGGATCACTGATGCGGCTGCAAAACGGTGCATTTTCCGATTTTTCCACGGACCCATTGAAAGTCAATGGGTCCGCGAAAAAAAGCTGAAAACGGCACAACGGCCACGGGTGCACACAACGGCCACGGGTGCACAACGGCCACGGGTGCAGGAGGCCTTAGTGGCAAAATTAAAATTTATTCGCCTTTTAGTGTTGCAGTTATCTGTTGAAAAGCCTTTTGTGTTGTGTAAAAGTAGAAAAAAATTCGGGCCTAATTGCCATTCAGCGGTGCTGTGATATATTCTACAGCCCTGTTTGCCGTGTATTAATGGCAAAGTAAAAATATATTCGCCGTTCTACGTTGCAGTTATCTGTTGAAAAGCCTTTTGTGTTGTGTAAAAGTAGAAAAAAATTATGGCCTTATTGCTGTTCAGCAGTGCAGTGATATACTCTAAAGCCCTGTTTGCCGTGTATTAGTGGCAAAATAAAAAATATTTGATCTAACATTTGGTTATTTGATCTAACAGTATGTCAGACAGAGAAGTGCCAGGCCCTGCACATGGGATTGGCAGAGACCTAAATGTTTCTGGTGCAGTCATCTAGCGGTCGTGTCTTGACCAGCAACCCAGCGGTTCTTGAATGGTTGACTCGGTCATCCACTTCGTCATAAGTGACATCAGACACCCCCAGCCAAGCGTTGGTTGGTTCCTCTGACACGACGCTTAGTTGGCATGGCCCGGGAGCAGGCCCTGTGCCCCCACCTGTCCTGAACTTTCCTCTGTAATTTTCAGTTCGCTCGAGAAGTATTATATGCCGTAGGCTCGGCTCCACTTTTCAGCGAGGAAGAGCTACTAGAGGGCAGTCATGAATAAGAACGTTGTCGTTTGAAACGCGTAGACTGACAAGGGCATCACTGGTTATTAATCATTCTGTACCTCTGTACCTGATACATCGCATGACCAAATAAAGGAACCTACTACTTCATCAAATTTGAGTGCCGGATTTCCTTCCTTTCAACCCAGTCAGTAGCTACTGCCCAGCCAAGATCTGGAGAAGACTTCCGCCACTTCCTCCGCTAGGCAGGCAAGTAGTGATGAGGAGAGTGAAGTGAGAGCTGGTGTTGTGAGCGGTCAGGCTCCTGACCCAGATACGGTTGAGGAGGACATCAGTGATGTGCAGACAGTACTCGATGATGATGATGTAGCTGATCGCACTCGGGAGCCGGGTGACGAAGGGGCTTCATCATCATCGGGAGAAGAGGGTGGCAGCTTGCTCATGAGCCAACAAGTTGCTAGCGTGGGTGGGAGACAGCAGGGTGGCAGCAGTGGGAGGTCGGTAGCCAAACATGCCCAGGGTGGACCAGCCGCTTCGCGGGAGCCTACCTCCCTGGAAAGTAGCGGTGGAGGGGTTCAAGGAGGCAGCAGCAGTAGCAGCCAGTCAGTGCGTAGTGTTGGGGGTAAAATCACCTTCTCGTCAGTGTGGCAGTTTTTTTGTTAAGCTGCCGGAGGAGTTGAACGTGGCCAAATGAAGAATCTGTGGGCAGAAGGTGAAGCGTGGCCAGGGTGCCAATGTTGGCACCACGGCCCTGCTTCAACACATGCAGCGTCACCATAAAGTGGCCTGGGAGAAGCGTGGCTCCGATGTGGTGGTCCAGCCTGCCGCAGCAACTGCTGCATCATCGAGTGGCACGCACCCGATTTCAGGCAGTCAAGACTCCACCACCTCAGCCGAAGGGAACTCTCTTTCCTTCCCATCATCTGCAGGTCCTGATGCTCCTGCTCCTCCTCCTACTCCTCATCACTCATTCCGTCAGCATTCGATCACCGAAGCGATTGACAAGAGACAACAGTATGGGTGCACTCATCCAATGGCGCAGAAGCTGAATGTGCTCCTGTCCAAGTTGCTGGTCATGCAGTCCCTCCCTTTCCAAGTGGTGGACTCTGCACCTTTCAGAAAACTGATGGCTTGTGCCGAGCTGAAGTGGAGAGTCCCAAGTCCAGGCCCGTCGCTAACAGACAGGCAAAACAAGCAATTGCTTGGGGCCCCGAGCTGGCCCGGGGCCAAGCAGAGCCGGTGCTTGTTTTGCTTCCTTTAAGGCTGAGTAACTCAGAAGATCCGATGGTATATTCTAACCCCCAGGCGTTCCCATGGTGACGGGGACGCTTGCCTGGGGTTTAGAATATACCATCGGATCTGAGTTTTACGAGCTCAGTGAGATTGTAAAAACTCAAATCCAATGGTATATTCTAACCCCCAGGCGTTCCCATGGTGACAGGGATGCTTGCCTGGGGGTTAGAATATACAGGGCCACGCCGCTCACAGCAGTATATTTATAAACTAATCAGTAACTACTTTAACTTTAATCATTGCTCATTGCTGAGCTCTTTACTTGGATTATTTGGATATCTTACTTTGTCTTAGCTCCGGTAATAGCAGGCAGTGCGGGGGGCGGCGCTCACTCACTGACGTCACGCGCCTGCTCCTCCCACTAGGCGGCGCGTGACGTCAGTGAGTGAGGGCCGCCCCCCACACTGCCTGCTATTACCGGAGCTAAGACAAAGTAAGATATCCAAATAATCCAAGTAAAGAGCTCAGCAATGAGCAATGATTAAAGTTAATGTAGTTACTGATTAGTTTATAAATATACTGCTGTGAGCGTCGGGGAGGGGGATCTGTGGATGGCACTGTAGGGGGATCTGTGGATGGCAGTGCCATCCACAGATCCCCCTACTGTGCCATCCACAGATCCCCCTCCCCTAAACAGTGCCATCCACAGATCTCCCCCCTAAACAGTGCCATCCACAGATCCCCCCTAAACAGTGCCATCCACAGATCCCCCCTAAACAGTGCCATCCACAGATCCCCCCTCCCCTAAACAGTGCCATCCACAGATCTCCCCCCTAAACAGTGCCATCCACAGATCCCCCCTAAACAGTGCAATCCACAGATCCCCCTCCCCTAAACAGTGCCATCATGGCACTGTTTAGGGGAGGGGGGATCTGTGGATGGCACTGTTTAGGGGGGATCTGTGGATGGCACTGTTTAGGGGGGAGATCTTTGGATGGCACTGTTTAGGGGGGAGATCTGTGGATGGCACTGTTTGGGGGGGATCTGTGGATGGCACTGTTTAGGGGAGATCTGTGGATGGCACTGTTTAGGGGAGGAGGGATCTGTGGATGGCACTGTTTAGGGGGGAGATCTGTGGATGGCACTGTTTAGGGGAGGGGGGATCTGTGGATGGCACTGTTTAGGGGGGATCTGTGGATGGCACTGTTTAGGGGGGGATCTGTGGATGGCACTGTTTAGGGGGGATCCGTGGATGGCACTGTTTAGGGGGGATCTGTGAATGGCACTGTTTAGAGGGGGATCTGTGGATGGCACTGTTTAGGGGGGAGATCTGTGGATGGCACTGTTTAGGGGAGGGGGATCTGTGGATGGCACTGTTCAAATTTCATGCACATTAAATGCAACAGCAGTATTTGCACTGTAAACCTCCTTTTTTATTTATATAAGGTGTGGGTGAACTTAAACTGTATGGCTATACTGTGGTTCCTGTAGGCTTTGCGTGCGTAAGGTGGGGAGGGCGTGGAGGGGTGGGGGCTCCATGTCTAGTTTGCTTGGGGCCCCCAAATTCCTTCAAATGGCCCTGCCCAAGTCATCATTTCTTTGGCAAAAAGGCAGTACCAGCCCTGCACACACATGTAGAACAGAAGGTGGTCCAGTCCTTGAGCGTGTCGGTGTCTGCCAAAGTGCACAGCAGAGCCGATGTGTGCAGCTTTCACTACGGTCAGGGAAAATACATGTCCTTTACGGCCCACTGGGTAAATGTGGATCCTGCACAGCCACACCAGCAACTTGGCCAGGTCACGACGCTTCCGCCTCCACGTTGCCACGCAGCAACAATGTCCGCCTCCAAATCCTCCACCATGTCCTCAGCCTCCACTGCAGGGACAATTCACAGTGCCCCTCCAGCATACCACATGTGCAGGGCAAGGTGGTGTCACGCTGTTCTGCACCTCGTTTGCCTGGGCGAATGGAGTTACACAGGTGAGAAACTGCTCCGTGTCCTTCAGCAAGAAATCGAATCTTGGCTTTCTCCACGACAACTGAAAATCGGAACCATGGTGACCGACAACGGGTAGAACATTGTGTCTGCGCTGCGTCAAGGAGGGCTGAGCCATGCGCCCTGCATGGCACACGTGTTCAATCTGGTTGTCAAGCGGTTCCTGAAGTCTTCCACCCATCTGCAAGGCATCCTAAAAATGGCCAGTAAACTTTGCAGGCACTTTGCAGGCACTCGTACACCGCAAAGCACATCCTCCTTGAGCTGCAGAGGCAGAACTACATCCCCCAAAATAGGCTGATATGAGATGTTTCGACCCGTTGAAATTTCACCCTGCATATGTTGGACCGACTTTACGAACAGAGAAAGGCCATAAACGATTTCCTGGGGATCCAAGCGGACAGGAGTGCTCCCCTGTGTAACTTCGATGTCAGCCAGTGGCAGCTCATGCGTGACACCTTCCGTTTGCTCAGGTCCTTTGAGGAGGCCACGTTATTTGTCAGTCGCCAGGACTACGGGATGAACAATGTCATTCCACTGCTTCATGTCCTGGAACAGATGCTGGTAAATCTGGATGGTCAGGGGACTGGAGAAGTGGCACCTACAGGGAGTGCAGAATTATTAGGCAAGTTGTATTTTTGAGGATTAATTTTATTATTGAACAACAACCATGTTCTCAATGAACCCAAAAAACTCATTAATATCAAAGCTGAATATCTTTGGAAGTAGTTTTTAGTTTGTTTTTAGTTTTAGCTATTTTAGGGGGATATCTGTGTGTGCAGGTGACTATTACTGTGCATAATTATTAGGCAACTTAACAAAAAACAAATATATACCCATTTCAATTATTTATTTTTACCAGTGAAACCAAGATAACATCTCAACATTCACAAATATACATTTCTGACATTCAAAAACAAAACAAAAACAAATCAGTGACCAATATAGCCACCTTTCTTTGCAAGGACACTCAAAAGCCTGCCATCCATGGATTCTGTCAGTGTTTTGATCTGTTCACCATCAACATTGCGTGCAGCAGCAACCACAGCCTCCCAGACACTGTTCAGAGAGGTGTACTGTTTTCCCTCCTTGTAAATCTCACATTTGATGATGGACCACAGGTTCTCAATGGGGTTCAGATCAGGTGAACAAGGAGGCCATGTCATTAGATTTTCTTCTTTTATACCCTTTCTTGCCAGCCACGCTGTGGAGTACTTGGACGCGTGTGATGGAGCATTGTCCTGCATGAAAATCATGTTTTTCTTGAAGGATGCAGACTTCTTCCTGTACCACTGCTTGAAGAAGGTGTCTTCCAGAAACTGGCAGTAGGACTGGGAGTTGAGCTTGACTCCATCCTCAACCCGAAAAGGCCCCACAAGCTCATCTTTGATGATACCAGCCCAAACCAGTACTCCACCTCCACCTTGCTGGCGTCT
This sequence comes from Bufo bufo, assembly GCF_905171765.1. Taxonomy (NCBI): domain Eukaryota; kingdom Metazoa; phylum Chordata; class Amphibia; order Anura; family Bufonidae; genus Bufo; species Bufo bufo. The sequence continues at coordinate 125,194,616 of NC_053389.1, forward strand.
GAGTCGGACTGGAGCTCTCTGCCCTTTACCAATCCAGCCACGGGCCCATCCATCTGGCCCATCAAGACTCACTCTCCTTTTATCAGTCCATAAAACCTTAGAAAAATCAGTCTTGAGATATTTCTTAGCCCAGTCTTGAGGTTTCAGCTTGTGTGTCTTGTTCAGTGGTGGTCGTCTTTCAGCCTTTCTTACCTTGGCCATGTCTCTGATTATTGCACACCTTGTGCTTTTGGGCACTCCAGTGATGTTGCAGCTCTGAAATATGGCCAAACTGGTGGCAAGTGGCATCTTGGCAGCTGCACGCTTGACTTTTCTCAGTTCATGGGCAGTTATTTTGCGCCTTGGTTTTTCCACACGCTTCTTGCGACCCTGTTGACTATTTTGAATGAAACGCTTGATTGTTCGATGATCACGCTTCAGAAGCTTTGCAATTTTAAGAGTGCTGCATCCCTCTGCAAGATATCTCACTATTTTTTACTTTTCTGAGCCTGTCAAGTCCTTCTTTTGACCCATTTTGCCAAAGGAAAGGACGTTGCCTAATAATTATGCACACCTAATATAGGGTGTTGATGTCATTAGACCACACCCCTTCTCATTACAGAGATGCACATCACCTAATATGCTTAATTGGTAGTAGGCTTTCGAGCCTATACAACTTGGAGTAAGACAACATGCATAAAGAGGATGATGTGGTCAAAATACTAATTTGCCTAATAATTCTGCACGCAGTGTAGATCTCAAGGCCACATGACCCTCGTGGGGTCTGAACTGGAGAAGGAGGAGGGCATTGGAGCACAAGCAATATGTAGCGAAATGGGTGGTTTTTCTACACAGGTGACAGGAGAGGAGGAGCAGGAAGAGAAGCTACAGGGCGACGAGGAATTTGAGGCACAGGACGCAGACACACAGTGGCAGTATGCAGTGGAGATGGTGGCAGGGAGTCCCTCCGAGTCACTTGTGCAAATGACCCACTGCATGCTCACTTGCTTGGGTAGTGACAGCCGAATTGTCAACATTCGGCAGAGGGATGACTTCTGGCTCTCCACCTTATTGGACCCTTGCTACCGGTCCAAAATGGGGGCCTTTTTAACACCCACTATGAGGGAGGACAAACTGAACTACTATAGAGAGATCCTATGTAGTGAGTTGGCCGCTGCCTATCTGCGCCATGGTCCATCCTCTCGCAGGTCTGACTGTGGGGGCCCTCTGCGCTCACGTTCCACTGCCATGACTGCTGGGGAGGGGTGGGGTGGCAGGAGCAATATCAGCTCCATCAGCAGCAGCCTGAGTCTAGAGTCACTGATGAGCAGCTTTCTTCACCGGCCTAATGAAGAAACTACTCACCAGTAGTGATGAGCGGCAGGGGCAATATTCGAATTCGCGATATTTAGTGAATATTTGGGCGAATATTCGCCATATATTCGAGAATTCGCGAATTCATGATCTCTAGGCATTATTTTTTTGATTCGCATAAAATTCGCCTAAAGAATTCGCATAAAAATTTGCATGAACTGGTATTTTTAAAAAAATAAAATATTCGCGATTACGAATATATTTTGCGATATTCAAAATATTTGCGAATTCTCGAAGTGCCGATATTCGCGATTAAAATTCGCAATTTGAATATTCATGATCGACACTACTCACCAGCAGCATCTAGACCTGGAGCAGAACTGGCATAATTGGAGTGCACCCTGCCAGCCGTCACTGGACTACTGGGCAGCCAAACTGGATTTGTGGCCGCAACTGGCCAAGTTTGCCCTGGAAAAACTGTCCTGCCCGGCCATTTGTGCGGCATCAGAGCAGATGTTTAGTGCGGCGGGGGCCATAGTTACCCCAAGAAAAACTCGCCTGTCCATCCAAAATGTGGAGAGACTGACCTTTGTCAAGATCAATCAGGCGTGGATCAACCAGGATTTCCACCCACCAATTTCTGATGCATCAGACTAGATCATCCATGGTGCCACACCAACACTTTGACAAAAGAGACTGGATTCTTCTGGCTACTTGCCTCAGCTACTATTCTGATGCTGCCACCCATCTGATGCCACACATTTGATGCCAAGTGCTCCTTCTTTCACCCACCATCTTCAGCGGGAACTGGTATTGCCACCCACCTCCACTCTGTGGCCTCCTGATGGTGCTGCCACCTCCACACTATGTCACCTTGCCACTCTGTGGTCTATTCATGCTGCTGCCACCTACACACTATGTCACCTTGCCACTCTGTGGCCTCCTGATTCTGCTGACACCTCCAAACTATGTCACCTTGCCACTCTGTGGTTTCCTCATGCTGCTGCCACCTCCACACTATGTCACCTTGCCACTCTGTGGTCTCCTCATGCTGCTGCCACCTCCACACTTTGTTACCTTGCCACTCTGTGGTCTCCTCATGCTGCTGACACCTCCACACTATGTCACACTGCCACTCTGTGGTCTTCTGATGCCGCCGCCACCTCCGCAGTTTGTCATTGTGCCTCTCTGTTGCCTCCTGATGCTGCTGCCACCTACACACTAGGTCATTGTGCCACTCTGTGGCCTCCTGATGCTGCTACCACCTCCACACTATGTCACCTTGCCACTCTGTGGTCTTCTGATGCTGCTGCCACCTCCACACTCTGTCATTGTGCCACTCTGTGGTCTCCTCATGCTGCTGCCACCTACACACTATTTCACCTTGCCACTCTGTGTCATCCTGATGCTGCTGCCAGCTGCACACTATGTCACCTTGCCACTCTGTGGTCTCCTGAGGCTTCTGCCACCTCCACACTATGTCACCTTGCCACTCTGTGGCCCCCTTATGCTGCTGCCACCTCCACACTATGTCACCTTGCCCCTCTGTGGTCTCCTTATGCTTCTGCCACCTCCACACTATGTCACCTTGCCACTCTGTGGTCCCCTCATGCTGCTACCACCTCCACACTATGTCATCTTGCCACTCTGTGGTCTCCTCATGCTGCTGCCAACTCCACACTATGTCACCTTGCCACTCTGTGGTCTATTCATGCTGCTGCCACCTACACACTATGTCACCTTGCCACTCTGTGGCCTCCTCATGCTGCTGCCACCTCCACACTTTGTTACCTTGCCACTCTGTGGTCTCCTCATGCTGCTGACACCTCCACACTATGTCACACTGCCACTCTGTGGTCTTCTGATGCCGCCGCCACCTCCGCAGTTTGTCATTGTGCCTCTCTGTGGCCTCCTGATGCTGCTGCCACCTACACACTAGGTCATTGTGCCACTCTGTGGCCTCCTGATGCTGCTACCACCTCCACACTATGTCACCTTGCCACTCTGTGGTCTTCTGATGCTGCTGCCACCTCCACACTCTGTCATTGTGCCACTCTGTGGTCTCCTCATGCTGCTGCCACCTACACACTATTTCACCTTGCCACTCTGTGTCATCCTGATGCTGCTGCCAGCTGCACACTATGTCACCTTGCCACTCTGTGGTCTCCTGAGGCTTCTGCCACCTCCACACTATGTCACCTTGCCACTCTGTGGCCCCCTTATGCTGCTGCCACCTCCACACTATGTCACCTTGCCCCTCTGTGGTCTCCTTATGCTTCTGCCACCTCCACACTATGTCACCTTGCCACTCTGTGGTCCCCTCATGCTGCTACCACCTCCACACTATGTCATCTTGCCACTCTGTGGTCTCCTCATGCTGCTGCCAACTCCACACTATGTCACCTTGCCACTCTGTGGTCTATTCATGCTGCTGCCACCTACACACTATGTCACCTTGCCACTCTGTGGCCTCCTGATTCTGCTGCCACCTCCAAACTATGTCACCTTGTCACTCTGTGGTTTCCTCATGCTGCTGCCACCTCCACACTATGTCACCTTGCCACTCTGTGGTCTCTTCATGCTGCTGCCACCTCCACACTTTGTCACCTTGCCACTCTGTGGTCTCCTCATGCTGCTGACACCTCCACACTATGTCACCTTGCCACTCTGTGGTCTCCTCATGCTGCTGCCAACTCCACACTATGTCACCTTGCCATTCTGTGGCCTCCTGATGCTGCTGCCACCACCACACTATGTCACCTTGCCACTCTGTGGTCTTCTGATGCCGCCGCCACCTCCGCAGTTTGTCATTTTGCCACTCTGTGGCCTCCTGATGCTGCTGCCACCTACACACTAGGTCATTGTGCCCCTCTGTGGCCTCCTGATGCTGCTACCACCTCAACACTATGTCACCTTGCCACTCTGTGGTCTTCTGATGTTGCTGCCACCTCCACACTCTGTCATTGTGCCACTCTGTGGTCTCCTCATGCTGCTGCCACCTCCACACTATTTCACCTTGCCACTCTGTGGCCTCCTGATGCTGCTGCCAGCTGTACACTATGTCACCTTACCACTCTGTGGCCTCCTGAGGCTGCTGCCACCTCCACATTCTGTTACCTTGCCACTCTGTGGTCCCCTCATGCTGCTGCCACCTTTACACTATGTCACCTTGCCACTCTGTGGTCTCCTAATGTTGCTGCCACCTCCTCATTATGTCACCTTGACAATTTGTGGTCTCCTCATGCTGCTGCCACCTCCACATTATGTCACCTTGCCACTCTGTGTTCCCCTCATACTGCTGCCACCTCCACAGTATGACATCTTGCTACTCTGTGGTCTCCTCATGCTGCTGCCACCTCCACACTATGTCACCTTGCCACTCTGTGGTCTTCTCATGCTGCTGCCACCTCTGCACTGTCACCTTGCCACTCTGTGGTCTCCTCATGCTGCTGCCACCTCCATACTATGTCACCTTGCCACTCTGTGGCCTCCTGATGCTGCTGCCACCTCCACACTCTGTCATTGTGCCACTCTGTGGCCTCCTGATGCTTCTGCCATCTCTACACTTTGTCACCTTGCCACTCTGTGGTCTTCTAATGCTGCTGCCACCTCCACACTCTGTCATTGTGCCACTCTGTGGCCTCTTGATGCTGCCCAAACCTCCACACTCTGTCATTGTGCCTCTGTGGCTTCTGATGCTGCCACCACCTCCACACTCTGTCATTGTGCCACTCTGTGGCCTCCTGATGCTGCCGCCACCACCAGACTCTGTCATTGGGCCACTCTGTGGTCTCCTCATGCTGCTTCCACCTCACCACTATGTCGAGGCCACTCTGTGGACTTCTCATGCTGTTCCCACCCTCCCCACTTTATGACTATTTAGCCTTTTTGGCTTGGCTGACATCATAATTTATTTGACCCTTCTTCTGATCTGTCAGAAGGAAGGTAAAATGAGACGCACCACAGATCCTGTCTGTGTAGGAGCTGTAAGGCCTGTATGGTCCCAATTGGCTTATGAATTGGTAGCCAAAAGCAGGAGTGGGTACAAAATATTTCATTCACATGTCATTTCTGTTTTGGATCCACTACTTTTTTTTGGCATTAGCAATACTGATGGATTACTGATAGAGTTGAGCGAACACCTGGATGTTCGGGTTCGAGAAGTTCGGCTGAACTTCCCGGAAATGTTCGGGTTCGGGATCCGAACCCGAACCGAACTTCGTCCCGAACCCGAACCCCATTGAAGTCAATGGGGACCCGAACTTTTGGGCACTAAAAAGGCTGTAAAACAGCCCAGGGAAGAGCTAGAGGGCTGCAAAAGGCAGCAACATGTAGGTAAATCCCCTGCAAACAAATGTGGATAGGGAAATGAATTAAAATAAAAAATAAAAAAATAAAAATGACCCAATATCAATTGGACAGAGGTCCCATAGCAGAGAATCTGGCTTCACGTCAGCAGAGAATCAGTCTCTTCATGCCATAGCAAAGAATCTGGCTTCATGTCAGCAGAGAATCAGTCTCTTCATGCCATAGCAGAGAATCTGGCTTCATGTCACCCACCACTGGAAGAGGCCACTGTCACATATTTAGGCCCCGGCACCCAGACAGAGGAGAGCGGTCCCGTAACAGAGAATCTGGCCTTATGTCAGCGCAGAATCTGTCTTCATGTCATAGCAGAGAATCAGGCTTCACGTCACCCACCACTGGAACAGGCCACTGTCACACATTTAGGCCCAGGCACCCAGGCAGAGGAGAGAGGTCCCGTAACAGAGAATCTGGCCTTATGTCAGCACAGAATCTGTCTTCATGTCATAGCAGAGAATCAGGCATCACGTCACCCACCACTGGAACAGGCCACTGTCACACATTTAGGCCCAGGCACCCAGACAGAGGAGAGAGGTCCCGTAACAGAGAATCTGGCCTTATGTCAGCGCAGAATCTGTCTTCATGTCATAGCAGAGAATCAGGATTCACGTCACCCACCACTGGAATAGGCCACTGTCACACATTTAGGCCCAGGCACCCAGGCAGAGGAGAGAGGTCCCGTAACAGAGAATCTGGCCTTATGTCAGCACAGAATCTGTCTTCATGTCATAGCAGAGAATCAGGCTTCACGTCACCCACCACTGGAACAGGCCACTGTCACACATTTAGGCCCAGGCACCCAGGCAGAGGAGAGAGGTCCCGTAACAGAGAATCTGGCCTTATGTCAGCGCAGAATCTGTCTTCATGTCATAGCAGAGAATCAGGCTTCACGTCACCCACCACTGGAACAGGCCACTGTCACACATTTAGGCCCAGGCACCCAGGCAGAGAAGAGAGGTCGCGTAACAGAGAATCTGGCTTCATGTCGGCACAGAATAAGTCTTCATGTCATAGCAGAGAATCAGGCTTCACGTCACCCATCACTGGAACAGGCCACCGTCACATATTTAGGCCCAGGCACCCAGGCAGAGGAGAGAGGTCGCGTAACAGAGAATCTGGCTTCATGTCAGCACAGAATAAGTCTTCATGTCATAGCAGAGAATCAGGCTTCACGTCACCCATCACTGGAACAGGCCACTGTCACACATTTAGGCCCAGGCACCCAGGCAGAGGAGAGAGGTCCCGTAACAGAGAATCTGGCCTTATGTCAGCGTAGAATTTGTCTTCATGTCATAGCAGAGAATCAGGCTTCATGTCACCCACCACTGGAACAGGCCACTGTCACACATTTAGGCCCAGGCACCCAGGCAGAGGAGAGAGGTCCCGTAACAGAGAATCTGGCCTTATGTCAGCACAGAATCTGTCTTCATGTCATAGCAGAGAATCAGGCTTCACGTCACCCACCACTGGAACAGGCTACTGTCACATATTTAGGCCCAGGCACCCAGGCAGAGGAGAGAGGTCCCGTAACAGAGAATCTGGCCTTATGTCAGCGCAGAATCTGTCTTCATGTCATAGCAGAGAATCAGGCTTCACGTCACCCACCACTGGAACAGGCCACTGTCACACATTTAGGCCCAGGCACCCAGGCAGAGGAGAGAGGTCCCGTAACAGAGAATCTGGCCTTATGTCAGCACAGAATCTGTCTTCATGTCATAGCAGAGAATCAGGCTTCACGTCACCCACCACTGGAACAGGCCAATGTCACACATTTAGGCCCAGGCACCCAGGCAGAGGAGAGAGGTCCCGTAACAGAGAATCTGGCCTTATGTCAGCGCAGAATCTGTCTTCATGTCATAGCAGAGAATCAGGCTTCACGTCACCCACCACTGGAACAGGCCACTGTCACACATTTAGGCCCAGGCACCCAGGCAGAGGAGAGAGGTCCCGTAACAGAGAATCTGGCCTTATGTCAGCGCAGAATCTGTCTTCATGTCATAGCAGAGAATCAGGCTTCACGTCACCCACCACTGGAACAGGCCACTGTCACACATTTAGGCCCAGGCACCCAGGCAGAGGAGACAGGTACCGTAACAGAGAATCTGCCCTTATGTCAGCGCAGAATCTGTCTTCATGTCATAGCAGAGAATCAGGCTTCACGTCACCCACCACTGGAACAGGCCTCTGTCACATATTTAGGCCCAGGCACCCAGGCAGAGGAGAGAGGTCGCATAACAGAGAATCTGGCTTCATGTCAGCACAGAATAAGTCTTCATGTCATAGCAGAGAATCAGGCTTCACGTCACCCACCACTGGAACAGGCCACTGTCACACATTTAGGCCCCGGCACCCAGACAGAGGAGAGGTTCATTCAACTTTGGGTTTCCCCGCAATATAATGGTAAAATGAAATTAAAAATAGTATTGAATGAGGAAGTGCCCTGGAGTAGAATAATATATTGTTAAGGGGAGGTAGTTAATATCTAATCTGCACAAGGGATGGACAGGTCCTGTGGGATCCATGCCTGGTTCATTTTTATATACGTCAGCTTGTCCACATTGGCTGTAGACAGGCGGCTGCGTTTGTCTGTAATGACGCCCCCTGCCGTGCTGAATACACGTTCAGACAAAACGCTGGCCGCCGGGCAGGCCAGCACCTCCAAGGCATAAAAGGCTAGCTCTGGCCACGTGGACAATTTGGAGACGCAGAAGTTGAATGGGGCCGAACCATCAGTCAGTACGTGGAGGGGTGTGCACAGGTACTGTTCCACCATGTTAGTGAAATGTTGCCTCCTGCTAACACGTTCCGTATCAGGTGGTGGTGCAGTTAGCTGTGGCGTGTTGACAAAACTTTTCCACATCTCTGCCATGCTAACCCTGCCCTCAGAGGAGCTGGGCGTGACACAGCTGCGTTGGCGACCTCTTGCTCCTCCTCTGCCTTCGCCTTTGGCTTCCACTGGTTCCCCTGTGACATTTGGGAAAGGTCTCAGTAGCGCGTCTACCAACGTGCGCTTGTACTCGCGCATCTTCCTATCACGCTCCAGTGTAGGAAGTAAGGTGGGCATATTGTCTTTGTACCGGGGATCCAGCAGGGTGGCAACCCAGTAGTCCGCACACGTTAAAATGTGGGCAACTCTGCTGTCGTTGCGCAGGCACTGCAGCATGTAGTCGCTCATGTGTGCCAGGCTGCCCAGAGGTAAGGACAAGCTGTCCTCTGTGGGAGGCGTATCGTCATCGTCCTGAGTTTCCCCCCAGCCACGCACCAGTGATGGGCCCGAGCTGCTTTGGGTGCCACCCCGCTGTGAACATGCTTCATCCTCATCCTCCTCCACCTCCTCCTCATCCTCGTCCTCCAGTAGTGGGCCCTGTCTGGCCACATTTGTACCTGGCCTCTGGTGTTGCAAAAAACCTCCCTCTGAGTCACTTCGAAGAGACTGGCCTGAAAGTGCTAAAAATGACCCCTCTTCCTCCTCTTCCTCCTGGGCCACCTCCTCTTCCATCATCGCCCTAAGTGTTTTCTCAAGGAGACATAGAAGTGGTATTGTAACGTTGATAACGGTGTCATCGCCACTGGCCATGTTGGTGGAGTACTCGAAACAACGCAACAGGGCACACAGGTCTCGCATGGAGGCCCAGTCATTGGTGGTGAAGTGTGTCTGATCCGCAGTGCGACTGACCCGTGCGTGCTGCAGCTGAAACTCCACTATGGCCTGCTGCTGCTCGCACAGTCTGTCCAGCATATGCAAGGTGGAGTTCCACCTGGTGGGTACGTCGCATATGAGGCGGTGAGCGGGAAGGCTGAAGTTACGCTGTAGCGCAGACAGGCGAGCAGCGGCAGGGTGTGAACGCCGGAAGCACGAACAGACGGCCCGCACTTTATGCAGCAGCTCTGACATGTCGGGGTAGTTTCGAATGAACTTCTGCACCACCAAATTCAGCACATGCGCCAGGCAAGGGATGTGCGTCAAACCGGCTAGTCCCAGAGCTGCAACGAGATTTCGCCCATTATCGCACACCACCAGGCCGGGCTTGAGGCTCACCGGCAGCAACCACTCGTCGGTCTGTTGTTCTATACCCCGCCACAACTCCTGTGCGGTGTGGGGCCTGTCCCCGAAACATATGAGTTTCAGAATGGCCTGCTGACGTTTACCCTGGGCTGTGCTAAAGTTGGTGGTGAAGGTGTGTGGCTGACTGGATGAGCAGGTGGAAGAAGAGGAGGAGGAAGCTGAGTAGGAGGAGGAGGAGACAGGAGGCAAAGAATGTTGCCCTGTGATCCTTGGCGGCGGAAGGACGTGCGCCAAACAGCTCTCCGCCTGGGGCCCAGCCGCCACTACATTTACCCAGTGTGCAGTTAGGGAGATATAGCGTCCCTGGCCGTGCTTACTGGTCCACGTATCTGTGGTTAGGTGGACCTTGCCACAGATGGCGTTGCGCAGTGCACACTTAATTTTATCGGACACTTGTTTGTGCAGGGAAGGCACGGCTCTCTTGGAGAAGTAGTGGCGGCTGGGAACAACATACTGTGGGACAGCAAGTGACATGAGCTGTTTGAAGCTGTGTGTGTCCACCAGCCTAAATGACAGCATTTCATAGGCCAGTAGTTTAGAAATGCTGGCATTCAGGGCCAGGGATCGAGGGTGGCTAGGTGGGAATTTACACTTTCTCTCAAATGTTTGTGAGATGGAGAGCTGAACGCTGCCGTGTGACATGGTTGAGATGCTTGGTGACGCAGGTGGTGGTGTTGGTGGTACATCCCATGTTTGCTGGGCGGCAGGTGCCAACGTTCCTCCAGAGGCAGAGGAAGAGGCCGAGGCGGCGGCAGCAGCAGCAGAAGAGGCCGAGGCGGCAGCAGCAGAAGAGGTAGCAGGGGGAGCCTGAGTGACTTCTTTGTTTTTAAGGTGTTTACTCCACTGCAGTTCATGCTTTGCATGCAGGTGCCTGGTCATGCAGGTTGTGCTAAGGTTCAGAACGTTAATGCCTCGCTTCAGGCTCTGATGGCACAGCGTGCAAACCACTCGGGTCTTGTCGTCAGGACATTGTTTGAGGAAGTGCCATGCCAGGGAACTCCTTGAAGCTGCCTTTGGGGTGCTCGGTCCCAGATGGCGGCGGTCAGTAGCAGGCGAAGTCTCTTGGCGGCGGGTGTTCTGATTTTGCCCACTGCTCCCTCTTTTGCTACGCTGTTGGCTCGGTCTCACCACTGCCTCTTCCTCCGAACTGTGAAAGTCAGTGGCATGACCTTCATTCCATGTGGGGTCTAGGACCTCATTGTCCCCTGCATCGTCTTCCACCCAGTCTTGATCCCTGACCTCCTGTTCAGTCTGCACACTGCAGAAAGACGCAGCAGTTGGCACCTGTGTTTCGTCATCATCAGAGACGTGCTGAGGTGGTATTCCCATGTCCTCATCATCAGGAAAAATAAGTGGTTGTGCGTTAGTGCATTCTATCTCTTCCACCCCTGGGGAAGGGCTAGGTGGATGCCCTTGGGAAACCCTGGCAGCAGAGTCTTCAAACAGCATAAGAGACTGCTGCATAACTTGAGGCTCAGACAGTTTCCCTGATATGCATGGGGGTGATGTGACAGACCGATGGGCTTGGTTTTCATGCGCCATCTGTGCGCTTTCTGCAGAAGACTGGGTGGGAGATAATGTGAACGTGCTGGATCCACTGTCGGCCACCCAATTGACTAATGCCTGTACCTGCTCAGGCCTTACCATCCTTAGAACGGCATTGGGCCCCACCAAATATCGCTGTAAATTCTGCTGGCTACTGGGACCTGAGGTAGTTGGTTCACTAGGACGTGTGGCTGTGGCAGAACGGCCACGTCCTCTCCCAGCACCAGAGGGTCCACTAACACCACCACGACCATGTCCACGTCCGCGTCCCTTATTAGATGTTTTCCTCATTGTTCCCGTTCACCACAATTTTTATTTTTTTTGGTAAATTCTTTATTTTTGAAGAGTTTTCATAATAAAGTAACAACAGTGTTTAGTACAACAAAGATACATATCTCCTTGGTCAAAGTTATACAGGGTAACATACAAAGGTAATTTTAGCATCTCGTTTTAAGGCACAATTTTCAGTTACAGGTAATGCGTATTTGGCAATTATTCTTGTGAGTGTAAGAATCCACTTTAATACACACAAACCCGAAATATGTATAATGATAATATGTATAATCTGAGAAGCTTGGATATAAAGTCACTAATCTCATAAGAAATTTCTTGGTGTGAGACCAAAGTATATATGCACCATATATTTAAATATATAGGGAATCATAAGTAAAAGTAAAGTAAAGTAAAACATAAACATGAACATGGGTCAGTATATATCTACTAAGATCTTCCTATATAGGAATCATTAGTATATATAAATATTCCTTTGAAAGGATATGTTATAGTATAGGTTATGAGTCAATTTGTTTGACAAATATTAGGTACAAATTTCCTTTTTATGAAAATCCAGCCAAGGTTGCCATATTGACAGGAAGGTTTTTCTGCATCCCCTATCCCATCCCACCAATTCTTCCATTAGACAGATTTGGTGGACTCTATCTATCCATTCTTTTAGGGTAGGGGGTTCTACATCCCTCCATCTGGTGGGTATAATATATTTTGCAGCTGCAATTAAATTTGTTATTAGGCAATTACTTTTGGGCTTAAAATCCTTCTGTGGTTTCCAAAGCAAAACCAGTTCTGGTGTAAGGGATAAGGACTTCTTACATATTTTGTTAATTGTGTCTTCAACACTTTTCCAAAACACTTTAATTTTATCACATCGCCACCAGATGTGGGACATAGTTCCTGATTCCACTGTACACCTCCAACATTCATCAGTGGGTATAATTCTAATGCTATAAAGAAAATTGGGAGTTCTGTACCATCTTGAAATAATCTTATATGAATTTTCCTGTAAGCGAACACACTTTGAAAAACCATGTGAGTGTCTGAGAATAAAATTAATATCCTCATCAGATAGGGAAATCTTAAGTTATTTTTCCCACATGCGGAGGAAATAAGGTCGGGTATGGGATATATCCGATATTAATTTAGAGAATAGTTGAGACAATATCTTGGGTCGGGGGTGAGAGAGTAAGGCATAGTTTTCAATCCAGGTTGGGTCTGGAAGAGTTGTAAAAAGTTTCTTGAATTTTTTACATGTGAGAGTGATATCCATATCAACAAGGCTTGACCGAGTGTGTCTAGGTATGTGCTTTAGAGTGTTCTGAAGAAATTCAGATATGTCTGTGGCTTTACTTAGTTCAGAAACTTTAATATTAGAAAGGCTAGTCCAAGCTTTATGAATTCCATCTATTCTGGGATTAAGAAAAGCCGGAAGCACCGAAATGGGAGCTAATGGAGACAATATGTTAGTCGAGAGATTTAAGTCACAGGATTTTCCACAGTACTGTAGCATACAGCGTGTGATATCACTAAGTATTTTATTTTTATTTTTACTAAGTGTAGGGGTTTTGACCCATAAAAGATGTATATTTTCTTCTCCCAACAAAGCCTTTTCAGTCAGTGTACAGAGCATTGTTATTAAATCTAACTAGATCTATCCACCTTTCTAGCTGAATGGCATGCAGGTAAGTTTTAATATCTGGTAGTGATAAACCGCCATTTGTTTTTTTTCTTATGATAAGGGGATAAGCCAACCGTGATTTTTTGTTTTGCCAAAGAAATGTGGTAAATAGGCTACGGAAGTCTGAGAGAAACTTATTTGAAAGTGGAATAGGGAGGCATCTTAATGTGTACAGTATTTGGGGAAATACATAAGAAGTTAGTAGGTTTTTCCTGCCAATCCAGGAAAGGAAAGGTAATTTAATTGAGTTAAAAAAAGTTTTAACTTTAGATAATAGTGGTACGTAATTAAGCCTAAAGAGATTTTTGGGGTTTGCCGGCAACATAATTCCTAAGTGTTTTATAGCTTCCTTTGGCCACTGGAATGAGGTGTGAGATCTAATCTCCTCCATATGTTGCGTATTACCAGAGATATTCAATATCTCTGATTTATCATAATTAACCTTAAAGTTTGATATATCTCCATATTCTGTTAAAATCTTTAGGATTTCCGGGAAAGCTTCTTTGGGATTGGTTATGAATAATAACAGGTCGTCAGCAAAAGCTGCTAAAGAATGGGTCTTTCCTCTGACTTCTAAACCTCTGACAACCTCAGAAGCTCTGATTTTATGTAGGAGGATTTCTAAAGTTAAAATGAATAGGGTTGGGGACAGAGGACATCCTTGCCTCGTCCCGTTTAGAATATCAAACGAGGGAGACATCATGCCATTGACTAAAACTCTAGCTGATGGGCCACGGTACAGTGAGAAAATTGCGTCTATAAGCATTGGTGGAAAGCCAAAGTGTCTCAGGGCACCCTCCATAAAAGCCCAGTTGACTCTGTCAAAGGCTTTTTCTGCGTCCGTTCCTAGAAGCACTAGGGGGATGTTATGTTTTTTTGCATAGTAAATAGTATGAAGAGCTCTGCTAACATTGTGCTTACCTTCTCTGCCCTTGACAAAGCCAACTTGTTCTTCATTTATTAGCTTTGTGAGGAGCCCCGAGACACGACGGCTTAAAAGCTTAGCCCAAAGCTTAACATCTACATTAAGAAGGGAAATAGGCCTATAGCTACTGCATTTGGTAGGATCTTTCCCTTCTTTGGGGATAATTGAGATGTGGGCCATAAGTGATTGTGGAGGGAGCGAGCCACCTTTTAATAAAAAGTTACACATATTTGTGAAATGAGGGATGAGAGATTTTTGAAATTTTCTATAATATATAATAGGAAGACCATCTGGGCCTGGGCATTTTCCGGGAGGGACGCTTGCTAATGTTTCAGTAACTTCATTCACTGTTATTGGTGCCAGTAATATATTTCTATCGTTTTCGGTTAATTTCGGAACATGAACCGATTTAAGAAATGAATCTATTTTCCTGGCTATTTGGGGTGGGTCATCTTGTTTTAAATTGTAAAGTTGTGAGTAGAAATTGGCAAATTCTTTAGCTATGGATGGTGTATTGGAAACAGTAAGCCCTTTATCAGTTTTTATATTTGGTATGAATGTTCTTTCTCTTTGACCCTTTATCATTTGTGTGAGGAGCTTTGAACCTCTGTTACCATGAAGATATTGTTTGAACTTGACCACTCTTAGAGCTTTAGCGGATTTTATGTTTAGTGAATCTCTCAGTTGACTTCTAAGTTTAGTGATATCTACATAGTTGGCGTCTGAGGGTGAAAGCTTGTTAATATTTTCAATAGCTGAAATTTGGGCAATAATAGAGTCTATTTTTGCAGTTCTTTGCTTGCGTACCCAAGCTCCTAAGGCTATAAGTTCACCTCTAATGAAGGCTTTGTGTGATTCCCACACTATTGCCTCACTCATAGATGGGGAAGCATTAATCTCAAAGAAAGTATTTAGTTTATTCTCTAGTTTAAGCCTGTCCTGTTCATTCCCTAAAAGAGTTTCGTTTAGTCTCCAAGACCACTCCCTGGGAGGAATACCCTTCAACTGTATCACCAAAGAGATCGGGGCATGGTCTGAGACCAATATTTCACCTATCGTTGCTTGCTTAATTCTCTCCAAGATATGATTGGATAAAAATAAGTAGTCTAAGCGTTGATAGGTTCTGTGTATCGCAGAATAAAAGGTGAAATCCTTCATAGTGGGGTGGGCCAATCTCCAAGTATCAGATATTTGGTGAGAAGCCAACATTTTCTTTAGTTTGCTAATTTGTTTAGTTGTAAATTTGGGAACAGCTGAGGTAGAGTCCAGGGAGTGGTCCAGAACCAGGTTCAAATCTCCTCCCAATATTAATAAACCCTCTCTAAATTCCTGTAAGGATTGTAATAATTTGGTGAACCATGGAATCTGCTTGGTGTTAGGAGCGTACACGTTAACAAGTCTGACCTTATTTCCATGTAGCATTCCCTTAAGAAATACATAACGTCCACTAGGATCTATGTATTGAGCTTGTTCTTTAAAAGGAACATCAATTCCGATTCCTATTGAGGCTCCTCTAGAGGCGGATGAGTGTGTGCTATGATACCATTTTTTATATCTTTTAGTATACAGATTAGGAACCCGGTTATGTTTAAAGTGGGTTTCCTGCAGAAATAAAATATCTGCCCTTTCTTTTCTGAGTACCTGGAAAATTTGACTCCTCTTTTGAGGTATATTAAGTCCCTTAACATTAAAGGAGACTATCTTTATAGAACCCATAATGTCAATGGAGGTTCCATTGCTGAGTGATGATTACCCAACTTATCAGAGGGAATGATATATTTGACCCGAAAACAGAAAAAACTTAAATACATAATAATCAACTAGGAAATTAAACTGACGGTCCATCAGACCAACAATGTTATTTAGTAGGGTGTTTCACTAATAGTGAAGTACCCAACCACCCCTTGTTAAAGAGCGTGGTCTAGGTGAAGGGAAAAAAGGAAGGATGATGAGGGAAGAGACAGGGTATTCAAATGTAGTTATAAAAGGTTAGTGTAGAGGGAAGGGGTGGAGGAGTTAAAGATAGGGGAGGGAGAGACTGTGTTTCACACAAAGCCTGTGTGGGGTCACACAGCGCAGTTTGATTATGGATTATGGACGTGTCGGTTGGGGACCCACTAATTCTCGCTTCACCACGTATATCAAATATATCATTTTTCCCCAGCCAACACGTCTACAGACATTCCCATCACGGAACGAATGTATGGATTGCATATTGCTTCTCCCATGAGGAAAGCTACAGAATACAGTTACAGGATAAAGACTTGCAACTAAGATTAATGCGGTATAGAGAGTAGGTCTTGTTCGCATTAAACACCCAGATTGCATGAAGGGGATAACATCCTACAGCTCTGTATGTGTAAGTTCATGTCATATCTGTCACTTAAATTACCCATCCAGCTCCTGCATAGCAAGTGTAACTCAACAGGGTTCAATAACAGGAGCTGCCTGGGGAATCGTGGACATGTATATCATTACAACATTGAAGAAACAGTGTGTGTAGGTACATTAATCTGTGAAAGTATTATTAATGTAAGGACACATATTAATAGGTAGACAACTAGTTAAAGCATGTCAAAGGGTCTATATCTCCTCATAGTTGCTAATTTACCAGATTAAGCTAAATAATATGATCATTCTAAATACATATAAATGCTTAAAATTTAAATGAAATGTCCCTAACCATAAATTCAGGTGGACAAATGTAGCTCATACCATACTCCTGCTACATAGGATACAGACATCTTTAAAGCTGGACTTCATCTTCAAGTGTCCTTTATTTCAGTTAGACGCTTCTTGGCGGCAGACGATCTGAATTTCTTGACTATCTGCCAGTCTGCCTCTGATGGTAATGGCGAGATCTTCGTTCCTCCAGCGAGCGGCAACCAAGAAGGAATGTCCAGAGGATCCATCTTTAAAATGTTCCACACTTTATTGAGGTCAGATGGGTGACGGATGATGACTTGTTTGCCATTAATAGAGGTGTATAGGCCAAATGGGAATAGCCATCTTAGCGGGTGTTTTTTAGCTCTCAGTAGGTCAGTTAATGGCTTAAGAGCTCGTCGCTTGGCTAGAGTGCTGGCAGCCAGATCTGTATCTTGGCGTTGTCCAGGGAAATATCACCCTTTTCTCTGGCAGCACTTAAAATGGCGGCGGTATCTAGGTAGTTAAGTAGTCCGCAGATAATATCTCGTGGCGGAGCCTCAGCTAGGGGCTTAGGTCTGAGGGCTCTGTGAGCCCTTTCTACTATCACC
This sequence comes from Bufo bufo, assembly GCF_905171765.1. Taxonomy (NCBI): domain Eukaryota; kingdom Metazoa; phylum Chordata; class Amphibia; order Anura; family Bufonidae; genus Bufo; species Bufo bufo. The sequence continues at coordinate 125,212,033 of NC_053389.1, forward strand.
GTAGCAGCTCTTTCTTGGCCCAGGATAGAAGTAAAGATTTTACTGACCGTGGTAAGTATCCCCTCTGTTGGTATGTCTTCTGGTACACCACGTAGACGGATATTCTTCCTCCGACTTCTGTTTTCTTGATCCTCAAGATGTAGAAAAGCGGAGTTCAGTTGGTCTTGCATTTCTTCCAGAGCCGCAACCCGCTGACCGGTTAGTTTAATGTCAGCTTTGATAGCAGATAATTCTTTCATGACCGGTTCGAAAGATAGTGCCAAGGACTCCTTAAGAAAAGTTCTGGTAATTGGCATTAGATCACGTTCACAACGGGCTACCGACAAAGCACAGGAGCCCTCATCGTCTGAATCTTCTGTGTAACTTTGTGCAGCAGCGGCGTCCGGCGCCATCTTAGATCTGCAGGCCGGCGAAGAAATCTTATTTTTCAGATACTTGTCCATATCTGATTGTCCCCTGTTGTGCTTAGGTGTTCCCTGGGACTCTCTGGTCTTGTCTTTCGACGGTTTCCCCATAGTTTAGGGTGAAGGGAAAGCTGTAATAAGGCTATTAAATGCGCTGTGGACCGGAGCACACGAGTCAAGCAGCCATTCCCTGACGCGGCTAGCTACGCCCCCCCACCACAATTTTGAGAATGGCAAATTTGGGAATAGTTTTTCAACCCAGAACAAAAAATGTGCTTTTACGGTCACTACAAATAACTTGACCAGATAAAACAGTACAGATTTGGTTGAATAGAAATGTCAGGCCTGTTTTTTTTTGCGCTGTGTGACAGGTATAGGTTTAATCACAGAATCAGACTTCTATCTGCACGGTAGCGTGTGTCTTAGGTTTTTCTGAATGACACTATCAGCACCTTCAATGTAAGATATCCTTTTTGGGATAGATTTCAAGTAGACCTCATATACCAGAAACTTGTTATTTTGAGAATGGCAAATTTGGGAATAGTTTTTCAACCCAGAACAAAAAGTCTGCTTTTACGGTCACTACAAATAACTTGACCAGCTAAAACAGTACAGATTTGGTTGAATAGAAATGTCAGGCCTGTTTTTTTTTTTGCGCTATGTGACAGGTATAGGTTTAATCACAGAATTAGACTTCTATCTGCACGGTAGCGTGTGTCTTAGGTTTTTCTGAATGACACTATCAGCACCTTCAATGTAAGATATCCTTTTTGGGATAGATTTCAAGTAGGCCTCATATACCAGAAACTAGTTATTTTGAGAATGGCAAATTTGGGAATAGTTTTTCAACCCAGATCAAAAAGTCTGCTTTTACGGTCACTACAAATAACTTGACCAGCTAAAACAGTACAGATTTGGTTGAATAGAAATGTCAGGCCTGTTTTTTAGGCGCTGGGTGACAGGCTCAACTTGCCCCTGATGTAGTATATGGCCAAAAAATAACCACACTGTTGATGGTTAAATGCACTTGGGTGACACAGGCTCAGCCTGCACCAGATGTAGTATATGGCCAAAAAATAACCAGACTGTTGATGGTTAAATGCACTTCGGTGACACAGGCTCAGCCTGCAGCTGATGTAGTATATGGCCAAAAAATAACCAGACTGTTGATGGTTAAATGCACTTCGGTGACACAGGCTCAGCCTGCAGCTGATGTAGGATATAGCACAAAATAAACACACTATTGATGGTTAAATACACTTGGTGATAGCTTGTGCTGGCGCACCACAAGTCACAAAATGGCCGCCGATCACCCCAGAAAAAAAGTGATCTAAAAACGCTCTGGGCAGCCTCAAAAAAGTGAGCAAGTCAATATTAGCACTTCAATGATCCACAGCTGGAGATCGATCACAGAATGAAGTCTTTTGGAGGAGTTAATCTGCCTAATCTCGCCCTAACGTCGCAGCTGCAACCTCTCCCTATGCTTGAATCAGCAGAGTGACGTGCACCGCAACGTGACCCAAGCTTATATAGAGGCTGGGTCACATGCTGCACTGGCCAATCACAGCCATGCCAATAGTAGGCAAGGCTGTGATGGCCTCTTGGGGCAAGTAGTATGACGCTTGTTGATTGGCTGCTTTGCAGCCTTTCAAAAAGCGCCAAGAAAGCGCCGAACACCGAACCCGAACCCGGACTTTTACGAAAATGTTCGGGTTCGGGTCCGTGTCACGGACACCCCAAAATTCGGTACGAACCCGAACTATACAGTTCGGGTTCGCTCATCCCTAATTACTGACCAAATGCTGATCGAGTGAATGCGGATGCTCAACAGACAGGATCAGTTTTTTGTGGTTTATTGTTCTGATGGATCAGAGGAAGGGCAAAATAATCAGTGACGTCAGCACAAATTTACTGCTGACACCCTCTCTACTCTGATGGGGGGGGCTTTACTTGTATAAATGTTTTATAGAACAGGTTCTGTAGACATCTATGTGGAAGCAGCTGACGACGGTGTAAAAGGAGTGCGCTTCTTCTTGACCCTAATATCGACCTGTAAGGCTGAGTTCCTACTTGAGTTATTTGGTCAGTTTTGGCCCTGTAACTGCCCAAATAAGTGAAGTGTACAGTGATTCTAAGAGTGACGCTTGTCATCTGCGTGTCATACTGACTCACAGTATTGTTTCACTACCACAGCAGACTCCCTGTGCATGTTACTGCAAGGCACAGTGTTCTACACCGCTATAAAGGCTTTCTGCAGCCAGGAAAAAGCTGTTTTTTAATGTGATTCACCACGATTAAATTCGGATTGAATCAAATCATTTAGAAAAATTCTGCAAAGCGGCTGAATCGAATTTTTGAAAAATTCGCTCATCTCTAAATGTCATGAACCAGCAGATGTGAACACACTGTGCCACGTGTCCTACCTCCTATAAGGGCGTTGTCTAATTTAACCCCTCGATCTTCACAGTACCCCTGATGGTGGGGATAGACTTTCCTGAGGGGAACACCAGGTCGCTACCTCTTGAGGAGGAATTGAGGAGGCAGACCAGGAAGTACCTAAGAAAGGTACCAGAGGTACAGGCATTGTCAGCAGGCTGAGTTGTTACCTGGAGCAACAGTGCAGGACCGAAGTATGAGGCAGAGGTGAAGTCAGACAGGAAATAGTTCAGGGAAAGCGGCCCAGGTACAGGTCAGGCAATCTGGGTTGGCAACAGGAGAATCAAGGCAAGCAGGCAGTGATCAAACAGGTAGCAGAGTCCAGGAACACAAGTACGAGTCGGGAACACAGGAACACAGGCGGATATCAGGAACCTCAGCAGGACACAAAGACCTTGACACTGAGGCATCTGGAAAGTGGGCTGAGAGCTAGGATTGGTTGGCGAGGTAACATGAGCCAACCCATAAAACACAGGAAGTGACAAGAGTCGGCCCTTAAGGAAATGCTGCAGGAAACAAGCAGCAAGCATGCTGTGGCCAGGGCTGAAAGGAAACACTGGCAGCAGATCACTGCTGAATATGGTGCCCAGGACCGCGGCCTTAAGCTGGGGAATAGCGGCGCACAGCAGCTGCTATTACACTAAAAAAGATGATAAGTGTTAAAAAAGAAGAAACAACCATAGAAACCATGAAGGAACCCATGAGAAAGCTGAAGACCCAACCAGAAGCCTTAATAATCAGGAGAAACATGTGATTGCTGGCTTGATGATAAGTAATGAACAGATGAATTATAATTATGGATACTCTTTATCACAATTGAAAAGGTAACTAAAGGATCAATGGAATACATGAATGGGCCCATCAGCAGAACAACTACAAAAATTGAACCTATATAAAGATAGTGTGTAGTGTTGAGCGAACCCAAAATGTAAAGTTCGGGTCTGTACCAAACTTTGCGAGTTCGGGTACCCGGACCCGAACTCAAACTTTTCAGGAAAAGTTGGGGGTCGAGTTCGGTGTTCGGGCATTTAATAAAGCTTGTTGAAAGGCTGCAGGGCAGGCAATCAACATGCTTATAAGCTGTGGGCACTTAGAAGCCATCACAGCCATGCCTACTAATGGCATGGCTGTGATTGGCCAGTGCATCATGTGACCCAGCCTCTATAAAAGCTGGATCACGTGTAGCACCGCCCATCAGCTCTGAGTAGTGCAGGGACAGAAAGCAGGCAGCTGAAGTGAGGGAAAGTGTTATAGGAATCTCATCTGGCTTTTTATTTTGAGGGTGACCTATAGTGATTTTTTTGTGGGTGCAATACATCAGCTTTGCACCCCTGACACAGAAATATAATAATTAGCCTGGCTGTTAATTCTGTGGATGACCTATAGCAATCTTTTGTGGGTACAATGCACCATCTTGGCACCCCTGACACAGAAATGTAATAATTAATCTGGATGTTAATTCTGTGGGTGACCTACAGCGATTTTTTTGTGTGGGTGCAATGCAACATCTTTGTACCCCTGACACAAAAATATAATTGTTAACCCATCTGTTAATTCGGTGGGTGACATATACCCATTGTTTGTCTGAGGTACACCTGCACTGCATACGTGACAGGGAAATAAATCTAGTTAATCCATCTGCTAGTTCGGTGGGTGACACATACCCATTGTTTGTCTGAGGTACACCTGCACTGCATATGTGACAGGGAAATAAATATAGTTAATCTGACTATTAGTTCGGCCGGTGACATATACACATTGTTTGTCTGAGGTACACCTGCACTGCATATGGTGACAGGGAAATAAATCTAGTTAATCCATCTATTAGTTCGGTGGGTGACATATACTCATTGTTTGTCTGAGGTACATCGGCACTGTATAAGTGACAGGGAAATAAATCTAGTTAATTCATCTGTTAGTTCGGTGGGTGACATATACCTATTGTTTGTCTGAGGTACACCTGCACTGCATACGTGACAGGGAAATAAATCTAGTTAATCCATCTGTTCGTTCGGTGGGTGACCAAAGAATGAGGAGAGCATCAAAAAAGGGACGTGGCCCTGGTCGTGGTGTGGCTGGTGTTGGTGGAGCTTCTGTTGCAGGGAGAGGACGTGGACGTGGTCGATCTGTGCCAGCTACACACCCAAATGAAACACCTTCCTCAGGTGCACGTAGGAGACAGAACGTTCAGCGTTATTTGTTAGGCCAGAATACCGGTGTACGAATGGTGAGGCCAGAACAAGTAGAGGCGGTAGTAGATTGGGTGGCTGACAGTGCCTCCAGTTCCTTCACATTGTCTCCCACCCGGTCCCCTGCTGAAAGCACAGAGTTGGCACCTGCAGCCCATGGGCATCTGTCTTTCACCTCACCCCCTTGCAAATCAGGCAAGCAGTCTGTTATGCTTTTTGATGACTCTGCTGGCAGGGTTTCTGTCGGCCATCCACCTAGCCCTGCCCCAGAAGTTGAAGAGATTGAGTGCACTGATGCTCAACCACTCATGTTTCAGGATGTGGACATGGGAGGACCACCTGTCACTACCAGAGCTTTGGGACGTTCTCACAGTTCTGTTTCTCCACCCCTGTGATGATGTCACTACTAGAGCTGGGAGGAGTTCTCACTGCTCTGTTTACTTTTGGTTTCCTTCCTCCCAGCTGTTCCTCATGCGTTTGATTTCCCTCTCTTTATATCACCCCTCCTCCTATTGTAGGGCGTGGATTATAGTTCTCATTTCAGTTGTAGCTCTTGCTTTAGTATCTTCACTTGTAGCTATCAGTTCACTGGACCTGTGTTCTGCTGCAGCAAGCACTCCGGATATTGCCAGCTGTCTTTGGATCCGTCTTCTCTGCGGCTGCAACACCTTCAGCTAAGTGTACAGACATTGTTGTGTACCTGATTATTTTCTGACTGGATCTGAGGTGGCCACGGTTCCCTCCATATACTGAGTAGGGCACCGGTGGCCGTGCCCCTTCCACTATTGTAGGGGTTACAGTGGTCATCAGTCTTAGGTACGTGGGCATGCCTCGTTCCGCCATTTGGATCCGGGCATGTGCTTTAGCAGCATAGAGTGAGCTTTGAGGGTCTGACAGGGGTCACCCTTTATCCTCCCTAGTTTGGGTCCGGTCAGTAGCTCTTTTGCTGTGTATACTATTGTTGCTCACATACAGCCGTGACATTATAATCCACCAAAACCGTCCTTTTTTGACATGGATCCGCTTTCTGGCCTGGTTGACCGCATGCAGGGTCTTTCTTTGGAAGTAGCGGATCTCCGTCAATCTATGACTCAGCTTCAAGCATTGGGCTAAGCTCCGGCTCATGGAGTCTGTTGCGAGCCAAAGGTCTCACTTCCGGAAACGTTCTCCGGGGGCAGTGAGAATTTTGTTCGCTTCAGAGAGGCATGCAAACTCCATTTTTGCTTGTGTCCCCACTCCTCTGGTAAGGAGGAGCAGAGGGTGAGGATTGTCATCTCCCTGCTCAGGGGTAATGCTCAGACTTGGGCTTTTTCGCTGCTATCAGGGGATCCCTCCCTTCGATCCGTGGAAAGATTTTTTGTGGCCCTGGGGCAGATTTATGATGACCCGGATCGTGTTGCTCTGGCCGAATCTAACTTACGTGTTTTATGCCATAACAAACTGTCTGCGGAGCTTTATTGTTCTGAATTTCGGAGATGGGCAGCTGATTCGGGTTGGAATGATGCTGCACTCCGGAGTCAGTTCTGTCATGGTCTCTCAGAGAGATTGAAAGATGCGTTTGCTTTCCATGAGAGACCAACGTCCTTAGAGTCTGCCATGTCATTGGCGGTACGCCTTGACAGGCGTCTAAGAGAAAGAAACGAGACCTTTCTGTCCAGCCATTGTCAGTCTAGGGGCAGTGGTGCGGACTCATTCAGTGTGCAGGGGCCTCATCCTGTCTCGCTCCTCTCTGAGGAGGAGCCCATGCAGCTAGGTCGACTTGCCCCTGATAAAAGAGGATTTAGTCCTCAGAGTATGGTGCGTTTTTGTTGTGGGGGCATAGGTCATTTGGCAAATGTTTGTCCGTCTAGGAGATTCTTGAACTGTGCTAAGGGCGATAATAAGAGAAAAACCTCAAAAGGTAAATCATCAAATTCTGCTTCATCTGCTACTTTGGGCAAAGTTGATGTAGGAATTGATGCTTTTCCTCTGACCTGCAGTTCCCGTTTTCCCCTGTCTTCCAGGGTGGCGCTAGAGAGCAAAGTCATTTCTTGTGAGATTTTTGTCGATAGTGGAGCGGCCGTCAATCTTATTGACACTCAATTTGTAGCCATGCATGGTTTTCAGGTTTGCACATTAGAAAAGGATATACCTGTTTTTGCTATTGACTCTGCTCCACTCTCACAGAGATCTCTAAAGGGCATTGTTCACAATATCCGGCTAGCTGTAGGTGACACTCATGTGGAGGATATATCTTGTTTTGTCCTTAACGGATTGCCTTCTCCTCTAGTTTTGGGGTTACCCTGGCTCACTAGACATAACCCCACTATTGATTGGCAAGGAAGGCAAATAAATGAGTGGAGTGACTTTTGTAGAGAGAATTGTCTCACAGCGACTTTTGCAGAGGTGTCTACTAAAACTGTGCCATCATTTCTCTCTGATTTCTCGGACGTGTTTTCCGAGAGCGGTGTTCAGGAGCTACCTCCTCACCGGGAGTTTGACTGTCCCATTAACCTCATTCCCGGCGCCAAGCTGCCAAAAGCACGCCTCTACAATCTCTCACAACCGGAAAGAATCGCAATGCGAACTTATATCTCCGAGAGTCTCGAGAAGGAGCATATTCGTCCCTCAAAGTCACCTGTGGCCGCGGGTTTTTTTTTTGTTAAAAAAAAAGATGGCTCTCTGAGACCTTGCCTAGATTTTAGGGAGCTGAACCGTATCACGATTCGCGATCCCTATCCCCTTCCTCTGATCCCGGACCTCTTCAACCAAATTGTTGGGGCCAAGGTGTTTTCCAAATTGGATTTGAGAGGTGCGTACAACCTGGTCAGGGTCAGAGAGGGGGATGAATGGAAAACGGCCTTTAATACCCCTAACGGGCATTTCGAGAATCTCGTTATCCCTTTCGGCCTGATGAATGCTCTGGCCGTCTTTCAGCATTTTGTTAATAGTATTTTCTACCATTTAATGGGGAAATTTGTATTGGTGTATCTTGATGATATTTTGATTTTTTCCCCTGATGTTCAGACCCATCAGGATCATCTTTTTCAGGTTCTGCAGATTCTGCGGGAAAATAAATTGTACGCCAAGCTGGAGAAATGTCTTTTTATGGTATCGGAGATTCAATTTCTGGGTTTTCTCCTCTCTGCTTCTGGTTTTCGCATGGATCCGGAGAAGGTCTGTGCTGTACTTGAGTGGGAGCTTCCTGAGAATCAGAAGGCATTGATGCGCTTTCTGGGTTTTGCGAACTATTACAGAAAGTTCATTTTGAATTATTCCTCTGTTGTCAAACCCCTCACTGACATGACAAAAAAGGGGGCGGATTTTTTCTCTTGGTCGGAGGAGGCGCTTGCAGCCTTTTCTAAGATTAAAGAGAGTTTTGCGTCTGCTCCCGTCTTGGTGCATCCAGATGTTTCCTTACCTTTTATAGTTGAGGTGGATGATTCAGAGGTGGGTGTGGGTGCGGTTTTGTCCCAGGGCCCTTCTCCTGCCAAATGGCGACCCTGTGCCTTTTTCTCTAAAAAACTCTCCCCGGCAGAGAGAAACTATGATGTGGGAGATAGGGAGTTGTTGGCCATCAAGTTGGCTTTCGAGGAATGGCGCCATTGGTTGGAGGGGGCCAGGCATCCTATCACCGTTTTTACCTACCATAAGAATCTGGCATACTTGGAGTCGGCCAGGCGTATGAATCCGAGACAGGCCAGATGGTCTCTGTTCTTCTCCAGATTCAATTTTGTTGTTACATTCCGACCTGGGATAAAAAATGTGAAGGCTGATGCTCTCTCTCGCTGTTTTCCGGGAGGAGGAAACTCCGAGGACCCGGGTCCCATTTTGGCGGAGGGGGTAGTTGTTTCTGCTCTATATTCCGATTTGGAGGCCGAGGTCCAGGCTGCCCAGACTGAGGCACCTGCCCGTTGTCCTTCTGGGAAGTTGTTCGTGCCTCCTGAGCTACGTCACAAACTCTTTAAGGAGCATCATGATACGGTTCTTGCTGGTCACCCCGGGAGTAGAGCCACGGTATATCTCATTGCTCGGAGATTTTGGTGGCCGGCTCTTCGTAAGTCGGTGGAGGGTTTTGTGGCTGCTTGTGAGACGTGCGCTCGCGCTAAGGTCCCTCGTTCACGGCCTTCAGGTTCCCTTCTCCCGTTACCCATACCTTCCCGTCCTTGGACACACCTGTCCATGGACTTTATCACGGATCTTCCTCGTTCCTCAGGGAAGTCGGTGATCCTGGTGGTGGTGGACCGTTTTAGCAAGATGGCTCATTTCGTACCTTTCCCTGGTTTACCCAATGCTAAAACGTTGGCGCAAGCTTTTGTCGACCATATTGTTAAATTGCACGGCATTCCCTCTGATATTGTTTCCGATAGAGGCACGCAGTTTGTGTCCAGGTTCTGGAAGGCTTTCTGTTCTCGCCTGGGGGTTCGGCTGTCCTTCTCTTCTGCTTTTCACCCGCAGTCGAATGGTCAGACTGAGCGCCTCAATCAGAATCTGGAGACATATTTGCGCTGTTTTGTGGCAGAGAACCAGGAGGATTGGTGTTCATTTCTCCCTCTTGCTGAGTTTGCTCTGAACAACCGTCGTCAGGAATCTTCTGATAAGTCACCATTCTTTGGTGCATATGGGTTCCATCCGCAGTTTGGGACATTCTCGGGAGGGGCTCTTTCTGGTTTACCTGAGGAGGAGAGATTTTCCTCGTCTTTGTCTACCATTTGGCAAAAGATTCAGAGTAATCTTAAAAAGATGAGTGAGAGGTATAGGCGTGTGGCTGATAAGAGACGTGTGCCTGGTCCGGACCTGAATGTGGGTGATCTGGTGTGGTTGTCTACAAGAAATATTAAACTGAAGGTTCGTTTATTGGGCCTTATAAAATCTTGTCAGTCATCAATCCTGTTGCCTTCCGTCTTGATCTTCCACGGGTTTGGAAGATACATAATGTATTTCACAGATCTCTCTTAAAACCATATGTCCAGCCCACGGTACCCTCCTCTTTGCCTCCTCCTCCGATTTTGGTTGATGGCAATCTGGAGTTTGAGGTTTCCAGAATTGTGGACTCTCGCATTGTCCGCGGTTCTCTTCAGTACCTCGTTCATTGGAAGGGTTATGGTCCTGAGGAGAGGATGTGGGTTCCGGTGTCGGACATTAAAGCCACTCGCCTCATCAGGGCATTTCATAGGGCTCATCCTGAGAAGGTGGGTCCTGGGTGTCCGGAGTCCACCCGTAGAGGGGGGGTACTGTCACTACCAGAGCTTTGGGACGTTCTCACAGCTCTGTTTCTCCACCCCTGTGATGATGTCACTACTAGAGCTGGGAGGAGTTCTCACTGCTCTGTTTACTTTTGGTTTCCTTCCTCCCAGCTGTTCCTCATGCGTTTGATTTCCCTCTCTTTATATCACCCCTCCTCCTATTGTAGGGCGTGGATTATAGTTCTCATTTCAGTTGTAGCTCTTGCTTTAGTATCTTCACTTGTAGCTATCAGTTCCCTGGACCTGTGTTCTGCTGCAGCAAGCACTCCTGATATTGCCAGCTGTCCTTGGATCCGTCTTCTCTGCGGCTGCAACACCTTCAGCTAAGTGTACAGACATTGTTGTGTACCTGATTATTTTCTGACTGGATCTGAGGTGGCCACGGTTCCCTCCATATACTGAGTAGGGCACCGGTGGCCGTGCCCCTTCCACTATTGTAGGGGTTACAGTGGTCATCAGTCTTAGGTACGTGGGCATGCCTCGTTACGCCATTTGATCCGGGCATGTGCTTTAGCAGCATAGGGAGAGCTTTGAGGGTCTGACAGGGGTCACCCTTTATCCTCCCTAGTTTGGGTCCGGTCAGTAGCTCTTTTACTGTGTATACTATTGTTGCTCACATACAGCCGTGACACCACCGCAGCAAGTCTCTGTTGATGACGAAACACAGGTGCCAACTGCTGAGGCTTTCTACAGATTGCAGACCGGCAAGGAGGGCAGGGGTGAGGAGTGGGTGGAAGATGATGTGGAGGATGATGAGGTCCTAGACCCAGTATAAGGTTAATCCACGGCACTCCAAATTTTCGTGCAACAATTTTTTTACATTTTATTTCATTTGCAGATTATCATTATATACATCCAGAGTAAATCATTAGAATGTAGTGCAAGACACCAAATCCGCGGCCCTCGCTGCATCCGCGACAGTCCAACACCAGCGCCAGACACCGCTGTTAAATTCCTGTTCCAAACAAACACCCATCCCGTGCCATGTGAGGTCCTAGACCACACATGGAATCAAAGTCATGAGAGTGACATTTACAGTTCGGAGGAAGAGGTGTTGGTCACACAGCACCAGCCGCACCGCAAAAGAGGGAGCAGGGTGCAAAAGCAGAGTGGCCGTCCCCTAGCCAGTATGCCTGCTACTGCCTACCGCACCCAGGGTCTGAGCACACCAAAGCCAGCTCCAAGGAGTTCCCTGGTGTGGCAGTTCTTCAGACAATGTGCTGACGACAAGATGCGAGTGGTTTTCATGCTGTGCAATCAGATCCTGAAGAGAGGCATAAATGTTCTAAACCTGAGCACCACCTGCATGACCAGGCATCTAAATGCAAAGCACGAGCTGCAGTGGAGTACACACCTCAAACACCACGAAAGATCTCAGGCTCCTCCTGTTCCCTCTTCTGATGCAGTCTCGTCCTCTTCCTCCCCTTCTGGAGTAACAGTGGCACCTGCGACCACACAAACAGGCACAACACCACCTCTACCACCGTCACCCAGCATGTCCACACTGTCCCATGGAAAAGTTCAGCTGTCCATCCCCCAAACACTGGAGTAAAAAAGGATGTACCCCCATACCCACCAGCGATCCCTGGCCCTGAATGCCAGCATTTCAAAATTCCTGGCCTTTGAAATGCTGTCATTCCGTCTGGTGGAGATGGAGAGTTTTAAACACCTTATGGAGGTGGCTGTCCCACAGTACGTGGTTCTCAACTGCCACTACTTTTCCAGGCAAGCCATCCCTGCCCTGCACAACCAAGTGGCAGACAAAATCAGGTGTGCACTGCGCAATGCCATCTCTGCCAAGGTCCACATAACCACCGATACATGGCACGGACAGCCTTCAATATAAATGCCTATTCTTGTCGGCAAAGCGTGGACAAGAATAGGACATGTTATATTTTTTTTAGCGGGGCCACGGAACGGGGCAATGGATGCGGACAGCACAAGGAGGTCTGTCCGCATCTTTTGCAGCCCCATTGAAGTGAATGGGTCCGCATCCGAGCCGCCAAACAACGACCGTGTGCATGAGGCCTAATAGTGTGTAGTTCCCATTACTGCATCTTGGGTCATTTCATAGTTTGTCTATGCTACATGTAAAGAACCCTTTCCTTTGTTGATGTCTTAATCATCTTTTCTTTGTACATAAAAACGCCTCCTGGTTGATTGTGCAGTTACAGGAATGAATAATGTGTCAGTTCTTTATATTGATCACCCATATATATGAACGTACAATCACTTTAAGATTTTGTTTGCAATTTTTATAGTCTCATTTTAACAGATATCTTCCATCCATTTATAATGTAGTCAGCCTTCTCCTATTTTCTCCTTACAATGTGGAGCCAAAAACGGAATCCCATATTGGAGATGTTGAGCAATGTTCCTTTGTTTTACACTGAAAGTAGAAAAAGTACCCAGCGCTCCCAAGTATGAAGTTTTGGTCTGTCTGTTTGTGTGTTTATTGGATTTCCAAGGAGGCCAATCCATGCCTTCATTTTTATGGAGAAATTGCTAGTAGCCGTATATACTCTGGCAGTTCCATGCTGTCTATTTTATTTTTAACTCACCCATAACGGTGACCTCCATAGAGCCTCGCCCCCTTAACTGTGACCTCCACAGCACCCCACCCTCTTACTAGTGACTTCCACAGCGTTCCTTCCTCTTAACAGGGATCTCCACAGCGCCCCACTCCTTTAACAGTGATCTGCACAGTGCCCTGCCCCCCTTAACAGCGACCTCCACAGCGCCCTGGCTTCTTAACAGTGACCTCCACAGCACCCTGCCCCCTTAACAGTGACCTCCACAGCACCCTGCCCCCTTAACAGTGACCTATAAAAGTAAATAAAAATGGCTTAGTTAGAAACCTGGTGTAATCAGTTAGGATATGAGTGAAGGACCCGCAAGCTTCTATTGGCTAATACGGACCATATGCCATATTTAAATTTTTGGGTAATATCTCATGAATGGTAAGTACTAGAGAGCTTTACAAAAACCTTTACACACACCTGATGTACCTATGTGCCAAATTTGATGTCCAACGGTTCAACAGACATTGATTTTCATAATATAGATAATTAGAATCCATAGAAGTAACAAGTTAAACATTTGAATCATTATTCTAACAAATATCCCTTTTCTCCACTCCACTAGCAGCTACACTGGCAACTATAACAATTCTTACTAAAGGTAAAATAATTTCCTCTTAGGTCGCGATACATTATCCCAGCAAGTAGCTGTAAGCAAGTTGGAGATGCTTAAAAGAATACACAACAACCCTCTGCTCCTAATGTTAGATTCTAGTTTGCTTGTGATTCGGAATTGAAAAAAACATAATTATAATATTGAAGAGTAGTGTAAGTACAAGAACAAGAACCTGAGATTCTCATAGAACAACAGAGATATTCAGAAATTGAATATATTAAAATTCAAAGTCTGTAATTACCACCATTTAAAGGATTAAATCATTTTAGAAAATCAAAAGGAAGTCATTGTGTATTGAGAAATGAACACTTTAGATGGGAGTTGTTAGATAACACCATTCAGGATGGAGAAACGAAAATATGTTTTAATTCTTTTTTTTCCAAATATGTACAGTATTTGTAAAAAATACAATGAAAATACAATGAAAAATAAAAAGCAAAAAGATTAATAACACAAGTAGCAAAGCACCACTAAAATATTAAAGCACACTACACTGCAATTATATATTTCCTCGTTGCCAAAATAATTAGTAAGGGCCAGGGAGCTCTGACCCCACCTGGTCCAAAACCTTACATCAAGTAGCATAACACTAATGTACTATTGAAATACATAGAGGACGCTAAATAAATCTTCTTACAGCAGGTCGATAACTCCCACTTATTTCACTGCAGGTATACTACTTTGTAGAGTTGAGCGGACACCTGGAAGTTCGGGTTCGACGGGTTCGGCCGAACTTCGCAAAAAAGTTTTCAAGTTTTGGACCCGAATATGACCCGAACTTGACCCCGAACCCCATTGAAGTCAATGGGGACCCGAACTTTGTAGCACTAAAATGGCTCTAAAAAAGTCATGGAAAGGCCTAGAGGGTTGCAAAAGGCAGAAAAATGTGGTTAATAGCATGGCAATTGCTCTGCAAACAAATGTGGATAAGGAAATGACTTAAAATACATAAAAATAAAAAATAATAATCTTGATCTAGGAGGAGGTGGTCCATATGGAGTAGGAGGTTGAGGAGGCGGTGGATGTGGCGGTATAGGTGGAAGCGGCGGTGGAGGAGGTAGCCAACACTGGTTTTTAGTTTTGTTTTTTATTTTATTTCTTTATTTTTGTTTAAATTTGGGTAGACCCCAAAACATTGGGAAATATAAAAAAATAAAACAAAGAGAAAGTGCGCTGGAGTACTACAATGGCTGGGTGAGGCCGGTATACATGTCTATTCTGCACAAGGTACGGACAAGTCCTGTGGGATCCCTGCCTGGTTCATTTTAATGAACATGAGCTTGTTAATATTGGCTGTGGACAGGCGGCTGCGCTTGTCTGTGATAACCCCCTCCAGGCCAGCACCTCCAAGGCGTAAAGGGCAAGCTCAGGCCATGTGCCCAATTTGGAGACTCAGAAGTTGAAGGGGGCAGACCCATAAGTCAGTACATGTAGGCATGTGCACACATACTGCTCAACCATGTCACACGTCCCTGTGACGTCCACGATCCAATTGGATATTTTCTCTATCAACTTTCGATGTTCTTTTATGCGCCTACCATGGTGATCACGTGTAACGGGGAATCAGGGTTCCATGCCGGAGAGGGAGCCTGAAAAAGGGATACCACATCCAAGGGAGGTCAATGGCTGAAATCTGATTGGGTGGAGATGTGGGACAAGTTATTAAAGCGGAAGAATCGAAGGAAGGCAGGAGGCGCGTGGCAATTAGCCACTCCCAACTCGGGGAGGCAGTGACGATAAATAACAATACAGGACTCCTAAGATGCCCTGTTATTGGAATGAGTAATACAAAATTACAGGGAATGTCATTGCGGTATTTTGGATGAGGAAACGTTATACGGGAGAGGCCCTGCTGACGCTTTTTTGATTCTAGATAACTTCTGCCTGATCACATGTCCCCGTGCCGTCCACTATCCAATTGGATATCTTCCCTATCAACTTTCGATGTTCTTTTATGCGCCTACCATGGTGATCACGGGTAACGGAGAATGAGGGTTCCATGCCGCAGAGGGAGCCTGGGAAAAGGATACCACATCCAAGAGAGGTCAATGGCTGAAATCTGATTGGGCGGAGAGAGTAGGTCAAGTTATTAAATTAAATTCAGCACATGCACCAGGCAAGGGATGTGCGTCAAACCGGCTAGGCCCCAGAGCTGCTACGAGATTTCGTTCGCCAATTATCGCACACCACCAGGCCGGGGTTGAGGCTCACTGGCACCAACCACTCATTGGTCTGTTGTTCCCTGCCCGTCCACAGCTCCTGCGCGGTGTGGGGTTTGTCCCCCAAGCAGATACGTTTTAAAACTGCCTGCTGTCGTTTACCCCTGGCTGTGCTGAAGTTGGTGGTGAAGGTGTTACGCTGACCGGATGAGGAGACGGTAGAGGATGAGGAAGCGGAGTAGGAGGAGGAAGCAACAGGAGGCAAAGAGAAACATCCTGCAATCCTCAGTGGTGGAAGGACATGCGCCAAACTGCTATCCGCCTCAGACCCAGCCGCCACTGCATTTACCCAGTGTACTGTTAGGGAGATATAACGTCCCTGACCATGCTTACTGGTCCACGTATCCGTAGTTAGGTGGACCTTGCCACATATGGCATTGCGCAGTGCACACCTGATTTTGTCCCCCACTTGGTTGTGCAGGGAAGGGATGGCTCACCTGGAAAAGTAGTGGCGGCCCGGCACAACGTACTGTGGGACAGCCACTGCCATCAGATTCTTAAAACTGTTCGTGTACACCAGACGGAATGACAGCATTTCAAAGGCCAGGAATTTGGAAATGCTGGCATTCAGGGCCAGGGATCGCGGGTGTGTAGGGGGGTACTTCCTCTTTCGCTCCAGTGTTTGGGAGATAGACAGCTGAACACTTCCATGGGACATTGTGGAGATGCTTGGTGACCGTGGTGGTGGCGTTGCTGGCACATCCTCTGTTTGTGGGGTGGCAGGTGCCACTGTCAGTCCAGAGGGGAATGAAGAGGCCGAGACTGCAGCAGAAGAAGAAGCAGGAGGAGCCAGAGACCTTTCTTGGTTTTTGAGGTGTCTACTCCACTGCAGCTCATGCTTTGCACTTAGATGCCTGGTCATGCAGGTTGTGCTCAGGTTTAGAACGCTTATGCCTTGCATCAGGCTCTGATTGCACAGCGTTCAAACCACTCGTGTCTTGTCGTCAGCACATTGTCAGAAGAACTGCCACGCCAGGGAACTCCTTGGAGCTGGCTTTGGTGTGCTCAGTCCCTTGGTGCGGTGGGCACTAGCAGGCGTACTGTCCAGAGGACGGCCGCTCCGCTTTGCATCCTGTTCCCTCTTTTGCTGTGCTGTTGGCTCTGTGCGACCACCGCCTCTTCCTCCGAACTAGACAGGTCACTCACATGACCTTGATTCCATGTGGGGTCGAGGACCTCATCTTCCTCCACATCATCTTCCACCCAGTCTTCACCCCTGCCCACCTTGTCGGTCTGCACACTGCAGAAAATCATAGCAGTTGGCACCTGTGTTTCGTCATCATCCAAGACTTGCTGCGGTGGTCCTCCCATCCTGAAACATAGTTGCAGGTGCCAACTCTGATCTTTCAGCAGGGGACTGGGTGGGAGACAATGTGAAGGAACTGGAAGCACTGTCAGCTACCCAATCTACTATCACCTGCACTTGTTCTGGCCTCACCATTCGTAGAGCCGCATTCGGCTCTACCAAATAACGCTGAATGTTCTGTTTCCTACTCGCACCTGAGGAAGGTGTTTCACTTGTGCGTGTAGCTGGCACAGATCGACCAAGTCCTCTCCCTGCAACAGGAGCTCCACCAACACCAGCAGCTCCACGACCGGGGCCACGTCCTATTTTTGATACTCTCCTCATTCTTTGCGTTCATCCACCAAACTAACAGATGGTTTATTTCAGGCGACAATGTAACCACCAATAGTCAACAATTAAGTTCACTGACAGTAAGGCTGTGACGGTGTCATAAAGAGAAACATTTCTTGAGGTCACAGAACAGTGTGACAGTTGAATTTAATACAATTACTTCACGGTCACAAAAAATGTGAATTTGTCAATCAACAATGTAACAGCAGTATTGACTGGTTTTATTGGACTGTCAGAAATGCAGCGAAGGCCCCAAATGTACTATCTAGCACAATAAGTGAGTTTTTTTCAACCAACAATGTAACAGCAGTATTTAACGGTTTTAGTGGACTGTCAGAAATGCAGCGCAGGCCAAAAATTTTATTTTCTAGCACAGAAAATGGGAATTTCTCAACCGACAATGTAACAGCAGTATTTATTGGTTTTATTTGACTGTCAGATATGCAGTGCCGGTGTCAGAAAGAGAAAAAATCGCTTTAGGTCACACAAATATGTGACAGACTAAGGCTACTTTCACACTAGCGTTCGGGTGTCCGCTTGTGAGCTCCGTTTGAAGGAGCTCACAAGCGGCCCCGAACGCATCCGTACTGCCCTAATGCATTCTGAGTGGACGCGGATCCGCTCAGAATGCATCAGTCTGGCAGCATTCAGCCTCCGCTCCGCTCAGCAAGCGGACACCTGAACGCTGCTTGCAGCGTTCGGGTGTCCGCCTGGCCGTGCGGAGGCAAGCGGATCCGTCCAGACTTACAATGTAAGTCAATGGGGACGGATCCGTTTGAAGATGACACAATATGGCTCAATCTTCAAACGGATCCGTCCCCCATTGACTTTCAATGTAAAGTCTGGACGGATCCGTTCAGGCTACTTTCACACTTAGAATTTTTTTCAAACTATGATGCAGACGGATCCGTTTTGAACGGATACAAACGTCTGCATTATAGGAGCGGATCCGTCTGAGCAGACATCAGACGGACCCGCTCTAAACGGTAGTGTGAAAGTAGCCTAATGTAATTGAATTATTTTCACTGGCAGGTATGCACTGCAGGCCGCAGGGGTACTTGACCGCCAATAAAAGGGAATTTGTCACCCTGGAATCTAACAGATGGATTTAATGAATAGATTTTCCCTGTCAGATATTCAGCACATGGGTACTCAGGGCTTTTTTTCTGGCGGAACGCACCGGAACGGCGTTCCGCCACCTTTTGACATTGCAGCCTGCCATGCTCCAGCATCGCAGGCTGCGATGTATCAGCGGGGAGGGACTGGGAGGAGGAGCTGGGGGCCGGTGCGTTCACTGTGCTCCGGCCCCGCCGCTCCAGTACAGTTATAAAATGTGTAATTCAATTAATAACCATGCTGCCCCCTCTGTAGTATAACATTCAATATATCCTACTCACAGGGCTACTGTTATATCGTAATTCCGGCCGGCCGGGCAGACGAGCGGCAGAGTGACTGACGTCACGTGCCTGCCCGGCCTACTTTATGAATGAAGCAGGCGGCGCAGGCACGTGACGTCAGTCAGTCACTCTGCCGGTCGTCTGCCCGGCCGGCCTGCATTACGATATAACAGTAGCCCTGTGAGTAGGATATATTGAATGTTATACTACAGAGGGGGCAGCATGTATCATTATTAATTGAATTACACATTTTATAACTGTACTGGAGCGGCAATGGGGGGGTCTGTGGATGACACTGTTAAGGGGTGGGGGGGTCTGTGGATGGCACTATTAAGGGGTGGGGGGGGTCTGTGGATGGCACTGTTAAGGGGTGGGGGGGTCTGTGGATGGCACTGTTAAGGGGTGGGGGGGTCTGTGGATGGCACTGTTAAGGGGTGGGGGGGGGGTCTGTGGATGGCACTGTTAAGGGGTGAGGGGGGGGGTCTGTGGATGGCACTGTTATGGGGTGGGGGGGTCTGTGGATGGCACTGTTATGGGGTGGGGGGGTCTGTGGATGGCACTGTTATGGGGTGGGGGATCTGTGGATGCCATCCACAGATCCCCTATAACAGTGCCATCCCCAGATCCTCCACCCCATAACAGTGCCATCCCCAGATCCCCCATTAACAGTGCCATCCCCAGATCCCCCATTAACAGTGCCATCCCCAGATCCCCCATTAACAGTGCCATCCCCAGATCCCCCATTAACAGTGCCATCCCCAGATCCCCCATTAACAGTGCCATCCCCATCTGGGGGGGTTTCTTTGCTGGGCTGGACTTTTATAGCCCCCCCCCAAATTTTACTTGCATCCCTGTTCTCCAAAGGGGCGGTTTTAGGGGGCGGTTCTAGGGGTGGGTAGGGGCGTGGCCAGGGGAGGGGGGGTGAGTTCCACCACCTTTTCTCTGAAAAAAAAAAGCCCTGTGGGTACTTCACAGAAAAAAAATGCGACTATGTCCCTTCCCTGGGGCCCTGAAGTCACAGACGGATTACCTATATTATTTTCCCTTCCCCTGGCACATATGCAGTGCAGGTGTCCTTAAAAAATGCCTAGATGTCGCCCACTGAGCTACCAGAACAGGATTAAAGTAATGTCCCTGTCCCCACCTAACAAACAGACTGATTAAAGCTTATTTCTCTGTGGCACTGGGCTCAGGGGTACAAAAATGTAGCATAGCACCCACAAAAATAATCGCTGTAGTTTGCAGATTTAACACCAAGAACACCAGAATTGTTTCCTAATCTCTCCCTCACAGCTGCAGCATCCTCTCCCTACACTAGTAAGAGCTGATGTGCCGTGCGGCGCTACGCGACTCCAGCTTTTATAGATGCTGGGCCACATGCTGCACTGGCCAATCACAGCCATGCCATTAGTAGGCATGGCTGTGATGGCTTCTAAGGGCACACGAGTTAAACGCTTGTTGATTGGCTAAAATGTTCGGGTTCGGGGTAAAAAAATCGTAACGTTCGGTTCGAACCCGAACTTTACAGTTCGGGCTCGCTCAACCCTACTATTTAGCTATCTCTCTCAAGACCAGGACTGCCTTGTTTTTGGATCAGTCCAAGTCCCAGCTGTCAGACCCCCAATGACTTCTTGGTGGAAGCTTGTCAAGTGAAAACTGTACTATGTTGTATAAGCCAAGAAAAACAGATAAAAGAGAGAAAGAAACAATTGCCTGTAGTCTGATGAATATGATGTAATACACTGCCTGTCCCAAAAAAAAGTCACCACCAAAAAAAAAAAAAAAAAAAAAAAAAAAAAGATTCTCAATGGGGTTAAGGTCTGGACTCTGTGGTGGCCAATCCATGTGTGAAAATGATGTCTCATGCTCCCTGAACCACTCTATCACAATTTGAGCCCGATGAATCCTGGCATTGTCATCTTGGAATATGCCGGTGCCATCAGGGAAGAACAAATCCATTGATGGATTAACCTGGTCATTCAGTATGTTCAGGTAGTCAGCTGACCTCATTCTTGGAGCACATACTGTTGCTAAACCTAGACCTGACCAAATGCAGCAACCCCAGATCATAGCACTGCCCCCACAGGCTTGTACAGTAGGCACTAGGCATGGTGGGTGCATCATTTCATCTGCCTCTCTTCTTATCCTGATACACCCATCACTCTGGAACAGGGTAAATCTGGACTCATCAGACCACATGACCTTCTTCCATTGCTCCAGAGTCCAATCTTTATGCTCTCTAGCAAATTGAAGCATTTTTTCCTGGTTTGCCTCACTGATTAGTGGTTTTCTTATGGCTACACAGCTATTCAGTCCCAATCCCTTGAGTTCCCTTCGCATTGTGCATGTGGAAATTCTCTTACTTTCACTATTAAACATAGCCCTGAGTTCTACTGTTGTTTTTCTTCGATTTGATTTCACCAAACGTTTAAGTGATCGCCAATCACGATCATTCAGGATTTTTTTCCCGCCACATTTCTTCCTCGAATACGATGGGTCCCTACTGTCCTTACAGTTTTTAATAATGCGTTGGAGAGTTCTTAACCCAATTTTAGTAGTTTCTGCAATCTCCTTAGATGTTTTCTCTGCTTGATGCATGCCAATGATTTGACCCTTCTCAAACAGACTAACATATTTTCCAACATATTTTCCATGGCCACGAGATGTGTCTTTCGACATGGTTGTTTAAGAAATGAGAAGCAACTCATTGCACCAGTTGGGGTTAAATAACTTGTTGCCAGCTAAAAGATAATCGCCCATGAAGTAATTATCCAATAGGAGGCTCATAACTATTTGCTTAGTTAAATCCAGGTGGCAACTTTTTTTTTGGACAGGCAGTGTATGTTCTCTTCTGACCAGTATCTTGAAAAATAGAATGCCATAGCCACACATGGCATCGGTACCGTCACCAGTATGACCAGTTTTTTATACTGTAACATGCCTTGTGGTCAATAAGAAATGATAACATGGGCAATTTGGTTAGCTGCCAGGGGCCTGAGGCAAATCCTCCAAAGATTTGATGCAAATTGCAGTTTTATCATATATCTATCTATCTTTCTATCTATCAGTTTTTGACGTGAATCATGCAATAAATGTGACAAAACTGCTATTTGTACTCCTCCTTTTGTACCAGGGACTGGTTTCATTCAGAACAATTTTCCCATGGACACAATAATTAATAATTCCATTTAGGCCCTCACTCAGTGACTTAGGCCCCTTTCACACGGGCGTTGCGGGAAAATGTGCGGGTGCGTTGCGGGAACACCCGCGATTTTTCCGCATGAGTGCAAAACATTGTAATGCGTTTTGCACTCGCGTGAGAAAAATCGCGCGTGTTTGGTACCCAAACCCGAACTTCTTCACAGAAGTTCGGGCTTGGGATCGGTGCACTGTTCTGTAGATTGTATTATTTCCCCTTATAACATGGTTATAAGGGAAAATAATAGCATTCTGAATACAGAATGCATAGTAAAACAGCGCTGGAGGGGTTAAAAAAAATTTAAAAATTATTTAACTCACCAATCCACTTGATCGCGTACCCGGCATCTCCTTCTGGCTTCATCTGATCTCTGTGCAGCAACAGGACCTTTGGTGACGTCATTCCGGTCATCACATGATCCATCACCATGGTAAAAGATCATGTGATGACCGGAGTGACGTCATCAAAGGTCCTTTACCCAGGTCCTAAAGAAAGAATAGAGAAGGAGATGCCGGCTGCGCTATCAAGTGGACTAAGGTGAGTTAAATTATTTTTAATTTTTTTTAACCCCTCCAGCGATGTTTTACTATGCATTCTGTATTCAGAATGCTATTATTTTCCCTTATAACCATGTTATAAGGGAAAATAATAATGATCGGGTCTCCATCCCGATCGTCTCCTAGCAACGGTGCGTGAAAATCGCACCGCATCCGCACTTGCTTGCGGATGCTTGCGATTTTCACGCAACCCCATTCATTTCTATGGGGCCTGCGTTACGTGAAAAACGCACAAAGAGGAGCATGCTGCGATTTTCACACAACGCACAAGTGATGCGTGAAAATCACCGCTCATGTGAACAGCCCCATAGAAATGAATGGGTCAGTATTCAGTGCGGGTGCAATGCGTTCACCTCCCGCATCGCATCCACTCGGAATACTCGCTCGTGTGAAAGGGGCCTTACTGGTCATTTATCCTCTGACTGGAATCATTCTCTTTTTTTCCCTCAGTCCTACACAGATGACGTCTCTCGACCACAACTTGTTTCTGCATAATTGAACACACCTATTTAGTATTAATGCCTCCTTTTATTCCGGTACTTAGTAATCATCCCCATTTAGGCCCCAGTAGATATAATGCCCCCCCCCCTAAGTAGTGCCCTATGTACATATAATGTGCTCTAGTAGTGTCCTCTTCACATATAATGCCCCCCAGTAATGCCCTCTTTAAATATCGTGTCCCTTAAATATAGTGTCGCCCCTAGTAGTGCCATCTTTAAACATAGTGCCCTCCCAACCAGTAATGACCTCTTTAAACAAAGTGACCTCTGTAAACATCATACCCCCTCCACAACCCGAGAAATGGTGGTCTCTTTAAATATAGACCCACCTAGTAGTGCCTCTTTACATATAGTGCCCCCAGTAAATAATGCACGAACCCCTCCCCTGTATAAATTTACATGCTATGCATTAGGGTACTTTCACACTTGTGTTGTTGGATTCCGGCAGGCAGTTCCGTCGCCGGAACTGGCTGCCAGATCCGGAAATCCGTATGCAAACGGATAGCATTTGTAGACGGATCTGGATGCGGATCTGTCTCACAAATGCATTGCAAAACCAGATCGGTTTCTCTGGTGTCATCTGGAAAAAACGGATCCGGTATTTATTTTTTCACATTTTTAAAGGTCTGCGCATGCGCAGGATGGGAAACCGGATCCGTTTTTCTGGAACACTTGGTTACGGATTTGGCATTAAGGCATTTCAATGGAAAATAATGCCGGATCCGGCATTCCGGCAAGTGTTCCAGAATTTTGGAGGTAGAAAATACAGCAGCATGCTGCCGTATTTTCTCCGGCCAAATACTGTAGGAGTGACTGAACTGAAGACATCCTGATGCATACTGAATGGATTGCTCTCCATTCAGAATGCATTAGGATAAAACTGATCAGTTTTTTTCTGGTATTGAGCCCCTAGGACAGAACTCAATACCGGAAAAGAACCCTTAAAAATCCGCACCGCAGGTTCATTATTGCAAAAGCTCTGTGCTGATTCTTTATGCAGTATGTGGATGAGAGTTGTTAAAATCTTACCCACTTTGCAGCTACTGTAAATGCTGCAAATTCTTTGCACATTTTTCTGTCTTGTGGACGGACATCCATTAATAGTTTAGGGGACTGGGGTCTGTATTTGTTTAGAGAGGGTTGTATTTATTCCTTGGCCTGTTCATATTCTGACTTTATTTGAGTTGCTATAGAGGGTTGAGATGGCTGTTGTGAGGGGCCAAAGATATCTTGGCAGCAAACTTTTCAGTCTTCAGGAGAAATTATGGTAGTCTGGGAAGATGGAGAAGAAAAGGGAAGAGAACATCTACAATGAGAGATGACCTGTGAGTTACTGGATTTATAGAGGAGCTATCACTTTTCCTGGTATGTCTGGTATAGTACATCCTTTTATTCCACAAAATGTCTCTGTGTATCCTGGGACTAATTCACAACTAACATTACCATTTTCCTTATCAATAGGATTTGTCATCAGTGATGTTTGGGCACTGCCAATGTGATGTGCCCCCCTTGTGGTAAATATCTTACCAGTCAGATGTAATATGCACTGTTGAGGTCATCAACATTACTTACTTTTAGGATAAGCTACTTGTGGTAATAATGTTTTACATTATTATGTAATTAGCTGCCTTGTGGACGGTAACATGACCAGTATGATATAATGTGCCCCTCTGTCGCCAAAATTTTGATTAGTATGATATAATATGCCCCTTGTGGGCAATAATATGACCAGTATCTTGGAATATGGCCCTCATGGCTAGTAACATGACATCCTCTCACTCTCTTTATAGAGGACCTGTCATGACTCCTGACATGTTTGTTTTACTAAATCATTTTATTCCTCTTGCATTAAAATAAAAATTCTGGGGCATCTTTTAATGTTTTTCCATTCCACTATTATTACAAGAAGACACTTATGCATGATTTGCCAACTGGGTTACCGGTTGTGGGGTGTCTCTGCACAGTTTGACACTGTCCAATCGGTGCTGCCAGTATCGGACTAGGCAGGTACACACCTTCAACTGGTAACACCCAGATTGATGAATAGACTTTAGGTAGTAATAACTGACGAATGAAATGAGATACATTTTTATGAAAGGATGCTCAGGAATGGCAACAGGAATGCAAGCAGTTCTTAAAAAGGATCTGTCATCATTCCAGACATGCCTGTTTTAATAGCTACATGCATTTCCCGTGTAACAATTTTGGAGAATCTATTCTTATGTCTCTGTGTTATGCCGTTTCTTTATTATTTCTACTAGAAGTTATGAATGAACTGCTAGCAGTCTGCAGTAAGAGTACAGACGTACCTCCACAGACTAACTCTAACCAATCAGTGCTGCTATTTTCAGACTTTGGAAAAATTAGCAAATTTCCAAATTTCAATTTCTCTACTTTTATAATAGATAGTAATAACTTCAAAAATAGCTACTACTTTACATTCCCCATATTCCCCACTACTTTACATTCCCCATTCTACTTCATGTTTGGATCATTTTGTGAATGGCATTTTATTTTTTGGGGACGTTAGAAGGCTTAGGCCTCTTTCACACGAGCGTGTCCGGATAAGGTCCGGATGCGTCCCGGTGCATTGCGGCAAACCCGCGCGAGTAGGTACGCAATTGCAGTCAGTTTTGACTGCGATTGCGTTCCGATGTTCAATTTTTATCGCGCGTGACGGACCATGTGATGGATCATGGCACATAACAGGTATATTTAGTGTTAGGAACCGTCTAACTAGAGATTGCCTTGACGTTCGGCAGACGGGCTCAAATAATTTTGTACAAAACGATTTGCCAAGTATCTCTAACTTATTAGTTCAGCATTTGTAATTATGATGCAATTTTGTACTTTATTTGGTTTGCAGAGAGCTGTTGCATTGCTTGTTTTGTCTAACAATCTTGTTCTCAGCCATAGCAACGTGCCCCTGTGCTTTGGGATGTGCTGACTGACCCCCTTTTTTCTTTGCAGTTTGTGCTGGAGGTGTGGCTGCCTCCCCAGTCGTGCACTCCTTCCAGCTCGTCTGTCCCACAGGGTGATTTTAATTAGTGTTAGTATATAGCTTGGCCCGCTCCCCCTCACTCACTGAAGCAATCTGGCACCAGGAGAGAGATAGTGTGTGGACTCTCATTGCAGTCCTTGGTGACCATGTGGCCCAGGGGTGGTGTGGAGTGGGCCCGGCGTGCATGCTGGTAACTGCTTTCCCTGGATATAATGGAGGCCATTTTGGCACCGAAAATGACAGAAATTCAGGCGGATCCAGCATGTAAGTGGAACCTGCACTTTCTGAATTATATGATAGCCGCTATGGCACATAACAGGTATATTTAGTGTTAGGAACCCGTCTAACTAGAGATTGCCTTGACGTTCGGCAGACGGGCTCAAATAATTTTGTACAAAACGATTTGCCAAGTATCTCTAACTTATTAGTTCAGCATTTGTAATTATGATGCAATTTTGTACTTTATTTGGTTTGCAGTGAGCTGTTGCATTGCTTGTTTTGTCTAACAGTCTTGTTCTCAGCCATAGCAACGTGCCCCTGCGCTTTGGGATGTGCTGACTGACCCCCTTTTTTCTTTGCAGTATGTGATGGATCATGTGACGGACCATGTGATGAACGTAGTGACGTCATCAAAGGTCCTATTCCTCACAAAAGAAGACAGAAGAGATGCCGGCTGCGCGAACAAGTGGATTAAGGTGAGTTAAATTATTATTATTTTTTTTAACCCCTCCAGCCCCATTGTACTATGCATTCTGTATTCAGAATGCTATTATTTTCTCTCATAACCATGTTATAAGGGAAAATAATAAAGATCGGGTCCCCATCCCGATCGTCTCCTAGCAACGGTGCATGAAAATCACACCACATCCGCACTTGCTTGCGGATGCTTGCGATTTTCACGCAGCCCCATTCACTTCTATGGGGCCTGCATTGTGTGAAAAACGCACAAAATAGAGCATGCTGCGATTTTCACGCAACGCACAAGTGATGCGTGAAAATCACCGCTCATGTGCACAGCCCCATAGAAATGTATAGGTTCGGATTCAGTGCGGGTGCAATGTGTTCAACTCACGCATTGCACCCACGGGGAAAACTCGCCCGTGTGAAAGGGGCCTTAGAAGTTTAGAGGCAAATCTAGAATTTTTTCAGAAAATTTCCAAAACCCACTTTTTGAGGACCAGTTCAGGTCTGAAGTCACTTTGTGAGGCTTACATAATAGAAACCACCCAAAATGACCCTATTTTAGAAACTACACCCCTCAAGTTATTCAAAACTGATTTTACAAACTTTGTTAACCCTTTAGGTGTTCCACAAGAATTAATGGAAAATGGAGATGAAATTTCAGAATTTCACTTTTTTGCCAGATTTTCCATTTTAATCCATTTTTATTTCCACTAACAAAGCAAGGGTTAACAGCCAAGCAAAACTCAATATTTATTGCCCTGATTCTGTAGTTTACAGAAACACCCTGTATGTGGTCGTAAACTGCTGTAAGGGCACACGGCAGGACGCAGAAGGAAAGAAACACCATATGGTTTTTGGAAAGCAGATTTCACATTTTAAGCTGCCTTGTCACATTTGAAGACCCTCTGATGCACCCCTAGAGTAGAAATTCTAAACAAGTTACCCCATTTTAGAAACCACACCCCTCAAGGTATTCAAAACTGATTTTACAAACTTTTTTAACCTTTTAGGTATTCCACAAGAATTTATGGAAAATGGAGATAAAATTTCAGAATTTCACTTTTTTGGCAGATTTTCCATATTAATCAATTTTTTTCCACTAACAAAGCAAGGGTTAACAGCCAAAAAAAACTCAATATTTATTGCCCTGATTCTGTAGATTACAGAAACACCCCATATGTAGTTGCAAACTGCTGTACGGGCACACGGCAGTGCGCAGAAGGAAAGGAACGCCATATGGTTTTTGGAAGGCAGATTTCACTGGGATAATTTTAAGCTGCCATTTCACATTTGAAGACCCCCTGATGCACCCCTAGAGTAGAAACTCCTAAAAAAAGACCCAATTTTGGAAACTACGGGATAAGGTGGCAGTTTTGTTGGTACTATTTTAGGGTACATATGATTTTTGGATGCTCTATATTACACTTTTGGTGAGGCAAGATAACAAAAAATAGCTGTTTTGGCACAGTTTTTATTTTTCATTTAAAATGTTCATCTGACAGGTTAGATCATGTAGTATTTTTATAGAGCAGGTTGTTATGGATGCGGCGATACCTAATATGTATGCTTTGTTTTATTTATGTTTTACACAATAAGAGCATTTTTTTATAAAAAAAAAATCGTTTCAGTGTCTCCATATTCTGAGAGCCCTAGTTTTTTTTATTTTTTGGGCGATTATCTTAGGTAGGGTCTCATTTTTTGCGGGATGAGATGACCGTTTCATTGGTACTATTGGGGTGCGTATGACTTTTTGATCCCTTGGTATTACACTTTTTGTGATGTAAGGTGACAAAAAATTGCTTTTTTAACATACATAGTAACATATGTATATAAGGCCAAAAAAAGACATTTGTCCATCCAGTTCAGCCTGTTATCCTGCAAGTTGATCCAGAGGAAGGCAAAAAAAAATGTGAGGTACAAGCCAATTTTCCCCACTTAAAGGGGGAAAAATTCCTTCCCGACTTCAATCAGGCAATCAGAATAACTCCCTGGATCAACAACCCCTCTCTAATAGCTATAGCCTGTAATATTATTACACTCCAGAAATTCATCCAAGCCCCTCTTGAATTCTTTTATTGTACTCACCATCACCACCTCCTCAGGCAGAGAGTTCCATAATCTCAATGCTCTTACCGTAAAAAATCATTTTCTATGTTTGTGTACAAACCTTCTTTCCTCCAGACTCAGAGGGTTTCCCCTCGTCACAGTCACAGTCCTGGGGATAAATAGATGATGGGAGAGATCTCTGTACTGACCCCTGATATATTTATACATAGTAAATAGATCTCCCATCAGTCGTCTTTTTTCTAAAGTGAATAACCCTAATGTTGATAATCTTTCAGGGTACTGTAGTTGCCCCATTCCAGTTATTACTTTAGTTGACCTCCTCTGAACCCTCTCTAGCTCTGCTATGTCTGCCTTGTTCACAGGAGCCCAGAACTGTACAATGTACTCCATGTGTGGTATGACTACTGATTTGTAAAGTGGCAGGACTATGTTCTCATCACGGGCATCTATGCCCCTTTTGATGCAACCCATTATCTTATTGGCCTTGGCAGTAGCTGCCTGACACTGGTTTTTACTGCTTAGTTTGCTGTTTATTAAGATTCCTAGGTCCTTTTCCATGTCAGTGTTAGGCCTCTTTCACACTACAGTATGTCCATTTCAGTGTTTTGCGTTCCGTTTTTAACGGATCCGATGTTCTGTTTTTTGGTTCCGTTGTGTTTCCGTTTCCGTTCCGTCGTTCCGTTCCGTTTTTCCGTATGGCATATACAGTATACAGTAATTACATTGAAAAAATTGGGCTGGCCATAACATTTTCAATAGATGGTTCAGAAAAAACGGAACGGAAACGGAACGGAAACGGAAGACATACGGATGCATTTCCGTATGTGTTCCTTTTTTTTGCGGACCCATTGACTTTAATGGAGCCACGGAACGTGATTTGCGGCCAAATATAGGACATGTTCTATCTTTCAACGGAACGGAAAAACGGAAATACGGAAACGGAATGCATACGGAACACATTCCGTTTTTTTTGCGGAACCATTGAAATGAATGGTTCCGTATACGGACCGTATACGGACCGCAAAAAACGGACCGCAAAACGGAAAAAAGAAACGGTAGTGTGAAAGAGGCCTTACCCAGTGTTTTTTTTTCAGTTGAGTGGTTAGGTAATGTGATACCACCTGAGTGGTTAGGTAATGTGATATTTTCATAGAGCAGGATGTTATGGACGTGTCAATACTTAATATTTATACTTTTTTTTATTTATGTAAGTTTTACACAATGATATAATTTTTTAAACAAAAAAATAATGTTTTAGAGTCTCCATAGTCTGGGAGCCATTTTTTTTTCAGTTTTTGGGCGATTGTCTTAGGTAGGGTATAATTTTTGCGGGATGAGATGACGGTTTGATTGGCACTATTTTGGGGTGCATATGACTTTTTGATCACTTGCTATTACACTTTTTGTAATGTAAGGTGACAAAAAATTTATTTTTTTACACCGTTTTTATTTTATTTTTTTACGGTGTTCACCCGAGGGGTTAGGTCATGTGGTATTTTTATAGAGCAGGTTGTTACGAACACGGTGATACCTAATATCTCTTTATTTTTTTATTTTTTTTACAACACAGTAAAAGCATTTTTGAAACAAAAAAAATCATGTTTTAGTGTCTCCATAGTCTGAGAGCCATAGTTTTTTATTTTTTTCGACGATTGTCTTAGGTTGGGGCTCATTTTTTGCGGGATGAGGTGACAGTTAGAGTGTTACTATTTTGGGGGGCATATGCCTTTTTGATCGCTTGGTGTTGCACTTTTAGTGATGTAAGCTGACAAAAAAATGTTTTTTTTAGCACAGTTTTTATTTTATTTTTTTGACGGTGTTCACCTGAGGGGTTAGTTAATGTGATATTTTTATAGAGCCGGTCAATATGGATGCGGCGATACCTAATACAGTATGTCAACTTTTCTTTTTTTCCCTATTTTTTAAATTTTTTTTAAACTTTATTTTGGGGAAAACGTTATTTTTTTTTTTTTACTTGAAACTTTTAATGGTTTCTGTCATCAGAATTAACCCTATTAAACTAGCTGACATTAGCGATGTACTAATGTCAGCTGAACCTAACTAACCTATTCCTACTTGTATCTATGCCCCCGTTACGCCAGAAATCTAACTTTTATAATATGCTAATTAGCCTCTAGGAGCAGGGGGGGCATTGCCCCTGCTCCTAGAAGCTCCATTTTCCAACCTCTGGATTCGCCCCACTGCACTTGATTGACAGGGCCAGGCAGCCTTGGTCTCCTCCTGCCGGCCGTGTCTGCCATGTATCTCGCGCCTGCGCTGTCCCATTTAGTATTCGGCGCAGGCCCAGTGAGTGAAGGACGCACCCCCCTGCTCCTAGAGGATAATTAGCATATTGCAAAAGTTCAATTTCTGGTGTTACGAGGGCATAGATACAAGTAGGAATAGGCTAGTTAGGTTCAGCTGTCATTAGCACATCGCTAGTTTCAGCTAGTTTAATAGGGTTAATTCTGATGACAGAAACCCTTAAAAAATATATATTTTTTTTACTTTATTTTTTTAAAACTTTTTTTTACTTTATTTTTTTTGTCCCACTCTGGGACTTCAACTTTTGGGGGTCTGATCCCCTTAACAATGCATCACAATACTTCTGTATTGTGATGCATTGGCTGTAAGTGTATTACAGACTGTAATACACTTACAGCCTGCTTGCCTGTGAGATCCATAGGGCTGGATCTCACAAGCCCTCCCGGAAGGCAGCCACGATGCCTAAGGAAGGCATCGGGCTTCCTTCCCTGCCATCGGGTCCCCGTCACAGCAGCGCGATGGCTGCTTCCTCCCTGCACGGACATCGCAGGTGCCGCTGTCAGCGCTGACCGTGGCCGTGCAGGGGTTTATGCGCCAGCATCGGTGATTTCCCTGATGCCGGCGCATACAGCAGGGGTCCGGCTATCAGTGACCCGTACATGTACGGCGCTGGGCGTTAAGTTATGTCCAGTTGTGCCGTACATGTACGGCGCTGGGCATTAAGGGGTTAAAACGGACTTGTCAGGAGAGGCGACAGGTCCGCTTGGTTGATGCCCGCCATTGACAATGGTAGTTTTAATGGTAGAACCCTAAACTCCATGTTAGAAGAGCAGCTGATTGGCTTTTTGCTCTGATACATGAATTCACAGGCTACCACCCTTAAAACTTAGCTTTTAATGTTATCTAAAATACACAAAGGACCCACGCACATAGAACAAAACAATGAACAAACACAAAAAATGTAGCAATAGCGCTGGGTTAGTGCTTGGTATTAGGCTGGGTTCACACCATAGCGTTTTACAGCGCG
Organism: Bufo bufo; assembly: GCF_905171765.1. NCBI lineage: Eukaryota > Metazoa > Chordata > Amphibia > Anura > Bufonidae > Bufo > Bufo bufo. The sequence continues at coordinate 125,244,034 of NC_053389.1, forward strand.
TTCCTACGCACTGTAAAACGCTCAACAGGCAAGAACCAATGTTTCCCTATGGGAATGGTTCTCACCTGAGCGTTTCACAGCACGTACGATCGCGCTGTAAAACGCCCGACGCCCCAAGAAGTACAGGATCTTCTTTGGGGCGTCTTGTCGCGCGTTCCCGTACATAGACTTCCGGGAACGCGCGACAATGGGCGTTCGCTTGTTCCGGAGCTGCATAAAATCGCTCATACAGAGCGCTCCATCCCGTACGCTCAGGTCTGAACGCAGCCTTAGGGTTAGTATGTGACAGGGGTGGGGCCTAGTAATAAGCTAGGCAGGGCATAAATAGTATGAGGGTCAGCTATAGGGAGAGAGCCCATAGCTTATTACTAGGCCCCACCCCTGTCACATACTAACCCTAATATCAAGCACTAACCCAGCGCTATTGCTACATTTTTGGGGGTTTGTTCATTATTTTGTTCTATTTTGGTGGGTCCTTTGTGTATTTTAGATAACATGAAAAGCTAAGTTTTAAGGGTGGTAGCCTGTGAATTTAAGTACTAGAATTTGCCACCTTACATTAATCAATACCTATAGACGGGTTATAGTCTGTACTGTGATACCCTGCTCTGATCCATGGAAACAATGTGAGCCGTGTGATCTCGTCACTCCTCAGCTTGGTCCTATGTGAACATTTCATGTTTCATTGCCGTTTAGCCTCAGTAACACCTGTGACACATTAACGAATCCCGGCCTTATCCCTGACACGCTCACGACCCAGCTCCCTAAAGCAATATGTTCCTCTTCAATTCCTCTCCGGCTTTCCAAATCCCTGTGTCCAAAATGTTGCTGATGTGAATTTGTAGGCATAAATAAGCAAGATATTTTTAGTCCCGTCTCTAACATTGCCTGGCTAAGATGTATTAATGGGTTATAGGCAATCCAATGGTGACATTATAGATCCAGCAATAAATTACGTGCAAAATTGATGGGAGGCTCCACATTGCAGAGAGCTCATTAAAGCGGTGAGCCGTTCTGATGATTTCAGCAGGCCCAAATTATAGAAGGTGGTTGAATGTAATAAATATTTGATGATCAGGCTTATTACATTTCCACCGATATTATAGCTGCAACTGAATATGCACTGGGAGCTTAAATGCAGCCCAGGGATTAAGTGTTTCAGCTCGCAGCTTTTTTTTTTTTCCTAGCCAATCAGGAAGCTCACGCTGAGATGTGTCACGCCATTAGTAAATTACATTGTTTTTGTTTTAGCTTTCTTCTAGCATTAAATTATAGCAACAGTTTCTGCTACTTTAATATCGTGTTGTGCCACAGTTACCGGCACAATGTAACTGTATTCTGTATAATTATTAGACATAGGGGGAGGAAAAAAGAGAGAGAGAGAAAAAAAAGCACAAGCCATTCAAAAGACATAAAATCAAGCAGATGTGGGCGATATATACAATGTATAAACAAAGCCGGAAAGAATTGTGACTTTTATTCTCTTGTGTTCCTTGGTAACCAATTGTGCCTTGGAAAAAAAGAAAGGCTTGGTGTTTGCTCAGATTGTAAAGATGCGGCAATGGAAGAAGAAAGCAATTTTTTGGGTTCACAGTAGGGAAGGGATCTGCAACCGTTTCCTTGGAACTGAAAAATATGTAGGATGGAGTAAATGGAACGAGATGAGAATGGCAAAAATGCTGATTTAAAGTGCAGTCTTTATTAAGACCTCCATAGAGAAATTAAGCATACTCTCTTTAGCGAAGTGCTCTGCACGTGGGAATAAAGCAGAAGAAAGTTAGGAAGCTGTATGTGGGAGTAGATTAAGATGGGTATAAAGATCTCGATTTTGTAGGACGCCACCACTGACTCTTAGGGTTAGATAAGTGAAGGGGTACTGACCGCTCCAACAGAAAAGAATATACTAATATATAATGTCCAAATTATTTGAAGGCCCTGAATTTATTTTAACCCCTGCCAAAAATCTATGGCATTTTCCAGCAGCTGCCACTAGGAGGAGCTCAGTGCATAGAGATTTTACAGCTTATATTAAAGGGGTTCAGAAAATGGCATTTATCACATGTACACATTATTACAAGCCACTTATTAATGTATTGTGATTGTCCATATTTAACTCCTTTGCTGTCTTGCTTAATTTTCTCACCACATTATACACTTCTCATTTCCACGAGTTACAACCACCCATCAATCCAGCAGCGGTGACCGTGCTTGCACACTATAGGAAAAAACTCCAGCCTATGTGCACTTCTATAGTCCCGGCCACCAGAGGGGGTGGCACCTTTTCCTATAGTGTGCAAGCACGGCCACCACTGATGGATTGCAGGGTGGTCATAACCCCTGGATACGAGCAGTGTATAATGTGATGGAAAAATGACTCGATCCAGCAAAGAAAGCAATATGGACAACCACAATACATTAGTAAGTGCCTTGTATTAACTTTGTCTACAATCCCTTTAAGTTCAGTAGTAACTGTATAAAAACCTATGCATGGCACCCCCTAGTGTTGGCTTCCGGACGATCGTTTTATAATATATAAAAGGAATCAGATTAAATAGATCTGTATGGAGGGAAAATTATCAGTATATTTATGTCAGCTGTCATTATTGAACAACATGATGTTTGGCATCAGTGTCATATTTATGAAGCACCTGTTCCACTTAAGGGGAATATTCTAAATTTTTCAAACTAGCACCTGGATCTGAATATTTTTATAATTGCATATAGTTAAAGATACATGCTATATACATGCTAATATACACTCACCTAAAGAATTATTAGGAACACCTGTTCTATTTCTCATTAATGCAATTATCTAGTCAACCAATCACATGGCAGTTGCTTCAATGCATTTAGGGGGTGGTCCTGGTCAAGACAATCTCCTGAACTCCAAACTGAATGTCAGAATGGGAAAGAAAGGTGAGTTAAGCAATTTTGAGCGTGGCATGGTTGTTGGTGCCAGACAGGCTGGTCTGAGTATTTCACAATCTGCTCAGTTACTGGGATTTTCACGCACAACCATTTCTAGGGTTTACAAAGAATGGTGTGAAAAGGGAAAAACATTCAGTATGTGGCAGTCCTGTGGGCAAAAATGCCTTATGGATGCTAGAGGTCAGAGGAGAATGGGCCGACTGATTCAAGCTGATAGAAGAGCAACGTTGACTGAAATAACCACTCGTTACAACCGAGGTATGCAGCAAAGCATTTGTGAAGCCACAACACGCACGACCTTGAGGCGAATGGGCTACAACAGCAGAAGACCCCACCGGGTACCACTCATCTCCACTACAAATAGGAAAAAGAGGCTACAATTTGCACAAGCTCACCAAAATTGGACTGTTGAAGACTGGAAAAATGTTGCCTGGTCTGATGAGTCTCGATTTCTGTTGAGACATTCAAATGGTAGAGTCCGAATTTGGTGTAAACAGAATGAGAACATGTATCCATCATGCCTTGTTACCACTGTGCAGGCTGGTGGTGGTGGTGTAATGGTGTGGGGGATGTTTTCTGGGCACACTTTAGGCCCCTTAGTGCCAATTGGGCATCGTTTAAATGCCACGGGCTACCTGAGCATTGTTTCTGACCATGTCCATCCCTTCATGACCACCATGTATCCATCCTCTGATGGCTACTTCCAGTAGGATAATGCACCATGTCACAAAGCTCGAATTATTTCAAATTGGTTTCTTGAACATGACAATGAGTTCACTGTACTAAAATGGCCCCCACAGTCACCAGATCTCAACCCAATAGAGCATCTTTGGGATGTGGTGGAACGGGAGCTTCGTGCCCTGGATGTGCATCCCTCAAATCTCCATCAACTGCAAGATGCTATCCTATCAATATGGGCCAACATTTCTAAAGAATGCTATCAGCACCTTGTTGAATCAATGTCACGTAGAATTAAGGCAGTTCTGAAGGCAAAAGGGGGTCCAACACCGTATTAGTATGGTGTTCCTAATAATTCTTTAGGTGAGTGTATATGTATGTATCATCTGAATGCTGCACATTGTTTGGGCACTATATGGTGGTATTATGTAGGCTGTATATGGTTGTATTGTCACACAAAATGTCAGTATTTCAAGAACTGAAATTAGGACAAAATCTGGATATAAATGGCAAACAATGGCTTGTGGCTTAGGGTCGCATTTTCTATAATTGTTAGACAAAAGTACCTCTCCAAAGCCAATTTCTTTTTCAACATGAGGAAACAGAAGTGCTGATAGTGTTCACTCTGTTACCAGTTGGGCAGAATTTAAGGTGATATATCATCACAAGATAGGACACATGAAATGGGGTTACCATTTGTAGCTGCTCTGGCTAATTGTAAGAGTCCTTTCAATGAATCATTTTCATATAAAAAAAGTTACATTTTTTGGTTCCATTTCTCCCTCTGTGCTGTCTAATAATAATAATTAGAGATGAGCGAATCGAAGATGACGAAGTGGAATTTCAGAAAAATTCGATTTGCACCGAATCCAAATTTCCTCACGCTTCGTGGTAACAAATCAAATTTTTTCCTAAAATGGCTGCTGCACATGTGAGGACATGGAGCAAGGAACTGTGGGAAAGCGGGATCACCCATAATGCCATGCATGCAGACAGCCAGCCAGCCCTGTGATATCACAGCCCAATACATAGCATCAGCCATCTTGGATTCTGCCATTTTCCAGTGTACTTAATGCAGGGAGAGACGTCAGCAATAGCTAGGGACAGTGCTAGGAAAGACTTCATTGTTCTAAAATAAATGATTCACAAGTGCACGGAAAGATTATTCAAGGTGTAGGGAAAGGATAGGGAGGAATCATTCCACAGCATTTATGCAGAACAGGGTTCAGTAGGGGAGGTTGCAGCCTGGGTAATAGGAGCAATCCTATTACACCTTGCTGCACTGACTGCAGTTATATATTGTAAAGCAGTTTTTGGCTTGTATTAGTGGGGAAAAAGGGCTTATTAGCCGTAGTGTGGTGAAGTGCGAAAATTACAGCCCTTTTTGTTGTGTATTAGCGGTGCAGTTATATGTTCTAAAGCCTTTTTTGTTGTGTATTAGTGGCAAAAGAAAAATATATTTGCTTTTCAGCGATACAGTTATATGTTACATGGGTGGAAAATGGCACTGAATATCTGATATATAAATGAGCTAAGCAAGTTTTATGCAAAAAAAATATATATATTTCCTCATTTCCCTGGTTCTTTTCTGGCCCTTTGTTTACATGCAATAAAAACAAACTCTGCCCCTCCCCCTGCTCTGCTAAGGGAGTGGATACAAGAGCTGCCCTGAGTGACATGTCTGCCTGCTGGGAGACTCTGCAGCATGTTGTATGTGTAGGACTACAAGTCCAAGCTGTATAATGACACTGCTAAGGGAGTGAATACAAGAGCTTCCCTGAGTGACATGTCTGCCTGCTGGGAGACTCTGCAGCATGTTGTATGTGTAGGACTACAAGTCCAAGCTGTATAATGACACTGCTAAGGGAGTGGATACAAGAGCTGCCCTGAGTGCTGGGAGAAAACAGCAACTTGTAAGTGTAGAACTACAAGTTCCACTTATATAATGACACTGCTAATACACACAGGATCTTTCCCCTACCTGTAATGCTTTGCAGAACTTCTCTTTCAGCTCCTGTGCCCAGCATTTGTCTCCTCACTGCCTGCAGCTACAGAGTAAACACTTCAGCCCTGAGTCTGTGCAGCTGAAGGGGTTAAGATTCCTAGGATAGAGCACACAGCCGGCAGTGAAGGGGGCGTGGCCAGCACAGTGACGTTTCGTTTACAGGCTTGTAAACGACCTTTATCAGAGCAGGGAGAGAAGCTGACATCACAGGTCATGTGACCCTCAGTGAAATCTGAGAAACCAGCCACTGGAGATAAAGTGATTGAATTGGAAAACTGTTACATTTGCCCAGTTAGGAACATAGAAAGAACAAAAAAATAACTTGGATAACCCCTTTAACTAAAGTTACACTGCAGTTGTATCACTACTTACTAACAAGCTCCCAAAGCAGGTAGAGTGGCTGGTAGCGTAACGTCACTCACTGACGTCACACGCCTGTTCCTCCCACTTTATGATTGAAGCAGGCGGAGCAGGCGCTTGACGTCAGTGAGTGACGTTACACTGCCGGACGCTCTGCCTGATACGGGAGCTTGTTAGTAAGTAGTGATACATGGGAGAGCGCAACATTAGTTATTTAGTTTAGTTATTAGGAGGTTAAGGATTACTGTTTAGATATAAATACTGCTGAAATAGGCCACTAAATTGGGGGACACTGTTATAGGGGGATCTGTGGATGAGACATATATAGCAGTGTCATCCACAGATCCCCCCATAACAGTGTCATCAACAGATGCCCCCATAACAGTGCCATCCACAGATCCCCCATACCAATGCCATCCACAGATCCCCCCATAACAGTGCCATCCACAGATCCCCCTATAACAGTGCCATCCACAGATCCCCCCATAACAGTGCCAGCCACAGATCCAACACATAACAGTGCCATCCACAGATCCCCCATAACAGTGCCATTCACAGATCCCCTCCATAACAGTGCGTCATCCACAGATCCCCCATAATAGTGTCATGCACAGCCCACCATTAGTTCAAAACCCACCAAAAGCACACCTTTTGGTTAAAAATATTTCTTTCTTATTTTCCTCCTCAAAACCTAGGTGCGTCCTATGGGCAGGTGCCTCTTATAGGCGAAAAATACGGTATTTGCCGTTCAGCAGTGCAGTTTATATGTTCTAAAGCTTTTTGTGGAGTGTATAAGTGGAAAAAAGAAAAATATATTTGCCGTTCAGTTGTATGTTCTAAACCCTTTTATGGAGTGTATAAGTGGAAAAAAGAAAAATATATTTGCCGTTCAGCAGTGCAGTTATATGTTCTAAAGCCTTTTGTGGGGTGAATAAGTGAAAAAAAAGAAAAATATATTTGCTGTTAGGAGGTGCAGTTATATGTTCTAAAGCCTTTTGTGGAGTGTATAAGTGGAAAGAAATAAGGGCCTATTTGCCATTCAGCGGTGCAGTTATATGTTCTAAATCCTTTTGTAGAGTGTATTAGTGGAAAAAAATAAGGGCCTATTTGCATTCAGCGGTGCAGTTATATGTTCTAAAGCCCTTTTTGTCGTGTATTAGTGGAAAAAGAAAAATATATATGCCGTTCAGCGGTGCAGTTATATCTTCTAAAGCCCTTTTTGTTGTGTATTAGTGGCAAAAGAAAAATATATTTGCCGTTCAGCGGTGCAATTATATGTTCTAAAGCCCTTTTTGTCGTGTATTAGTGGAAAAAGAAAAATATATATGCCGTTCAGCGGTGCAGTTATATCTTCTAAAGCCCTTTTTGTTGTGTATTAGTGGCAAAAGAAAAATATATTTGCCGTTCAGCATTGCATTTATATGTTCTAAAGCCTTTTGTGGAGTGTATAAGTGGAAAGAAATATGGGCCTATTTTCCGTTCAGCGGTGCAGTTATATGTTCTAAAGCCTTTTGTGGAGTGTATAAGTGGAAAAACAAAAAATATATTTGCCGTTCAGCGGTGCAGTTATATGTTCTAAAGCCTTTTGTGGAGTGTATAAGTGGAAAAACGAAAAATATATTTGCCGTTCAACAGTGCAATTATATGTTCTAAAGCCTTTTGTGGAATGTATAAGTGGAAAAAATAAAGGCCTATTTTCCATTCAGCGGTGCAGTTATATGTTCTAAAGCCCCTTTTGTCGTGTATTAGTGGCAAAAGAAAAATATATTTGCCGTTCAGCGGTTCAGTTATATGTTCAAAATCCTTTTGTGGAGTTTATTAGTGGACAAAAAATAAGGGCCTATTTGCCATTTAGCGGTGCAGTTATATGTACTAAAGACTTTTGTGGAGTGTATAAGTAGAAAAAAATAAGGGCCTATTTGCACTTCAGCGGTGCAGTTATATGTTCGAAACCACTTTTTGTTGTGTATTAGTGGCAAAAGAAAAATATATTTGCCGTTTAGCGGTGCAGTTATATGTTCTAAACCCTTTTGTGGAGTGTATAAGTGGAAAAATGAAAAATATATTTGCCGTTCAGCAGTGCAGTTATATGTAGAGTTGAGCGGACACCTGGATGTTCGGCAGGTTCGGCCGAACTTGAAAAAAAAGTTCGGGTTCGGGACCCGAACTTGACCCGAACTTGACCCCGAACCCGAACCTTTGGGCACTAAAATAGCTCTAAAATAGTCCTGGAAAGGGCTAGAGGGCTGCAAAAGGCATAAAAATGTGCTTAAGAGCATGACAACTGTTCTGCAAACAAATGTGGATAGGGAAATGACTTAAAATAACATAAAATACTGAAAAATTCAAAATAATCTGGATCTAGGAGTAGGAGGTTAAGGAGGCGGTGGATGGGTGGATGTGGCGGTGTAGGTTGACGTGGCGGTGTAGGTGGAAGCAGCGGTGAAGGAGGAATAGGTAGCCAACACTGATTTGTGTTATTTTTTATTTTTAAATTGGGGTATCCCCCAAAATATTGGGACATATAACAAAATAAAACAAAGAATAAGTGCACTTGAGTACAAGAATGGATGGTTGAGCCTGGTATAAATGTCTATTCTGCACAAGGTACGGACAAGTCCTGTGGGATCCATGCCTGGTTCGTTTTAATAAACAAGCTTGTCCACATTGGCCGCGGCCTGTGATAATGCTCTCTGCCGTGCTAAACACACGTTCACACTATACACTGGCTGCAGGGCAGATCAGCACCTCCAAGGCTGACAAAGCTTTTCCACATTTTGGCCATGCTAACCCTGCCTTCTCAGGTGCTGGTGGTGCCCCAGCTGCTTTGGCGACCTCTTCCTCCTCCTCTGCCTTCGCCTTGTGCTTCCACTGTACCCCCGCTGTCAGGTGGTAATGCTATCATCAGCGTGCGCTTGTAGTCGCGCATCTTCCGATCAGTAACAGATGTTTTCACTAAATTTAGTTCCCTGTCTGCAATGCAGAGCAGGGGTTCATTCACGGCAAGAGGGGGTTCATGTCACCCAGCAATACAACAGAGGATTTTGAGAGATTTAGGCCCCTGTCACCCAGGCACAGCAGGAATTCATTCACGGCAAAAGGGGGTTCATGTCACCCAGCAATACAACAGAGGATTTTGAGAGATTTAGGCCCCTGTCACCCAGGCACAGCAGGGGTTCATTCACGGCAAAAGGGGGTTCATGTCACCCAGCAATAGAACAGATGATTTTGAGAGATTTAGGCCCCTGTCACCCAGGCACAGCAGGGGTTCATTCATGGCAAAAGGGGGTTCATGTCACCCAGCAATACAACAGAGGATTTTGAGAGATTTAGGCCCCTGTCACCCAGGCACAGCAGGGGTTCATTCACGGCAAAAGGGGGTTCATGTCACCCAGCAATAGAACAGAGGATTTTGAGAGATTTAGGCCCCTGTCACCCAGGCACAGCAGGAATTCATTCACGGCAAAAGGGGGTTCATGTCACCCAGCAATAGAACAGATGATTTTGAGAGATTTAGGCCCCTGTCACCCAGGCACAGCAGGGGTTCATTCACGGCAAAAGGGGGTTCTTGTCACCCAGCAATACAACAGAGGATTTTGAGAGATTTAGGTCCCTGTCACCCAGGCACAGCAGGGGTTCATTCACGGCAAAAGGGGGTTCATGTCACCCAGCAATACAACAGAGGATTTTGAGAGATTTAGGCCCCTGTCACCCAGGCACAGCAGGAATTCATTCACGGCAAAAGGGGGTTCATGTCACCCAGCAATACAACAGAGGATTTTGAGAGATTTAGGCCCCTGTCACCCAGGCACAGCAGGGGTTCATTCACGGCAAAAGGGGGTTCATGTCACCCAGCAATACAACAGAGGATTTTGAGAGATTTAGGCCCCTGTCACCCAGGCACAGCAGGGGTTCATTCACGGCAAAAGGGGGTTCATGTCACCCAGCAATACAACAGAGGATTTTGAGAGATTTAGGCCCCTGTCACCTAGGCACAGCAGGGGTTTGTATACGCCAATAATGGTAAAATGTCACCCGACAATTAAAAATAAGATTTTTTTCAATTTAGGGCACTAAAATTTGCACTTTTTTTTTTTATTAAAATGGCTCTAAAATAGTCCTTGAAAAGGCTAGAGGGATATACAAGGCTGTAAAATGTGCTTAAGAGCATGGCAACTGCTCTGCAAACAAATGTGGATAGGGAAATAACTTAAAATGAAATAAAATAACTAAAAATTACAAAAGTATTAACCTGCAACTCAGAGAAGGAGGTGGATATGGAGTCGGAGGTTGAGGAGGTGGTGAATGTGGTGTTGTAGGTGGAGGCAGCAATGGAGGAGAAGGAGGTAGCCAACAATGTTTTTTTTTTATTTTTTATTGGGGTAGGTATCCCCCAAAATATTGGGACAAATAAAAATAAATAAATAAAATAATTATTGCACTTGACTTGAGTACAAGGATGTATGTTTGATGGTGGTATAAATGTCTATTCTGCACAAGGTACAGACAAGTCTTGTGGGATCCAAGCCTGGTTCATTTTAATGAACGTGAGCTTGTCCACGTTGGCTGTGGATAGGCGGCTGGGTCTGTCTGTAATGACGCCTCCTGCCGTGCTAAATACACGTTCAGAGAGTACACTGGCTGCAGGGCAGGCCAGCACCTCCAAGGCATACAGGGCAAGCTCTGGCCATGTGGACAATTTGGAGACCCAGAAGTTGAATGGGGCAGAACCATCAATCAGTACGTGTAGTCGTGTGCACAGGTACTGTTCCACCATGTTGTTCAAATGCTGCCTCCTGCTAACACGCTCCATATCAGCAGTTGGGGCCGGTTGTTGCGGCAAGGTGACAAAGCTTTTCCACATGTCGGCCATGCTAAACCTGCCTTCTGAGGTGCTGGCGCTGACACAGCTGCGTTGGCGACCTCTTCCTCCTCCCCTGCCTTCGCTTTGTGCTTCCACTTGTCCCCCGGCGTCAGTCGGGAATGCTCTCAGGACCGCGTCTACCAGTGTGCGCCTGTAGTCGCGCATCTTCCGTTCACACTCCAGTGAGGGAATTAAGGACGGCACATTGTCTTTGTAATAGGGATCCAGCAGGGTGGCCACCCAGTAGTCGGCACACGTTAAAATGTGGGCAACTCTGCAGTCGTTGCGCAGGCACTGCAGCATGTAGTCGCTCATGTGTGCCAGGCTGCCCAGAGGTAAGGAGAAGCTGTCCTCTGTGGGAGGCGTATCGTCTGCGTCCTCCGTATCCCCCTAGCCATGCACCAGTGATGGGCTCGAGCTGCGTTGGATGCCACCCCGCTGTGAACATGCTTCATCACCATCCTCCTCCTCATCCTCCTCCTCGTCCTCCAGTAGTGGGCCCTGGCTGGCCAAATTTGTACCTGGCCTCTGCTGTCAGACTGGCCTGAAAGTGTTAGAGATGACCCCTCTTCCTCCTCCTCGTCCTGGGCCACATCCTCTTCCATCATCGCCCTAAGTGTTTTCTCAAGGAGACATAGAAGTGGTATTGTAACGCTGATAACGGCGTCATCGCCACTGGCCATGTTGGTGGAGTACTCGAAACAGCGCAACAGGGCACACAGGTCTTGCATGGAGGCCCAGTCATTGGTGGTGAAGTGGTGCTGTTCCGCAGTGCAACCCACCCGTGCGTGCTGCAGCTGAAACTCCACTATGGCCTGCTGCTGCTCGCACAGTCTGGAGTTCCACCTGGTGGGCATGTCGCATATGAGACGGTGAGCGGGAAGGCCGAAATTACGCTGTAGAGCAGACAGCCGAGCGGCGGCAGGATGAGAACGCCAGAAGCGCGCACAGACGGCCCGCACTTTATGCAGCAGCTCTGACATGTCGGGGTAGTTGTGAATGAATTTCTGCACCACCAAATTTAGCACATGCGCCAGGCAAGGGATGTGCGTCAAACCGGCTAGTCCCAGAGCTGCAACGAGATTTCGCCCATTATCGCACACCACCAGGCCGGGCTTGAGGCCCACTGGCAGCAACCACTCGTCGGTCTGTTATTGTATACGCCGCCACAACTCCTGCGCGGTGTGGGGCTTGTCCCCCAAACACATCAGTTTCAGAACGGCCTGCTGACGTTTACCCCTGGCTGTGCTGAAGTTGGTGGTGAAGGTCTGTCGCTGACCGGATGAGGAGGTGGTAGAAGAGGAGGAAGCCGAGTAGGAAGAGGAGGCAACAAGAGGCAAAGAATGATGCCCTGCGATCCTTGGCGGCGGAAGGACGTGCGCCAAACAGCTCTCCGCCTGGGGCCCAGCCACCACTACATTTATCCAGTGTGTAGTTAGGGAGATATAGCATCCCTGGCCGTGCATACTGGTCCACGTATCTGTGGTTAGGTGGACCTTGCCACAGATGGCGTTACGCAGTGCACACTTGATTTTATCCGATACTTGGTTGTGCAGGGAAGGCACGGCTCTCCTGGAGAAGTAGTGGCGGCTGGGAACGACGTACTGTGGGACAGCAAGCGACATGAGCTGTTTGAAGCTGTCCGTCTCCACCAGCCTGAATGACAGCATTTCAAAGTCCAGCAGTTTAGAAATGCTGGCATTCAGGGCCAGGGATCGAGGGTGGCTAGGTGGGAATTTACGCTTTCTCTCAAAGGTTTATGAGATGGAGAGCTGAACGCTTCCGTGTGACATGGTGGAGATGCTTGGTGACGGAGGTGGTGTTGTTGGTGGCACATCCTCTGTTTGCTGGGTGGCAGGTGCCAACGTTCCTCCAGAGGCGGAGGAAGAGGCCGAGGCAGCAGCAGAAGAGGGAGCAGGAGGGGCCTGAGCCCTTTCTTGGTTTTGAAGGTGCTTACTCCACTGCAGCCCGTGTCTCGCATGTAGATGCCTGGTCATGCAGGTTGTGCTAAGGTTCAGAACGTTAATGCCTCGCTTCAAGCTCTGATGGCACAGCATGCAAACCACTCGGGTCTTGTCGTCAGCACATTGTGTGAAGAAGTGCCATGCCAGGGAACTCCTTGAAGCTGCCTTTGGTGTGCTCGGTCCCTGTTGACGGTGGCCAGTAGCAGGCGAACTGTTTCTGCTCTGCTTTTGCACCCTGCTCCCGCTTTTGCTACGCTGTTGGCTCGGTCTCACCACTGCCTCTTCCTCTGAACTCTGAAAGTCAGTGGCACGACCTTCATTCCATGTGGGGTCTAGGACCTCATCGTCCCCTGCATCGTCTTCCACCCAGTCTTCCTCCCTGACCTCCTTTTCGGTCTGCACACTGCAGAAAGACGCAGCAGTTGGCACCTGTGTTTCGTCATCATCATAGACGTGCTGAGGTGGTATTCCCATGTCCTCATCAGGAAACATAAGTGGTTGTGCGTCAGTGCATTCTATGTCTTCCACCCCTGGGGAAGGGCTTGGTGGAGGCCCTTGGGAAACCCTGCCAGCAGAGTCTTCAAACAGCATAAGAGACTGCTGCATGACTTGAGGCTCAGACAGGTTCCCCGATATGCACGGGGGTGATGTGACAGACTGATGGGCATGGGTTTCAGGCGCCACTTGTGCGCTTTCTGCAGAAGACTGGGTGGGAGATAATGTGAACGTGCTGGATCCACTGTTGCCCACCCAATTGACTAGCGCCTGTACTTGCTCAGGCCTTACCATCCTTAGAACGGAATTAGGCCCGACCAAATATCGTTGTAGGTTCTGGCGGCTACTGGGACTGAGGTAGTAGGTTCAGTAGGACGTGTAGCTCCACCAGCACCACCACCACGACCATGACCGCGTCCCTTATTAGATGTTTTCCTCATAGTTAGCGTTCACAAAGCAAAGTAAAAAGTGGTTAAGTATGTTAAAAATAATTAACTTCCAATATAAACCATGATGTAGGGTATTGCACTCTATATTTTTTTTAAAACTCTATATGACAGCGGTATTTGTGGCCTAAATGTGACACTCACTTATGCACGTCTTATCCCAGATGTGCAGTATATCAGATGTTTTTTTCACTCCAGTAACCAAAAAGCCGTATTTCTGGCCTAAATATGACTGTCACTGATGCTTGTCTAATCCCAGATGTTCAGTATATTAGAGGGTTTTTTCACCCTAACCAAAAAGCTGTTTTTCTGTCCTAAATGTGACAGTCACTTATGCACGTGTAATCCCAGATGTGCAGTATATTAGAGGGGTTTTTCACCCTAACCAAAAAGCTGTATTTCTGTCCTAAATGTGACAGTGAGTTATGCATGTGTAATCCCAGATGTGCAGTATATTAGAGGATTTTTTCACCCTAACCAAAAAGCTGAATTTCTGTCCTAAATGTGACAGTGATTTATGCACGTGTAATCCCAGATATGCAGTATATTACAGGGTTTTTTCACCCCAGTATGCCAAAGCCGTATTTATGGCCTAAATGTGACAGTCACTTATGCACGTGTAATCCCAAATGTGCAGTATATCAGAGGGTTTTTTCACCCTAACCAAAAAGCTGTATTTCTGTCCTAAATGTGACAGTGATTTATGCACGTGTAATCCCAGATGTGCAGTATATCAGGCTTTTTTCACCCCAATATGCCAAAGCCGTATTTATGGCCTAAAGGTGACAGTCACTTATGCTTGTCTAATCCCAGATGTGCAGTATATTAGAGGGTTTTTTCACCCTAACCAAAAAGCTGTATTTCTGTCCTAAATGTGACAGTCACTTATGCTTGTCAAATCCCAGATGTGCAATATATCAAAGGCTTTTTTCACCCCAGTATGCCAAAGCCGTATTTATGGCCTAAATGTGACAGTCACTTATGCACGTGTAATCCTAGTTGTGCAGTATATTAGAGGGTTTTTTCACCCTAACCAAAAAGCTGTATTTCTATCCTAAATGTGACAGTCACTTATGCATGTGTAATTCCAGATGTGCAGTATATTAGAGGGTTTTTTCACCCTAACCAAAAATCTGTATTTCTGTCCTAAATGTGACAGTCACTTATGCTTGTCTAATCTCAGATGTGCAGTATATTAGAGGGTTTTTTCACCCCAGTATGCCAAAGCCGTATTTCTGGACTTGCAGATAGCCTATGTTGGTGCACTATCGTTGCATAAAATGGCTGCCGATCATGTATTGATATTGACTAACTGAAGAAAAAAAGTTTGTTTTCAGCAGTAGTTGGCTCAGGGCAGGCTTAAAAAAATTGTGCACTGCACCCACAAAACACTTTCTGTACATCGCTGAGTACATAAACCAGTTCTTGATAAGATTTCTCCCTGATCTCTCCCTCACAGCAGCTGCAGCCTCTCCCTACACTAATCCGAGCAGAGTGACGGGCGGCGCTACGTGACTCCAGCTTAAATAGAGGCTGGGTCACATGCTGCAGTTGGCCAATCACAGCCATGCCAATAGTAGGCATGGCTGTGATGGACTTTTGGAGCAAGTAGTATGACGCTTGTTGATTGGCTGCTTTGCAGCCTTTCAAAAAGCGCCATAAAAATCGCCAAACACCGAACCCGAACTTTTACGTAAATGTTTGGGTCCGGGTGCAGAAAACTCTAAAGTTCGGTACGAACCCAAACTTTACAGTTCGGGTTCGCTCAACTCTAGTTATATATTCTAAAGCCTTTTGTGGAGTGTATGAGTGGAAAAAAATAAGGGCCTATTTTCCGTTTAGCTGTGCAGTTTTATGTTCTAAAGCCCTTTTTGTTGTGTATTAGTGGCAAAAGAAAAATATATTTGACGTTCAGCGGTGCAGTCATATGTTCTAAATCCTTTTGTGTAGTGTATTAGTGGAAAAAAATAAGGGCCTATTTGCCATTCAGCGGTGCAGTTATATGTTCTAAAGCTTTTTGCGGAGTGTATAAGTAGAAAATAATAAGGTTCGCCGAGATTTTTTAAAAAATTTGGTTCGATCTGAATTTATTAGCGGCTAATCGCTTTACAAAACGGCTATTTCCTGGCTGCAGAGAGCCTTTATAATGGTTTAGAACATTGTGCCTTGCAGGAACACACATAGGGAGTCTCCTATGGTAGTTAAATAATACTGTTAGTCAGTATAACATGCAGAAGACAGGCGTTGCTCTTAGAATAACTGCACACTTCACTTATTTGGGCAGTCACGGGGCCAAAACTGATCAAATAACTATGAACTCAGCCTTACAGGTCAATGTTAGCGTCAAGAAGAAGCACACTCCTTTTACACCGTCATCAGCTGATTTCACATAGATGTCTACAGAACATGTTCTATTAAACGCTTATACAAGTAGAGCCCCCGCCCCCCCGACAAAGTGTAGAGGGTGTCAGCAGTAAGTTTGTGTTGAAGTCACTGATTATTAGGCCCTTCCTCTGATCCGTCAGGACAATAACCCCCAAAAAACAGATCCTGTCTGTTGAGCATCTGCCTTTAATCGGTCAGCATTTGGTCAGTAATTCCTCAATATTGCTAATGCCGAAAAAAACAGGAGTGGATCTAAAACAGAGATGACCGAGTCAACCATTCAAGGACCACTGGGTTGCTGATCAAGACACGACCGCTAGATGACACCGGGAGCTCATACTTCTCGCTGCGACTCCTGCTGCGACCTGTGCCTACGCCAGTGCAGTTATATGTTTTAAACACTTTTGTGGAGTGTATAAGTGGAAAAATGAAAAATATATTTGCTGTTCAGTGGTGCATTTATATGTTCCAAAGCCTTTTGTGGAGTGTATACAGTAAGTGGAAAAAAGAAAAATATATTTGCCGTTTAGCGGTGCAGTTATATGTTCTAAACCCTTTTGTGGAGTGTATGAGTGAAAAAAAAAAAGGGCCTATTTTCCGTTTAGCGGTGCAGCGTTATGTTCTAAAGCCCTTTTTGTTGTGTAATAGTGGCAAAAGAAAAATATATTTGCCGTTCAGCGGTGCAGTTAGTCAGGTCCATAAATATTGGGACATCGACACAATTCTAACATTTTTGGCTCTATATACCACCACAATGGATTTAAAATGAAACGAACAAGATGTGCTTTAACTGTAGACTGTCAGCTTTAATTTGAGGGTATTTACATACAAATCAGGTGAATAGTGCAGGAATTACTACAGTTTGCATATGTGCCTCCCACTTGTTAAGGGTCCAAAAGTAATGGGACAATTGGCTTCTCAGCTGTTCCATGGCCAGGTGTGTGTTATTCCCTCATTATCCCAATTACAATGAGCAAATAAAAGGTCCAGAGTTCATTTCAAGTGTGCTATTTGCATTTGGAATCTGTTGCTGTGAACTCTCAAGATGAGATCCAAAGAGCTGTCACTATCAGGGAAGCAAGCCATCATTAGGCTGAAAAAAACAAAACAAACCCATCAAAGAGATAGCAAAAACATTAGGCGTGGCCAAAACAACTGCTTGGAACATTCTTAAAAAGAAGGAACGCACCGATGAGATCAGCAACACCAAAAGACCCGGAAGACCACGGAAAACAACTGTGGTGGATGACCGAAGAATTCTTTCCCGGGTGAAGAAAACACCCTTCACAACAGTTGGCCAGATCAAGAACACTCTCCAGGAGGTAGGTGTATGTGTGTCAAAGTCAGCAATCAAGAGAAGACTTCACCAGAGTGAATACAGAGGGTTCACCACAAGATGTAAACCTTTGGTGAGCCTCAAAAACAGGAAGGTCAGATTAGAGTTTACCAAACGACATCTAAAAAAGCCTTCACAGTTCTGGAACAACATCCTATGGACAGATGAGACCAAGATCAACTTGTACCAAAGTGATGGGAAGAGAAGAGTATGGAGAAGGAAAGGAACTGCTCATGATCCTAAGCATACCACCTCATCAGTGAAGCATGGTGGTGGTAGTGTCATGGCATGGGCATGTATGGCTGCCAATGGAACTGGTTCTCTTGTATTTATTGATGATGTGACTGCTGACAAAAGCAGCAGGATGAATTCTGAAGTGTTTCGGGCAATATTATCTGCTAATATTCAGCCAAATGCTTCAGAACTCATTGGACGGCACTTCACAATGCAGATGGACAATGACCCAAAGCAACTGCAAAAGCAACCAAAGAGTTTTTTAAGGGAAAGAAGTGGAATGTTATACAATGGCCAAGTCCATCACCTGACCTGAATCCGATTGAGCATGCATTTCACTTGCTGAAGACAAAACTGAAGGGAAAATGCGCCAAGAACAAGCAGAAGCTGAAGAAACCCAGCGTCTGGTGATGTCTATGCGTTCCAGACTTCAGGCTGTAATTGACTGCAAAGGATTTGCAACCAAGTATTAAAAAGTGAAAGTTTGATTTATGATTATTATTATGTCCCATTACTTTTGGTCCCTTAACAAGTGGGAGGCACATAGGCAAACTGTTGTAATTCCTACACCGTTCACCTGATTTGGATGTAAATACCCTCAAATTAAAGCTGACAGTCTGCAGTTAAAGCATATCTTGCTCGTTTCATTTCAAATCCATTGTGGTGGTGTATAGAGCCAAAAATGTTAGAATTGTGTCAATGTCCTAATATTTATGGACCTGACTGTATATGTTCTGAATCCTTTTGTGGAGTGTATTAGTGGAAAAAAATAAGGGCCTATTTTCCATTCAGTGGTGCAGTTATATGTTCTAAAGCTTTTTGCAGAGTGTATAAGTAGAAAAAAATAAGGGCCTATTTGCCCTTCAGCGGTGCAGTTATATGTTCTAAACCACTTTTTGTCGTGTATTAGTGGCAAAAATATCTATATTTGCTGTTCAGCGGTGCAATTATATGCTCTAAAGCCCTTTTTGTTGTGTACTAGTGGCAAAAGAAAAATATATTTGCCGTTCAGCGGTGCAGTTATATCTTCTAAAGCCGTTTTTGTCATGTATTAGTGGCAAAAAAAATATATATTTGCCGTTTAGCAGTGCAGTTATATGTTGTAAAGCCTTTTGTGGAGTGTATAAGTGGAAAATAGAAAAATATATTTGCCGTTCAGCGGTGCAGTTATATGTTCTAAAGCCTTTTGTCTTGTATTAGTGGCAAAGGAAAAATATATTTGCTGTTCAGCGGTGCAATTATATATTCTAAAGCCCTTTTTGTCGTGTACTAGTGGTAAAAGAAAAATATATTTGCCTTTTAGCGGTGCAGTCATATGTTCTAATGCCCTTTTTGTCGTGTATTAGTTGCAAAAGAAAAATATATTTGCAGTTTTTCGGTGCAGTTATATGTTCTAAATCCCTTTTTGTCCTGAATTAGTGGCAAAAGAAAAATATATTTGCCGTTCAGCGGTGCAGTTATGATTTCTAAAACCCTTTTTGCGTGTATTAGTGGCACAAAAAAAGTATTGTGTGGTGAAGTGAGAAAATTACAGACTTTTTTGGGGTGTTTTAATTTCCTTTTTGTTTATTTATCTGATCTAACAGTATGTCAGACAGAGAAGTGCTAGGCCCTGCACAGGGGAGTGGCAGAGGCCTAAATATTTCTGGCGTAGGCACAGGTCGCAGCAGGAGTCGTAGCGAGAAGTATGAGCTCCCGGTGTCATCTAGCGGTCGTATCTTGATCAGCAACCCAGCAGTCCTTGAATTGTTGACTCGGTCATCTCTCTTTTAGATCCACTCCTGTTTTTTTCGGCATTAGCAATGCAAAAGGAGTGTGCTTCTTCTTGACGCTAACATTGACCTGTAAGGCTGAGTTCATAGTTATTTGATCAGTTTTGGCCCCGTGACTGCCCAAATAAGGGAAGTGTGCAGTGATTCTAAGAGCAACGCCTGTCATCTGCATGTTATACTGACTAACAGTATTATTTCACTACCATAGGAGACTCCCTATGTGTGTTCCTGCAAGGCACAATGTTCTAAACCATTATAAAGGCTCTCTGCAGCCAGGAAATAGCCGTTTTTTAAAGCGATTAGCCGCTAATAAATTCAGATCGAACCAAATTTTTTCAAAAATCTCGGCAAATTTTTCTGAAACATTGAAACATAGAAACATAGAATGTGTCGGCAGATAAGAACCATTTGGCCCATCTAGTCTGCCCAATATATCTGAATCCTATGAATAGTCCCTGGCCCTATCTTATATGAAGGATAGCCTTATGCCTATCCCATGCATGCTTAAACCCCTTCACTGTATTTGCAGCTACCACTTCTGCAGGAAGGCTATTCCATGCATCCACTACTCTCTCAGTAAAGTAATACTTCCTTATATTACTTTTAAACCTTTGCCCCTCTAATTTAAAACTGTGTCTTCTTGTGGTAGTTTTTCTTCTTTTAAATATGCTCTCCTCCTTTACCGAGTTGATTCCCTTTATGTATTTAAAAGTTTCTATCATATCCCCTCTGTCTCTTCTTTCTTCCAAGCTATACATATTAAGGTCCTTTAACCTTTCCTGGTAAGTTTTATCCTGCAATCCATGTACTAGTTTAGTAGCTCTTCTCTGAACTCTCTCTAGAGTATCTATATCCTTCTGGAGATATGGCCTCCAGTACTGCGCACAATACTCCAAGTGAGGTCTCACCAGTGTTCTGTACAGCGGCATAAGCACTTCACTCTTTCTACTGCTTATACCTCTCCCTATACATCCAAGCATTCTGCTGGCATTTCGTGCTGCTCTATTACATTGTCTTCCCACCTTTAAGTCTTCTGAAATAATTACTCCTAAATCCCTTTCCTCAGATACTGAGGTCAGAACTGTGTCAAATATTCTATATTCTGCCCTTGGGTTTTTACACCCCAGGTGCATTATCTTGCACTTATCCACATTAAATTTCAGTTGACAGAGTTCTGACCATTCTTCTAGTTTTCCTAAATCCTTGGCGTTTCCCTCCAGGAACATCAACCCTGTTACATATCTTTGTGTCATCAGCAAAAAGACAAACCTTACCATCGAGGCCTTTTGCAATATCACTTATGAAGATATTAAACAAAATTGGTCCCAGTACAGATCCCTGTGGAACCCCACTGGTAACATGACCTTGTTTTGAATGTTCTACATTGACTACAACCCTCTGTTGTCTGTTACTCAGCCACTGCCTAATCCACTCAACAATATGGGAGTCCATGCTCAATGACTGCAGTTTATTGATAAGTCTTCTATGTGGGACAGTGTCAAAAGCCTTACTAAAATCTAGATATGCGATGTCTACTGCACCTCCACCGTCTATTATTTTAGTCACCCAGTCAAAAAAATCTATAAGATTTGTTTGACATGATCTCCCTGAAGTAAACCCATGTTGTTTTTCATCTTGCAATCCATGGGATTTTAGATGTTCCACAATCCTATCCTTTAATAGGGTTTCCATTAATTTGCCTACTATTGATGTCAGACTCACTGGTCTATAGTTGCTCGATTCCTCCCTACTACCTTTCTTGTGAATGGGCACGACATTCGCTTATCTCTAATAATAATCTTTCTGTACTGCTTGCATTAATCTACTGCTTGTGTTTTGACCTTTTCTGTTTGGATAATAATATTCCATGACATCTGCCAGCCCTGATCTGCTTCAATTATCATATTGTATGAACTATTCCAGTTCTGATATTCTGCTTGGATTATTGTATTACATGAATTTACCAGCCCTGACCTTTTGCTTGATCTGCTACAAATGCTGTCTCCTGATTTTGCTAATATGAACTAGTTTCTACTCCTGTCAGCCATAGTGTATTTGAAATTGTGTTTTCTAAACCAGCCAATCTCTTAAATCTATGGCAACCTTTGGTCCTTTGGAACCTAAGGTATATACAATTCATATGCAACCATAATTATATGTTTTTTCTATCTGTATTGTGCATGTAGAAACTATTTGGTTTTTCAGATAAAAGATGACTCATATGGTAATTTATTTCTCAGGTACTTGTTAGCTGAGAGCTCATTACAGATAATTACTCTACCAGGTTTTTCGGTACAGGCATACATACAGTATGTTTCAGTAATGAATTTACAGATAACTGCAGTTGTCTCATCAGGTGCTTGCTGCTTCAGAGCTGGCATGCAGGAATGTACAAGTGCCAAAATAAAATAAAAGGGAAACTATTGTAAAAACATTTTAACCTCTTCTCGACCAGCTGGGTCTTTAAAAATGGTGCCCGCTCCTAAGCGGAATGGGCACCATATCCGCGGGGTGCCTGCTGTTTCATACTGCAGACACCTGAGGCTCATTTCTGCGACCGGCGATAATGTCAGTCATGGAGATTTAACACTTCAGATGCTCCACCTCCCTCCAGCAGCGATCAGAGGAGCTGATGCTTGTATGCAGCCCCTGTCATAGAGAATAAAAGGAGGCTGCTGCATAGTGTTTCCTATGGAGCCCCTGTCTGTAGCAGGGCTCCATAGGAAACTAGTAAATTTCTCATACACTCCAATGCTAATGCATTGGAGTCTATGAGAATAGCAAGTCAGAAGTGCCCCCATAGTGCCACACAATAATGTGCCAGTAAAAAGTTCCACCAATAATGTGCCAGTAACAAGTGCCCCCATAGAGGCCCCCAATCATGTGCCAGTAACAATTGCCCCATAGATGCCCACCAATCATGCTCTAGTAACAATTACCCCCATAGATGCCCCCAATCATGTGCCAGAACAAGTACACCCATAGATGCCCCCAATCATGTGCCAGTAACAAGTACACCCATAGATGCCCCCAATTATGTGCCAATAACAAGTGCCCCCGTAGATGCCCCATTCATGTGCCAGTAACAAGTACCCCCATAGATGTCCCCCAATCATGTGCCAGTAACAAGTGCCCCCATAGATACCCCCAATCATGTGCCAATAACAAGTTCCCCATAGATGCCCCCAATCATGTGCCAATAAGATGTGCCCCCATAGATGCCGCCCAATCATGTGCCAGTAACAGGTGCCTCATAGATGCCCCCAATCATGTGCCAGTAACAAGTGCCCCATAGATGCTCCCCAATCATGTGCCAGTAACAGGTGCCCCCAAAGATGCTCCCCAATCATGTGCCAGTAGTAGTACCATATAAAAAAAAATAAACACTTATACTTACCTCCATCAGGCTGGCAGTGATGCGATGCAGGCCTTATCCTGCCTGTGTCCCGCGCTGTATGGCTCAGGCGGCACAATGACGTCATCATACCGCCTGCATCGGCCTCTTATAGGCTGCAGGCACTAGACTGCCTCTCCCTCCCCTGCCCTGCCGCAGCACTTCCATCTGTATCGCTGTCCTGAGGACAGCGATACAGATGACTATGGAGATCTGTATCTCTTTGCCCTGCCGCCGCCCCCCACGTCACCAGTGGCCAGCGGGGCTCAAGAGGCAGCTGCCTTGGGTCCTCCAAGAGCAACTGGAACCGGGGCAGCTGCCCCTTTTGCCCCGTATTAAATACAGCCCTGGCAATGGTGATTTCCTCATCTCAAACAATTTATTGAAACTAAAGCCAACACCAGTGGTGGGTATACCCCCACAAAAAATGTCAATGTCTCAATAACTTGTCATGTGGCCTTGAGCTTCAATGACAGCTTGACAATGACATCTCATGCTGTTCACAAGGACACATTGTCTGCTGAGGCATGGCATCCGACTCTTCTTGAAAGGCGGCCCTCAGGTCATTGATGTTCTGAGGTACAGAGTTACGAGCCTCTATACGGCGATTCAGCTTCTCCCATAGGTTTTCAATGGGATTCAGGTCTGGCGAAAGTGCAGGCCACTTCATTTGAGGTACACCAGTCTCCAGAAGCCGTCCGCTAATGATGCGACCTCGATGAACTAGAGCATTGTCATCCATGAAGATGAAGTTAGGCCTGTGTTGTTTATTCAGAGGCACAATAGCTGGATTAATGATGTTATTCAAGTAGTATGGGCTTGTCACTGTACCATTCACAAAGTGTAGGGCAGTTCTGTATTGACTAGATATGCCTGTCCACACTGTAACACCACCACCACAAAAGGCAAACAGTGGGTGATGCATAGCACTCTCCTTGATGTCTCCAACATCATTGGCGGCCATCATTTCTGCTCAGTGTGAATTGACTTTCATCAGTTAACAGCACTGAGGCCCACTGGCCCCTTGCCCATGTAAGAAGATGATGCCTATGTAGTGTACGGGGACTGTAATGCCCGTCACTACGAAAGTGTCACTTGGTGTGCTGTCGTCCCCCCTTAATTATGGGGAAGTTGGTATATGTCATCTTTATAAATTGTCATGTAATGTAATGTTATGTAATTCCCTGTTACTGTGACACTTGCATGTACAGGCCTGCTAGGGGTGTCATTCCAGCTTCTAGTCACTAGAGGGAGCTAGAGAGCCCTAGTTTATATAAGGCCCAGACAGGGAAGCAAAGGTCAGTCTAGTTTGGTGTCAGAAGGTTCTAGAGTGTGCTGAAGTTTCTAGAGCCTGAGGAAGCTGAGAGGGAGACAGAGGCAAAGCGCAGAGAAGCAAGAGGTACTCAATATAACAGAGGAAGTACTTTATAAAGAGAGAACCAAGGATATACGCCAGAGTGAAGGTATTGGGCCTTGGAGAAGATTTGCTATGTTCCAGGATCAGTCAGAGATAGAGTGCAAGCTCCTGTACTGCAAGTCCTGAGTGTTTAACACTCTGTAGTCACCTTGCTCAGTCTGTATTGCCTGCATCAACCGTATTGAAAAATCGACTGTATGCAAAGGAACTGCGCTTCCGTTAATGTCTCTATGAAAACTACTAAAGTTGGAGCTCTGTTTTAACATCACGGTGTTCCTCATTTATTCCTGCTATCAGCAAACGGCGTGCCACCGTTTAATTGGCACTGGCGTCACGAACATTTTCCTACCATCACCTGCTTATGCAGAGAGTCAGCCGTCTCAGGTTAGTGTCATTGCACTACTACACCCAGAAACTCTATTACACACAACTTGAGTACGCTGCACCTCTCTTTTGGCGTCACGAACAGGATACGCACGCTTTCTAGTGCAAGAAGCGTGAACTTTGTGCCTTATACAGTTGCCCTGTGACCAAAGTGACAAATTGTCTGTTTATTTAAAGTGGACTTTGTGAACTGAAAATCATACCCAAAGTGTTCCTAAAATCTCTAAAAAGCGCTGTGCAGTGTTGCGCTATCAAGAGGAAGAAAATCGCCGCATTGGAGTGTGGTTTTGTGGACTTTTTACAATCCTGCTTGCTGTCAGTGAATGGACAGCGTTTTGCTAAAGATGGCCACCGGCCGCCTGGAGTAAAGTTTCCCGCGCTGCTGAGGACCTTCGTGGGCGGATCCCTGCAAGGACACAGAGAATCCCGCCCCTCTTCATTATCGCACCGCCGCGGCCCTGCTTCTTCTACGTCATCGGGTGCTCAGGACGTCCGGAATCTCGCGAGACTTGGCCTGCGCAAGCCCGGCGATACCGGTAAGCACTTGTAACCGGAGGGAAGGGGATTGTTCCGGCCCCTTTAGTCGCCAGCGGCCATATCTCAATAGACTACCATGTCAGAACCGGGAGTGCCTGAGCAGCCGGCCCCGGGAGAGCTTGCGGCTCCTAATCATCCTACAGCCCCCAGCATGATGCCCTTTACCATGCCTTACTATTTCGGGGCCCCATGGTTCCCCCGCTACAGAGGAGAGACCCATATCCTAAGGGACTTTAAAGAAAAGTTGCTGGCATTATTCAAACTGTACCCCATAAATGCCGACCAGCAAATGGAAATCCTGCTAGCGCAGCTGGAGGGAGCTGCCCGCAGGGAGGTATTATCCTGGCCTGCTACTGAGCGGAGTACTCTAGAACAGATATTCACCCGCCTCAGGGCCACTTTTGAAACTAGGACTGCCTCAGAGATAAAGATGCATTTCTTTGGCAAGAAACAGAAGTCCGGTGAGTCCCTCCGTGACTATGCCCTATCACTTCAGGAGGCTTTAGGGGCTGTAATTCAGATAGATCCCAAAGAGGCTGATAACCAGGACCAGACCCTGAGGGAACAATTTATCAACGGGGTGTCTAGTGAACAAATAAGGACCCAATTAAAGATGCTGTCCGCCCAGCACCCTAACAGTACCTTTCTGGACTTTAAAGAACTGGCTATAAAAATTCTGGGGTCCGCAGTATCTCCTGAGTTGAGCACCCCACCTGAGTCACCAGCCTGCAGGCCAAAACCGCTTATCACTAACCGAGCTGAGGCCGGCCAAGCTGTTCAAGTGTCAGCTACCGATACTATTGCCATGCTGACAGAGCAAGTAAATCACCTCACTAAAAGTCTAGAGAAAGTGTGCAGAAAAATAGAGGAATGGGAAAAACCCATAATGCTAGATGAAGAATTCCTGTCACCTCCTAGGCCGTTCCCACCTCCTTACCCAGAGACTCACCCCAGGGATCCTGGGAGGCGTAATAGAGATCGCAAGCGGCCCGTGTGTACATACTGCAAAAAGCTGGGACACACAGAATCCACGTGCTGGCAGTTAAACGGGCAACCCCTGAGGCTGAGGACCACCCCTCGGGAGGTAGAACACTAGGTCCAGAGGATCCAAATTGGATGCCACGTTATGTAGGATCCCATCCTAAAATCAATATAGAGATCAACGGGGTCCCCTTTGAAGCCCTATTAGATACTGGGTCTCAGGTCACTACTATTCAGCTGCCTGCATTTGAAAAGTTCTGGGACACCAACCAGTTGACCCAACCGCCTGAATCCTGGGTGGAAATTATCGCCAGCAATGGCAAACCAGTAAAGATTCATGGATACTGGGAACCCACCCTGCAGGTGGGAGAAGTAACCCTGCCTCAACAGGGGGTGATAGTAGTACAGGCCGGTGACAGAGGAGGACATCCTGTCATTCTAGGCACCAATGTCTTCAAAAACTGTTATTCATAAATACTTGCTGTATTACATCAGACTTTGCCCACTGCTTCCTCTGCATCCAGGAGGGTGATTCAAAAGACTATTACTGTGTTAAGTGCCCAGCAGAGGTTTGCTAATGGGAAAGGAGAAATTTGTACTGCTAGGATTAGTGATATTAAGCCTGTGACTTTGCCTCCTAATTCTCAAACTCTTTTATGGTGTCGTGCTGTCCTGGGAGTCCAAGGAAGAGATTATCCAGCCCTGGTGGAACCAATCCAGATGGAGGATTACCCTTATGTGAGAGCTGCCAAGTGCCTGGTGAACGTCTCCCAAGGTAAAGTACCTGTCCGTCTGATTAACCTGAGTGATCATCCTGTTGCGCTTACTAAGCATTGCCGTGTTGCCCAGCTGTCCCAGGTGTCCTTCCAAGACATCATTCGTCTTCCAGCGACAGAGAAGCCGCCAGCTGCAGTCAGCGGATGTTCGCCGGTGACCCAGCCACAAGTGCCCTGGTGGGAAGAGCTCCATGTAGGGGACGAGACTACCCCCCAACATCAACAAGAAGGGATTCTACAGCTTGTCAAGGAGCACCACCAGGCCTTCAGTAAGCATGCTACTGACTATGGAGAGGTTAGTGCCATACAACACACCATACCTACTGGCTCTCATCCTCCTATCAAGGAGAGATACAGACCCTTACCACCTACTTCATATCAGACGATAAAAGAAATGATCCAAGAGATGAAAGACTCTAATGTGATCCGGGACAACCGTAGTCCGTGGGCTGCACCCCTGGTTCTTGTAAAGAAGAAGGACGGTAGTATCCGTTTCTGTGTGGATTATAGGAAAATTAATCAAATAACCCACAAAGATGCATACCCACTGCCCCGCATTGAGGAGTCACTAACTGCTCTGGGCTCTTCTGCCTATTTCTCCACATTGGACTTGACCAGCGGCTACTGGCAAGTACCCATGGCCCCCGAGGATAGGGAAAAGACTGCTTTCACTACTCCCATGGGCTTGTTTGAATTCAATTGTATGCCGTTCGGGCTATGTAATGCCCCAGGAACTTTCCAGAGACTAATGGAGCGGTGTTTGGGTCACAAAAACTTCGAAACAGTGCTGCTGTATCTAGATGACGTCATTGTGTACTCAAAAACGTATGAAGACCATCTGAAACATTTGGCAGAAGTATTTGAAATCCTTATCAAATATGGCTTGAAGGTAAAGCCATCCAAGTGTCACCTGCTCAAACCTGCAGTAAGATACCTGGGGCATGTAGTAAGCGGAGAGGGAGTGCAACCTGACCCTGATAAATTAGCAGCTGTCCGTAATTGGCCGGTTCCTACTACCGTCAAAGAGGTGAGGAGTTTCCTTGGTTTTGCCGGCTACTATAGACGTTTTATCCCCCATTTTGCTCAAATAGCTGATCCTATCCAGGAACTCTTGAGGGGGCAACCCAAAAATAGTCCTAGAACTCCTGTGCCCATTGAGTGGAATGAGGAAAGAGAGATAGCGTTCCAATTGCTAAAAAAGAAACTGACCGAGCCTCCAGTGTTAGGTTATCCAGATTATAGCAAGCCCTTCCATCTCTATACTGATGCTAGCAAGCGAGGCCTGGGAGCTGTGTTAGCCCAGATCCAAGAGGGAAAAGAGAGAGTGATAGCATATGCAAGCCGCTCCCTGAAAGGAGCTGAGAAAAATGACCAGAATTATAGTTCCTTCAAACTAGAGTTCCTGGCATTAGTGTGGGCGGTGACAGAAAAATTCAAGGATTATCTAGCCGCCACCCCGTTCATTGCATTCACTGACAATAACCCTCTGGCACATCTAAATACAGCTAAATTGGGGGCCTTGGAGCAGAGATGGGCCTCTCGCCTTGCCAACTATAATTTCTCTGTAAAGTATCGTGCTGGACGTACTAATGATAATGCTGATGCTTTATCCAGGCTTCCCACAGAGACAGCTCCTGATGATGTGCGAGATGCTTGGGAAAATGTAGAGATGCCGGCTTTCTATAACAAATTTGCTCAACAGGATCAGGCTCGAGCTACCAATAACAGAGCTGCAGTTCCTTCACCCTCCAGTAGGCCTGATCCTAAAGAAGAAAGGTGGGTGAAACTACAGTCTGAAAGTAGAGTGCTGGGTGAGTTGTTGGACTTCATTACTAGTGGCAGAGCCCCTGAGAGGATTCGGCGTAAGAGTGCAGATCCTGAGCTCATCAAACTGTGGAGACAGCGCCATCAACTCTTCATACAAAAGGGCCTATTGCTACGGAGAAGCCTAGACCCAGTGTCCAACGAGAGAGTGCACCAGATTCTCATACCCCGACGAGATGCAGGTATGGTGTTGGAGATGTACCACAATCAATCCGGTCACTTTGGGGTCCAAAAGACTGAGGCTACTATCCGCCAGCGGTTTTACTGGGTGGGCATGAGAGAAGACATGGAGAAGTGGTGTCGAGAGTGTGTAGCCTGTGCCTTAAAACGGAGTGAGCACCATGATCAGAGGGCACCACTGAGACCCATTGTAAGTACCCGTCCTCTTGAACTTGTCGCCATCGACCATGTGAAACTGGAGCCTAGTCGCTCAGGGTATGCTTATGCCATGACTATTATTGACCATTTCACAAAGTTTGTTGTAGCAGTGCCTGTGAGAGACCAGACAGCCAAGACTACAGCCGAAATGTTCTGGAAGCACTTCCTCCTGCCCTATGGATGTCCGGAAAAGATCCTCACCGATCAAGGACCTGCTTTTGAGTCCCATCTGTTCCATGAACTGTGCTGCTTACACAACTGTAAGAAGATCCGGACAACAGCCTACCATCCTCAAGGTAATGGATTATGTGAAAAAATGAATCAGACCTTGATAGAGATGCTGAGGGCCGTGCCTCCTGAGAACAGAGGAGATTGGCCCAGTCTGTTGCCACAGCTCATGTTCACATACAATCATACCATACATTGTTCCACCGGGTATACCCCTTTTTACTTGATGTTTGGGCGCCAAGGGACATTGCCTGCTGATCATTCATTGGACATACACGTACCTGATTGCATTAACCCATTACCTAACACCGACTGGGTTGCTGAACATCAAAGGCGATTGAATACAGCCAAAGCCATTGTTCAGGAGCGTATGGACTATGCTAGGGACCGACAGCAGAGAGACTATGATCAAGCAGCCCATGCAGAACCCTTGACAATAGGGGCCGTGGTATGGTTAAAGAATAACCGCCGTACCAGTAAATTGGACAGTAAATGGGAGCGAAGTCCCTATGTTGTCACGGCAATCCCAAATGTTGGAACTCACACTTATGAGATCACCCGGGAAGACAAGGGATCCCAAATTGTACACCGAAACCGGTTAAAGCTCTGCCTGACACCAGAACCTAGTGCCGAGAGTTCTGGATCTGAATATCCTGAGTCAGAGTCAGCAATACAGCCCGAGGATCCTATGCAGGCTGTTAGTAATCTGAGGTATGACGCTGATCCCATGCATTGGCTTCTGACCCCTCGGTTGAACTTGCTGGTGCCTGCTCCGGCACCTACTGTAGCTTCACCTCCGGAAGAGCTGGTTCAAGATGCCCCGGATCCAGTTCCCCCTCTAGTGGATCTAATTGTTCCAGTTGTTCCTGACCAAGATCTCCCTGATGGAGACCCTCCTGTTGCTCCTCTCTCTTCTACCTCGTTGCTAAGGGAAGAGGAGACCCCTGTTTTGAGAAGGTCTACCCGGATGACCAGGGGACGCCCGCCAGTCCGTTTAGGAGACTTTGACTATTCTGGTGGTGTATCCTCCCAAACAGTTGCTACTGGCAATACCTTACTTGAAATTTGTGCGCAAGAATGGACTCCTCCACGTGAGCCCTTGCCTGTGATACACCCACAGGAAACTCCTGGGTAGTTCCGTTTTTATACTGTTTTATCTATTTTGCTGTTCTATTATGGACTTATTCATTGTCATGGACTATCCTGGTTATAATGTTATGCTGTGCCAGGTCAGCGCCCCAGTTCCATTCACTATCCTGAGGAGAAGAGAACGACGCCCCTTGTCACTACCCTTTACCTTTGCCAATTGGACCTGATATGAATGTAAATGCAGATGGATTACATATATGTATGCCTGCATGTCTCTTTTTTCTGTTTCAGGTAGAGATTCCAGTTGGGCGAGCCCTGATGGAGTACGAGGGCGTACTCAGCTTAAAGCAGTGGGGTATGTAGTGTACGGGGACTGTAATGCCCGTCACTACGAAAGTGTCACTTGGTGTGCTGTCGTCCCCCCTTAATTATGGGGAAGTTGGTATATGTCATCTTTATAAATTGTCATGTAATGTAATGTTATGTAATTCCCTGTTACTGTGACACTTGCATGTACAGGCCTGCTAGGGGTGTCATTCCAGCTTCTAGTCACTAGAGGGAGCTAGAGAGCCCTAGTTTATATAAGGCCCAGACAGGGAAGCAAAGGTCAGTCTAGTTTGGTGTCAGAAGGTTCTAGAGTGTGCTGAAGTTTCTAGAGCCTGAGGAAGCTGAGAGGGAGACAGAGGCAAAGTGCAGAGAAGCAAGAGGTACTCAATATAACAGAGGAGGTACTTTATAAAGAGAGAACCAAGGATATACGCCAGAGTGAAGGTATTGGGCCTTGGAGAAGATTTGCTATGTTCCAGGATCAGTCAGAGATAGAGTGCAAGCTCCTGTACTGCAAGTCCTGAGTGTTTAACACTCTGTAGTCACCTTGCTCAATCTGTATTGCCTGCATCAACCGTATTGAAAAATCGACTGTATGCAAAGGAACTGCACTTCCGTTAATGTCTCTATGAAAACTACTAAAGTTGGAGTTCTGTTTTAACATCACGGTGTTCCTCATTTATTCCTGCTATCAGCAAACGGCGTGCCACCGTTTAATTGGCACTGGCGTCACAAACATTTTCCTACCATCACCTGCTTATGCAGAGAGTCAGCCGTCTCAGGTTAGTGTCATTGCACTACTACACCCAGAAACTCTATTACACACAACTTGAGTACGCTGCACCTATGCCTGGTGGTGTGGTCAAGTACTCTTGCAGGTCGTCTAACATGCAGACCCTGATGTAAACAGTTTTAAATGGTCTGACATGACACTTGGTTGCCTCTCACATCCGTTAAATGTGCCTGGAGCTGTGTGGCATTCATGTCAAAATGTCAACAGCATGATGAGGAGGACTGTTTAAATACCAATTCTAATTGAACCAGGAAATTTATTGGGCAATTCCTGGTTCAAACATCTCTTGTGTATTTTGCCATTACGCTCCTTGTTAGAGAACAGCAAGTTGTGCAAAAAGTACTGAAACATTGAACAGTTGGACATGTGCATTCAAAAGCTTAGAGAAGGTCTCATTAAGTTCAGTAAAGGTTAAAGTGCATTTTAGGTTCATCCTTAAATTTCACCCACAAGCTAACTATCCTTAACTTTTTGTAATTAGTATATATTATGCTGCTATAGGCCTGGAGATTAATATATTCAGTAAAATAAAGAGCCCCTTCCTGTCATAGTCCCCAAAATTAACACCATACTTAGACGTTACAAAGTGTGACGTCTAAAGGAGGTTTGACTATTGATTGTCTAAAGGAGGCTTGATTATTGATTCCTCAACAAGGAAAGATAAACTATCCTTTAAATGCGTTATCCAGGAAAAGATAATGATGTCTTATCCTCAGGAAAGGTCATTATCACATCAGCAGATGTCCAAGTCCCTGCATCCCTGCCGATCAGCTGTTTCAGGGAGCTACTACATTCACCGGAGCTTCAGTGAGTGATGCAGGTTCTAGGCAGCTTTCCAAGGACAGCACCATAGTTTGTATAGTGGCAGTGTTTGGTATTGCAGCTCAGCCCCATTGACTTGAAAAGGGCTGGGCTGCAACTAGGCCACTTAACCAATGTACAGTGATGGCACTGGCCTAGGAAGAGGCTGCGGTGCTCAAGGCCAATTAGCAGGGGTCCTGCGTGTTGCACCCCCATGGATCTGATTCTGATGACATATCCTGAGGAAGTCATAAACATCTTTTCCTGGAAAACCCTTTTAACTGTTTCATTTACTCCTCTTTCATCTGTCCACAATAATGTACAGCTGTCAGGAAAGGTATATGCTGGAGTGAGCACATGCATTTAGTAAAAGTAGGAATGGGCTCATCCATACATTTATGGTATTTTACTTCATTGTTAAATAGCAACGTTCCTGCAGATCTACTGTATATGTACACCATATGGATTCCTATAAGTAATTAGCTCATTACAGATACACATATTTTTGTATTTGAGCATTTGGATCTATGTGACCAGTGTATTATGTGTCAGATCCGAAAAAAAGTCAAAACCCTTTGGCGTTAGTCTCATTGTCAGTGTGGAAGGCAGCGTAGGTAATGCTTATGTTCTGTTCCTCTTCCACAATGAGCTGTTAGAAAAAAGTCTTTGATTTGCTGAACTTTGCTGTAGGAAAATGCAGCACTGAACCTGGCCAATTATTTCTCTTTCCTCCGAAACTTCTAGATTGGAGACAAAGAATGACTGGTTAAAAGGAGCAAGTGTGTAAATGACTAATAGAGCAATAAATATAGAATGACAGCCTCGAGATAAAGTTATACTGGGTGGTCCAAAGTGTCTGATAAATGATCTGTAGATGTGATAAGTAGTGTGGAGTGCAAATTTTCGAATAGCGAATTTTAATCGCGAATATCTGCACTTTGAGAATTCGCGAATATTTAGAATATAGTGCTATACTGTATATTCGTAATGACGAATATTTGTCATTTCTTTTCCATCTGAACACATGATTCCTCCCTGCTTCTTGGCCCACAAGCAAGAAGCAGGGAGGAATCATGTGTTCAGATGGAAAAAAATGACGAATATTCTAAAAAACGAATATATAGCACTATATTGTATTCATAGTACATAACATAGTACATAAGGCCGAAAAAAGACATTTGTCCATCCAGTTCGGCCTGTCATCCTGCAAGTTGATCCAGAGGAAGGCAAAAAAAAACCCTGTGAGGTAGAAGACAATTTTCCTCACTTTAGGGGAATAAAAAATTCCTTCCCGACTCCAATCAGGCAATCAGAATAACTCCATGGATCAACGACCCCTCTTTAGTAGCTATATCCTGTAATATTATCACACTCCAGAAATACATCCAGGCCCCTCTTGAATTCCTTTATTGTACTCACCATCACCACCTCCTCAGGCAGAGAGTTCCATAGTCTCACTGCTCTTACCGTAAAGAATCCTCTTCTATGTTTGTGTACAAACCTTCTTTCCTCCAGACGCAGAGGATGTCCCCTCGTCACAGTCACAGTCCTGGGGATAAATAGATGATGGGATAGATCTCTGTACTGCCCCCTGATATATTTATACATATTAATTATATCTCCCCTCAGTCGTCTTTTTTCTAAAGTGAATAACCTTAATTTTGATAATCTTTCAGGGTACTGTAGTTGCCCCATTCCAGTTATTACTTTAGTTGCCCTCCTCTGGACCTTCTCCAGCTCTGCTATGTCTGCCTTGTTTACAGGAGCCCAGAACTGTACACAGTACTCCATGTCTGGTCTGACCAGTGATTTGTAAAGTGGTAGGACTATGTTCTCATCACGGGCATCTATGCCCCTTTTGATGCAACCTTTTATCTTATTGGCCTTGGCAGCCGCTGCCTGACACTGGTTTCTACAGCTTAGTTTGCTGTTTATTAAAATTCCTAGATCTTTTTCCATGTCAGTGTTACCGGGTGTTTTACCATTTAGTATGTACGGGTGACTTGCATTATTCCTTCCCATGTGCATAACCTTACATTTGTCAGTGTTCAACCTCATCTGCCACTTATCTGCCCAAGCCTCCAGTCTATCCAGATCCCTCTGTAGTAGTATACTGTCCTCTTCAGTGTAAATTACTTTACACAGTTTAGTGTCATCTGCGAAAATTGATACTTTACTATGCAAGCCTTCTACTAGATCATTAATAAATATATTGAAGAGAATAGGGCCCAATACTGACCCCTGAGGTACCCCTTAGCTCCATGTATCTCTACCCACAGTGACTCCACATGTTTATGTCCCTCACTTATATCTTCTGGGACCAGTACATTAACTGCCCAGTCATAACTATCATCCAGCCATGTCTCAGTTATTGCCACTATATCATAGTCCTCCTCACACATCACTAATTCCAGTTCACCAGTTTTATTAGTCAGGCTTCTGGCATTAGTATACATACATTTGAGAGGTTTTTGTATATTTTTACCATACACCTTTCCTTCTGAACTGTTCTAGTCCCTCCTTCCATTCCTCCCCCAGTCCCACTACCTTGCCCCCGGTCTCTATCTGCACGATCTTCCCCTCCTATAGTGTAATTGTCCTCCCCGTTTTTTAGAATATTCGTCATTTCTTTCCATCTGAAGTCATGATTCCTCCCAATGACTCACTGGCCCACAAGCAAGAAGCAGGGAGGAATCATGTGTTCAGATGGAAAAAATGACGAATATTCTAAAAACAAATATATGGCACTATATTCTATAGTGCTATATATTAGTTTTTGACCCACGTCTGTATTCAGCGCGCAATATTTGCATATTACGTGATCATTACCTTGCCGATTTTCGCATAAAAAAAAAGTAGAATATAACTAATATACTAATTCGCGAATATATGATGAATATTCTACAAAATATTTGCGAAATCTCACAAATTCTAATATGACCCCTGCCGCTCATCACTAGTGATTAGCTGTAATAACTTGTACATTTATTTTCTGGGCTTGACTATAGCATAGAGGGGAGAACATGGTGCACTGTGTGCTCATTGTAGCTTCCTGTAGCTGTCAGATACATCTGGTTGATGAACTTGGTGTTTCTTCATACTTCTTGCTCAAGAAGAGAAATAATTATATAATAGACAGGGTCCATTCAGACGCCTGCAACTGTTTTGCAGTCCGCAAATTGCGGATCCGCAAAATACGGAAACCGGCCATGTGCGTTCTGCATTTTGCGGACCGCACATGGCCGGCACTATTATAGAAATTATCCAATGTGTGAGAGAGAATCTAAATCGCACATCCTCATTACTATGCTTTTGATACAACAACTGTTTTAAATTTAAGCAAGATAAACAATGGCTATACAGCACTATTATCATGAATTTGCTGTGCACTATTAGGAGGCATTAGTATACAGTTTGATCAAAGAGCATAGGCCCACTTACCACGACAAGGTCGCCTCCTTTCAAGTGGGGACCTACTCTAACTATCTTGTACCAGTTCACATGCGGTGCTGGACGGTGGCCGTCGCTGCTTTTGTGCCGTGCTGGTGGAGTAATGGGGCCCAGGGCCTTGGTGGCTTTTCTGCACAGTGGGTGCTGTGTGGATACTGGGTCCCATTGCCTGCTGGAGCGGTGTGGGGGCGCGATGGTCGCCGCACTGCGCCGCGGCATAGTTAGAGTAGGTCCCCACTTGAAAGGAGGCGACCTTGTCGTGGTAAGTGGGCCTATGCTCTTTGATCAAACTGTATACTAATGCCTCCTAATAGTGCATAGCAAATTAATGATAATAGTGCTGTATAGCCATTGTTTATCTTGCTTAAATTTAAAACAGTTGTTGTATCAAAAGCATAGTAATGAGGATGTGCGATTTAGATTCTGTCTCACACATTGGATACTATTATAGAAATGCCTTTTCTTGTCCGCAGCTGCGGACAACAATAGGACGTGTTCTATCTCTTTGCGGGGCCACGGAATGGAAGTGCGGATGCAGATACATCTGGTTGATGAAGTGCAGATACATATTTTGCGGCCCCGTTAAAAATGAATGGGTCCGCACCTGTTCCGCAAAATTGCGGAATGGATACGGACCCAATTTGCGGACGTATGAATGGACCCTTATGAACCTGCTCCTTACCCCATCGATGTTTGATCGATGAGTGCCCATTATAGTGAAGGGGCAGCATCCTATCACATGAACACCACTTCCCTTTATGATCTGCATGAAAGGTTGGCCCATACGAGCATTACTGCTCATCCCATTCAGTGGAATTGCATGCGCTGCAGTACAAGGCACAACTGCTCATGTGGCCCCTTTACTGTGCAGATTGGCTGGGGACCCTCACCAAACATTTCTGGAAAGGCCAATGTTAAAGTAGGGTAGAACCCCTTCAAGCTTTGTTTCACTCATTCAAATCAATGGAACTCTATTTTTATGAGGATGGTCCTCTGAAGCCAAGAGCTCATGTGTTAGGGATAGGATCTGTGTTGGGAGACTGTTGCTGCAGAATAAGAATTTTGTGCCTCTTTATCTATTGAGATACATATTATTTGCTATGCCTCATTCAGAACTTTTAGTGTGTAGTTGTCCTTTTTGGATGATCCCTTTTCGTTAGGGTCTCTAGACAAAAAGGTGATTGCAAGATGTAAATCTAACGGTACTACATGTGATCAGTTATAATCTATGGGAAAATCTGTCATCCTGTGTTCAATTTCCCTACAGCGCCACTACAGGGGAAGTGAAGAATTACATGCTGCCCATTCAAATCAATCGGTTAGGTAATACAGAGAAGGGTTACGCTCTTTAAAGCTGCTTTCTGCCATTGTAGTGTCCCACTAGGACAATACAAGTGGATAAATGGTTAATTGCATTTTGTGTTGTTTGATATGTTTTTATATATTTTTACATTCACCGGAAAATGCTCTGTTGTTTGCAATGTTCTTTGTACTTACTTGCTGTGAAAAGCTATAAAATGTCTTTAAGTATGTCCTGGACACGTATGGCTGTGGCTGGAGCAGGTCCCTACCTTTTGCGTATGTATACAGGTGAAACTCGAAAAATTAGAATATCGTGCAAAGTTCATTTATTTCAGTAATCCAACTTAAAAGGTGAAACTAATATATGAGATATTTCAAGTCTTTATTTGTTATAATTTGGATGATTATTGCTTATAGCTTATGAAACCCCAAAGTCAAAATACCCTTTGCTCAGGGCATATGGATTAATTAGCTGACTGGAGTGTGACACTTTGAGCCTAGAATATTGAACCTTTTCACAAAATTCTAATTTTAAGTTGCATTAATGCAATTCTTTTTAATTTTCATTACTGAAATAAATGGACTTTTGCACAATATTTTAATTTTTCGAGTTTCAACTGTATATGCTTCTGGAAGGAAGGCGAAGCACTGCAGAAAATATAATATATAGGCCTCATGCACACGACCGTTTCGTTTTTTGTGGTTCGCAAATTGCGGATCCACAAAACACAGAAGCCTCCTGTGTGCCTTTCGCAATTTGCGGAACAGAACAGGTGGCCCATTGTAGAAATGCCTATTCTTGTCAGCAAAACGGACAAAAATAGTAAATGTTATATTTTTTTTGTGGGGCTACGTAACGGAGCAACGGATGAGGACAGCACACGGAGTGCTGTTCGCATCTTTTGCGGCCCCATTGAAATGAATGGGTCCGCACCCGAGCCGCAAAAACTGCGGCTCAGAGGTGGACGAACAATGGCCAGGTGTGTAGCTATAGGGGGTACAGAGGTAGCAGTCGCTACCGGGCCCAGGAGCCTGAGGGGGCCCAACGACCCTTGTGCTGCATATGAAGACACCAGTATTATAGAAAGTGCATGTTGTTCAAGTTAGACCTCTGACTGGAGGGAAGGGGTTAGGTCAAGTATTTGGCATGGGGCAGGGGTGCCATTTCAATTTCTGCCTCAGGCAGCACGAAGGCTATGTGCTTCCCTGCCCCTGGCCACAAAGCACTGAGGGAAAGTGGACCCAAGCTGAACTCTTGCACGAGGGCCCATGAGCCTTTAGCTACGCCCCTGACAACGGCCGTGTGCATGAGGCCATATAAAGTACTATACAGCCAGGGGTACTTGCAAATTGTTTGCTGTTTAATGCGTGTCATGTTATTTAACGTAATTTGATGCTCTGTATATCCAATATCATAATGTCTGGAAATGATGGAGTTAAACAACTCTGCCACAACTCCTACAGGAAGCTTAGGTGTCGATCGAGAGGAAGAGTGAGGAAGCAACTCCATGTTCTCCATCTCTCACAAGACTAGACTAAAGTTACAGAGACTCACCGATCTCTGAAAGATTTACAGAAAGTAATATCCAACAAAAGAAGCGCAATAAAATTTAACTTTTATTTGCAGTATTAAAAACTGATGAATTTTTTTAAATAAAGAACAATTGAAAAAAAAAAAATTTTTAGACCAAAATGAGTAAGATGCAATTATAAAAAATTTTGCCCTGAAGGTGTCCATAGCCTTTAAGTAGATAAACGTTTATTCTTCCACATCTACGTTCATTGGTGACTCCTGCACCATATGCCGGCCACTGCACACTACACTCCTGCCATGCACCCATACAAATTATTAACAACACGGGTACCCCAACTACCATCAGACAGGAACCCCAGAGCCAGGGTGTGCCCTGGGGAAAAAAGGTGCACTCTCCTATCACTTGACAGCCCTAGGGATCTACTACAGTGTGAGAAAGGCACTGTGATGGACTGTGACAGCCAGAGCTACTACGACTCCCATCCTCTGCCCTAGCTCCTCCTTGACTCACTGCATTAATTTGGCATCACAAACAGGATACAAATTCTCTGTGTTCTACCAAGCAAGTGAACTTACTACTATGTCAGAAGACTTAAAATAAACTTTATTGTGCTACCACCATCAGCTGCAAGCCAGCCCATAAGGGGTTTACTGGGCCATCGTGGATCCCCGCCTCTAGTCGTGAAGCTCCGCTCACTTCAGAGTGGGAAACAAGAGAGTGGGCCCAGCAGGGAAGCAGGCAGGATGTGCCTGTGCTGTGCTTCTAATTCGTGGGCTGTGCAGCACCTTCAGCTGTACCACCACTTTTACTAAAATCTTCCAAAGAAGAAGAATGAAGCATTGCCCAGGACAGGTCCTTTCAGCCTGTCACTAGAAATTCATCCCTTACCTTTGGGACTCAGGAAACTACAACCCAGCAAGGACACAAGTGTCTGCTCTCCTCATTCCTGGGCAGGGCCGTCTTTAATGCGGGGCAAAAGGGGCCGCTGCCCTGGGCCCAGTTGCTCCTGGGGGACCCAAGGCAGCTGCCTCTTGAGCCCCGCTGGCCAGTGGCATAGCGTGTTAGGGCGTTGCCCCGGGCACAAAATTCCAGGGGGCGCTAGCAGGGCCGCACCGCTGCGTTGGCAAAGTGAGGCGATGGCTCCAGGTGGTGTGGCCCTGGTGACAAGTGGGGGCGGCGCAAGGGCACAGGGAGATGAGCGCTTACATTGTGGAAGCGTTCATCTCCATAGTCATCTGTATCGCCGTCCTCAGGACAGCGATACAGATGATTCTGCGGCGGGGCAGGGGAGGGAGAGGCGTGCCCCTTCCCCGTTCCTCTGATAGGCAGCAGGCCTGAAGCCTATCAGAGGCCGTTGCAGGCGGAACGATGACGTAATCGCGCCGCCTGAGCAGTACAGCGTAGGACACAGGCTGGAAGAGGCCTGCATCGCATCACTGCCAGCCTGATGGAGGTAAGTATAAGTGTTTATTTTTTTATATAGTACTACTTACTGGCACATGATTGAGGGGCATCTATGGGGGCACTTGTTACTGGCACATGATTGGGGGGCATCTGAGGGCACTTGTTATTGGCACATAATTGGGCAGAATCTATGGGGGCACATCTTACTGGCACATGATTGGGGTCATCTATGGGGGCACTTGTTATTGTCACATGATTGGGGGTGCATCTATGAGGGTACTTGTTACTGGCACATGATTGGGGGCATCTATGGGGCACTTGTTACTGGCACATTATTGGGGGCATCTATTGGGGAACATCTTACTGGCACATGATTGGGGGGCATATATGGGGCACTTGTTACTGACACATGATTAGGGGGATCTATGGGGGGAGTTGTTGGCATATAATTTGGGGGCATATATGGGGGTACTGGTTGCTGGCACATAATTGGGGGGCATCTATGGGGGTACTTGTTACTGGCACATGATTGGGGGCATCTATGGGTGAACTTGTTACTGGCACATTATTGGGGGCCATCTATGGGGGAACATCTTACTGGCACATTATTGGGGGGCACTGTGGGGGCATCTATGGGGGCACTTCTTAATGGCAAATTATTGGTGGCGCTTTTTACTGGCATGTTATTGGGTGGCACTATGGGGGAACTTCTTACTGTCACATTACTGGGGGCACTATGGGGGCATCTACTGAGGCGACAAAGAAGCGGTATTTTTTATGGGGGGCTCTGTATAGGGGTATTTTATACTGGGGAAAATCATGGTGGGTACTATGGGGAATGGGAGAGAGGAGTACTATGGGCTCATCTTTGGGGGCCACTAAGAAGGGGTATTTTATACTTGCAAATTATGGGGGATACTGAGGGCATCTACTGGGCACTATATATGGGGCATTTTATACTGGTACATTATGGGGGGCACTAGGAAGAAGGTGGGAGAGGATCACTATGGGGGCATTTACTGAGGGCACTATATAGGGGTATTTTATACTGGCACATTATGAGGGCACTATGGTGACATTATCTCACATTAAAAGGGGGTATTTTTTGCACTGGCACATTATAAGGAGAATTATTACTACTGGGGGGCTTTATGATGGCCATAGACTGGGGATCTATGGGGAACATGGTTACTAGTATGGGCACTATGGGAGCACTATTACTTCTGGGGCACAGTGTAGACATGTTGGGGGCACTGTAGGAGCACTATTACTACCATGTGTGCTCTAGCAGAAAATTATTCCTATTGGTGGGACTTTTGGGAGCACTATTACTGTGGGGGCACCTTGGCACAGTATCAGCTTACCACAATTATTTTTGGGGGACGTTATGTTTACACTATTAGTGTCAGGGGCACAATTTGCTGGGCGCAGTTATTTTAGGGCACTGTGTGCCAATAATTATTGAAGGGCACTATCTGCATGGTACTTCTATTATAAGGGGGTTTATCTCTAAAGTATAGTATTGGGGAGCACAGCAGCACAGTATTGGGGGTGGTAGGATGATTTGTCCAGAAGATGGGAGGATGATGGAAAAGTAGTAAACTAAGATTTTGTTTGTCAAACTGCAGAGACGAAAAATGCCTGAAAAATGGTGGTCTGGTCTGAAGGTCTGAAAGGAGAAGATTAGGAAAGATAACATCTACATCAAAGAGACATCACAGGATGTAAGAGGTATGAGGCTCTGTATTACCCTGTATGTAGGGGTGGATGGAGGGGTTAGTAGTACAGTACTATCTGCACATTGTAAAAATAAAAAATTAAATAATCTGCAAAATACTATATATTGGTTTCAAAAGTTGTGCTTTTTTAATTTTTAGAATAATGCTACAGCCATTTTATTTGATACTTTTGTGCAGATTTTTTCTTCTTCTCTATATTAAGGGACACTATAATCACCAGAACCACAACACCTAAACGTAGTAGTTCTGGTGTCTATAGCATGTCTCTGCAAGCTTTTTAATGTAAACACTGCGTTTTCAGAAAAAAGGCAGTATTTACATTACTGCCAAGGAACACCTCCAGTGGCCACTCATCATTATTAAAGTTTACTACTCTACGAGGTATGTGGATTTTTTTTTGTGTGTTGTGGTGGAGGGCGCGATTGCATGCTAGGGTGTAGGAAGGTGGGATCCAGGGGGCCCCAGTAAATTCTTGCCCAGGGTCCAATCAATATTAAAGATGGCCCTGCTCCTGGGGGTTTTGGCACCTTCAGCCAAACACCTTTTGTTGTTTTGCCAAGCAAGCTTCAAGAAAGAAGCACGCTCCTGGAAGTTGGGAACCATGGACTGTCACCAGAAGCTGCAGCCCTGAAGACTAGTGTTGATCGAGCACCAAAATGGAAGTCAATGGGAGAACTCGAGCATTAAACCAGGCACCCCCTGCGCTGAAGAGGGAAGGGTGTCTGGTTCATAGTAAAAGGTCAGAAATTTATGGAAACACCACTGAAATGGTTCGGGAACAGCATTGGATGTCTGGATGCATCTTGGACTTCCAGGTCGCTGTTGGGAATGATGTTGTCCGAGTAGTACGCCAATTTTACAGACTGACAATAATACGCACTAAACCGAAGATAAAATCGATTTTAGAGGAAAAATATTTAGGAAACATTCTTTCCTGTATATTTACTTGTATATAAAGTGCAAATGCCGCCAAAAATTACAAAGAAGAGGCACTCCGATACAACCTGTATATCACATAAAGGAGGGCCTCATTCACATTGTGGTACAATTGTTCAGGTAGTGAGACTTCTACACTTATAAAGCTTATGCACTAAGTGAAAGGGCTGCCAAAAACCGGCACACCAATACACCCTTTATTACACATAAAGGAGGGCATCATACACACCCTTGAAAAATTATGATTGATAGCCTGCTGGTGACCCTCTAAAATATTAGGGGCGAGGGCCTGCTCCTGATCTGACCATCTAAAACATTAGGGGTGAGGGTCTGCTGCTGAGCTGACCATCTAAATCATTAGGGGTGAGGGTCTGCTGCTGAGCTGACTCTCTAAAACATTAGGGGCGAATGCCTGCTGCTGATCTGACCATCTAAAACATTATGGGCGAGGGCCTGCTGCTGAGCTGACCATCTAAAACATTAGGAGTGAGGGTCTGCTGCTAATCTGACCATGGAAAAAATTCTGGGCGAGGGCCTGCTGCTGACCTGACCATCTAAAACATTATGGGCGAGGGCCTGCTGCTGAGCTGACCCTCTAAAACATTATGGGCGAGGGCCTGCTGCTGAGCTGACCCTCTAAAACATTATGGGCGAGGGCCTGCTTTTGAGCTGACCATCTAAAACATTATTGCCGAGGGCTTGCTGCCAAGCTGACAATCTAAAACATTATGGGTGAGGGCCTGCTGCTGAGCTGACCATCTAAAACATTAGGGGTGAGGGTCTGCTGCTGAGCTGAATCTCTAAAACATTAGAGGCGAGTGCCTGCTGCTGATCTAACCATCAAAAACATTATGGGCGAGGGCTTGCTGCTGAGCTGACCATCCAAAACATTAGGGGCGAGGGCCTGCTGCTGAGCTGACCATCCAAAACATTAGGGTCGAGGGCCTGCTGCTGATCTGACCATGGAAAAAATTATGGGCGAGGACCTGCTGCTGAATTGACCATCTAAAACATTAGGGGTGAGGGTCTGCTGCCGAGCTGACTCTCTAAAACATTAGGGGCGAGTGCCTGCTGCGGATCTGACCATTGAGAAAATTATGGGTGAGGGTCTGCTGCTGAGCTGACCATCTAAAACATTAGGGTGAGAGTCTGCTGCTGAGCTGACCATCTAAAATATTAGGGGTGAGGGTCTGCTGCCGAGCTGACTCTCTAAAACATTAGGGGAGAGTGCCTGCTGCTGATTTGACCATGGAAAAAATTATGGGCGAGGGCCTGCAGCTGAGCTGACTATCTAAAACATTAGGGTTGAGGGTCTGCTGCTGAGCTGACTATCGAAAATTTTTTGGTTCAGGGCCTGCTGCTGAGCTGACCATCGAAAAAATTATTGTTGAGGGTCTGCTGGTGAGCTGACTCTCTAAAACATTAGGGGGTGAGTACCTGCTGCTGATCTGACCATGGAAAAAATTATGGACGAGGACCTGCTGCTGAGCTGACCATCGAAAAAAATTATGGTTGAGGGTCTGCTGGAGAGTTGACTCTCTAAAACATTAGAGGCGAGTACCTGCTGCTGATCTGACCATGGAAAAAATTATGAGTGAGGGCCTGCTACTGAGCTGACCATCGAAAAAATGATGGTTGAGGGCTAGTGATGAG
This sequence comes from Bufo bufo, assembly GCF_905171765.1. Taxonomy (NCBI): domain Eukaryota; kingdom Metazoa; phylum Chordata; class Amphibia; order Anura; family Bufonidae; genus Bufo; species Bufo bufo. Next base: position 125,288,449 of record NC_053389.1, read on the forward strand.
CGGCAGGGGCTATATTCGAATTTGCGATATTTCATGAATATTTTGCAGAATATTCGTCATATAGTCGCGAATTTCGAGAATTCAAGATTATTTTATTGAATGCGAAAAATCGGCAATGTAAAAATCGCGTAATGCAAATTCGTAACGCGAAATACAGGCGTGGGTCCCTTTGGCTACATTTTTCAAGCTGCTAGAAGTTTAATGAGTTTCTTCTGAGACGGGAGAAAATTGTTGGCACAGCAGAACATTACAATAGTTTTATATGCAGATAGAGTCAAGTGCTCCAATATATTCGCGATTGCAACTTCACATTTTAGCAGGTGTGACTACAGATTACTGATTGGTGCAAGTATTATTGTGAACTTGACATTGGTTCCTTCTCATTGGCCCACAAGCAAGAAGCAGAGCGGAATCATGTGTTCAGATGGAAAAAAATGCTGAATATTCGATATAACAAATATATAGCTGTTCTGTCCTCCTTATGTGTGAAGGTGCAGCGATGCTACCGTGAGCTTAAATGTAGAGGATGACTCAAGAGACTTCCAAGCCATGTGCTATCCTCAGGCAGTGATGACTGTGAATGAAGAAAAAGGCTGCTTTGTGCAGGGATGATGATGTCACTAAAATATGGAAGCTGAAGTAGACCAAACTTGTAGAGTGAATAGCTGCAATTGTATGTAAAACGGCCATTAGATGGAGCTGTTACACAATCAACAGAGAATGATACAGAAAACATATATTAACTATGTATAAAAGCTATGCATAAATTAACAATAAACTTGCTGAAGGCATGACAATAGCACTATATTCTAAATATTTGCAAATTCTCGAAGTGGCGATATTCGCGACAAAAATTTGCTATACTAATATTCGTGCTCAACACTATTGAGGGCCTGGTGCTGAGCTAACCCTCTAAAACATTAGGAGCAAGGTCAGCCTAATAAGCATGTTGATATGATGGAGGAGGACGAGAAAAGGAAGATTGAACCATATACCCTTTTTTTGTGGTGGAAGGGAATGCAGTGTATTCAATACACCATAAAAGCCACATTTAAAGTGCCTTTATGTTCAGCCGCTTTCCTCTGGTGGAGTAGAGAAGTCAGGGGAAATCCAGGCCTTGTTCATTTTTATAAGAGTCAACCGGTCAGCATTTTCAGTTAACAGGCGGATGCGCTTATCAGTTATTATGCCCCCACCAGCACTAAATACCCGCTCTGACAAAACGCTGGCGGCAGGGCAGGCCAACACCTCCAAGGAGTAGAGCGCCAGTTCATGCCACGTGTCCAGCTTGGACACCCAGTAATTGTAAGGCACAGAGGGATAATTGAGGACGTAGACACGGTCTGCTATGTACTCCTTCACCATCTTCCAAAATGTTTCCCTCCTTGTGACACTAGGCCGCCCATCAGGGTCAGGGTGCCGGCGGGGTGTCAAGAAACTGTCCCAGGCCTTGGAGATTGTTGCCCTGCCTCTGTTGGAACTGCTGTGTGTTCCCCTCGTCTCCCCTCCTCGGTTGCCCAAGGAACTACGTACTCTGCCGCCGGCATTGTCAGCTGGAAATTTTTGGAGCAATTTTTCCGCAAGGACCTTCTGGTATTGCACCATTTTGCTAGTCCTCTCCACCACAGGAATGAGAGATGAGAAGTTCTCTTTTTAGCGGGGGTCTAGAGGGGTGAACAACCAGTAATCTGTGTTGGCCAAAATGCGTACAAAGCGAGGTTCACGGGAAAGGCAGCATAACATAAAGTCAGCCATGTGTGCCAGAGTCCCAACAGACAAGACTTCGCTTTCCTCATCAGGAGGATGACTCTGAATCTTCTCATCCTCTTCCTCCGCTTCTGCCCATCCAAGCTGAACAGATGGAATACACCTGCTATGGGTACTACCCTCTGTAGCGGAGGCAACCGTCTCCTGCCCCTCCTCCTCATCATCATCCAATTTGCGCTGAGAAGACGAAATAAGGGTGGTCTGGCTATCACCCTGTGTACTGTCTTCCTCCATTTCCACCTCTTCCACATGCAAAGTGTCCGCCTTCATTGTGAGCAGCGAGCGTTTCAGTAGACACAGAAGTGGGATGGTTACGCTGATAATAGCGGCATTGCCGCTCACCATCTGTGTTAATTCCTCAAAGTTGCGTAAAACCTCACAGAGGTCAGACATCTATGCCCACTCATCACTTGTGAAGAGCGGAAGCTGACTGGAAAGGCGACAACCATGTTGCAGCTGGTATTCCAATACTGCTGCTCACAAAGCCTGGCCAACATGTGGAATCTGGAGTTCAGGCGCATGCTCACATCGCACAACAGTCGGTGAGCTGGCAATTGCAAGCGCTGCTGCAGCGTTGCCAGACCGTAGATGACTTTCAGAAATGGGCACACACGTGGAGCACCTTCACCAGTAGCTCAGGGAAATTGGGGTAGGTTTTGAGAAACCGCTGAACCACTAAGTTTAACACAGGGGCTAGTCATGGTATGTGTGTGAGCTTGCCGAGCTCCAAAGCTGCCACCAAGTTACAGCCATTATCAGACACAACCATGCCTGGTTGTAGGTTGAGTGGCGAGAGTCTGGTCCCTTATACCCTGCCACAGCTCTGCGGTGGTGTGCTGTTTGTCACCTAAGCAAATAAGTTTCATCACGGCCTGTTGCTGCTTCCCTACTGCAGTGCTACACTGCTTCCAGCTACTGACTGATGGCTGACAGCAGTGCCACACAGCTTACAGCTACTGACTGATGGCTAACTGGTGCTGCAAGATGATAATTCAGAGGTGGAAGTGGAGTAGGAGAAGGGGGGGCTGCAGCCACTAATGTAGGTGGTGGCGGAAATCCTGATGGAAGTAGGGCCCACAATCCTTGGCGTCGGTAGCACCTGTGCCATCCCAGGGTATGACTCGCTCCTGGCCTCCACAACGTTCACCCAGTGTGCTGTCAGGGAAATGTAGCGTCCCTGGCCACAAGCACTTGCTCATGTGTCAGTCGTTAAGTGGACCCTGCGTTGGTCAGGGCACGGGTGATGTTACGGGACACATGCTGGTGTAAGGCAGGGATGGCACACCGGGCAAAATAGTGGCGGCTGGGGACTGAGTAACGAGGGAAACCTCAGTGTCCTCAAGACTAAATGGTAACATTTCCAGGGCCAGCAATTTGGAAAACTGCACATTTAGTGCTATGGCCTGTGGGTGCGTGGCTGGGTATTTGCGCTCTCGTTCAAAGGCCTGGGGTATGGACATCAATACGCTGTGCTGGGACACAGAAGTGGATGTGCTAGCTGATGGTGCTTGCGAAAGTCCAGGTGCAGGGCAGGAGGCATCTAGGCCTGTGTCTTGGACAGGGGATTGGCCAGCACGTAACACAGGGGAAGAGGAGGAAGTGGTGTGACCCGCAGACACTGTTTGTGGACCCAGGCGTTCTGCCCACCTATTAAGGTGCTTTAATGCCATGTGGCAGATCATGCTGGTGCTGTTGAGGTTGCTAGTGTTCACGCCCCTTCTAATTTTGGTACGGCACAGGTTGCAAATGACAAGTCCGCACTTTCATCAAAAAAGCGCCAGGAGATTTCATCGCAAGGGAGATTTCCGCAACAGTTACAGTTGCGGGCCTGTTTGGTGTGGCCCGCCTTCTCCCTTTTGCCACTCCACTGCCTCTTTTAACCTGTTGTGGTGCTGCGGATCCCTCCCCCTCTGTACTGCTGTCCTCGCTCGGCTTGCCACCTTCCCAGGTTGGGTCAGTGATTTCATCCTCCACCATCTCCTCTTCTACTTCCTCATTCTCCTGACTTGATGGTCTAACAACAACCTCACTTATTGACAACCGTGTCTCATCCTCATCATCAACCTCTTGAGACACTAATTGCCGCTGACTTATTGACAGCTGTGTCTCATCATCATCATCATCATCCACCTCGTGAAACACTAATTGTTCCCCACCGCCATCTTTCTCTGACTGTGGATGCTCAAGAGTTTGGGAATCAAGGCACAAGATCTCCTCATGTCCCTCTTCAAGCGGGCTTGGCAAGAGGCCCAAATTAAGAAATGGCGATGAAAAGAGCTCCTCGGAATATCCGAGTGTGGGATCACTTGTTTGCAAAGACTCTCCATGGTGGGAGGAAGGCGGATCAGGGCCAGGATTCTGTTGACCAGACTTATGGTTACTGAGACTGGACTTTGTGGAAGACAGGGTGGTGCTTAACCGACGGGAAGCATTATCTGCTGCAATCCAACCCACCAGCTGCTCGCACTGGTCTGACTTCGAGAGTGGTGTCCTGCGCCACCCTGCAAACTGGGACATGAAGCTAGGTATCGTGGATGAGTGTGTTTCTTGTGCTCTGCCAGCAGGCACAGTTTCACCGCGCCCTGGGACACGGCCTCTGCAAGCTCCATCAGCAGCACGGCCACTTAGCGTCCCTTACTGCTCGCCTTCATCATATTAAATAGTATATATAGTACTTGCAAGTATGTCACACGTACAGTAGCGCATTTTTTTTTCAAGTGTATGCGCAAATAAATTACAGTCAATGTCACAGATATTTGGGATGCGTGAACGTTATACAGGAGAGGTACCACAGGTAATGGCGATGCTGTCACCAGTGGCTAAGAAAGAATTACAGTCAATGTCACTGATATTTGGGATGCGGAAACATTACACAGGAGAGGTACCACAGGTAATGGCGCTGCTGACACCAGCGGCTAAGAAAAAATTACAGTCAATGTCACTGATATTTGGGATGCAGAAACGTTATACAGGAGAGGTACCACAGGTAATGGCGCTGCTGTCACCAGCGGCTAAGAAAAAGTTAGTCAATGTCACTGATATTTGGGATGCGGAAACATTACACAGGAGAGGTACCACAGGTAATGGCGCTGCTGTCACCAGCGGCTAAGAAAAGATTACAATGTCACTGATATTTGGGATGCAGAAACGTTATACAGGAGAGCTACCACAGGTAACGGCACTGCTGTCACCAGCGGCTAAGAAAAAAAATTGTCAATGTCACTGATATTTGGGATGCGGAAACGTTATACAGGAGAGGTGCCACAGGCAATGGCGCTGCTGTCACCAGTGGCTAAGAAAAAATTACAGTCAATGTCACTGATATTTGGGATGCGGAAATGTTTTACAGGAGATGCAGCGTAGGTAATGTCACTGTCCCTAGCGTCTACGGAAAAAGTACACCAGATGTCACAGATATTTTTAGGATACGCAAACGTTATATAGGAGATGTAGCGCAGGTAATGAAACTGTCCGTAGCGGACACCGTCTACGGAAAAAGTACACTGGATGTCACAGATATTTTTAGTATGTGCATATGTTAAACAGGAGATGTAGCGCAGATAATGTCGCTGTCCGCAGCGTCTACGGAAAAAGTACACTGAATGTCACAAATATTTTTAGGATGTGCAAATGTTATACAGGGGATGTAGCGCAGGTAATGTAACTGTCCGCAGCGGACACCGTCTACGGAAAAAGTACACTGGATGTTACAGATATTTTTAGACTGCGCACACGTTACACAGGTGATCTAGCGCAGATAATGTCGCTGTCTCCAGCGGACAAACAATTGCAAGCTATTTAGCACAGGTTGCGCTTAAAATATATATTGCTGCCAGATACAACAATAGTCCTTAAAATGACTTTTGGGTCTCTATAATTGCACGCAATTTAGCGCAGGTTGCGCTAAAAATATATATTGCTGCCAGACACAACAATAGTCCTTAAAAGGACTTTTAGGTTTTTAACACCAAACCTGCCTAACAAAATAATAAAATTCAATTCCCTACACTATCTGTCCCTTCTACAGCACAGCTCTCCCTTACTAACACTGAGCCGAACCATGTGTCATCGGGTGCTTTATAGCACCCGATGACGTGTTCCCGGCCAGCGAATCACTGTAATGCCAGTAACCAACATGGCTGCGGCATTACAGGGAGGGCAGTACTTAGCGTAGCAGCCAACAAACATGTGGGGAGGAGACTCGAACTGGTGTTTGGCCGAGCATGCTCGCTCAACACTACTGAAGATGCAAGCCACGAGGGACAGATGGAGACCTACTATGTGGTGAGATAAGAAGTAAGATGGCAGGAGTCACCCACCTTCCCAAGCCTCTTATGCCCTTTCCATCTGCCGAGGTCTGGCCAGAGGAACGGATGGGCCCCTCTAAGACTGGACAAGGGTCTCTCTGCTATGGGCCTCTAATGAAATCAAAACCAGAGCCACTCTGACAGCTACAGAACCAGCCTGCAGTTCCAAGTTTGAACACAGGAAGTCACCAGAGCTCTATCTTTACCACTGCTGGAGATACAATCAGCCTTGAGGATCCATCAGTCAAATATACAGCTGCTGCACCAAAAGCCGTAGGCCTGAACCCATTTTGGCTGATGTCCTAAAAAAAGAAGAATACCAGAGCCAGAGACTGTAACTAGGGTGAGAGACTGCCTACTGTTTACTGTTTGTGTGTTTCTTGCCCTATACACTGCGTGCAGAATTATTAGGCAAATGAGTATTTTGACCACATCATCCTCTTTATGCATGTTGTCTTACTCCAAGCTGTATAGGCTCGAAAGCCTACTACCAATTAAGCATATTAGGTGATGTGCATCTCTGTAATGAAAAGGGGTGTGGTCTAATGACATCAACACCCTATATTAGGTGTGCATAATTATTAGGCAACTTCCTTTCCTTTGGCAAAATGGGTCAAAAGAAGGACTTGACAGGCTCAGAAAAGTCAAAAATAGTGAGATATCTTGCAGAGGGATGCAGCACTCTTAAAATTGCAAAGCTTCTGTAGCGTGATCATCGAACAATTAAGCGTTTCATTCAAAATAGTCAACAGGGTCGCAAGAAGCGTGTGGAAAAACCAAGGCGCAAAATGACTGCCCATGAACTGAGAAAAGTCAAGCGTGCAGCTGCCAAGATGCCACTTGCCACCAGTTTGGCCATATTTCAGAGCTGCAACATCACTGGAGTGCCCAAAAGCACAAGGTGTGCAATACTCAGAGACATGGTCAAGGTAAGAAAGGCTGAAAGACGACCACCACTGAACAAGACACACAAGCTGAAACGTCAAGACTGGGCCAAGAAATATCTCAAGACTGATTTTTCTAAGGTTTTATGGACTGATGAAATGAGAGTGAGTCTTGATGGGCCAGATGGATGGGCCCGTGGCTGGATTGGTAAAGGGCAGAGAGCTCCAGTCCGACTCAGACACCAGCAAGGTGGAGGTGGAGTACTGGTTTGGGCTGGTATCATCAAAGATGAGCTTGTGGGGCCTTTTCGGGTTGAGGATGGAGTCAAGCTCAACTCCCAGTCCTACTGCCAGTTTCTGGAAGACACCTTCTTCAAGCAGTGGTACAGGAAGAAGTCTGCATCCTTCAAGAAAAACATGATTTTCATGCAGGACAATGCTCCATCACACGCGTCCAAGTACTCCACAGCGTGGCTGGCAAGAAAGGGTATAAAAGAAGAAAATCTAATGACATGGCCTCCTTGTTCACCTGATCTGAACCCCATTGAGAACCTGTGGTCCATCATCAAATGTGAGATTTACAAGGAGGGAAAACAGTACACCTCTCTGAACAGTGTCTGGGAGGCTGTGGTTGCTGCTGCACGCAATGTTGATGGTGAACAGATCAAAACACTGACAGAATCCATGGATGGCAGGCTTTTGAGTGTCCTTGCAAAGAAAGGTGGCTATATTGGTCACTGATTTGTTTTTGTTTTGTTTTTGAATGTCAGAAATGTATATTTGTGAATGTTGAGATGTTATATTGGTTTCACTGGTAAAAATAAATAATTGAAATGGGTATATATTTGTTTTTTGTTAAGTTGCCTAATAATTATGCACAGTAATAGTCACCTGCACACACAGATATCCCCCTAAAATAGCTAAAACTAAAAATAAACTAAAAACTGCTTCCAAAAATATTCAGCTTTGATATTAATGAGTTTTTTGGGTTCATTGAGAACATGGTTGTTGTACAATAATAAAATTAATCCTCAAAAATACAACTTGCCTAATAATTCTGCACTCCCTGTATAACTGCTCTAGTGCGTCTCCACCTGAAAGAGACTCTACCTTCTTTAAATTTCCAATTTGTGCCCCATTTCTTCTCAGATTACACTCACGCACCTGAAATGTTTGCAATGTTCCAAGCCAAGTACCCAAAGAAATACTCTGACATTACTAGAGTTCACTGCTCCAACTGTAGGAGAGAGGGAACATTTCTGGAGAGATGTCCTGCCACCATGAACACCATGATCAGACCCAGACCAAGGACTACCATCTGCATCCGGTCTACAACTCCCATCCTCCTACACACCTCCTGGGTTTCTGCACTTTGGATAATAGATGAGGGTCCTAACCAAGAGGAAAAAGAAAGGGAAAGCTGTACTAGCCGTGTACACAGGGTCGTAGCTAAAGGCTCATGGGTAGAGTTGAGCGAACACCTGGATGTTCGGGTTCGAGAAGTTTGGCCGAACTTCCCGGAAATGTTCGGGTTCGGGATCCGAACCCGACCCGAACTTCGTCCCGAACCCCATTGAAGTCAATGGGGACCCGAACTTTTGGGCACTAAAAAGGCTGTAAAACAGCCCAGGAAAGAGCTAGAGGGCTGCAAAAGGCAGCAACATGTAGGTAAATCCCCTGCAAACAAATGTGGATAGGGAAATGAATTAAAATTAAAATTAAAAAAATAAAAATGAACCAATATCAATTGGACAGAGGTCCCATAGCAGAGAATCTGGCTTCACGTCAGCAGAGAATCAGTCTCTTCATACCATAGCAAAGAATCTGGCTTCATGTCAGCAGAGAATCAGTCTCTTCATGCCATAGCAGAGAATCTGGCTTCATGTCAGCGCAGAATCAGTCTTCATGTCATAGCAGAGAATCAGGCTTCACGTCACCCACCACTGGAACAGGCCACTGTCACACATTTAGGCCCCGGCACCCAGACAGAGGAGAGAGGTCCTGTAACAGAGAATCTGGCCTTATGTCAGCACAGAATCTGTCTTCATGTCATAGCAGAGAATCAGGCATCACGTCACCCACCACTGGAACAGGCCACTGTCACACATTTAGGCCCAGGCACCCAGGCAGAGGAGAGAGGTCCCGTAACAGAGAATCTGGCCTTATGTCAGCACAGAATCTGTCTTAATGTCATAGCAGAGAATCAGACTTCACGTCACCCACCACTGGAACAGGCCACTGTCACACATTTAGGCCCAGGCACCCAGGCAGAGGAGAGAGGTCCCGTAACAGAGAATCTGGCCTTATGTCAGCGCAGAATCTGTCTTCATGTCATAGCAGAGAATCAGGCATCACGTCACCCACCACTGGAACAGGCCACTGTCACACATTTAGGCCCCGGCACCCAGACAGAGGAGAGCGGTCCCGTAACAGAGAATCTGGCCTTATGTCAGCGCAGAATCTGTCTTAATGTCATAGCAGAGAATCAGGCTTCACGTCACCCACCACTGGAACAGGCCACTGTCACACATTTAGGCCCAGGCACCCAGGCAGAGGAGAGAGGTCCCGTAACAGAGAATCTGGCCTTATGTCAGCGCAGAATCTGTCTTCATGTCATAGCAGAGAATCAGGCATCACGTCACCCACCACTGGAACAGGCCACTGTCACACATTTAGGCCCCGGCACCCAGACAGAGGAGAGCGGTCCCGTAACAGAGAATCTGGCCTTATGTCAGCGCAGAATCTGTCTTCATGTCATAGCAGAGAATCAGGCTTCACGTCAGCCACCACTGGAACAGGCCACTGTCACACATTTAGGCCCAGGCACCCAGGCAGAGGAGAGAGGTCCCGTAACAGAGAATCTGGCCTTATGTCAGCGCAGAATCTGTATTCATGTCATAGCAGAGAATCAGGCTTCACGTCACCCACCACTGGAACAGGCCACTGTCACACATTTAGGCCCCGGCACCCAGACAGAGGAGAGCGGTCCCGTAACAGAGAATCTGGCCTTATGTCAGCGCAGAATCTGTCTTCATGTCATAGCAGAGAATCAGGCTTCACGTCAGCCACCACTGGAACAGGCCACTGTCACACATTTAGGCCCAGGCACCCAGGCAGAGGAGAGAGGTCCCTATCAAGGTCGGCGTGACTATCACATACGTGACACAGAGGGAGGGAACAAGGAAGGCCCTGACCAAGTGAGAGGGAAGGTGGTGACCCCTGACTCACCTAGCGGCTGGCACCTGGCTGCCCTGACGTCCCTAGACGGGTTCCTCACCCGTACGCTGATCACGTGCCTAAAGCCCTGGCTTTCCCTAAGCTGAGCCCTAGATAGTGAACAGGGCGGTGGGAACACTAGTCCGCACCACTAGCTCTAAAGGAAAACACCAAGGGAAGGACAGACAATACAAACTCAACATATAATCCCAGGTGGGCGACAACAGGAAACAACAAGAATCCCAACAGGGATCCGGAGGGTAGCACTCTGGAACGACAACCAGGATTCACAACTCCAGTGGGTCAGTATAGATGTCCAGGCAGGAAGCTCTATAACTGGCAACTAGAGAAGTGTGAGGGGAGAATATAAGGAGGTTGGGAGTGGCAGACAAGAAACAGCTGAGGAGGAGAAGCTACGGATCCCTGATTGAGACAAAAAGGATAGCAAGGCAAACACAGAAAACAATCACTAAGAAATAACGTGATCTTTAGATATAGAGCGCGCAGCCACCCGCTGCGACCTCCTGACCCCTGGTATAACGGAGTCAGACGTGGCTCTAGATACCCTCGTGACAGTACCCCCCCTTTCACGAGGGGCCTCCGGACACTCAGGACCAGGTCTCTCCGGATGAGAGGTATGGAAAGCCTGAATTAACCTGTTGGCGTTTACCTCTGACGCTGGAACCCACATTCTTTCCTCGGGACCGTAACCCCTCCAATGCACCAGATACCGAAGAGAGCGGCGGACCCGACGAGAATCAACAATTCTGGCTATTTGAAACTCCAGATTACCATCCACAATAACAGGAGGAGGTGGCAGCGGTGATGGTTCTAGAGGTGGAACATACTTCTTGAGTAACGATTTATGGAAGACGTTATGGATCTTAAAAGTCTGAGGTAGCTCCAGGCGAAAAGCCACAGGGTTAATGACGGCTACTATTTTATAAGGACCAATGAACCTAGGGCCCAGTTTCCAAGAGGGAACCTTCAACTTAATATTCCTAGTAGACAACCACACATAGTCATTCACCCCTAGGTCCGGACCTGGCGACCGTTTCTTATCGGCCATGCATTTATATTTACCACTCATCTTTTTCAAGTTAACTTGCACCTTCTGCCATACCGAAGAAAGAGATGAAGAAAACCTTTCCTCTTCGGGAACCCCAGAAGACCCCCCCTCTTTGAAAGTACAAAATTGGGGATGAAAACCGTATGCACCAAGGAATGGTGACTTGCCAGTGGACTCCTGATAATGATTATTTATGGCAAACTCAGCTAACGGTAAATATGATGACCACAACTCTTGGTTTTCAGACACAAAACACCTTAAATATGTTTCTAGGTTTTGGTTGGTACGCTCAGTCTGTCCATTCGACTGAGGATGGAAAGCTGAGGAAAAGGACAAGTGTACCCCCAAACGGGAACAAAAAGCTTTCCAAAACTTAGAAATAAACTGGGTTCCCCGATCCGAAACCACATCGGAAGGGACCCTGTGAAGCTTCACGATTTCACTGATAAACACCTGAGCAAGAGTTTTAGCATTAGGAAGTGCGGGTAGCGCAATAAAGTGTACCATTTTGCTAAACCTGTCTACTACTACCAAAATAACTGTTTTACCCGCAGACAACGGTAAGTCAGTGATGAAATCCATTGACAGATGTGTCCATGGCCTATTGGGGATAAAAAGAGGCAATAAAGACCCTGCTGGACGTGTATGAGAGACTTTCGCGCGTGCACAAGTAGAGCAAGTAGACACGAAATCCATTACATCCTGACGCAACCTTGGCCACCAAAAACGACGAGATAATAGCTCCAAAGTTGCTTTACTACCCGGGTGCCCAGCAAGTGCCGAATTATGATGTTCTTTTAATAATTCAAGACGCAGGTTTAACGGTACAAACAATTTCTCTGAGGGGCAAGAGGCCGGGGCGTCCCCCTGGGCCTCTAACACCTTTCCCTCTAGAACAGAGTGTACAGCAGAGACAACCACTCCTCTTTGTAAAATAGGTACCGGATCACTAGCATTACCCCCTCCAGGGAAACTACGAGATAACGCGTCTGCCTTGGTATTTTTTGCCCCAGGACGATAGGTGATTACAAAGTTAAATCTGGTAAAGAATAGCGACCACCTAGCTTGTCTAGGGGTGAGACGCTTAGCCGATTCTAGGTACAGAAGGTTTTTGTGATCCGTAATCACCGTGACGGGGTGGATTGCTCCCTCTAAGAAGTGACGCCACTCTTCAAGCGCCAGCTTAATCGCCAACAGTTCCCTATTTCCAACATCATAGTTCTTCTCTGCAGAAGATAATTTTTTGGAAAAGAAAGCGCAAGGGCGCCATTTGCCAGGAGACGGACCCTGAGACAATACAGCCCCCACTCCCACCTCTGACGCATCTACCTCAACAATAAAAGGCTGGGAGACATCAGGTTGAATTAGAACAGGTGCCGAGGTAAACCTCTCTGTTAGAGAGGAAAATGCATTTTTAGCGGCGTCAGACCATTTAGAAAAATCAGTCCCCTTCCTAGTCATGTCGGTAAGGGGTTTAACGATCACTGAATAATTTTTAATGAACTTTCTATAGAAATTTGCGAAACCCAAAAACCGTTGTAGGGCTTTAAGGTTCTCAGGAAGATCCCAATCTAAAATTGCCTGGACCTTCCCAGGATATATACGGAAACCTGAAGCAGATAATAGATATCCCAGGAACTGTATTTCCTGAACGGCGAAGACACATTTTTCAATTTTCGCATATAATTTATTCGTCCGTAGGACCTGCAGTACTTGCCTGACATGCACCTCATGTGTTTTCAGATCAGCCGAATAAATTAAGATATCATCTAGGTATATGACAACAAACCTGCCGATGAGATGACTAAAAATATCATTAACGAAATGTTGGAAGACAGCGGGGGCATTGGTCAGACCGAAAGGCATAACTAGATTTTCATAATGCCCCTCAGGGGTGTTAAAAGCTGTCTTCCACTCATCCCCTTCCCTGATACGAATCAGATTGTAGGCCCCCCTAAGATCAAGTTTGGAGAACCACCTAGCACCCGCAATCTGATTAAAAAGGTCAGGAATGAGAGGAAGAGGGTATGGGTCTCGGATGGTTATCTGGATTAGCTCACGAAAATCTAGGCAAGGACGCAGGCCCCCATCTTTCTTTTTAACAAAGAAAAACCCTGCAGCCACGGGTGAAGAAGAGAGTCTGATGTGTCCCTTAGCCAGACTCTTGGAGATATAATCTTTCATGGCTTGTCTCTCGGGACCCGAAAGATTATACAACCTGGACTTGGGTAATTTTGCACCGGGAATCAGGTTAACCGGGCAATCATAAGGACGATGAGGTGGTAGCTTCTGACAACCCTTTTCAGAAAAAACGTCCTCAAAGTCCGAAATAAATGTAGGTAGGGAAGCTATGGAGGCGATTAAGCAATTGTTATTTAAGCAATTCTCTCTGCAATGCTCACTCCACTCCAATATCTCCCTGGCCTGCCAATCCACCACTGTATTGTGCGCTACCAACCAGGGAAGACCCAATACCACAGGAGAGGGAAGACCCTCCAGAACGTAACATGAAAGACACTCATTATGGTGGTCCCCTACCCGAAGGTGTAAATTATGAACAATGTGGGTGAGGTTTCTCTGAGACAGAGGAGCCGAATCTATAGTGAATACGGGAATAGGTCTCTGCAGCGTACAGAGAGACAAACCCATAGTGCGGGCAAAATGGGCATCAATCAAATTTACCCCTGCTCTACTGTCTAGAAAAAAAGAAATAGACTCCGTCTTAACACCAAAAACAATAACCGCTGGTAACACAAATTGAGATGTTCGTATGGAGGAAACGTATACCCCCTGGCTGACATCCTCCGCACAGCCTGGGGTTAGTAGTTTTCCGACGGTCTTTTGTTTTTGAGAAAGGAGGGACAGACATTAATGAAATGACCCTTCCCCCCACAGAAAAAACAAGCCCCCCCCCTACGGCGAACCTCAGGAGGACGGACCTGACGAGAAGTTCCGCCTAGCTGCATAGGCTCATCTAAGTCAGTACAGACTAATTGTTGCTTGGGAGAGGTAACCAATTGCTCAGGAATTTTCGATCTCTCCCTAAGACGCCTATCTATTCTGATAGAGAGGGACATAACAGCATCAAGGGAAAGGGGGGTCTCATACAGCGCCAGTGCATCCTTAACCCTTTCAGATAACCCAGAGCAGAACTGACTCCTGAGAGCCGGGTCGTTCCACTGAGTATCCGTAGCCCACCTACGGAACTCTGAGCAATATTCCTCTGCTGACCGATCTCCCTGTAGGAGTCTCCGTAACTTCGACTCAGCCAGGGCGACTCGGTCAGGGTCATCATATATGAGACCCAAAGCCCCAAAAAATCCCTCCACTGACCGGAGAGCCTGGGAACCAGGGGGTAACGAGAACGCCCAGGATTGTGGGTCACCCTGAAGCAGGGAAATGACAATCCCAACCCGCTGTTCTTCATTACCTGAGGAGTAAGGGCGCAACTTAAAGTATAATTTGCAGACCTCATGGAACGTTGCAAATTTGTCCCTTCCCCCAGAAAATCTGTCAGGAAGAACAACCTTGGGTTCTGTAACAACCTGGTTACCCATAGCAACCGATGGGGGTGCGGTCTGCTGCATTTGCTGCTGTTGTTGGAGGACAGACGCCTTCAATCCTGCCACCTCCAAAGACAGGCCTTGAAGGTGTTTTGCCAAGGCAGCAATAGGATCCATATTGGATTCTAAGTAGAGAAAAAAAAACAACAAAAAGAAAAAATATTTTTATTTTTATTTATTTTTTCCTCAAAAAGTAAAGGCCAGTTATAATATCAAGGTCGGCGTGACTATCACATATGTGACACAGAGGGAGGGAACAAGGAAGGCCCTGACCAAGTGAGAGGGAAGGTGGTGACCCCTGACTCACCTAGCGGCTGGCACCTGGCTGCCCTGACGTCCCTAGACGGGTTCCTCACCCGTACGCCGATCACGTGCCTAAAGCCCTGGCTTTCCCTAAGCTGAGCCCTAGATAGTGAACAGGGCGGTGGGAACACTAGTCCGCACCACTAGCTCTAAAGGAAAACACCAAGGGAAGGACAGACAATACAAACTCAACATATAATCCCAGGTGGGCGACAACAGGAGACAACAAGAAGCCCAACAGGGATCCGGAGGGTAGCACTCTGGAACGACAACCAGGATTCACAACTCCAGTGGGTCAGTATAGATGTCCAGGCAGGAAGCTCTATAACTGGCAACTAGAGAAGTGTGAGGGGAGAATATAAGGAGGTTGGGAGTGGCAGACAAGAAACAGCTGAGGAGGAGAAGCTAAGGATCCCTGATTGAGACAAAAAGGATAGCAAGGCAAACACAGAAAACAATCACTAAGAAACAACGTGATCTTTAGATATAGAGCGCGCAGCCACCCGCTGTGACCTCCTGACCCCGGGTATAACGGGTCAGACGTGGCTCTAGATACCCTCGTGACAGTCACGTAACAGAGAATCTGGCCTTATGTCAGCGCAGAATCTGTATTCATGTCATAGCAGAGAATCAGGCTTCACGTCACCCACCACTGGAACAGGCCACTGTCACACATTTAGGCCCCGGCACCCAGACAGAGGAGAGCGGTCCCGTAACAGAGAATCTGGCCTTATGTCAGCGCAGAATCTGTCTTCATGTCATAGCAGAGAATCAAGCTTCACGTCACCCACCACTGGAACAGGCCACTGTCACACATTTAGGCCCCGGCACCCAGACAGAGGAGAGAGGTCCTGTAACAGAGAATCTGGCCTTATGTCAGCACAGAATCTGTCTTCATGTCATAGCAGAGAATCAGGCATCACGTCACCCACCACTGGAACAGGCCACTGTCACACATTTAGGCCCAGGCACCCAGGCAGAGGAGAGAGGTCCCGTAACAGAGAATCTGGCCTTATGTCAGCACAGAATCTGTCTTAATGTCATAGCAGAGAATCAGGCTTCACGTCACCCACCACTGGAACAGGCCACTGTCACACATTTAGGCCCCGGCACCCAGACAGAGGAGAGGTTCATTCAACTTTGGGTTGCCCCACAATATAATGGTAAAATGAAATTAAAAATAGTATTGAATGAGGAAGTGTCCTGGAGTAGAATAATATATTGTTAAGGGGAGGTAGTTAATATCTAATCTGCACAAGGGATGGACAGGTCCACATTCAGCTTGTCCACATTGGCTGTAGACAGGCGGCTGCGTTTGTCTGTAATGACGCCCCCTGCCGTGCTGAATACACGTTCAGACAAAACGCTGGCCGCCGGGCAGGCCAGCACCTCCAAGGCATAAAAGGCTAGCTCTGGCCACGTGGACAATTTGGAGACCCAGAAGTTGAATGGGGCCGAACCATCAGTCAGTACGTGGAGGGGTGTGCACAGGTACTGTTCCACCATGTTAGTAAAATGTTGCCTCCTGCTAACACGTTCCGTATCAGGAGGTGGTGCAGTTAGCTGTGGCGTGGTGACAAAACTTTTCCACATCTCTGCCATGCTAACCCTGCCCTCAGAGGAGCTGGCCGTGACACAGCTGCGTTGGCGACCTCTTGCTCCTCCTCTGCCTTCGCCTTGGGCTTCCACTGGTTCCCCTGTGACATTTGGGAATGCTCTCAGTAGCGCGTCTACCAACGTGCGCTTGTACTCGCGCATCTTCCTATCACGCTCCAGTGTAGGAAGTAAGGTGGGCATTGTCTTTGTACCAGGGATCCAGCAGGGTGGCAACCCAGTAGTCTGCACACGTTAAAATGTGGGCAACTCTGCTGTCATTGCGCAGGCACTGCAGCATGTAGTCGCTCATGTGTGCCAGGCTGCCCAGAGGTAAGGACAAGCTGTCCTCTGTGGGAGGCGTATCGTCATCGTCCTGTGTTTCCCCCCAGCCACGCACCAGTGATGGGCCCGAGCTGCTTTGGGTGCCACCCCGCTGTGAACATGCTTCATCCTCATCCTCCTCCACCTCCTCCTCATCCTCGTCCTCCTCGTCCTCCAGTAGTGGGCCCTGTCTGGCCACATTTGTACCTGGCCTCTGGTGTTGCAAAAATCCTCCCTCTGAGTCACTTTGAAGAGACTGGCCTGAAAGTGCTAAAAATGACCCCTCTTCCTCCTCTTCCTCCTGGGCCACCTCCTCTTCCATCATCGCCCTAAGTGTTTTCTCAAGGAGACATAGAAGTGGTATTGTAACGCTGATAACAGCGTCATCGCCACTGGCCATGTTGGTGGAGTACTCGAAACAGCGCAACAGGGCACACAGGTCTCGCATGGAGGCCCAGTCATTCGTCGTGAAGTGGGTCTGATCCGCAGTGCGACTGACCCGTGCGTGCTGCAGCTGAAACTCCACTATGGCCTGCTGCTGCTCGCACAGTCTGTCCAGCATATGCAAGGTGGAGTTCCACCTGGTGGGCACGTCGCATATGAGGCGGTGAGCGGGAAGGCCGAAGTTACGCTGTAGCGCAGACAGGCGAGCAGCGGCAGGGTGTGAACGCCGGAAGCGCGAACAGACGGCCCGCACTTTATGCAGCAGCTCTGACATGTCGGGGTAGTTGCGAATGAACTTCTGCACCACCAAATTCAGCACATGCGCCAGGCAAGGGATGTGCGTCAAACCGGCTAGTCCCAGAGCTGCAACGAGATTTCGCCCATTATTGCACACCACCAGGCCGGGCTTGAGGCTCACCGGCAGCAACCACTCGTCGGTCTGTTGTTCTATACCCCGCCACAACTCCTGTGCGGTGTGGGGCCTGTCCCCCAAACATATGAGTTTCAGAATGGCCTGCTGAAGTTTACCACGTGCTGTGCTGAAGTTGGTGGTGAAGGTGTGTGGCTGACTGGATGAGCAGGTGGAAGAAGAGGAGGAGGAGACAGGAGGCAAAGAATGTTGCCCTGCGATCCTTGGCGGTGGAAGGACGTGCGCCAAATAGCTCTCCGCCTGGGGCCCAGCCGCCACTACATTTACCCAGTGTGCAGTTAGGGAGATATAGCGTCCCTGGCCGTGCTTACTGGTCCACGTATCTGTGGTTAGGTGGACCTTGCCACAGATGGCGTTGCGCAGTGCACACTTGATTTTATCGGACACTTGTTTGTGCAGGGAAGGCACGGCTCTCTTAGAGAAGTAGTGGCGGCTGGGAACAACATACTGTGGGACAGCAAGTGACATGAGCTGTTTGAAGCTGTGTGTGTCCACCAGCCTAAATGACAGCATTTCATAGGCCAGTAGTTTAGAAATGCTGGCATTCAGGGCCAGGGATCGAGGGTGGCTAGGTGAGAATTTACGCTTTCTCTCAAATGTTGGTGAGATGGAGAGCTGAACGCTGCCGTGTGACATGGTTGAGATGCTTGGTGACGCAGGTGGTGGTGTTGGTGGTACATCCCATGTTTGCTGGGCGGCAGGTGCCAACGTTCCTTCAGAGGCGGAGGAAGAGGCCGAGGCGGCGGCAGCAGCAGCAGAAGAGGCCGAGGCGGCAGCAGCAGAAGATGTAGCAGGGGGAGCCTGAGTGACTTCCTTGTTTTTAAGGTGTTTACTCCACTGCAGTTCATGCTTTGCATGCAGGTGCCTGGTCATGCAGGTTGTGCTAAGGTTCAGAACGTTAATGCCTCGTTTCAGGCTCTGATGGCACAGCGTGCAAACCACTCGGGTCTTGTCGTCAGCACATTGTTTGAAGAAGTGCCATGCCAGGGAACTCCTTGAAGCTGCCTTTGGGGTGCTCGGTCCCAGATGGCGGCGGTCAGTAGCAGGCGGAGTCTCTTGGCGGCGGGTGTTCTGATTTTGCCCACTGCTCCCTCTTTTGCTACGCTGTTGGCTCGGTCTCACCACTGCCTCTTCCTCCGAACTGTGAAAGTCAGTGGCACGACCTTCATTCCATGTGGGGTCTAGGACCTCATCGTCCCCTGCATCGTCTTCCACCCAGTCTTGATCCCTGACCTCCTGTTCAGTCTGCACACTGCAGAAAGACGCAGCAGTTGGCACCTGTGTTTCGTCATCATCAGAGACGTGCTGAGGTGGTATTCCCATGTCCTCATCATCAGGAAAAATAAGTGGTTGTGCGTTAGTGCATTCTATCTCTTCCACCCCTGGGGAAGGGCTAGGTGGATGCCCTTGGGAAACCCTGGCAGCAGAGTCTTCAAACAGCATAAGAGACTGCTGCATAACTTGAGGCTCAGACAGTTTCCCTGATATGCATGGGGGTGATGTGACAGACCGATGGGCTTGGTTTTCATGCGCCATCTGTGCGCTTTCTGCAGAAGACTGGGTGGGAGATAATGTGAACGTGCTGGATCCACTGTCGGCCACCCAATTGACTAATGCCTGTACCTGCTCAGGCCTTACCATCCTTAGAACGGCATTGGGCCCCACCAAATATCGCTGTAAATTCTGCTGGCTACTGGGACCTGAGGTAGTTGGTTCACTAGGACGTATGGCTGTGGCAGAACGGCCACGTCCTCTCCCAGCACCAGAGGGTCCACTAACACCACCACGACCATGTCCACGTCCGCGTCCGCGTCCCTTATTAGATGTTTTCCTCATTGTTCCCGTTCACCACAATTTTGAGAATGGCAAATTTGGGAATGCTTTTTCAACCCAGAACAAAAAGTCTGCTTTTACGGTCACTACAAATAACTTGACCAGCTAAAACTGTGCAGATTTGGTTGAATAGAGATGTGAGACCTGTTTTTTTTTTGCGCTGTGTGACAGTTATAGGTTTAATCACAGAATGACACTTCTATCAGCACGCTAGCGTGTGTCTTAGGTTTTTCTGAATGATACTATCAATAACTTCAATGTAAGATTTTCTTTTTGGAATAGATTTCAAGTAGGCCTGAAATACCACAAACTAGTTATTTTCAGAATGGCAAATTTGGGAATGCTTTTTCAACCCAGAACAAAAAGTCTGCTTTGACGGTCACTACAAATAACTTGACCAGCTAAAACTGTGCAGATTTGGTTGAATAGAGATGTGAGACCTGTTTTTTTTTGCGCTGTGTGACAGTTATAGGTTTAATCACAGAATGACACTTCTATCAGCACGCTAGCGTGTGTCTTAGGTTTTTCTGAATGATACTATCAATAACTTCAATGTAAGATTTTCTTTTTGGAATAGATTTCAAGTAGGCCTGAAATACCACAAACTAGTTATTTTCAGAATGGCAAATTTGGGAATGCTTTTTCAACCCAGAACAAAAAGTCTGCTTTGACGGTCACTACAAATAACTTGACCAGCTAAAACTGTGCAGATTTGGTTGAATAAAGATGTGAGACCTGTTTTTTTTTGCGCTGTGTGACAGTTATAGGTTTAATCACAGAATGACACTTCTATCAGCACGCTAGCGTGTGTCTTAGGTTTTTCTGAATGATACTATCAATAACTTCAATGTAAGATTTTCTTTTTGGGATAGATTTCAAGTAGGCCTGAAATACCACAAACTAGTTATTTTCAGAATAACCCAGAACAAAAAGTCTGCTTTGACGGTCACTACAAATAACTTGACCAGCTAAAACTGTGCAGATTTGGTTGAATAGAAATGTCAGGTCTATTTTTTAGGCGCTGGGTGACAGGCACAACTTGCCCCTGATGTAATATATGGCCAAAAAATAACCAGACTGTTGATGGTTAAATGCACTTCGGTGACACAGGCTCAGCCTGCAGCTGATGTAGTATATGGCCAAAAAATAATCAGACTGTTGATGGTTAAATGCACTTGGGTGAAACAGGCTCAGCCTGCAGCTGATGTAGTATATGGCCAAAAAATAACCAGACTGTTGATGGTTAAATGCACTTCGGTGACACAGGCTCAGCCTGCAGCTGATGTAGGATATAGCACAAAATAACCACACTATCGATGGTTAAATACACTTGGTGATAGCTCGTGCTGGCGCACCACAAGTCACAAAATGACCGCCGATCACCCCAGAAAAAAAGTGATCTAAAAACGCTCTGGGCAGCCTCAAAAAAGTGAGCAAGTCAATAATAGCACTTCAATGATCCACAGCTGCAGATCGATCACAGAATGAAGTCTTTTGGAGGAGTTAATCTGCCTAATCTCGCCCTAACGTCGCAGCTGCAACCTCTCCCTATACTGATCATAGCAGAGTGATGTGCGGCGCTACGTGACTCCAGCTTAAATAGAGGCTGGGTCACATGGTGCACTGGCCAATCACAGCCATGCCAATAGTAGGCATGGCTGTGATGGCCTCTTGGGCCAAGTAGTATGATGCTTGTTGATTGGCTGCTTTGCAGCCTTTCAAAAAGCGCCAAGAATGCGCCGAACACCGAACTCGAACCCGGACTTTTACGAAAATGTTCGGGTTCGGGTCCGTGTCACGGACACCCCAAAATTCGGTACGAACCCGAACTATACAGTTCGGGTTCGCTCATCCCTACTCATGGGCCCTGGTGCCAGAGTTTAGCTTGAGCCCCTCTTACCTCAGTGCTTTGTGGCCAGGGACAGGGAAGCATATTGCCTTCATGCTGCCTGAGGCAAAAATTGAAACAGTACCCCCTAATGTTAAATTATTGATCTAACCCCTTCTCTCTACCCAGAGGTGTAACTTGACCAGCATGCACTTTCTATAATACCAGTGTCTTCTTATGTAGCACAAGGATCTTTGGGCCCCCTCAGGCTCCTGGGCCCAGTAGCTACTGTGTGTACAGGGCCTTGCAAAAGTATTAACCACTTGGTGTTTTCCTGTTTTGCTGCATTACATCCTTTTCAGCTTTTATGTATTCCTTTTCAACCAAGATATTTTAGTCATTCAACTGTAACAATTTTGACAATTTTGTCAGATTAATTACCTAAAAACTGCATTAAAATCAATTTTAATTCCAGGTTGTAATGCAACACTTAGAAGGTACTGTATTATCCATTGTAGTCAGAATTATACAATCATAAGATATTATGTATGACCTTATCCATAATAGAAAAGACTCCGCTGTCACATCCTGCAGTCTTGTAATGTACAGCAAGCCCACCAATGAAATAAATGTGTTTATGTGCAGTTATATATCATTATATTCTGGTAGAAATATATATACTTATACATTCATACAAATTATATCATTTCACAGCTGTGCAGTGAACGAAAGCTCAGCCATCTCATGTAATTGCTGGCTATGCATTTACTATAGTATATGTATTATAGAAAAACGACACATTCCCTGCTGGAGGTTACATTGCTGCTGAAGTCATATGGAGTATTGTGGTTTCTCCATAGGTGGTTTACTCATGTCTATATCTGCTTTGATGAGGATGACTTTCATTAGAATTATAGTTCTTCCAAGAGGCACTAGGACTGCTTGCAGCAACACATGTTTTCAGACATTAATCTAATTCTTGAATATTTGGGTCTCAACTTTTAAACCAGTCCTGGTCAAATCCTGAAGTGAAGTGCCAACCTCATGGTAATTCCTAAAATGCCACTCACATAGTAATACTATCAGCCTCATAATATTACCCAGTATATAGGAGTCCTAACCTCACTGTAATGCTAATAATATCAGGCTTATTGTAGCGCATTTAGTTTTAAACCCATAGCAATGTCATTGGCTTGACTGCAGTAGCCATACTGCTGGACGCATTTAGTACCCATAGTTACTGATGGACGAACATCGGTCGGGATGATTCGCGAACGCACATTCGCGATCAAATGTTCGCGAACCCCGCGTTCGCAGCAGGCCCCATTCACTTTATTGGCAGGCGAACCTGAAAAACCTTCAGGTCATATTTGCAGCCAGTAGAGTTGAGCCTTGAGTTGACACCTGGATGTTCGGGTTCGGCCGAACTTCACAAAAAAGTTCGAGTTCGGGACCCGAACTTGACCCGAACTTGACCCCGAACCCGAACCCCATTGAAGTCAATGGGGACCTGAACTTTTGAGCACTAAAATGGCTGTAAAAATGTCATGGAAAGGGCTAGAGGGCTGCAAATGTCATCAAAATGTGGTTAAGAGCATGGCAAGTGCTCTGCAAACAAATGTGGATAGGGAAATGACTTTAAATAACATAAAATACATAAAAATAAAAAATATTAATCTTGATCTAGGAGGACGAGGTCCATATGGAGTAGGAGGTTGAGGAGGCGGTGGATGTGGCGGTGCAGGTGGAAGCAGCGGTGGAGGAGGAGGAGGTAGCCTACACTGCTTTATGGTTTAAAATGTATATATTTTTTTTAAATTAGGGTACACCCCAAAACATTGGGAAATATAACCCTCCAGTCATGCTAAACACACGTTCAGACAATACACTGGCTGCAGGGCAGGCCAGCACCTCCAAGGGGTAAAGGGCAAGCTCAGGCCATATGCCCAATTTGGAGACCCAGAAGTTGCAGGGGCTGACCCCTGTCAGTCAGTTCGTGTAGAGGTGTGCACACTTACTGCCCCACCATGTCGCACGTCCCCGTGATGTTCACGATCCAATTTGATATCTGCTCTATCAACTTTCGATGTTCTTTTATGCGCCTACCATGGTGATCACGGGTGGCAGGGAATCAGGGTTCCAGGCCGGAGAGGGAGTGTGAGAAAAAGAGACCAAATTTAAGGGAGATAAATTTGTTTAAAAAAATTGGGATCGAGCAGAAATGTGGGAAAAGCTACTGAGGCGCAAATGTGGGACAAATTACAGAAGCCCAAATGTGGGCCAAAAGAGTCAAGCGGTAATGTGGGAAAAGCTATTGCGGCGCAAATGTACAAATTACAGAAGCCCAAATGTTGGCCAAAAGAGTATAGCGGAAATGTGGGACAAATTATTGAAGTGCAAATCAAAGGAGGTGGCGCGCATCAATTAAAGAAGCATTTCAGAAATTTTATTCCATGTCACCTATGCAGAGCAGGGGTTTATTCACGTCTAAAATTGTATAATGTCAACCTAAGAATGTAACAGAAAAATTGCAGAAATTTATTAACCTGTCTACTTGGTAGAGAAGGGGTCTATGACAGAAAAAATTTTTTATTGTCACCCAAAAAAATGTAAAATAAAAATGATTGAAATTTATTAAGCTGTCAACTAGGTAGAGGAGGGGTATATTACACCCAAAAATTGGTGAATTTCACCCGAAAATGTAACAGACAAATTATTGAATTCTTTTTACCTGTCTACTAGGTATAGCAGTGGTACATCACACCCAAAAATTGGTGAATTCCACCCGAAAATGTAACAGGCAAATTATTGAATTTTTTTTACCTGTCCCCTAGGTATAGCAGTGGTACTATACACCCAAAAATTTGTGAATTTCACCAGAAAATGTAACTGACAATTTTATTTATTTTTTTACCGCTGTACTAGGTATAGCAGTGGTACATCTCACCCAAAACTTGTTGAATTTCAACTGAAAATGTAACTGACAAATTATTTTTTTTTTTAACCGACCTACTAAGTATAGCAGTGGTACTATACACCCAAAAATTTGTGAATTTCACCAGAAAATGTAACTGACAATTTATTTTTATTTTTTTAATGGTCTACTAGGTATAGCAGTGGTACTATACACCCAAAAATTGGTGAATTTCACCCGGAAATGTAAATGACAATATTTTTTTTTACCTGTCTACTAGGTATAGCAGTGGTACTATACACCCAAAAATTTGTGAATTTCACCAGAAAATGTAACTGACAATTTATTTTTATTTTTAACGGTCTACTAGGTATAGCAGTGGTACTATACAGACAAAAATTGGTGAATTTCACCAGAAAATGTAACCCTGCCTTCTGAGGTGCTGGCGGTGCCCCATCTGCGTTGGCGACCTCTTCCTCGTCCTCTGCCTTCGCCTTGTGCTTTCACTGTGCCCCCGCTGTCAGGTGGGAATACCACCAGCAGCGCGTCTACCAGCGTGCGCTTGTACTCGCGCATCTTACGATCATGCTCCAGTGAGGGAATTAAGGATGGTACGTTGTCCTTGTAAAGGGGATCCAGCAGCGTGGCCACCCAGTAATCAGCACAAGTTAGAATGTGGGCAACTCTGCGGTCGTTGCGGAGACACTGCAGCATGTAATCGCTCATGTGTGCCAGGCTGCCCAGAGGCAACGAAAAGCTGTCCTCTGTGGGAGGTGTATCATCTGTGTCCTCTATATCCCCCCCATCCACGCACCAGTGATGGCCATGAGCTGGTCTGGGTGCCACCCTGCTGTGAACATGGTTCCTCCTCCTCCTCATCCTCCACCTCATCATCCTCCAGAACTGTGCCCTGGCTGGACAATTGTGTACCTGCCGTTTGTGGGTGCAGGAACCCACCCTTGGAGCCACTTGGGAATGACTGGCCGGAAACCCTACGAAATGATCCCTCTTCCTCCTCCTCCTGTGCCACATCTTCTTCCATCAATCGCCAGGAGCGTGTCACGGCTGAAGGTGGGGGAAACCCTCAGCCGTGCAATGCCAGAATATGGTAGGTCGCTACTTGGCCAGGACCACAGAATTAGGGAGCAGGTCACCTCCTATCGCATCCCTAATCTGACCCTGACTCCTAGCTGCATGAGCCGACCTTGATGGTAGGAGGGCTCATGCTCCGGAACCTCGGATCCCTACTAACCCTCCGCAGATCCCTGAGCTAGGAGATGGGTAGACAGCCCGTTCCTCCTGGGCGCGGAGAAACAGGAGTCTAAAGTGGCCAAGCTGCAAGGGGATAGGAACAAGAACAGCCTATGGATATGGCAGGAGAACTACACTAGTTCACACCTACCTGCCACAGCCTTGCTGACTTGATCCCGTGCTCACAGCTGATGTCCACACTATAAATAAATGGACACAGCAAACACACATACACACACACAGGAACCCAGATCCATAGCTGCATTAAACATGAAAGGAAAACAACATCAACTTAACATCACTATGTAACATAACTTATGACCACAAGGGTGGCCCTCACTGGCAGATGGTATATAACCAGGAGGATGACTCCAGCAAACACTATGGCTGGATTACCCCTCAGAGTCTGGCATCCAGCAGGAGCTAAATAGCCCCAAGTGGCCACACCCACACACAGACACACCCAGTGTACACACACAAAGAAGGGAGTTAACCCTTCCTACACCAGGCAAGGGAAAAAGCCACTTAAAGGGGAAGCGTACCATCAACTATTACACTGCAGCTGTTACCGCAGGCAACGACATGCGTGGCAACCATGTCCTGGGAAACAGCCAGAAGGCCGAGACACTGCCACCACATGTAAACACCACACGTTGCCTCGGGCAGCCACAAGTGAAGGGAAGTGTTACAGTGCACACATACATAAACCTCGTGCACACCAGACATAGAAAAGTGCATACATACACACACACATAGCCAGAGGCAACCGCATGCATCAAGAGTGAGACGCCTAGCAACCAGCTCAGGCAGCTACACTGCCAACAAACACCTGTTGTCCGCGGCACCCGCACTAGAGGCAAACTACTAACAGCCCCCAGCTGCGGTTGACAAAACACCCAGACCGCTGGCAACTGCATGCGGCTCCCTAAGAGTCACGACCATGAACATGGGCGTGACAGAGCGTTTTTTCAAGGAGGCATAGAAGTGGAATAGTAACGATGAGAACGGCGTTATCGGCACTGGCCATGTTCGTGGAGTACTAGAAACAGCGCAACAAGGAGCACAGGTCTCACATGGCGGCTCAGTTATTGGTGGTAAAGTGGTGCTGTTATGCCGAGCGACTCACACGTGCGTGCTGCAGCTGAAACTCCACTATCGCCTGCTGCTGCTCGCACAGTCTGGCCAGCATGTGCAAGGTGGAGTTCCACCTCGTGGGCACGTCGCATATGAGGCAGTGAGCGGGAAGGCCGAAGTTACGCTGCAGCGCTGACAGGCAAGCAGCAGGGTGAGAACGCCGGAAGCGCGCACAGATGGCCCACACTTTATGCAGCAGCTCTGACATATCGGGGTAATTTTTAAGGATTCTCTGCACCACCAAATTCAGCACATACGCCAGGCAAGGGATGTGCGTCAAACCGGCTAGTCTCAGCGCTGCTACGAGATTTCGCCCATTTTCGCACACCACCAGGCAGGACTTGAGGCTGACTGGCACAAACCACTCATCGGTCTGTTGTTCAAGGCCCGTCCACGGCTCCTGCGAAATGTCGGGTTTGTCCCCAAACAGATACGTTTTAAAACTGCCTGCTGTCGTTTACCCCTGGCTGTGCTGAAGTTGGTGGTGAAGTTGTTACGCTGACCGGATGAGGAGCTGGTAGAGGATGTGGAAGCAGAGTAGGAGGAGGAAGCAACAGGAGGCAAACTGAAGCGCCCTGCAATCCTCGGTGGTGGAAGGACATGTGCCAAACTGCTATCCGCCTCAGGCCCAGCCGCCACTGCATTTACCCAGTGTGCTGTTATGGAGATATAACGTCTCTGACCGTGCTTACTGGTTCACGTATCTGTGGTTAGGTGGACCTTGCCACAGATGGCGTTGCGCAGTGCACACTTGATTTTATCCGATACTTGGTTGTGCAGGGAGGGCACGGCTCTCCTGGAAAAGTAGTGGCGGCTGGGCACGATGTACTGTGGGACAGTCACTGCCATAAGGCCTTTAAAACCATCCGTCTCCACCCGACGGAATCACAGCATTTCAAAGGCCAGTAATTTAGAAATGCTGGCATTCAGGGCTAGGGATCGCGAGTGGGTAGGGGGGTACTTCCTCTTCCTCTCCAGAGTTTGGGAGATGGAGAGCTGAACGCTTCCGTGGGACATTGTGGAGATGCTTGGTGACCCAGGTGTTGGTGTTGCTGGCAGATCCTCTGTTTGCGGGGTGGCAGGTGGCACTGTCACTCCAGAGGTGGATGAAGAGGCCGAGACTGCAGCATAAGAGGAAGCAGGAGGAGCCAGAGACCTTTCTTGGTTTTTGAGGTGCAGGTTGTGCTCAGGTTGAGAACGTTTATGCCTCGCTTCAGGCTCTGATTGCACAGCGTGCAAACCACTCGTGTCTTGTCGTCAGCACATTGCCTGAAGAACTGCCACGCCAGGGAACTCCTTGGAGCTGGCTTTGGTGTGCTCCCTTGCTGTGGTGGGCAGAAGGAGGCGTACTGTCTAGAGGACGGCTGCTCCGCTTTTGCACCCTGCTCCCTCTTCTGCAGTGCTGGTGGCTCTGTGCGACCACCTCCTCTTCCTCCAAACTACACAGGTCACTCGCATGACCTTGATTCCATGTGGGGTCGAGGACCTCATTGTCCTCCACATCATCTTCCACCCAGTCTTCACCCCTGCCTTCCTTGTCGGTCTGCACACTTTCGAAAGCCCCAGCAGTTGGCACCTGTGTTTCGTCATCATCCAAGACATGCTGCGATGGTCCTCCCATGTACTCATCAAAGATAAGTGGTTGGGCATCGGTGCACTCAATCTCTTCCACTTCTGGGGCAGGGCTAGGTGGATGGCCCTGGGAAACCCTGCTAACAGAGTCATCAAAAAGCAGAAGAGACTGCTGCATGACTTGGGGCTCAGACTGCTTGGCTGATTTGCAAGGGGGTGAGGTGAAAGACTGATGGACATCGGCTGCAGGTGCCAACTGTGGTCTTTCAGCAGGAGACTGGGTGGGAGACAATGTGAAGGAACTGGATCCACTGTCAGCAACCAAATCTAGTATCGCCTGTACTTGTTCAGGCTTTATTATTCGTAGAGCCGCATTAGGCCCGACCAAATACCGCTGCAGGTTCTGTCGCCTATTTGCACCTGAGGAAGGGTTTTCACTTGTGCGTGTAGCTGGCACAGATCGACCACATCCTCTCCCTGCAACAGGAGCTCCACCAGCATCACCACGACCTGGGCCACGTCCCTTATTTGACGCTCTCCTCATATTTCTCGAATTTAGGATCTTGCCCTAAATGGGTGTTTAATAATAGTAGAATAGAACGACAGTATGTAAAGGGTGTATCTTACACGGCCTTAACCAGTCTGGGCCTCAATTAAAGATTTGTTTGCCCAAAATGGCTGTATTTCAAATACCTGAATCAAACCCCTGTATGTAAAGAGTCCATCTCACACCGCCTGACCCACAGTAGGCCTCAATTAAAGATTTCTTTACCCAAAATGGCTGTATTTCAAATACCTGAATCAAACCCCTGTATTTAAAGGGTGTATCTCACACGGCCTGACCCACAATAGGCCTCAATTAAAGATTTCTTTGCCCAAAACGGCTGTATTTCAAATACCAGAATCAAACCCCTGTATTTAAAGGGTCTATCTCACACGGCCTGACCCACAGTAGGCCTCAATTAAAGATTTGTTTGCCCAAAATGGCTGTATTTCAAATACCTGAATCAAACCTCTGTATGTAAAGGGTGTATTTCACACGGCCTGACCAACAGTAGGCCTCAATAATTAAACATTTGTTTGCCCAAAATCGCTGTATTTCAAATACCTGAATCAAACCCCTGTATTTAAAGGGTGTATCTCACACGGCCTGACCCACAGTAGGCCTCAATTAAAGATTTCTTTGCCCTAAATGGCTGTATTTCAAATATCTGAATCAAACCCCTGTATTTAAAGGGTGTATCTCACACGGCCTGACCCACAATAGGCCTCAATTAAAGATTTCTTTGACCAAAATGGCTGTATTTCAAATACCTGAATCAAACCCCTGTATTTAAAGGCTGTATCTCACACGGCCTGACCCACAGTAGGCCTGAATTAAAGATTTGTGCACCAAATGGCGGTATTTCAAATATCTGAATATAACCCAAATGTATAAAGGGTGTATCTCACAATGACACATGCAGCAAAGGCTGCCAAATAAACTTTTTTTGCCCAAACGGGTGTTTGTTTAATAACTCAATATGGCAGCAGTATATAACCCAGGAATTTCAAACATCAAGATACTGCAAGGCCTGAAATATTGTGTATTTTGCCACAAAAAGGGTGTTTTATTAATGAAAGAATATAAGCCCTGTATATACAGGGTGTATCTCACACGGCCTGACCCACAGTAGGCCTCAATTAAAGATTTGTGTTCCAAATGGCGGTATTTCAAATATCTGAATATAACCCAAATGTATAAAGGGTGTATCTCACAATGACATCTGCAGCAAAGGCTGCCAACTAAATTTATTTTCCCCAAATGGGTGTTTATTTAACCACCTCAGCCCCCCTAGCTTAAACCCCCTTAATGACCAGACAACTTTTTACAATTCTGCACTACACTACTTTCACGGTTTATTGCTCGGTCATACAACTTACCACCCAAATGAATTTTACCTCCTTTTCTTCTTACTAATAGAGCTTTCATTTGGTGGTATTTTATTGCTGCTGACATTTTAATTTTTTTTTATATTAATCAAAAATTACGCACTTTGACTTTCTGAGCACCTGTCATGTTTCTTGAGGTTCTACAATGCCCAGACAGTAGAAAACACCCCACAAATAACCCCATTTTGGAAAGTAGACACCCTAAGGTATTCGCTGATGGGCATAGTGAGTTCATGGAAGTTTTTATTTTTTGTCACAAGTTAGCGGAAATTGGATTTTTTTTTTCTTACAAAGTCTCATATTCCACTAACTTGTGACAAAAAATTAAATTTTACATGAACTCACCATACGCCTCACGGAATACCTTGGGGTGTCTTCTTTCTAAAATGGGGTCACTTGTGGGGTATTTATACTGCCCTTGCATTTTAGGGGCCCTAAAGCATGAGAAGTAGTTTGGAATCCAAATGCGTAAAAATGCCCTGTGAAATCCTAAAAGTACTCATTGGAATTTGGGCCCCTTTGCGCACCTAGGCTGCAAGAATGTGTCACACATGTGGTATTGCCGTACTCAGAAGAAGTAGGGCAATGTGTTTTGGGGTGCATTTTTACATATATCCATACAGTGTGTGAAAAATATCTCTGTAAATGACAACTTTTTACAGAGATATTTCTCTCACCCAGCATGGGTATATGTAAAAATACACCCCAAAACACATTGTCCTACTTCTCCTGAGTACGGCAATACCGCATGAGTGACACTTTTTTGCAGCCAAGTTGCGCAAAGGGGCCCAAATTCCAATGAGTACTTTTAGGATTTCACAGGGCATTTTTACGCATTTGGATTCCGTGAGGGGTATGGTGAGTTCATGTAAGATTTTATTTTTTGTCACAAGTTAGTGGAATATGAGACTTTGTAAGAAAAAAACAAAAAAACAAAAAAACAAAAAAAAAATATTTCCGCTAACTTGTGCCCAAAAAAATAAATCTTATATGAACTCGCCATGCCCCTCAAAAGTGATCTTTATAGCGCTGCAGCGATTTTACGGTGTTTTTGCAGTGATCAGAAAATAAAAAAATTCTGTCACTGCAGTGGGGCAGACTGAACGCAAGTGTGCGCTCAAGATCAGGCCTGATCGGGCGAACACTGCGTTTTCTGTAGAGCCGCAAAACACAAACGGACGTCTGAATGGAGCCTTACACGGGGGTGATCAATGACAGGGGGGGTGATCAGGGAGTCTATATGGGGTGATCAGGGGTTAATACGGGGTTAATAAGTGACAGGGGTGGGTGTAGTGTAGTGTGGTGATTGGTGCTACTTACAGAGCTGCCTGTCTCCTCTGGTGGGCGAGCCAAGCAAAAGCGACCACCAGAGGACCAGGTAGCAGGTATATCAGACGCTGTTAACATAACAGTGTCTAATATACCTTTCTAGGTTTAAAAAAATCGCATCTACAGCCTGCCAGCGAATGATCGCTGCTGGCAGGCTGTAGATCAACTCATTTACCTTGCGATCCTGTGAACGCGCGCTCCTGTGAGCACGCGTTCACAGGAAATCTCGGCTCACGCGAGATGACGCATCGATGCCTCCAGGAGGAATAACCCGGCCGCCCGCAGGAAGGCGGGCGGGAGGTGGTTAATAACTGAATTTGACAGCAGTATATAACCCTGTAATTTCACACGTGCTGATGCTGCAAGGCCTGAAAATAGTGGTTTTTGGCAAGAAAAAGTGTGTTTTTAAAACCCCAGAAAATGATAGCTGTATTTCTAGCTTAAATTGCACACTGACTAATCCAGATGTGGTATATTGCCAAAAAAGTGTTTTTTTTGGTAACATAATATGAAAGCTGTATATATTAAACTTGAATTTATCACTTGCAGATCAGGAAAATAGTGTTTTTTGTCAAAATAGTGTGTTTTTAAAACCCAAGAAAATGATGACTGTATTTCTAGATTAAATTGCACCCTGACTAAGCCTGCAAATGCACCAGATGTTGTAAATTACCCAAAAAATTTGGATTTTCAATGTCCCAAAAGCTCAGATGCAGTGCTAGTGCACTGAGCTTGCATAAAATGCCGCCCACCTAACTGACTTATTAAAGTTATTTTTTTTCGGTCACTGGGCTCAGGGCAGGATAAAAAAGTTGTGCCCTGCACCCACAAAACACAATGTATGTAGATCGCTGAGTTAGATTCAGATTTTGAGCAAAGATTCAGTCCTATTCTCTCCCTGAAATCACCAGCAGCATCCTCTCCCTACACTAAGCACAGCAGAGTGACGTGCAGCGCTACGTGACTCCAGCTTATATAGAGCCTGGGTCACATGCTACACTGGCCAATCACAGCCATGCCATTAGTAGGCATGGCTATGATAGCTTCTAAGGTCAGACAGTTAACCACTTGTTGAAAGCGCCAAGAAAGCGCCGAACACCGAACCCGAACTTTTACTGAAATGTTCGGGTCCGGGGTCCAAAAATCCTAAAGTTCGGTACGAACCCGAACTTGACAGTTCGGGTTCGCTCAACCCTAGCAGCCAGCAAACACTTACTAGAAGTACACAAATAGTCCCATAACATGGACAGTGATATACCAGAGGGGGGATCATTGGCAAAAATTCCCACAAAAAATATGTATTTTAATCAGGGGCCATTTTTATGCGTCTTAAAGGGAAACTCAAAAATGTGCTCTGCTGGAGCCTAGAAAATGTTTATTTCCTATCGGTTTGATGTATACAAATGTGCAGCACTCCACGTTTTTGTATCCTGCAGAGTCCATAAAAAAAATGTATATGTTAGCGTAATTTTTTTTTCTACCATGGAACTGTGCGGTGAACGGACGCCACTGTACGGCATCAGTCTGAGGCATCTGTTAACGCATACATTTTTGGTATGCATTAAATAGATGGCAAAAATAGGATGTGAACCCAGCCCGAGTGTCAGAATAAGCACCGGTACACAGCAGAGCAGCGTGGCGGAGAGGGGAGGCCGCCATGTACTGACAGAGCGCTACCTGGTCCTGGTGGTCAGGGATGAGCACTGTGTTTCCCAAGGATCATTTTCTACTGGGAAATACGGGGCAAGTATAATACACTAGAATCTATATAATATAAAGATATTAGCCCTACCCCCGAATAATATTACAATTAGGTGGTCATTTATTATATAGAAATACGTCTATGTTAGTCGTATTTCTGACACACATTGTGGCTCAAAGGTCATTAGCACCGCAATCTGCATATTTTTCCCACTCATGCCAGGTCTAAAATAGGATGGCGTGGGCAGGAAAGGGATACATTTATGGCCATCCAGTTATTGGATACCACTAGGGTTGCCACCCGTCCGGGATTGACCCGGACAGTCCGGGTTTGCAATCCTGTGCCCGGGTACAAGCCTTTCTTAGACCCGGACACAGGATTATTCTATTCTATTCATTGAAACTGCAGACAGTCAGTGTGGAGTCCGTCCGATCGCATATTTAAGCTGCTGCTGTCTGAGTGCACTGCACTGTCACTGATGATCAGCTGAGCGGAGCGCTCCCTCCCCCAGTCCCCCTCCTCCTCCAGTCTACAATCACTACAGTGATGCGGCTGCCAGGCAGGCAGCGCAGCCGCAGCAGCTCACTCACTGTTTAGTAGTCTCCAGTCTCCTCGCTCCTCCTCTGCCTCTCAGTCCCTCCCTCCTTCTCTCTGATAAGGAACTAAGTCAAGTCCACAGGAAGTGACATCAGAGAGAGAGGCAGGGAGGGAGATTTGAAATCATTCTTCCAGCAGCTCCAGGCTCCAGCAGCCTGCCCAACTAGTGCCCAGCCCAGACTGTGCCCGCTGTGCCCTGCTAGTTTTTCAACATGACCAAGACTGAGTCTGACTGTGACACCAGGTAATCACTTACTTTACTTCTAAAAAGGTATAAATATAAAACATTTGAAGCATGTTTGTAACAGTGTTTAAACAGCCTCAGGTTTCTGAATCTGTCAATCAGAAAAAACATTTATGTTATGTAGCTGATTGACATGAGCGATGGGCTGATGTCAGCAGTGCATAACAGTGTGTTTTATAACTCCCTGCCTGCTGCCGTTCACTTAAAGGGCTTCTGTCACCCCACTAAAGTGTTTTTTTTTTTGGGGCTAGTTAAATTAGTTATATAGCGATATATGAAAATATAATGGTGTTACTAACTTTGATCCAGCAGTTTATTCAAAAAATGAAGTTTTATCATATGTAAATTCGGTCTCTACCAGCAAGTAGGGCGGCTACTTGCTGGTAGCTGCTGCAGAAATCCGCCCCCTCGTCGTGTTGATTGACAGGGCCAGCCGGGATCTCCTCCTCCGGCTGGCCCTGTCGGCATTTCAAAAATCGCGCGCCTGTGTTGATTCGGCGCAGGCGCTCTGAGATGAGGAGGCTTGTCTCCTCAGAACTCCCTCAGTGCGCCTGCGCCGATGACGTCACCGAAATAGAAGACGTCATCGGCGCAGGCGCACTGAGGGAGTTCTGAGGAGACGAGCCTCCTCATCTCAGAGCGCCTGCACCGAATCCACACAGGCGCGCGATTTTTGAAATGCCGGCTGGCCCTGTCAATCAACACGACGAGGGGGCGGATTTCTGCAGCAGCTACCAGCAAGTAGCCGCCCTACTTGCTGGTAGAGACCGAATTTACATATTATAAAACTTCATTTTTTGAATAAACTGCTGGATCAAAGTAAGTAACACCATTATATTTTCATATATCGCAATATAACTAATTTAACTAGCCCCAAAAAAAAAATCACTTTAGTGGGGTGACAGAAGCCCTTTAAAATAAAGACATAATATGCTAATGAGCCTCTTGGTGCTATGAGGGCGTTGCTGCAGCACCTAGAGGCTCCGTCCATTCACCTTTTGGCAGTGGCACGCCCATGTTTAGTTGATTGACGTCCGAGTTCTCCTCTTCGTCCCGTAAATCCTGCGTCTGCGTCGAATACTAAACAGTACGGCGCAGGCGTGGGATCAGGGGCGTAACGATTGTGGTGCGACAGCAATCAGGGGTGGAGGTGGGACATGGGCGTGGTTGGAGGCGGGGCATGGGCGTGGCTGGAGGTGGGACATGGGTGGGGCCTGGAAAGGGCCCTCCCTCCCTTCTGTTCGGGTTTGGCTTGAAGAAAAGGTGGCAACCCTAGATACCACCGCCATACATTGATCAGATAATACCTCTGTACAGTGACCAGATAACACCGCCATACCGTGACTGGATAAAAGGGTATAAGAGGGCACAGTACAGAGAATGACTAGGGGCACTGCGCAGGGTGTGGTAAGAGGGCACAATGCAGGGTATAAGAGGGCACAGTACGGGGTGGGGGGCACAGTCACATGACCCTGTGACATTAGAAGGTCCTTATGGTGAATGCGGTTCATACGCCACGATAATGAGAGGCAGAGGAGTGAGACAGGGGTGTGATTATGTGGCTAGAGATAAAAAATTTAACTGTCGGCCAGTACAGGCCCCAAAAATTAGGCAATAGGCATTCACCTGACAGCAAAGAACTTTGGATTTTGTTGCTGGAGGTACATTAGGCGGTCACAGGATAAATATGTAACTGTCGGCCAGTACAGGGCCCAAAAATTAGCCAATAGGCATTCACCTGACAGCAAAGAACTTTGGATTCTGTGGCTGGAGGTACATTAGGCGGTCTGGGGATTCACTCTGGTAGGCAGGGTAAGTGGACGCCGGACAGAGGCAAAAAAAACAAACTGTTTGTACAGCAAAACCTCAGTGTTTATTCACACATAAGGCCAAAACAAAACAACACTTTTCAGTCTTGGTGTTAGTTCACACAATGGAAAGTCCACAGAAAAAAAAATCATCTTGTTTGCAGTTTTATCTCCAGCGGTCCACAGCAGGCTTTAGGGGGCCTGTTTTCTATGGTGCGGCTCTCACCCCTTCAGCACGGCACAAAGACTCAGATCCCAAACACAGAGACTGACAGCGCTCCACTGTCAGAGAGGAATAATCCACACCCAGCTGACACTTCTGGCTGGGTTTGATATAGCCCAGTCAAGACCCGGCCTGGAACGTGGGGAGTAGTCACCCACCCAGCACTTTTGACTGCTTCCAGTAAGATACATCCCGGATCATCTATACAGCCATACTACAATAGCAAAAGTGGCAATCAGCACTAGCTGCCCTGACACCTGAAATTACCGGCTCTTACTTCACCGAGGCCAGGAACCTCGCTGACACATACCTTCCATCAATGACGGACCCTTGTGCCATCCTACAGCCAAAGGATAAAAATGTAACTGTCGGCCAGTACAGGTCCAAAAATTAGCCAATAGGCATTCACCTGATAGCAACGAACTTTGGATTCTGTGGCTGGAGGTACATTAGGTGGTCACAGGATAAAAATTTAACTGTCAGCCAGTACAGGCCCCAAAAATTAGGCAATAGGCATTCACCTGACAGCAAAGAACTTTGGATTCTGTGGCTGGAGGTACATTAGGCTGTCACAGGATAAATATGTAACTGTTGGCCAGTACAGGCCCCAAAAATTAGGCAATAGGCATTCACCTGACAGCAAATAACTTTGGATTCTGTGACTGGAGGTATATTAGGCGGTCACAGGATAAATATGTAACTGACGGCCAGTACAGGCCCCAAAAATTAGACATTCACCTGACATAAAAGGCCTTTTATGCCGCTGTATATACATAAGGAAAGGACCCTTCTTTGTTCTGGGTGGTGGTGGATATGTGTGGGCTGGCATGAGGAAATTCAATTACACGTGGTTATCACAGGTGTTGAGATGTTAAGATCCATGCCTCATTCATTTTTAAAAATGTGAGGTAGTCCACACTGTCGTGAGCTAAGCGAGTGCGCTTATCAGTCACGATTCCCCCTGCTGCACTGAATGTCCTTTCGGACAGGACACTCGACGAGGGGCAAGCCAAGAGTTCCATGGCAAATTGTGCCAGCTCTAGCCACCGGTTAAGCCTGCACGCCCAGTATCCAAGGGATGCCTCACTTCTCAGAGCGTCCACATCGGCCGTTAACCAGATGTAGTTGGACACCTGTCAGTCTAGGTGTTCCCTGAGGCTGGATCCAGAGGGCGGCTGTCGATGGGTTAGTTGCAAGAATTATCTCATATCCAAAGTGACCAACACATCTTCAAACCGCCCTCTCTTTGCAGGCGCGGTAGGATTGGTACCCACACCTGTTTAGCTGTGGGTGGAAATTCCTCTGCCATTTCTTGCAACAGCAGAATCCAGCATTTCTCGCAGCAAGGCCTGGAAATGCTGCATTCTGACAGGCCTCTGTGATGCTGCTAACATGTCCACCATTTTGTGTTTGTACCGGGGGTCTAAGTACGTTGCCACCCAGTACAGGTCCTTGACCTTTATGCTTTTTATATGGGGGTCCCTCTTCAAACACTGGAGCATGAAGGCCCCCATTTGCACTAAATTGGAAGCGGTGGAGCGCCCTGGCTCCTGCTCATCGCTCAGGAGAATGTCGTCCTTGGTCTCCTCCCCCCCATCCACGGACAACACAAGGGATCCCCGAAAAGTTTAAAGGCTGCTCTTTTTGCTCCTCCTCCTCCTCCTCCCCCAAGCCACCATCCTCCTCTGACTCCTCTTCAGACTCCTGCTGACTTTTCTCAGATGGAGTATCCCCCCCTGGGAATTCATTCAGTATTGCGACTTCCTCATCTTTCACCTCCTGCTCCTCGACGGCTTGATCAATGACACAATGTAATTCACGCTCCAGAAAGAAGGCGTAAGGTACGATGTCACTGATGGCACCCTGGCTGCGACTGACCAGTTTGGTGATCTCATCAAATGGCCGCAGAAGTCTGCATGCGTCGCGCATGAGCAGCCACTGGCGCGGTGGAAAAAAAACAAGCTCCCCAGAACCTGTCCTGTCGCAGAGTTCATACAGGTAGTCGTTAACG
Source organism: Bufo bufo (assembly GCF_905171765.1). NCBI lineage: Eukaryota > Metazoa > Chordata > Amphibia > Anura > Bufonidae > Bufo > Bufo bufo. The sequence continues at coordinate 125,326,727 of NC_053389.1, forward strand.
GCACGTTTCTGCTGGAGCAGCCTATCAATCATATACAAGGCGAGTTCCAGCACGTCAGGCTGTCACAAATCAGACGTCTGACGGGAAAGCGGTGTCGCCACTGAACGTCAGCAAGGTGAGCCATGGCCGTGTAATATCTTCTAAAATGGCCAGAGATTTTCCTGGCCTGCCGCAAGACGTCCTGGACCCCGGGGTATTTGGCAACAAATCACTGCCTGACTAAGTTCAGGACGTGTGCCATGCATGGCACGTGTGTCATTTTGCCCTGTTTCAGCTCGCTCAGCAGATTGGCACCGTTGTCGCACACCACTTTACCAACTGTCAAATTGAGCGGGTTTAGCCACTGATCGGCCTGTGACCACAGAGCTGAAAGGAGTGCATGACCGGTGTGGTTCTTGGCTTCCAGGCACAACAACCACAGCACAGCATGGCAACATCTTACCTGGCATGTAGAATAGGTTCTGGTGAGTTGGGGGGTACAGCGGAAGAGGCGGTAGCAGTGGAAAAGGAGGAGTCAGCTGAGGAGGAGACGGAGGATGGAGTAGGAGGAGAAGAATAGGCAGGCCTGCATGCAATCCGTGGCGGTAACACCAAATCCACATGGGTGCCACGGGTTACATGCTTGATGGCAGTAAGAAGGTTCACCCAGTGGGCAGTAAAATTTATGTACCTTTTCTGCCTGTGTTTGCTAGACCACGTGTCTGTGGTCAGATGTATCTTGGCACTGACACTGTGTGCCAGAGATACATTCACTTTCCGCTGAACGTGGCCATATAGCTCTGGGATGCCCTTCTGGGAGAAATATTTCCTTCCGGAGACCTTCCATTGCGGTGTGCCAATGGGCACAAATTCTACAAGGGCCTCCAATTTATATGGCAGTTGTTGACGGGCTAGCAGTTTTGACAACCCAACAGTCAGCCGTTGTGCAAGAGGATTATCCGGCATCATAATTTTTTTTACGCTCGAACATTTTGGCCACTGAAGCCTACCTTGTGCCAGATGAACGCGACGACGGCACAGTGGAAGGTCGAGTAGAGGACAAATGGGAGGAGAGAGGAGAAGGAGAAGAGGCAGGACGTGGAGCGCCGGGAGTGTGGCTTTGTGGGTTCTGACGGCATTGATCCCACTGGGCTCGGTGATGGGAGGCCAGGTGCCTTCTTAAAGCAGTCGTCCCTAGGTGACTGTTGGGCTTACCGCGACTTATGAGTTGAAAGCACAGGCTGCAGATGGCAACACTATTATCAGCATCTGACACGTTAAAAAAAGCCCACACTGTGGAGCCATGTGCCGGCATCCTGGGAGCGCCAGATGTGGCCGTACATGGTGGATGGCTCGCTCCAGATACATTTGCAGTCTACTTTTTGCCTCCTGTGCACTGCGAGTTCTGCCTGCTTCTCCTCCCTATCTGCTGCTTCGTCTCTTCCTATGAACTCCCCTCCTCTTCCTCTCTTCCTCTCTTGTGGGCACCTATGTGATGTCCATCGACACGTCATCATCGTCACCTTCACCACCACTGACATTAGAGATGTCGGAGTAGGCAGCAACAGCGGGGACCACTCTCCTTGGGCTGATCTGGGTACTGTCGTCAGACCGCTGGGTGGCGGCCGTTGCTACCTCCTCTTCCTCATCCGATGCCAAGAATGGCTGTGCATCGGTAAGTTCTGGGAATGGATGGGAAAATAATTCCTCTGACTCGAGTGGAGGGGCTATGGTGGTGGTGTATTTGGGAGTGCACACAGCAGAGAGTGAGGAGGGTGCAGATACAGAGGATGAGGAGGGTGCAGAAGTGGAAGGCTGAGTGAGCCACTCAACCAACTCTGGTGCGCCCTTTAAAATTATAGCACGCCTTCTCCAACTTCCCACTTAGGCTCCGGCCTGGTGCACCTACCCGACCCCTACCATCCCTGCGGAACGATCTGCCTCTTCCTCTGCCTGTAATTTTCTAAATGACTCTCTGCCTAAGTCCGTAGAGAGGAGCAGTATTTGTTGAAGAAGGTATATTGCAGGCCTCAATCAGTATTTGGTGGAAAAAGGTATATAGCAATAGCACCCCTCAATCAGTATTTTGTGGAAGAAGGTATATGGCACCCCTCAATCAGTATTTGGCGAAAACCGGTATATACCACCCCTCATTCAATATTTGGTGGAAACAGGTATATGGCACTCCTCAATCAGTATTTTGTGGAAGCAGGCGTATCGCAGCCCTCAATCAGTATTTGGTGGAGGAAGGTATATGGCACCCCTCAATCAGTATTTGGCAGAAACAGGTATATAGCACCCCTCAATCAGTATTTGGCGGAAACTGGTATATAGCACCCCTCAATCAGCATTTGGCGGAAACAGGTATATAGCACTCCTCAATCAGGATTTTATGGAAGAAGGTATATCGCAGCCCTCAAGCAGTTTTTTTGGGGGCAATAGGTATATCACACCAATTGCAATTAGTTACTCCAATAGCGTTGTCCCTCTATCTAGCTGCGATATCGCAGCAGAACAGCACACAACTGCTGCACAATTCAAATACACTACAATATAATTTCTATGTTAGAAAGTATATTATAAGTATATCACACCCCTCTATATCAGACCTATCAATAGCACACCTACAGTATACCAGTCCTTAAAAGGACTTTTGTGGCCCTATTAGCTAGCGTTTGGTGTCCCTAACTGTCCCTGATCCTAAATGCAACCTCTCCCTACACTGGCAAAGCACATAATGTAAATTGGCTGCCAGATCGGGTTCTGTTATAGGGTTGGGGGCGTGTCCATGTGCTGAAATGTCTCAACTGTCTGTCCTATCCCACCTGATGGATGTGTCATGGGTCAAAGTTTGGTGCTATGCAAAAAAATATGGCGCGAGCGAATATCACCATATATTCGCATGTTCGTCGAATTGCGAACGAGCAGAGTTCGCCGCGAAATGACCCCCGGGCGAACCGCAAGGCCATCTCTACCCATAGTCATAGTATTGCCAGCCTTATAGTAATAGCCCTAAAGTCATTGAAATGTCTCTTACAGTGTTATGTAAAGGTTTCTACATATTTCTGATCAATATTACAGAATATCTGCCATCTGACTCATTTCATTGATGCCAGATTTAAGGAATTTTACAGTATTTTCCATCCTAGCGGATATTTTACTTTGAGAAACACGCCTCTACCCCACTACTGTCTTCTAAGAGCCTTTACATTTTCATCTGATATAATTTATATTATGTCTTTACAAATGTGCATCTAAAACCATGTTAAACATAATTATTCCTTGTAATTTTCCAGGTTTGCCAGCAGGTGGCTGCAATGCATTGGTCAGGTACTAGTCCTAGTTTAATATATTTAGGCTGGAATGAATTATTCCAGCTTAGCTCCCCCTCTGTGGAGAAGTGGAATTTTCCCACATCCTGCAGCATGGGTGGAGAAGGAAGTTAGAGTCAGTGTAGCCTCCCCCCTGCTAGGGGAAGGCTGTGTGATAGCGTTCAGGAGAACCCCTGCATAGGGAAGACAGCAAGGATCTTGTCTCGGCTGAGACCTGATCATATTCCCAGTCTGAGACCTGCAGCCTCAGCTGGATGAAAAGAAGCAGAAAACCACAGACAACCTCCAGAGTTCCAGGAAGAAAGCATCTGTGAGTTAAGTCCAGAGACCTAGGAGAAGCCATTCCTAGTCAGCTAGTCTGTCCCCACAAAGCAGAAGTTAAAGTGCAGAAGATTAGTTCCTGCCACAAGTACAGAGCTACCAAGCAGACAAATTATCCTGCAAGCTCCAGATTAAAAGTGCAGAAGTGTTTATTCCTGCCAATGATTGCTAAAACCTGCTGGGACCAGAGACCAAAGATGTATACTGCTTGGATACAAGTTATCTTCAATAAAGAAATGTTTGAACTTCATCTAAAGGTCTGGACATAATTTCTGCTGCAAAATTCCTCTATTACTCCTACTATCACTACACAAATTTATTGCAAGTGAGCCAGGAGCCAGGAATCCAGCCGTACCCAGGTAGGAGACACCGTTGACACAATTATCACCACCCTACAGAGATATTATAGGCCATTACACCACTCTGGCATTCCTAATCTGGGACGTGCATTATAACACCTTGGAAGGGCCCTGGGTAGTACTCTGCGCACGCTGCAATTGGCGTCATGACAAATACAGAACATTAACAACCCGTACCTGCCCACTGCATAAGTGGCGTCAGCGTTACCCCATATCCTGCTCATTGCAATTCTGCCCAGTCCTTGAGGGCCACTTTGTTGGACATAAATTGCCTTTTTGTGTTTATGCTCAGGGTGTGTTGTACGTCTTGATTGTTGTTTCATGTATGGGCTGTTGTTGGTGTTTGTCCCTGCATGTACAGTATGTAAGACGTTTTCCCTGTGTGTTGTGTCCTCCGTAAGGGGGTTGGTTTCCTGGAGGGGTGAATCACAAGCCTGTATGCAGCGCTGCCTGGGGCTGCCATGCACCTTGCTGCATGGGGTTCCTGGAGGAGTCTTGTGTGCTGGATACCTGTATTAGATGCTGGTATGACGTCCTGTTTGGTGTTAGGGCTCCTGTACGTATGCATGGGTTCCAGTCATGGAGTCTTTGGCAGGTAAGTATGTTGTCTTGTGTTCTTACCTGCCGATCCTCTTGCTGTGTATGGTCTCTCCTTTCCCTGCTACTAGGCCTTTTGAGACTCCTGTTCTTCCATGTCCTGGAAGAACAGGGCACCTATCTTCAGCTCCCTTGTGAGGGATTCTCAGGGCGATTCAGGTCCTCAGGTATTCAGGGTATGAGGCGTCCTACCATCCAGGTCCGCTCATACGGGGAGGAGTTAGGAAGAGGATTATGGACGCCATATGAGGTGACCTGCTTCCCTTTTCCTAGCTTCTTGGCCTAGCAGCTATCCTTTATCACTTTACATTGTACGATGGGGGGTTTCCCGCACTCCCCACCGTGACAAAGGGTTTCCGCCTAAACACCTTTCAATGACCCTTGGGCTATTTTCTCCACTGCCTCATTTGCTAAAAGTTGTTCCTTTAGAGAGTAGAATCCTGACCAAGTTTTCACCCCTAATTGAAGAGGAGATGATCCCAACTGGGCCCCCTCTTGCCCTGGGCCCCATAGCAGTCACATGGTCTGGTGCTATGGTAGTTACGGCCCTGGTCATATAAATAAACTTTGTAAGGTTATTTGTAAGAGGGGCTACCTGAACAACAAGTATTTGAGCTGAACAGATATTTTTATTCAACAGTGGCATGATCCTTAAACTGGGGTCAGGGACCTCAACCTCCATCATTAGTCCCACCAATTAGGCTGCATATTAGTATGATACCAGATAAATGCTTGAGCTATGGTATGCAGGAGGAGAAGTAATACTCTGATAGTTGTCTTCTTTTCCCTGAAAAGTCCAGTCACTCTGCTAAGCTGCCGACTGGTTTGCCTCATGGCAATTCACACCAGCCTGCTGCTCTGCACAACAAGCAGAAGGTCACTGTGGCACTACTCTTGAATGCTAGCTTACTTCCTCTTAATATGCCCTCTTATTGCCCCCTCTCTACATAGCAACGCTCAGATCCATCGCTCTTCTCTTACGTCAGCATCAAGCCCTATGTGGGCCCACACTGATATGGTCTCCTCCTACTGCAAACTAGCCCTGCCAATAAAATCTTTCAGTCCTCCTCCTAGGCCATAGGAAATAGACCCTAGTGACAACTGATTGGCTCCAAAGTTAACTCCAAATGGGACCTTTTGCTGGACTTTTGAGGTCTGTTATTTTGCCAAAGCCTGAACCCACCTTCTGCATAAGTGGGCCAATCTCCATCTTCCACACTTCTGTACTTGCTGAAACTTCTCCTGACTCCCTTAACTAGGCCTATGTGTCACTCCAACTTACACTCTTGGACCATGGATTCTGGGACCATGGCATGTACAAGCTGCAACCAGGTCATCTCTTGGCAGTCTCCTGTTAATGTTACTACATAATACATCACCCTAAATTTGTCAGGAGAAAACCCCTTATATCTGTTCCCCAGCCTTAGCCACTAGGAGTCCCCCTTCCCATTGGCCAATTACAACTGAATAACGTGTGGAAAACAGCCATCCTAACGCATCAGCATTACTCGCCATAATTTATAAAACACAACTTAAATGCACAATTAAACCATATTAATACTTTTCTACTAATACGTTTGCCCTTAAAAAGGAAATAAAGTGCAATTGAAATGCAAAACAGATTAACTTGCCAACTCAATGAAATTCAGTATTCATATTTTGTCAGGAGGGTGTCCCTGTCCTCGACAGAAAATATTCTCAACCTCTGTCCTCATATTTCTAACGGTAATTTGTACAACAGATCTGTATTGTCAGTAGGCTTTCTAAAATGACGGTAGAAATTATACCATAGTTGAGCACAGTAACAAAACAATGTAATGCTATAAAAATTACTGAAAGACTTGTTTAAAAGTTGAACAGAAACCGATCTCTCTGTACAGAACAAGCCATTATAACAGAAATGTTCTATGATCTGCACTAGAAAAACAGTTTTTTTTTTATACCCAAAATGTTGCTGCAACTGAGGCATAAAATCAGATTTTTAAAATGCCATTTCTTCATTGCAAAAACCTCAGAGAAAATGTTACTTTTGCCATTATTTGCCTTCTCCAAGTTCCACGGAGAAAATCGTTCCAACAAATTATCCGCTTAATGTATTGTGCATGGTTCAGTGGCTGGTTTAATAAAACAGCATATTAATATAAACAGCAACAAATATCGACAAATCTCATTTCAACCATCTTTCAGAATTGAAAAGTAGCTAGGATATGTACTGTATTTTGTCCTCGAAAATTGCCTCCGTGTAACACAGTTTTTGCCATTTACTTTAGTTCATCTTCTTAAATGCTACCATCTTCCTGTTCAATTATGTCCAAGCAGGGCAAGATCATAAGGAGGGGAAACAAGGTAGGTCCAAGGGGCTCTCACCATGGTAAATTCTTAGAGCTAGAAGTTAAAATAAAAAATATTTAGGAGAATTAGTTATCTGACGGGATCAAAGGAACCTTTTCGTAATTTTCCTGTGTTTGGTATGGGACAAAGGATGTTATACCTGTACACTGCCTGTCCAAAAAAAAAAAGTCACCACCTGGATTTAACTAAGCAAATAGGTATGAGCCTCCTATTGGAAAATTACTGCATGGGTGATGATCTTTCAGTGGGCAAGAAGTTATTTAACCCCAACTGGTGCAACCATATTGAAAGACACATCTTGTGGTCGTGGAAAAGATGTTAGTCTTTTTGAGAAGCGTCAAATCATTGGCATGCATCAAGCAGAGAAAACATCTAAGGAGATAGCAGAAACTACTAAAATTGGGTTAAGAACTGTCAAACGCATTATTAAAAACTGGAAGGATAGTGGAGACCCATCGTACTCGAGGAAGAAATGTGGCAGGCAAAAAAATCCTGAATGATCGTGATCGGCGATCACTTAAATGTTTGGTGAAATCAAATCGAAGAAAAACAACAGTAGAACTCAGGGCTAGGGAGCATAAATATTGGACTCTGGAGCAATGGAAGAAGGTCATGTGGTCTGAGGAGTCAAGATTTACCCTGTTCCAGAGTGATGGGCGCATTAGGGTAAGAAGAGAGGCAGATAAAGTGAAATCAAATCGAAGAAAATAACAGTAGAACTCAGGGCTATGTTTAATAGTGAAAGTAAGAGCATTTCCACATGCACAATGCAAAGGGAACTCAAGGGATTGGGACTGAACAGCTGTGTAGCCGTAAGAAAACCACTAATCAGTGAGGCAAACCAGAAAAAAAGGCTTCAATTTGCTAGGGAGCATAAAGATTGGACTCTGGAGCAATGGAAGAAGGTCATGTGGTCTGATGAGTCAAGATTTACCCTGTTCCAGAGTGATGGGTGCATCAGGGTAAGAAGATAGGCAGATGAAGTGATGCACCCATCATGCCTAGTGCCTACTGTACAAGCCTGTGGGGGCAGTGCTATGATCTGGGGTTGCTGCAGTTGGTCAGCAACAGTATGTGCTCCAACATTGAGAGTCTTTGGGATGTGCTGGAGAAGGCTTTGTGCAGCAGTTAGACTATACTATCATCAATGCAAGATCTTGGTGAAAAATTAATGCAGCACTGGATGGAAATAAATCTTGTGACATTGCAGAAACTTATTGAAACAATTCCACAGCAAAGCTAAAGGCGATCCAACAAAATATTTTTGGTAGCAACTTTTTTTTGGATGGGCAGTGTAATTACACCTTTGGCAGTCAGTGTAATTACACCTTTGGCATTCCAGTATGCAGTATGCCTATTCACCACTAGACCCCCACTTATGAGAAAAGTTACGTTTCTGATGGACTTTCCACTTGACAGGTGGTGGAGACATAGCAATACATTTATGGGGCTGTTTTTTCTTAATTGCCTCCACCCTCCAGCACATGCACCCTAGTTTTCAATAGCCAATGGCTGGCAACCTTAAGGTATCTCTGTCCCTCCATAAGTCCTGTGGCCTGCTTTCCAGCTTAGCACTTTACTGTCAAACAGTAGGGTGCCCACACGCTCTCTCCATCAGCCAATGGCTGCTAATTTGGGGGTATTTCATGCATTTTCCCATGTGGGAAGGTGCCTGAACAATAGGTTCCTAGTTCTTTAGTGTATTGCTAAGATGTGCTGTTGTCAGCTTGTGTACTAACCTCTGTCCCTGACTATGTTTTAGCTCAGTGCTGTGCGCTATTCCAGGAGGTGGCTGCCTGTGGCTCTCCCTGCAGCAAAGCCCAGATCCAAGTATAGGGGTTAAAGGGTGAAAACCATGGGACCACCCGGATAAAGCCCTTAGAAGTGGACCCAAATCAAATCTATTTAGTTGGCACAGTGGTTCCACCCCCACTGCATAACAAGGAGTTATTCCTGTGGCTGACAATGTAGATGAGTTGAGCGTTGGTTTTTGAAGATGGACCATTTCAGAGGTAATGATGCAATAGTATAATTCTCATTTTCTGGCAGAGTCCTTGTGAAACGTAGCTTTTTCTTTGCATTTCCTTAAGAATATTTTCAAACATTAGAGAGACAAAGTTTTCCACAAGAATGTGATCGATAGTTTTTAAATGTGTTGGTTCTTTGAAAGATTCAGTGTGGAACACAAATATGGGGTTAAGACTAGTGTTAGGCGCAAATATTTGAATAGTGAATATTAATTACGAATATCGGCACTTCTAGAATTCGCAAATATTTAGAATATAGCGCTATATATTCGTAAATTCGAATATTCGTGTTTTTTTCCCCACAGTACACATGATCCCTTCCTGCCTCTAGCTTGTGGGCCAATGAGAAGGCTGCAAGAGCTTAGCAACTTCCCTAGCAAACAATAGGAAAGTTGCCTACCCCTTACTATATGAGAACCTCCCTACAGCCATTTTGTGCTATTTCATGCAGTTGTGAGAGAGAGAGGAGTGTGATCTTTGTGCTGTGCTGAATTCATGTGACTTCTGATACCTCATATATATATAATCCAGATAGTGTTAGATAGTGTAGGTTAGTGGCTGAATAGTGTAACTGATAGTTTCCAGTGTAGGGTGTTAGGTACATGACGGAGGTACTGGTTAATACCACTCGACCCCTATAAACATAACTCCAACCCACCTCTAACCATCTGCCTCCCTCAGCTCTCCCTTCCCCAATAAAGACACTGACACCGCTTTATTGGATTAATTTTGGCCACAGCAGCCTATTTATTACAAACATGCATAAAATATTTTATCAAATATTATAACACTGTAACCTCATAAATGCCAACCAAAAACACATGTCCCTTTTTTCCGAAGGGGGAGGTCCTTGAAGCCCTAAACCCAAAACCGTGCCGAGGTGAGCCAACTTACCCCCAGCCGTTGACCACTAGCTCGGAGGCACCCCTGATGGCTCACCCTGACAGTTCCGCCACGTCCACCCAACAATCCTGGGAGTCCAGCCCCACCTGTAGGGCCCTCCCATCCTCATTACCATCAAATCACACCGACTCCAAGGACCTCCCACTGCCTTACTGCCGTGACAATCTTCCTTTCCCACAGACTGCACCCCACTACTCAACCTCGCCCTTACCCCCTATTTTCCACCCCTTTAAAAACCTTCTCAACAGGGCGGGTGGGTGGGCGTTTGTCAGACAAAATGGCCCCTGACCGGCTGCTGCTCGCCTCCCTTAACCCCTTAACCACCCCCACTAACCCAAATTGACCAATCCCCACCCCGGGGGAAAAGGAAAGGGGGAGAGGGGGTCTCGCTAACCACCCCCCCCGTCATGGTCGCCTCCCCTCAAAGCTACCGCCCCTCAGTCCGGCTCTACTTGACGGAGGTACTGGTTAATACCACTCGACCCCTATAAACATAACTCCAACCCACCTCTAACCATCTGCCTCCCTCAGCTCTCCCTTCCCCAATAAAGACACTGACACCGCTTTATTGGATTAATTTTGGCCACAGCAGCCTATTTATTACAAACATACATAAAATATTATATCAAATATTATAACACTGTAACCTCATAAATGCCAACCAAAAACACATGTCCCTTTTTTCCGAAGGGGGAGGTCCTTGAAGCCCTAAACCCAAAACCGTGCCGAGGTGAGCCAACTTACCCCCAGCCGTTGACCACTAGCTCGGAGGCACCCCTGATGGCTCACCCTGACAGTTCCGCCACGTCCACCCAACTGCAAACCGTCCGGCCTAACCGCAGCCCTGGCAGCTCCCCACCACACATACGAGTGACCCAACAGCCAAACCAACGCTGGGTCCGAACCTGCAACGACAAAGAAAAACACAAGAAAAACAGGAAGCAAACCAAGCAACTGTAAACCCCTTCATTCAATCACACCTTCAGGTCTTACAAATGACCTAAAATGAATCGATTCCCACCTACCGATCCTTTTTATGACTTCATCCCCCAACACCCATCTAGCTGCCTCTGTTGCCGCCCCAATTCTAAATGAGTGGCTGGAAAAACCTACCTCCCCCACACCCAACCCTGCCAAACACCGCCTAAAAACTGCCACAAACTGAAATCGAGAGAGAAAAGAACCATCATCATGAACTAATAACGGATTGAACCCTTCACCCACCTTGTCCCCCATGAAATTCCTCGCGCAACGCACCGGGCACATCAAGCAACCCGGAATTGCAAACAAAACCACCCGCCACCCTTTTCCTTCCATATCAGTCTTGGACCGCCTGATCACGAATTCAACCCTATCTGGCCACACATCAACGTCATCTCTAAACAACCCCCCTTTTCTACTCACCGTCGGGCTAACTAATTCACCCAGCCGCAACACCCCAAAAAACGCCAATGAAAACGCCAACCTGAATAACTTTACTTCCCCCCTTGACCTGCACACCTCCCCCAACTGCTCCCCCATTCTAACCAGCAACGTAAATGACACCGGCCGCCGAGAGTCCACCCCTGCCTTCTCCCGCCGCCAACCCCTAATGGCCCGCGCCACCAAAAACGATTTAGTCACGTCCGTCACTTTCCTGAGCCTAAAACCAAAAGCCAGTCCCGCCAAACAACTATTCATCCTAGAAACGGACCAACCCTCGTCCCTGCAATGCCCAATGAACAACAACATCGGTATCTCTAAATCCTCATCGCCCACCCCCAAACTCCCCCTCCACTGCTCCCAACACTCCCAGGCCTTTGCATACCGCTCCCACGTACCAGGTGCCAGAGATGACCGAATCAGGCCTGCCACCGCTACTCCAGAACGTTCCACAGCAAGGCTGGACACTCCACCCCCACCTCCGCCGCACCAGGAGCTAGCTGACGAAAACGGTCCCACTGTGAACGAGAGAGGGCATCAGCAATACAGTTGTCAACCCCAGGCACGTGCACAGCCACCACCCACGCATTGAGTACAAGGCACTCCAACACCAACCTCTGTAACAACCGAACCACCAACGGCGATGAGGCCGACAAACTGTTAATCGCCTGCACTACCCCCAAGTTGTCACAATGAAAACGGACTTTCTTGTCCCTGAAACACTCGCCCCACAACATTACCGCCGCTACAATTGGGAAAAGTTCCAATAAGGCCAAGTTCCGTACCCAACCCCTGAGCACCCACCTATCCGGCCACTCTCCTGCGCACCACTGCCCTCCACAATACACGCCGAACCCGCACCCCCCAGCCGCATCCGAAAATAACTCAAAATCTACCGCATCAACCACCTCCCCCATAAACAAAGACCTCCCGTTATACTTATCTAAAAACGAACCCCAAACCGCTAGATCAGCCTTCAACTCCCGCCCCAACCTAATGAAATGATGTGGGGCCCGCACCCCTGATGTTGCCCCAGCCAATCGCCTGCAAAAGATCCTTCCCATAGGCATGATCCTGCAAGCGAAGTTCAGCTTACCAAGGAGCGACTGAAGTTCCCTAAGCTTTATCTTTTCCAACCTCCCCGCCCTAGCCACCTCCTCCCTCAAATCCTCCAATTTATCCAATGGCAGCCTACACTCCATCCGCTCTGAATCGATCACAATTCCCAAAAAACTCAATTCAGCTGTAGGCCCCACTGTCTTCTCCCCCGCTAACGGAACTCCAAAATGCCCAAACACCCCGCACAGCGTATTCAGAAAAACTGAACAAACCCTGGAACCCGCTGGGCCCACACAAAGGAAGTCATCCAGGTAATGGATGACGGAGTCACAACCTGCCGCATCCCTAACCGCCCATTCCAAGAAAGAGCTAAAGGCCTCGAAATACGCACAAGACAGGGAGCAACCCGTCGGCAAACAACGGTCCACAAAAAACCCCCCCATCCAAAAACACCCCAACAAATGTAAACAATCCGGATGCGCCGGCAACAGACGGAACGCTGCCACAATATCTGTCTTAGGCCTCTTTCACACTTGCGTTGTTGGGATCCGGCATGCAGTTCCGTTGCCGGAGGTGCCCGCCGGATCCGGAAAAACGCAAGTGTACTGAAAGCATTTGAAGACGGAACCGTCTTCCAAATGCTTTCAGTGTTTCTATGGCACCCAGGACGCTATTAAAGTCCTGGTTGCCATAGTAGGAGCGGGGAGCGGGGGCGCGGTATACTTACAGTCCGTGCGGCTCCCGGGGCGCTCCAGAATGACGGTAAGTACACTGCTCCCCCGCTCCCCACTACACTTACCATGGCTGCCAGGACTTTAGCGTCCCGGCAGCCATGGTAACCATTCAGAAAAAGCTAAATGTCGGCTCCGGCAATGCGGCGAAACGACGTTTAGCTTAAGGCCGGATCCGGATCAATGCCTTCCAATGGGCATTAATTCCGGATCCGGCCTTGCGGCAAGTGTTCCGGATTTTTGGCCGGAGCAAAAAGCGCAGCATGCTGCGGTATTTTCTCCGGCCAAAAAACGTTCCGTTCCGGAACTGAAGACATCCTGATGCATCCTGAACGGATTTCTCTCCATTCAGAATGCATTAGGATAATCCTGATCAGGATTCTTCCGGCATAGAGCCCCGATGACGGAACTCTATGCCGGAAGACAATAACGCAGGTGTGAAAGAGCCCTTAGCCATAAGCGCCCCTTTCCCAAGCCGCTTCACCAATGCCACTGCCGCGTCAAATGACGTATAAACCACGGAACACAAAGCCGGGTCTATGCCATCATTGACCGACGTTCCCCTAGGGAAGGACAGGTGGTGAATCAGCCGGAATTTATTGGGCTCCTTCTTCGGGACCACCCCCAGCAGAGACAGGCGCAGGTCCGCTAGAGGCGGCTCCGAAAAGGGGCCGGCCATCCTTCCTAACATAACCTCCTTCCCCAACTTATCCGTAACAACACCCGGATGCTCCAATGCCGAACGCAAATTCTTTTTAACTAAACGAGCCCCTGACTGAACAAACGGAATCCGAAAACCTTCCGCAAATCCCGCTTCCAACAAAACCGCCGCCTGCCTATCCGGGTACCTATCGAGGTAAGGCCGCATCTTTTCCAGCCGCACTGGCGTCACCCCCTTTTCCAAAACCATCCCCCCCCCTCTGCCTACCTCCCCGGAAACGACGCGAGGCTCCGTGTGACCCGCCGCAAGTAGAGAATTCGTGCTTGAACTTGCACTTTGCCCCAAACTTGCAGCTCCCTTCGTTAAAAAGGAAGCACAGCCCCTTTGCGGATGCCACCGCGAATCCGGACTGCCCCCCACCACTAGATTCCCCCCGAAAGAACTGCCCGGCCCTAGCTGGCGCTGTCACCTTCAACCACAAAGCAATGTCTTTGTGGTCCCATTTGATCCCTGGACGCACTGCCTTCCGCTGCCTAAACTGCTCGTCGTACCGCAGCCACGCAATCCCCCCGTACACCCTATACGCTTCACCTATCGCATCCAGATAACAAAAAAGCGCGGAGCAGCACTCCGGCTCTTTTTCCTCGATAACGCTGGCTAAAATCGCGAACCCCTGCAACCAATTGGCAAACGTCCGCGGAATCAGCCTGTGTCTCCGCCTCTCCTCTTCCTCCTTCTTGCCCTCATCCCGCTTCGCCCTATCCAGATTAAATTTTTCCAAGGGGAGCAGGGAAAAAATATCCACATACTCCCCTTTCCATATTTTTTCCCTCAAATCCTGTTTTAAATGAGCGCCCAACGGTCCCTCAAAACAGACATACACCTCCCCCTTAGCCCTGTCATCCAACCTTGCCACCTCTTTCTCCCCGGCGCCCCCCGCCTGTGTTTGCACCGAGACCGAACTCGCCCGCGCCTCTGGGGCCCCCGATCCGACCGCCCCCACTCCGCCGAGGCCCCCAACACCCCAAGCCGGTAACGGGGACATCCCCCCCTACCTAACCCCGCAACCAAACCCGCCAAGCCACCCAGCAACTGGCCCAAACCCCTACCTAAATCCAGCTGGGACCCCCACCTACAACCGACTGGGACCCTCCATCCCTACCAGCTAACTCAACCCCCAACTGTACTAAAGAACCCCAGGATGCCTCACCTGGCTGCGTGGGTGCTGTGACCTCACCAGCCGCAGATCCTGAATCCTGACGCTCTGGCCTCCTCAGATCCTCTTCAGCCTGGTGTCCCCTGACCACGCTGGAGCCAGGGACGTAGCTGGCAGACTGCCCTCGTCCATCTTCAGAGGAGGCGGAGCCACCCTCCTCCTCTCTCCCTGTTCCCGCCGAGGGCCTGCTGGCGGTGGCCTCCACACACGCAGCAGCCCCGTACTGACCGCCAACCTTTTTCTGCAGGGGGCCCCCAGCCACCGATCCGTGGGCTGGGGCCGCCGAACCCGGTCCGGAATCCAAACGCCGCGTCAACCGCCGGGCAGACCTGGCCTGGCCTGCAGGTGAGCTCCGCCGCATCCTAGGATTCCTCCCACGCCCGGGGGTACAGGGAGGAACAGTATCAGCTGTCCCCCGGCGTGAAGGGTCCCTGGTGGGGCTCCGTTTTCGGCGCTGAGCCCGAGGGGACGCTATGTCAGGGCTGGGGCGCGCCGGCGGCCTGGCCCGCCACGGCCGGGATGCCGAAGGCGGAGGAACAGCTGGAACCTCCGCCTCCCCTCGCAACAGCTGCTGCACTCGCTCCTGCAGCCACTCTTCTCCTCTCTCCTTTGCCGCCCTCCGCAGCTCCTGAATCAAAGCCTCCATGCCGGTGAGTCTAGACCTGGCGCTCGTCCGTTTGTCAGACAAAATGGCCCCTGACCGGCTGCTGCTCGCCTCCCTTAACCCCTTAACCACCCCCACTAGCCCAAATTGACCAATCCCCACCCCGGGGGAAAAGGAAAGGGGGAGAGGGGGTCTCGCTAACCACCCCCCCGTCATGGTCGCCTCCCCTCAAGGCTACCGCCCCCCAGTCCGGCTCTACTTTAGTTAGGTAGCTCATACAGTCCTGATCAAAAGTTTAAGACCACTTGAAAAATGGCAAAAAATCATATTTTACATTGTTGGATCTTAACAAGGTTCCAAGTAGAGCTTCAACATGCAACAAGAAGAAATGAGAGTGAGACAAAACATTTTTTGAGCATTCAATTAATTGAAAATAACGATTAAACTGAAACAGGCTGTTTTTCAGCTGATCCAAATTTTAGGACCACCTTTAAAAGGCCAAATCTGTGCAAAGATGTGGATTCATTGTCATTTTCTGTCAGGTAGTCACACGTTGTGTTGGCAAAGGCAAAAAAACCTCTCCCTTTTTGAACCTGGTCGGGTTGTTGAATTGCATAAGCAGGGTCTCTCACAGCGCGCCATCGCTGCTGAGGTGTGACGCAGTAAGACAGTCATTTGGAGTTTCTTAAATGATCCTGAGGGTTATGGAACAAAAAAGTCAAGTGGAAGATCCCAAGAAAATTCATCAGCACTGAGCCGGAGGATCCAATTGGCTGTCCGTCAAGACACTGGACGATCCTCGACCCAAATTAAGGCCCTTACTGGTGCTGACTGCAGCCCCATAACCATCAGATGGCATCTGAGACTGAAGGGCTTCAAAAACAAAAAACGTCTTCAAAGACCTCGTCTCCTTGAACGCCACAGAACTGCTCGTTTGGACTTTGCAAGAGAGCACCAAACATAAGACATTCAAAGGTGGAAGAAAGTTTTATTCTCTGATGAATTTTTTTTTAACCTTGATGGTCCTGATGGTTTCCAACGTTACTGGCATGACAAGCAGATCCCACCTGAGATGTTTTCTATGCGCCACAGTGGACGGGGCGCCATAATGGTCTGGGGTGCTTTTTCCTTCAGTGGAACAATGGAGCTTCAGGAAGTGCAGGGGTGTCAAATGGCCACTGGCTATGTCCAGATGTTGCAGAGAGCATTCCTCAAGACTGAGGGCCCTCGTCTGTGTGGTAACGACTGGGTTTTTCAACAGGACAACGCTACAGTACACAATTCCCGCAGGACAAGGGACTTCTTCCAGGAGAATAACATCACTCTTTTGGCCCATCCTGCATGTTCCCCTGATCTAGATCCAATTGAGAACCTTTGGGGATGGATGGCAAGGGAAGTTTACAAAAATGGACAACAGTTCCAGACAGTAGATGGCCTTCGTGCGGCCGTCTTCACCACTTGGAGAAATGTTCCCACTCACCTTAGGGAAACGCTTGCATCAAGCATGCCGAAATGAATTTTGGAAGTGATAAACAATAACGGCGGAGCTACTCATTACTGAGTTCATGTTTGGAAGTTGGATTTCTGTTTTG
This sequence comes from Bufo bufo, assembly GCF_905171765.1. Taxonomy (NCBI): domain Eukaryota; kingdom Metazoa; phylum Chordata; class Amphibia; order Anura; family Bufonidae; genus Bufo; species Bufo bufo. The sequence continues at coordinate 125,343,882 of NC_053389.1, forward strand.
GGGGGGGTTTAGTTTTTTTTTGGAGGTGTGGTCCTAAACTTTTGATCAGCTGAAAAACAGCCTGTTTCACTCCCATTTCTTCTTGTTGCATGTTGAAGCTCTACTTAGAACCTTGTTAAGATCCAGCCATGCTAAATATGATTTCTTGCCATTTTTCAAGTGGTCTTAAACTTTTGATCAGGACTGTATATATTATCCAGATAGTTAGTGTTAGATAATTAGTATAGGTTAGTGAGTGAATAGTGTAGCTGATAGGGTCCAGTGCAGGGTGTAGTGTAGGTTAGATAGACATATAGTATAGTGTAGGCTTTTGCTGTCTGTTTTGTCTGTGAAAAAAAAATAAGTTTGTTTCTGTGTTTTAGCGTTTTAGGGTTTCGTGTGGGTAGTGATTAGTGTCAGCGTCCTTTGTCTGTGAAAAAAAAAAGTATTTTTCTGTGCTTTAGGGTTAGTGCTTTAGGGTTTCGTGTGGGTAGTGATTAGTGTCATAATTTTTTGTCTGTGAAAAACCCCCCCAAAAAAGTCTTTTTCTGTGTTTTAGGGTTAGTGTTTTAGGGTTTCGTTTGGGTAAGTGATTAGTGTTAGCGTCTTTTTTTCTGTGAAAAACCCCCCAAAAAAGTCTTTTTCTGTGTTTTAGGGTTTTGTGTATATTTTCTTTTACGTTTTTTGCCCCATTGTCCCTAACCCAATAAAGTTTCCCCAAAGTCCCTCATTATTTTCCTGATATATTTTTTTTGTATATAAAAATACATCATGAGTGCACGTGGGCGTGCCGGCAGCCGTGGTCATGGTAGGGGAGTTGGTTTCAGTGCTGGACCGCTGCTAGCACGGGACGCTCCTCTACCCATGGAGGGGCGGGCGCAGGTGGCAGGGGCGTCTGTCTCATCCGTAATTTTTTTGGGGGTGGCAGCCACCCCATTTCATCTCAAGACGCCGAGGCAGTGGTGTCATTTGTGACAAAAGCTAGTGCCACGGAGTCCTCTGCCCCGGCTCTGAGCAGCAGCAGCTCTCTGCCTCCTGCAGGACCAGCTCCCAGCCCATATATATAATCCCGATAGTTAGTGGTAGATAGTCAGTGTAGGTTAGTGAGTGAATAGTGTAGCTGATAGGTTCCAGTGTAGGGTGTTAGGGACATTATATATAATCCAGATAGTTAGTGTTAGATAGTCAGTGTAGGTTAGTGAGTGAATAGTGTAGCTAATAGGATCCAGTGTAGGGTGTTAGGTACATTAGTTAGGTAGCTCATATATATAATCCAGATAGTGTTAGATAGTCAGTGTAGGTTAGTGAGTGAATAGTGTAGCTGATAGGGTCCAGTGCAGGGTGTAGTAGTGTAGGTTAGCTAGACATATAGTATACAGTAGTGTAGGCTTTTGCTGTCTGTTTTGTCTGTCAAAAAAACTGTTTGTTTCTGTGTTTTAGCGTTTTAGGGTTTCGTGTAGATAGTGATTAATGTCAATGTCTTTTGTCTTAAAAAAAACAAAAAAATGTATTTTTCTGTGTTTTAGGGTTAGTGTTTTAGGGTTTCGTGTGGGTAGTGATTAGTGTCAACATCTTTTGTCTGTAAAAAAAAAAAAAAGCATTTTTCTGTATTTTAGGGTTAGTGTTTTAGGGTTTCGTGTTGGTAGTGATTAGTGTTATAATTTTTTGTCTGTGAAAAAAAAACAAATAAAAGTATTTTTTTGTTTTTTAGGGTTAGTGTTTTAGGGTTTCGTTTGGGAAGTGATTAGTGTCAGCGTCTTTTTTTCTGTGAAAAAAACCCTAAAAAAGTTTTTTTCTGTGTTTTAGGGTTTCGTGTATATTTTCTTTTACCTTTTTTGCCCCATTGTCCCCAACCCAATAAAGTTTGGCTAAATTCCCTCATTATTTTCCTGATATATATTTTTGGTATATAAAAACACATCATGAGTGCATCTGGGCGTGCCGGCAGCCGTGGTAGGGGAGTTGGTTCCAGTGCTGGACCGCTGCCAGCACGGGGCCGCTCCTCTACCAATGGAGGGGCGGGCGCAGGTGGCAGGGGTGTCTGCCTCATCCGTGATTTTTTTTGGGCATGGCAGCTGCCCCATTTCATCTTAAAATGCCGAGACAGTGGTGACAGCTAGTGGCACGGAGTCCTCTGCCCTGCTGCAGGACCAGCTCCCTAGAATCGACCCTCATGTTGTTTTACAGCTACAGTGAGAGGGACATCTTGGGGGTGGTAATGCAGGAGAGTGAGCTAGAGCTTGGTCCAGATGCTTAGGACCTTTTGGAAGGGATGGAGGAGGAGGTGGGGGTACCACCCCTCAGTACCAAAGTGACATCCCTTCCAACTGGTGCGGACAGTTTCAGCCACAGAACCCCCGCACCTAGTCAGACCCAGGCATCAGCGAGGGGACAGCAGAGCCAGGTCAGGGGCTCCACATCTGCTGTTCCCCTCAACCACTGGTCGACCTTGGGTCTAACATTACAGGGGATGAAGAGGAGGGTGACTTAAAATGGGTGCTACCTTCCTTGTTAGGTGACAGCAGCACTTATGAGGAAGGTAGGCACCCGAGGCAAACAGTGCACTAGGTCACCAGGGAGCCAAGTGGCAGGGGTTCCACTGGTAATGACAGCAGGAGGCGGCCTCCACCTGTGCGCACCGAGCCCGAACAGGCGCAAGCCAGCACCACTCCATCTGACAGGAGGTCGGTGTGTAAGTCGCCTGTTTGGGCTTACTTCACCCTGGCAGCAGATGATGTGACAATTGCCATCTGTCAGCTGTGCCATGCCAGGTTGAGGAGAGGGAGGTCTGTTGCTCGGCTGGGTACCACTGCCCTTACCCAGCACCTGAGAGTCAACCACTGACGGGAGTGTGAACAGATGCAGGGTGGTCGCAGCAGCGCCAGCAGCAGTGCGCAGGGGACAGCAGCTTCTGAAAATGTCCTGTAGCTACCCCACCCCCTTCCAACAATGCATTCCCACTCCCCCACTCCCTCTCCTAGAGGTACTGTTACTGGCAGCCAGACCTCTGCCTCCTCTGCACCCTCCTTTATCGCCTCCACTGCCATCCGGTGCCAGCCGTCGGTTGCCGACGCATTTCAACGCACTGTGACCTTCGCCCCCCAGGAACCGACGAATGCATTCACTCAATGGGCTCCTGGCAAGGGTTATAGCCCAACATCTGCTTCCCTTCAATATTGTAGACTGCAATCCATTCCTGCAGATGTTGGAGCAGGCCCAAACCAGATGGCGTGTCCCCAGCCACCATTTCTTTGTCAGGTCTGGCATCCCTGCCCTACACCTCATTGTGCAGAATGTATCCCTGTCGTTGGATCACGCTGTCAGCCTGGACCAGCAGACATGGGCATGGACGATACATCAGTTTTACGGCCCATTGGGTGTCCTTCTGAGGCGCTGGGGAGGAATCATCAGATGTGGCGGCATCTCAGTTTGTGGTGCCGCCCCTGGGATTTCGGGGGAGAACTGCTGCTCTCCCTCAAGCCACTGTCTCCACCGCTGCTGAGCCCCCCAGCAAGCGTCCCCATAGCTACGCAAGTGTGGGGCACACCCGCTGCCAGGCCATGCTCCAGCTTGTGAGCTTAGGGGAACGTAGACACATTGGACCTGATGTTCTGGCCACCGCAAAGACTTTAGGCTGGTATGGTTGTCTGTGACAACAGCAGCAACCTCCTCGCCGCCCTCAAAGTTGGCAGTCTAACACACATGTCCTGCAATGCACATGTCCTCAACCTTGTGGTGCAGAAGTTCCTACGCACATACCCAAGGTTGAGCTACATCGTACAACGTGTACGTAGCATTGCCAGCCACTTCCGACGCTCTACAACTGCCACCGCGTCCCTGCCCAAACTGCAGAAGGACAACAGCCTGCCACCTCACAGGCTGATTGTTGACAGCGTGACACGGTAGAACTCCATCCTCCACATGCTGCAGAGGTTGTAGGAGCAGCGACATGCGGTGAAAGAATGCTGGACTGAGGCACTTCTGGGCCATCACACCCACTCCCCTACATCACCAATGCGGAGTGGGGGCAGATACACCAGGTCTGCCATGTGTTGGCTCCATTCGAGCAGGCAACCAAGATGGTCAGCAGGGAGCATGTCGGCCTCAATGACGTGCTCCCCATAGTGTTCCTGCTGGACAGGACACTAGATCGCCTGCTCGATGCTGGGCAGAGTGCCTTGGTGGAGCAAGAAGAGGCAACAATGCTCCACCAAGACCAGGCCCAGGAGGAAGAGGAATTTGTTGAGGAGTTTGCCTACGTCCAGGAGTATGGGTCTGGTGAGGAGGGAGAGCTGGTGCTGGGGGCACCATTGGGTGGGGTTGGGGCGGCTTCCACAGGGAACAGCAGCAGGAGGACCAAAATTTCATGGTCCTGGGCAGCCAAGAGGAGTCATAGCGGGCTGTCCTCTTCCTCATGGCTGCCCACATGCTGCGATGTCTCAGGAGGGACCCCCGGATCAAGAAAATTAAGGAGAGGGATGATTTTTGGTTGGCCACCATTTTAGACCCCCGCTGCAAGGGGAAACTGGAGCAGTTCATCCCAGCCAGCCGGAGGGATGCCTGCATGAATAACCTGCGAGCCTGTCTGATCCTCCGGCTGGAGCAGGAAAGCCCTCAGCTTCACTTTCCAGTTCTCCCCACCCATCTCATCCAGCAGGTGGCTGGCCCAAGTAGCTCCAGACGAGTAGGTGATCTTATGGGTAAGATGAGGTTGTTCTATCAGTCTGCGCGATCCAGTAGCAGCAGCAGCAGTCACCACCAGCGGCTGGCCCGCATGGTGGCAGACTACATGGGGTCCGTCGGTGCTTCCGACAGCATGAGCACCGACGACCCCATGGAGTACTGGGTTGCCAGGCTGGACACCTGCCGTGAGCTCGCTCAGTATGCGCTGGAAGTACTGTCTTGCCCCCCCTCCAGTGTACTGTCTGAGCGGACATTTAGCACGGCAGGTGGGGTGGTCACCGACAAACGGACCCGTCTGTCCACTGACTCAGTGGACAGACTAACATTTATCAAAATGAACGAATCCTGGATTGGCAGCAACTTCTTTGCCCCCCCTGTCGGTTCCAGGCGCTGAAGGGTCCCTTGTCAATCCCTCTCCTTGGCTCTCCCTCCCAAACTTTGTTGTTTTTTAACTTATATATATTTTTCTTGATGAATTTATTTATTTATGGATGAATTTATTTATGTATTTATTGATTAGTTTATTTATGTTATTTATTTATGGATGCATTTTTTAAATTTATTTATTTACTTATTGATGACTTTATTTATATATTTATTGTTGAATTTCTTTTGGCGAACAATTTAGATTTTTTTTTTTCAATCGATGGGTTTATTTATATTTTTTTCATTAATTTATGAAACCTCTTATTGATTTATTCATTCATTTAACAAATTTTTGAAATATATATATATATTCAGCCCTACTATAGTGTAACCCTTAGTCCTCTGTGTGATCTCTGGACAATGCCCTCCATACATAAACCATACTGGAAAATAGACCTCTCAGATACCAATTGGCACACAGCGCTCCACACGCTGCCCACACCGGTCTGCTCATAGTTTCCATATCGGGCACATCGAGTCTGGAGAAGAACACTGTGGTAACGCAGCCTGTGCTGATTTCAACAAGCCAGAGGGCAGCAGGACTGGCGGGGTTTAGCAGCGGCTCTCTCTATGGCAGGTGCAGCACTATGAAGTGCCTTTTGCGCTGTTGTAACAGGGTGCCGAAGGCGCACTCGGTCTCCCATCAGCCGCAGACCTGCTGCTTAGCTTCGGGAGCGAGGATCTGTGTTTGACCTTGTTCCCAGGGCAGCTTTGCTAGCTGGGAGGCTCCCTGCTCCTAGGTCTGCCTTGAGCACCGAGCTGATCACTCGGTGCTCGACTGGTCGGTCTGTCAGTCATGTGATGCTGGCCACGTCACATGACCCTCACTCCCCACTATAAATACAGGCAGCCTGCTGGCGACAGGTTGCCTGTTAATTTTAGGTATCTGGTGATTGTTTTGTTCCTGCATACTTACCTGATCCTGTGTTCCCTGACGATTCTCTGCCTGCTCCTCCTGTACTGCGCATCTCTCCTGGTATCCTGACCCCGGCTTCCACCTGACGATTCTTTGCGGACTCCGGTTTTACTTCGTTTCTCTCCTGGTATTTGACCTCGGCTTTCCCTGACTATTCTCTGCTCATTCCTAGCTCTCTAGGTATTGACCCGGTCCGTTCACGTTCCGTTATTTGTCTTGTCTGTCTTCCCAGCACGTATCCTAAGTTAGGGACTGCCATCTAGTTGTCCCCTGTCATTAGGACTTGCAAGGCAAGTAGGCAGGGCCAGGGGTGAGGGTGGAGCGCAGTGGTCACTATCCTCCCCCCTGTGTGTAGTGTACGTTACCGTCACAGCTGTGGCATTAGAAGCATTCTGATATCTCTGACTTTTAGTCTAACCAGACTGTTTGTTACTCTGTAATTCCTCTAGCACAGTTCTATGGAAACAGTAGGTTTAAAGAGCACACCAAATGCTTGAAATAACTTCTTTATTAACTTAAACTTTTCTTCATATAATCCTGCCGCCTCCGCAGCAGATAGTCCATGCACAAAACACGTGTTGAATAAAGTATCACAAAATAGCAGTATGCATAAGAAGGTGGTTCAACTGTTCAATCTTGTCATTCAACATAAAATGATGGATATATATTTCTCTCTTCAGTGTCTGTACTCTCGCTTTCAGTTATTTAAGCACTTTATGATCTCTCTGAGAGGTATAACTGAGGTCTAACTAATAGTTCTGCTTGATGAATTTGGTCGCAGTTTTCAGTATACAATAAGCAGTAACTATTTGCAGATTGGTTGAGTGTGATCTGGTATGGTTGTATGCAATTTGGATTGCCATATGGAATTTGAATGGTTGCAATTGGTGGAACTGTAAGTAAACACACATATAACTGGTTCAGTATACAGTTCTTGTCACTATATTAACAGTAAGAACATTATATAACTGCTCTTAGTGGAGTGAATGTCTGTTCAGCTTCTCTCTCTGGTAGATAATAATTTATGCTAGGGGAATTTCACACACAGGCTGTGTGTGAGGCTGGCTGTGATTGGTCAAAACTCTTGCTGTGTGTGAGGCTGGCTGTGATTGGTCAAGACTCCTGCCCAGCAACAACAGTTTAATTATATGCTTTCTGTTGTTTCTGCAGTGTCATTGAGCTTGCCTTACATTATATAATGAATCTTAAAGGCATATTATCTTTTCTGCTTCTGTGAACACAATATTTAACATGTTAACAAGTTATATGGCATCCAAACATAAAGTCACTGTAAATTACTCTGCTTTTGTCTTTAACACACAAACATAGGAACTGTATTAGGTTATTGGCAGGTCTAGCTGTATAAACATATAAGCTATATTAGCAACCTAGGACAGGTCTTAGCTGGCCAGCTACACTGTCATCCTCCTTTTGTCTGTGAAGAGTCATGGTTAACGACGTTCGCACGACCCATACATGATCAGTGCCACACACACGCCGTGCTCCAGCCATCGGCAGCACCCATCCGTCCTCTGCCCGTCAGAGCACAGAAGACAGTGAGGAACCAGCTTGCCTCGGTCCGGGTGTGGAAGTGTCCCCGTCTCTGGGGCTGGGATCAGTTCCCCTCCCTTCGGTGATGGGAGGGGAATGTAACTCGGCTGTTCAATGTAACTCGAGAACACATGGTGCCTTCAAAACAGACTTCAAACTCCGCTCTGCTGGATAACAGTGTAGGTAATCCCTGGTGCCTGTCAGCGCCTTCCTGGTGAAGTCTTCCCCGGGCTGTGTGACACTACCCCCCGTGTGTAGCAAAGCTTTGCAGCTAAAGGCTTATTCTGCAGCATGACCTGCGATCGATGATCCAGGCTGCGCACTGGAGGCAGCTGCCAAGGACCCCGCCAGCAGCCAGGGACCGTGACTGAGTCATCACCAAGGGGTGGGGAACTGATCCTGATCCATCACCGAGGGGCGGGGACACTTCCACACCTGGGCCGAGGAAAGCTAGTTCCTTACTGTATTCTGTGCTCTGATGGGCAGAGGACAGCTGGGTGCTGCCAATGGCTGGAGCACCGCGTGTGTGTGGCGCTGATCATGTATAGGTCATGCGATCCGTGGTAACCATGCCTCTTCACAGACAAAAGGAGGATGACAGAGCCGCTGCTAAACCATGCCAATCCTGCTGCCCTCTGGCTTGGAGGAATCAGCACACGGGGCGGCAGGCTACGTTACAGCAGTGTTCTTCTCTAAACTTGATGTGCTCGATATGGAAACTGAGAGCAGCGTGCAGAGCTAATGTCATACTAATTTATTGTGGGCTGTGCAAAATTAAAATACAATCGATAAACAATTTTGCCAAAGGATAATATTGCTTTTTGTATGCATGGGAGCATAATTCCTGCTCTAGACGACGAACTTGCAGCTGTAAGAGGTGTCGAAGTTTATTTTTGATGTTGCCCAGGTCTGGTGGGGGCCCATTCCTGGGAAAAAATTCCTGCTGCGAACAAAGAACATGCTGCTGCATTCAGAGGTGTCAAATTTTATTTTTGTTGTTGCCCAGGTCTGGTGGGGGCCCATTCCCCGGGAACACATTCCTGCTGCAAACAAAGAACTTCCTGCTGTATGTTCCTGATAAGTTAGGCCGAGCTGTGTGTAGGCCTTAGACTCGACCATTAACATGTACCTGCTGCTGCTGTCTGTCCTGATCTTATTAAGTTATGTGTAGGTCTTATACTTCACTGTTGCCTTTATCTACTGCTGCTGTCTGTCCTGTTCTTGATGAGTTATGTGTCGGCCTTGTCCTACAGTGTTACCATTTCCCTACTGCTGTCTGTTCTGTTCCTGCTGAGTTAGGGCCAGCTATGTGTATGCCTTATACTACAGTGCTACCATTTCCCTGCTGCTGTCTGTTCTGTTCCTGCTGATTTACGTCCAAATATGTGTACGCCTGACACTACAGCGTTACCATTTTAAAGCTGCTGCTGTCTGTCCTAATATTACTGAGTTAGGCCCAGCTATGTGTATTCCCTATACTACAGCATTACCATTTCCCTGCAGCTGTCTGTTCTGTTCCTGCTAAGTTAGGCCCAGATATGTGTATGCTTTACACTACAGAGTTACCATTTACCTGCTGCAGTCTGTCCTTCTCCTGCTGAGTTTGGTCTAGCTAGGTTTAGGCCTTATACTATACCCTTAACAATTACCTGCTGCTGAAGTCTGTCCTGATATTACTGAGTTAGGCCCAGCTATGTGTATGCCCTATTCCAGGGGTGCACAACCTTTTCTGGTTGGGGGCCACATTGTCAGACTGAAGGAATCCCAAGGGCCATAAATAAAAGTTAAAGGGGTATTACCAACTGAAATACTATATTTATGGCATATTGTACATACAGTATATACTATAAATGTCTGGTTACACCTTCATGATTCCTATCTAATGGATGAATACATAGAAAATGCATGTGAGCAGCCACAAGACTTAGACATACATGTCTGTCACCAAATGGTTGGGGGCCGCACAGAATGATATCAAGGGCTGCTCTTTTCATCATATATTGTCAATATTTACATATATATTCTTTTTAATAAAATACAATAATGCGGTGTTACGCTTCATTCACCAAAAAACATTTTTTTCATTTATTTTATCTGTTATAATTTTGCTTTACTTGAGTTTTAGGCGGCCCTGCCTGGTGTAGTTCTTACTAAAACTAGGTGGGGACCGCATGTGGGCTTCCCTTTTCAAAAGGTCTTGTGCAGTCCACATTGTACAGGACTGATTGAGTACCCTGTTTAAATTTAATTATTTAATTATTTTCTTGTTTGTTTTAATCAGGATTTAGGTTCGAACATAGTGTTGTCTGTTGTCCTGAACAGGATGCCTGACTTCCATGTTGACCTCTCCACATGGTTGGGTGTGACTGGCGTTATACTCATCCGTGTGGTAATCCTGTTTTGGGAATGGAGCGTTATTGCCACATGTATAAATCTATATATACATTTTTATTTGATGTTACTTCTTGACAACTATGAAATCATACTGTGCACGAGATTTTTATACAATCAAAGCTTTTCATTTTTCAATATAAACTATGGTATATATAATATTCTTGAAGCCATAACCATTTTGGGAGTTATTCTTATCATTTCCAAGGTTTGCCATCATCTGTGCATAGACAGGATGCGTTTGTGGCTCAGCTTGCGTTCAGTTTCTGTTGCGAACACGTGATCTGTTATCATGTGAACACCCTGTCTATGGACACTAGCGGCCTGTGTGTGTTCCTCCTTTGATGCAATCACATTATTGCATCACATTTTTCGTTATGTAATGCGGAAGCAATGCGCCAACATGCGCTGTTAACCAAACGGGACTCTATATTGGATCCATGCTGGTTAGTTCTTGTCCTACTCTATTATGTTTTTAATCGGTTCACCGGATATTTTAATGACAAAATTGCTTTTTGACATATTTTTTTAATCTGGAATTGTGATGAATTAAGGATATAATGATGAATAATAATAATGAATTCATATACTTTAATGGAAGTTAATAATCTCTTAACAGGATACTTTAATGGTTACTTATATATTTTTGAATTTTTCTTTACATAATTTTTTATGTTTACACACAATACGAATCAAACACATTAAATCTAATTAAATTATTAATAGTTTTCATTAAATAATCACCTGAGTTTGTATTTGTAATTGCCACCATTCACTTTTGTCGCTGCTTGAGAAAGGTCCCATTGTGTGGACTGAAACGTCGCTTTTGGTTGAATAAAAGCACATTTTCTTGAGGTTGTGCTATGTCATGTGTTTATATATATATATATATATATATATATATATATATATATATGTAATTTTTTTTAATGTCATTTTACAATTTTAAAAATCCTTTGAAATACAAAACTGGCAAAGGAATATATTGCAATTTGTATGCATGAGAACACATTCCTACTGCCAACAAAGAACTTTCTGCTGTCAGAGGTGTATAATTTTTTTTTGGGGTTGCCCCAGTCTGGACATTCCTGGGAACATATTCATGCTACAAACAAAGAACCGGCTCCAGTCTGTTCTGACTGAGTTTGGCCCAGCAATGTGTAGGCCTTATACTACGCAATTACCATTTACCTGCTGTTGTCTGTCCTGATGAGTGTGGTGGAGCTATGTGTAAGCCTTATACTGCACCATTTCCATTTACCTACTGATGTTTGTCCGGATGAGTTTGGGCGAGCTATGTATAGGCCTTATACTACACCTTTTACCATGTACCTGCTGCTGCTACTGTCTGTCCTGATCCTGCTGAGTTTTGTGTAGGCCGTTTACTCCACCATTACCTTTACTTGCTGCTGCTGTCTGTGTTGATCCAGATGATTTTGCCCCAGGACTAAAGGGACCTTCCTTCAACCTTATAGGTTAAAATGAATCAAAAACATAACAATATCTAAAAACAAAAGAACACGTTTGAACCTAAAGAAATATATATAACCTCCTTTGCTGCTCCCGTATTATCTTTTGCTGGGCGCTGATCTCCAGCATTTCCCTTTGGTTGGCCTGCTGCAGCTGCAAACATTTTTTTTTTTATTTACCGAGTACTATTTTTTTAAATATTAAAATTACTTTCAATTAAGATTAAGAGGCAATTAGTGCATTGTGTGTAGTATTTGTTAAAGCACTGAAGATTTACATTACAATTCATTAGTTAATGATATTTATGATGATTATATAGTTTGTTAGTTAGTAATAGTTCAGTATAGTATAATGTTATTTCGTTAGTGAGTTAGTGCTAGTTCAGTACAGTATAATTGTAATTAGTTGGTTAGTTTGTGGTAGTTATGTAGAGTATAATGTTATTTAGCAAATCAAGAGAGTGTAGGTTACCTTTAAAACTTAACTTTTAATGATAATACCTAATATAATAGGCCCATAAGCAAATAATACAATAAAAAAGCATGCATGCATCGGTGTCCATGCCACACAGAATGGTGAAAGTATAGGCGGATGTAGGATAACAATTGCTGAGAAGGCGAGTTAGAAGAATGGGGGTATAAATCAAGACGGAGACAGGTACTGAGTCTCTTCCCCTATAACTCCCTATGTTCTAACTATCATTCAAGCCCTCTCTGTATGTCCCTGGGTGTCCCTTAAACAATAGCGGCGATGACTGCCCAACTTCGTCAGGGAATTGCATACACCACGGGTACACACATAAATAATGCCAAGCGCACTCGACCCGACGTGTTTTAATGGCCAAATTATAGGCCAGATCATCAGGGGACCGGCAAATTTATAAGTGGTCACAATAGCCAAACAGTTAGGTCGCTTAACAGTTCAACAAAACAACCAAACAGAACATGGCAACATTAGACTGCTATAAGCAGGTACTCAGCCCTCCATGTATGGATGTCCATGGCCCAGCTATAATCCCCGCCTGCGTATGGCAATGGCGACGATAGCAACCCGAACTGGCGTTATTTAAAGCCAGCGCGGGTTCAATGAGGGTCCGCCCACCTGATCACATCATCCATCACGCAGGCTTTGACGTAATTAGTCACATGATCTCCGCGTCACTGGAGCCGCATGGTCACATACTCCGTCACGCGGACTGTGACGTAATTAGTCACATATTGTCCGCGTCAGCAGAGCATCGCACACAGTAACAGTCTGCATGATCCATGCAAACCATGTGATCATTCCGACCACATGATCGGCAGCAGCTTGTGCAGGGGGTGTGTCTGCGCTGCCCGCAGGTGCTTCCCACATCACGCTGGTGGGGAGAACAATCGGGTGGTGCAGAGGGGTGGAACTGTGGGGCTGGGGGAGAAAAAGAGATGGGCTACTCAAAACTCCCTTGGTCACACACTGATAGTTAGATCTGAGTATTATAACACGTAAGTTCTAAGTTGTCAGAAAAAAACGCTATTAGGGTTTTAAGGCAGCAGGTTGACATAGCAACGATCTGATGAGAAAATACAGTTGCAAGAAAAAGTATGTAAACCCTTTGGAATGATATGGATTTCTGCACAAATTGGTCATAAAATGTGATCTGATCTTCATCTAAGTCACAACAATAGACAATCACAGTCTGCTTAATCTAATAACACACAAAGAATATAAATGTTACCATGTTTTTATTGAACACACCATGTAAACATTCACAGTGCAGGTGGAAAAAGTGTGTGAACCCTTCGATTTAATTACTGGTTGAACCTCCTTTAGCAGCAATAACTTCAACCAAACGTTTCCTGTAGTTGCAGATCAGACATGCACAACGGTCAGGAATAATTCTTAACCATTCCTCTTTACAGAACTGTTTCAGTTCAGCAATATTCTTGGGATGTCTGGTGTGAATCGCTTTCATGAGGTCATGCCACAACATCTCAATCGGGTTGAGGTCAGGACTCTGACTGGGCCACTCCAGAAGGTGTATTTTCTTCTGTTTAAGCCATTCTGTTGTTGATTTACTTTTATGCTTTGGGTCGTTGTCCTGTTGCAACACCCATCTTCTGTTGAGCTTCAGCTGGTGGAGAGATGGCCTTAAGTTCTCCTGCAAAATGTCTTGATAAACTTGGGAATTCATTTTTCCTTCGATGATAGCAATCCGTCCAGGCCCTGACGCAGCAAAGCAGCCCCAAACCATGATGCCCCCACCCCCATACTTCACAGTTGGGATGAGGTTTTGATGTTGGTGTGCTGTGCCTCTTTTTCTCCACACATAGTGTTGTGTGTTTCTTCCAAACAACTCAACTTTGGTTTTATCTGTGCACAGAATATTTTGCCAGTAATGCTGTGGAACATCCAGGTGCTTTTGTGCAAACTGTAAACGTGCAGCAATATTTTTTTTGGACAGCAGTGGCTTCCTCTGTGGTATCCTCCCATGAAATCCTTTCTTGTTTAGTGTTTTACGTATCGTAGATTCGCTAACAGGGATGTTAGCATATGCCAGAGACTTTTGTAAGTCTTTATCTGACACTCTAGGATTCTTCTTCACCTCATTGAGCAGTCTGCGCTGTGCTCTTGCAGTCATCTTTACAGGACGGCCACTCCTAGGGAGAGTAGCAGCAGTGCTGAACTTTCTCCATTTATAGACAATTTGTCTTACCATGGACTGATGAACAGCTAGGTTTTTAGAGATACTTTTATAGCCCTTTTCAGCTTTATGCAAGTCAACTATTCTTAATCATAGGTCTTCTGAGAGCTCTTTTGTGCGAGGCATCATTCACATCAGGCAATGCTTCTTGTGAAAAGCAAACCCAGAACTGGTGTGTGTTTTTTTATAGGGCAGGGCAGCTGTAACCAACACCTCCAATCTCATCTTATTGATTGGACTCCAGTTGGCTGACACCTCACTCCAATTAGCTCTTGGAGATGTCATTAGTCTAGGGGTTCACATACTTTTTCCACCTGCACTGTGAATGTTTACATGGTGTGTTCAATAAAAACATGGTAACATTAAATTCTTTGTTATTAGCTTAAGCAGACTGTGATTGTCTATTGTTGTGACTTAGATGAAGATCAGATCACCTTTTATGACCAATTTGTGCAGAAATCCATATCCTTCCAAAGGGTTCACATACTTTTTCTTGCAACTGTATATACTGCAACTCTTCTGCATAACTAGTTAGCCAGGTCACCGTACACAGAGACAAACAACCAGATCAAAAAGACATATATTATCATTGGTTGAAGTACAAGGCATTTTTGATTTAATAAAAAAAATATATATATTTGCTACACACACTTATTCTGTCCTAGAATAAAACGCCATCGGGGGGAATTTTGTACCATCAGGAATCCCGGCAGTGTGATGTAAGGTGACCAAAAAAATACCTTTTTTTGCACCGTTTTTTTTTTTTGGGGGTTGGGGGGTGTATTTTTATCGAGCAGATTATTACTGATGGGGCTATACCTAATAAGTCTACTTTTTTTTTTAGTTTTACTAAATAATATTTTTGAAATTTTTTTAGTTTTAGTGTCTCAAGTCTGAGAACCAGTTTTTTATCCAATTGTCAGTGGCTAAATTGGGATATAAATTTAGTACTCCATGGAAGTGTGGTACTCCCTGAAGCAACCAATAATGCAGAGGCCCGGATGATTGAAACACGTGTTACATTGAGACTTGGTGTCCTTCCGTATTCCCCTCCTGTGACACACTCTGCACCTTTTTTGGGTCCGTCCCTTCTTTCCAGTATGGGGGACCACACCTGGAAAGTGTTGGCCAGGGACGATCCAGGCGCCTCCAGTTCCCGAGGTACTCCGGCCTGCTCTTTCCCGGTCCGAAAAGATCAGGTCCTTGAGGACTGCCTCATAGAACTGAAGGAATGTCCCTGTGTTGCCAGCGCTCCGGGACAGCACAAAAGAGTTGTACAAGGCAACCTGCATCAAGTAGACCGCAACTTTTTTGCGCATGGCATTATATGGCTTGAGGACTTGATCAGAGAGATCAACTCCTCCCATATACCGATTGTAGTCAACGATACAGTCGGGCTTGAGGACCGTTGCCGCGGTACCTCGCACAGGGACAGGGGTAATGCCGTTACCATGAATTGTGGACAGTACAATGACATCCCTCTTGTCCTTTTATCTGACCAGCAACAGGTTTCCAGTGGTAAGGGCACGGGTCTCACCCCTGGGGATAGGTACCTGGAGGGGGTGGGCAGGGAGGCCGCGTTGATTTTTCCACACGGTCCCACAAGCGGATGTGGATCTGGCTGCGAGGGACTGGAACAAGGGGATACTAGTATAAAAGTTATTTACGTACACGTGGTAACCTTTATCTAGCAGTGGGTGCATAAGGTCCCAGCACAAGTTTCCCGCTAACACCCAGAGTGGGGGGACATTCTGGGGGTTGAATACGGGAATCTCGCCCCTCGTACACACAAAACTTGTAAGTGTACCATGAGGTACTCTCACAAAGTTTGTACAGCTTCACGCCATACCTCGCCCATTTTGAGGAAACATACTGGCGGAAAATGAGTCTCCCCTTGAATGCAATGATTTGACCCCAAAGTGATCGATGACCGGCCTGATTTTGTACAGGCGGTCATAGGCAGGATCACCTTGGGGGGGACCTTGGGGGGGACAGCTGTGCTGTGGACCCCAGACACCCGATTTATGGTGATGCAATCATCAACTTTTTTACTTCCACTAACTTTCCCTTTATTATCCCTGCCTAACCCAACCTTTCCATAGCCTTTCCCTATGTATCTTATTGAACAGATGGGGGGTGCTAGGGCACAGATCGGGTGCTGGGCACAGATGGGGGGTGCTGGCTGAGATCCGACACGTGCAGGCAGCGTTCTCTCCTCGGCTCCCGGACACAAAAGGAGGAGGAGAGGAGCGCTGCTAGGATTTGAACCTCCCGCCACCCACTAACCTTCCAATCAGAGGCGATCCTGAGAGGTGATGTCACCATCACCTCTCAGGATTGCATAATGGTGATTGGTGGTGTATTATCACACCACTGATCACTACCATCCTGTTCCGGGTTATCAGGACCCCCCGGCGCATTTAGCCAAGGTGCCTGCTCAATGGTTTTAGCAGGCACCGGGTTCCGATCACCGCCCGCCCACCGGGTGGTGGTGATCGGAACTATACATGATGTACCGGTACGTCATGTGTCCTGAAGAGGTTAATATGGCCATTGATAAAGATGCCCTCAATCGGGGCTGATTACGTTTGCTCTACTGCTCCAAATTAATAGTAACCCACGGGTTTTACGTGCACAGAAGAAAATAACTGTGACACACACACTGCGGTCAAAGCAAATTCTTTTTTATTACAGGAAGTACAGCAGTTTATATAAACATCAGAGAGGCATTCCCCCTGAGGCATGTGGCATTGTTACATTGGCTAAAATATGAAAATAAGAAAAGAGATAACACTTAGAATCCGCCCATTGTGCATTGTTTTACTAACTGTGATATGCGAACTATGTAAATATCTAGCTGTAAGCACCATCTTGTAATGGAGTTTTCACTAACAGAAGAAAAAACATATATGACTTAGCAAGGAGGCGTGTTTTCTTCGGTAGGATGGAACCTTTGTGCTCTGGAGAAGATAAGGTGTTGTCTGAGAGCTAAAGTATGTAGGAGTTTTCTTAGCTAATTCAAAGAATGTAGTCCATATCTCTATCAGTCCCCCTTTGGATCTTATTCTTTCCCTAATAAAAGCCTAGCACATCTGTCCTGATGCTCAGAATCCTCTTTGCCAATTTCCATGACAACCTAGCCTAGTGCATAGCCTCCCATGACACTGGACTTAGCATGGGGAAGTCAGATGTCAGTCCCTATGGTCGATGATCTCCACGTGGCGTTGTAAGCAGGGAAGGGGGGACCAACAGAGCTAAGTGGACTTTGTCTTCCATCCTCATGGAGGTCTCCCATCTTTATGGAGGTCTCCCATGAGCCGCTCCAGGGTAGCCTCAGCTATGACTTTGAACAAAAACCTCCTAATGCAGGGGATGACACATCAAACAATTAACTCAAATAGCAGAATTAAAGATAAAATTCAGAAATAGGAAGTATCTGGAAGAAAAGTTTAAGTGCCCTAACTCTTCCCTCTCACCTTGCTCCAGCGGCAACAGGGTAGCTGGATCCAAAATATTACATCTTTGAACATTTTAGACGTCATATGAATACCCTTTGTCAACGAAAAAACATTACATTAAAGGGGTTATCCGAGTTATTTTTTTGTTCTTTCTATGTTCCTAACTAAGCAAATGTAACAGCTTTCCAATTAACTCACTTTATCTCTAGTGGCTGGTTTCTCAGATTTCACTGAGGGTCACATGACCTGTGATGTCAGCTTCTCTCCCTGCTCTGATAAAGGTCGTTTACAAGCCTGTAAACGAGACGTCACTGTGCTGGCCACGCCCCCCCCCCCCCCCCCTTTCACTGCCGTCTGCTCTCTCCTAGGATTCTTAACCCCTTCAGCTGCACATACTGGCTAGCTGCAGCAGTGACAATTCTGGACACAGGAGCTGACAGACTAGAGAGAGCATTGCACAAGAAGGTAGGAGGAAGATCCTGTGTGTATTAGCAGTGTCATTATACAGCTGGGACTTGCAGTTCTACACTTACAAGTTGCTGTTGATTCTCCCAGCACTCAGGGCAGCTCTTGTATCCACTCCCTTAGCAGTGTCATTATACAGCTTGGACTTGTCGTCCTACACATACAAAATGCTGCTGAGTCTCCCAGCAGGCAGACATGTCACTCAGGGCAGCACTTATATTCACTCCTTTAGCAGAGCAGGGGAAGGGGCAGAGATTGTTTATCATTGCATGTAAACAAAGAGAACCAGGGAAATGAGGAAATATATATTTTTTTTTTGCATAAAACTTGCTTAGCTTATAGTCATATATTGCTGCCCATCAGATTTTCAGTGCTATATATATTTTTTTTCATAACTCGGACAACCCCTTTAATCAAATAAAGTGGATGATCATACATCAACACAATAATATCCCTGATAGGCACAATATTTTGATGAATAGATTGATGGAAAAAGTAGCATCAATAGCTGGAATTCTGTGATAGAGAAACAATTCTATAAAGATAATATTATCTAGAATGGTCCCATATATTAGTAATTAGGACAAATAATCAACATGATGAATCCATGATAGTACTTAAAACACTTGATCTCTAAGCTTCAGGAAATAAGTTTGTGATGCGTCATGATCGTCTGTAACAGTGTCAATTGTGAGAAGCCAAGAAAGGTAATACAATCTAGAATGAAAGTCCATAACATGATCCTATGTGTTAGTAGTAGGTTAAAAAAATCGACACAATAACCATATGGTCGGGATCAGTTATTAACTGTTAATTTAGTAACTTTTTGGTGTACTTAAACACATATATACTGTTGAGAAACACACATTTGTGTACTGGTCGTTGTCTCTCTCTTGCCTTTTTGAGAAATTTTGACAGAATTCTAGAGATGTCCCGAACTATTCGCCGGCGAACATCGCTTGTTCGCGTTCGCCGCGGCGGGCGAACATATGCGATGTTCGGTCCGCCCCCTATACATCATCATTGAGCAAACTTTGACCCTGTACCTCACAGTCAGCAGACACATTCCAGCCAATCAGCATACCCTCCCTCCCAGACCCTCCCACCTCCTATCAAAAAGCAAGGACAGCATCCATCTTAGATTCATTCTGAAGCTGCAGTGTTAGTTAGAGCAGGGACAGTGCTGCTGCTGCTGCTGAATTAATAGGGAAATCGTTAGCTAGGCCAGTGTTCTGTGTCCACTCCAGTCCTCAAAGACTCATCTGCTGTAAGGACAGCGTCCTGACAGCACCCCAAAAAGCCCTTTTTAGGGCTGGTACATCAGTCTGCTTTTAAAAAAAAAAAAAAAAAGAAATATATATATATATATATATATATATATATTGCAGTTGCCTGCCCGTGTGCGAGAGGCCACAGGCCCACAGACTGTACTGTGTGCACACCACTCATATAGGGTGGCACAGTACCTTGCAGATAAAAAAGTCATTTAATTTTTTCTCTGTAATATAATTGCAGTTGCCTGCCAGTGAGTGTCAGGCCCACAGACTGTACTGTGCCCACTGCCCACCACTCATATTGGGTGGCACAGTACCTTGCAGATAAAAAAGTCATTTAATTTTTACCCTTTAGTATAATTGCAGTTGCCTGCCAGTGTGTGTCAGGCCCACAGACTGTACTGTGCCCACTGCCAGTGCCCACCCCTCATATCGGGTGGCACAGTACATTGCAGATAAAAAAGTCATTACATTTTTACCCTTTAATATAATTGCAGTTGCCTGCCAGTGTGTGTCAGGCCCACTGATTGTACTGTGCCCACTGCCAGTTCTCACTGCCAGTGCCCACCACTCATAGCGGGTGGCACAGTACCTTGCAGATAAAAAAGTCATAATTTTTTTTCTCTGTAATATAATTGCAGTTGCCTGCCAGTGTGTGTCAGGTTTTAACCTGGAAGTGGACGCTTTAAAAATTTGCTTTTATTAGTTTTATTTTAAAAAGCATAAGTATAGACACCCTTTGATAACTGGGTATCCAAAATAATAATAGGACAAGATGTTGCCCAGCTACCACCGTGAATTGGTGAAGAAAAATAGATAGATACCAAAATAATACAGATGTGTACGAAATTTCCGTAGCATTGGTGACTTTTGAGGCTTGGGGTTGGGTAGAGGGTGTTAGGGATGATTCTTTCCCTGTACCCGCCCTAAGATAATCCTCTGCCCAGGGATGAGCCCTAATGGTGGGATCCCCCTGTCCCCGTACCTACCCTGTCTAGCCCTGTACAACCCTGTACAGTGGGAATTTATTACAAGAGATGTCAGAATTTTTTTATTTATTATATATATATTTTATCCCGACGCGTTTCCCCACTTTTGGTTCGTCAGGGCGTCGGTTAGAGGATAATAGTTATAATAAATAACATCAGGCAGGATGAAAAAAACACAACAGATAATCTGGATATAATTACTGTGTCCTGATTGATGCCATGATGGGGCAGGCCGTTAAGGAGGAACCGAGGATTCACATTTGTTCCCCAGAAGAGGAGATGTCACCTAGGAATAAGATATCATACAGAAGCCCGCTGTCAATATTGTGGCTATATAGAAAAAATGTTCATATAGATTTCCAAGTAGCGGTGACTTACATGTTAGATGTCCCCTTGTAGTTTGGACTGCCGCCTGCCGTATCCGATGGGGCAGTGAGGCATCTATGTGTTAATGCTGTTTTTAAATGATCGGTGAAAGGCGCCTTTCTCTGTGGGGAGCCGCATGTCCGGTCGGTGGAACGCACGCACGCTCCGCTACTTCCGATGCCTTGGAACGCATGCATCGCTTCCTGTCTGCTGAGGCGCAGACGTCATTTCCGGAATAGCGATGCCATAGCGCTCCAAGTACTCCCCTTATGATACAGATGTGGTTAAGGTATACCCAATTATGGCACCCGATTATTCCAATTTGATTATTCTAGTTAGACAATTTTTAGACATCTTAGAGGGGCAGAGGTAAAGATAGTTGTTTTTGAAGTACAATTACTCTGGTAAGTTTTAGTCTGAGCGGATTAGGTGTGTCATATGAGGCATCCAGATGGGGTCATTAGGTATCGCCTCACTCTGCACATGATTCCTAAATCTCCAGCAGTAATAAAAACCCTCTAAGTTTATAGGGACAGCAAAACAGTAACAGGACAAAGTCATTTCTGGGTTATAGCTATTCCGATCAGTAGATACGTGTATACAATCTACGCTATCAGCTGATCAGAGTAAATAAATTTTAGGTAGAAGATAGTTTAGCTGGGTGTGGCATGATATAGCGCAGACCCTTCTGATACCATATATTGGGTACTTTGTGTACCCATGACCAGTTTGAGACCATTATTTATTTATGAGAGATATAGGCGAGTATCGGAAAAAAGAGAGAAGTCCCGAACCTTTATAACTACCTTCTCAGAATCATGAGGTATGAGGAAACCTTACAAAAAACAAGTAAACGTTAGTCGTTCATTAAGGCCAACAGGTGCTTGCGAGTGGCACCTGTAGATCCACTCTGCTTCTTTGCGCAGAACTTTGTTATCCCAGTCCCCCTTTCTCGGGGATATGGGTACAAGCTCTAGTGCCGAGAAGGTGAGTGAGCGGGGATCTCCTGAGTGATATTCATGTACATGACTTGCCACTGGTGTAATTCTGTTATTTTTAATGTCACCTATATGCTCACCCACTCTTTTCCTTAATTCCCTCAGGGTCTTTCCAATATAGTCCTTAGGACAAGGGCAACGACAGATATAAATTACCCCTTTGCTTTTACAATTAATAAAATCCCGGATTGTAAACACCTTCAATATAATTGCAGTTGCCTGCCAGTGTGTGTCAGGCCCACTGACTGTACTGTGCCCACTGCCAGTGCCCACCCCTCATATAGGGTGGCACAGTACCTTGCAGATAAAAAAGTCATTTAATTTTTTCTCTGTAATATAATTGCAGTTGCCTGCCAGTGAGTGTCAGGCCCACAGACTGTACTGTGCCCACTGCCCACCACTCATATCGGGTGGCACAGTACATTGCACGGCGCACGCGCAGTGCCCCAAATTGGAAGTAAGAGGACCGACCAACCATTTTCCATATCCCGGTTCCTAAAATCTATTCCATACACCGGCCCCTGATAGGGTACGTAACAGGGATTAAACTGATAGGAATAGTACTACTTAACACACCACTCATATAGGGTGGCACAGTACATTGCACGGCGCACGCGCAGTGCCCCAAATTGAAAGTAAGAGGACCGACCAACCATCTTTTTCCATCTCCCGGTTCCTAAAATCTATTCCATACACCAGCCCCTGATAGGGGACAAAACAGAGATTAAACTGGTAAGAACAGATTTTTTTAATAAAAAAAAAAGAGGACAGCCTCTGTGGAGCTGGGTATTTTTTGGCCGCGTTACTGAACGCTCATGCACAATGGCTGTAGGTTCATGCGTCCTTTTGCGGAGGTGACAAACCTGGTCAGTCAAACCCAAGGCAACATCATCAACCTCATCCCATATGCATTTTTTCTGGAGCGTGCCCTGCGAAGAGTGCTGGATCAGGCCGTAGATGAGCATGAAGAGGAAGAGTTGTGGTCACCATCACCACCAGAAGCAGCCTTGTCGTCGTCGATTGCTGGACCTGCGGCAACGCAGAGAGAGGAGTCTGAAGAAGAGGAGTCAGAGGAAGAAGGTGGCTTTGAGGAGGTGGAAGACCAACCACAGCAGGCGTCCCAGGGGACTTGTTGTCACCTTTCGGGGACCCTTGGTGTTGTATGTGGCTGGGTGGAGGAAGAGACCTTCAATGACGTCAGTGAGGACAAGGAACGGGACATGGCTAGCTTGGTATCCAACCTTGTGCAAATGGGGAGTTTGCGGTTTTGAAAATGGACTGTTTGCGGTTGTTTGCGGTGCGTTAAACGGGGAGTTTGGTCTGTCAGAGTTTGGTCTGTCACTGTGAAGCGGGCGTAACCCTTACACTACCTGATCGATACAACATCATACCTGATCGTATACACACACTGGATGTTTTAAAGCACGTTATTCCAAACAATTTAGGAATGTTACTTGATTTATGCCCTTTATGGATTAAAACCCGACTCTGCGTCAACTACGTAATTTTCCATGGGAGTTTTGCCATAGATCCCCCTCCGGCATGCCACAGTCCAGGTGTTAGTCCCTTTGAAACAACTTTTCCATCACTATTGTGGCCAGAAACAGTCCCTGTGGGTTTTAAAATTCGCCTGCCTATTGAAGTCTGCGGAAACATTTGCGGAAATTCGCGTTCGCCGTTCACGAACGGAAAGTATTATGTTCGCGACATCTCTACTGAATTCCTGAGCTGAGCTGGATGTCTTTTCTCAGCCCTATAAAACTATGTGAGATCCAATTTTCTTATCCTTAGTCAGGATGAATATGTACATTCAAATCAGCAGAGATATACCGAGGTTCAGTCCTAACCAGACTGTAGCCTTCTTCCGTCACATAAGGATTTAGCAGAGTTAAACCACACACTTTGTAAGTTATCACATCTAACTAAAGGTTCTTGGGTTGTACTTTCACGAGGATAGACGTAATATCACTGTCACTTTGTGGTTCAGGACTAACTCAGAGCCTTTATCAAGCATGGCTTGTACAACTGCTACAGCTCTGATGCAGTAAGGGGCACCTCTGGCCACGGGGTCAAGTCCGGCTGACAAATATGCCACAGGGCGTTGTCACTGGCCATGCAGTTGGGTGAGGACAGCTGCGGCATGGCCATTCACTTCTGTACAATACAATCTAAATGTGGTAATCTGATAGGCCCAGTGCGGGGGAGCACAAACTTGTCATCTTTAGGCATAAAAGGAATCTACCACCTCATCTGTAAGGTGGAAGGGACTAAAAGACAAACAATTATAAAGAGGCTGCCTCAAACTTGCGTATCCAAGGTTTGCAATAAGGAACTAGGCCCAAAAATGTCCTCAGTGCATTCATGTTTCTGGGCAAACAGGTGAGATGTTTCACCCCATGCAACAAAACTGACATTTTATTTTTATTTAATTTTTCTCACTTGCAGCCATGTTGTAAAAAAGGACAGGAGTGACATGGCTGCAGTATACATACTGGGCGAGTTCTGGGCTGCTTGCGGCAGCACCACCCAGGTATACTGTTTACCCTCATGTGTGAAGGCAAACAACTACCAACTGTCTGAATGTACTGGTACTCAAAAGGGTTCTGTTAAAAATGGGCGCGTACTACTTTCCCATCCACTTCTGCCCAAGGACTGGTGTGCTTGGAGATTAAGTCAGGGGAGGCCATATTTGCTGTGCACAATTGTCTTGGCTGCTCCAGTATCAATCAAAAACGGGACTACTTCTTCATCACCCAGAGTTAGAAACATAGAAACATAGAATGTGTCGGCAGATAAGAACCATTTGGCCCATCTAGTCTGCCCAATATACTGAGTACTATGGATAGCCCCTGGCCCTATCTTATATGAAGGATAGCCTTATGCCTATCCCATGCATGCTTAAACCCCTTCACTGTATTTGCAGCTACCACTTCTGCAGGAAGGCTATTCCATGCATCCACTACTCTCTCAGTAAAGTAATACTTCCTTATATTACTTTTAAACCTTTGCCCCTCTAATTTAAAACTGTGTCCTCTTGTGGTAGTTTTTCTTCTTTTAAATATGCTCTCCTCCTTTACCGAGTTGATTCCCTTTATGTATTTAAAAGTTTCTATAATATCCCCTCTGTCTCTTCTTTCTTCCAAGCTATACATGTTAAGGTCCTTTAACCTTTCCTGGTAAGTTTTATCCTGCAATCCATGTACTAGTTTAGTAGCTCTTCTCTGAACTCTCTCTAGAGTATCAATATCCTTCTGGAGATATGGCCTCAAGTACTGCGCACAATACTCCAAGTGAGGTCTCACCAGTGTTCTGTACAGCGGCATAAGCACTTCACTCTTTCTACTGCTTATACCTCTCCCTATACATCCAAGCATTCTGCTGGCATTTCGTGCTGCTCTATTACATTGTCTTCCCACCTTTAAGTCTTCTGAAATAATTACTCCTAAATCCCTTTCCTCAGATACTGAGTTCAGGACTGTGTCAAATATTCTATATTCTGCCCTTGGGTTTTTACGCCCCAGGTGCATTATCTTGCACTTATCCACATTAAATTTCAGTTTCCAGAGTTCTGACCATTCTTCTAGTTTTCCTAAATCCTTTTCCATTTGGCGTTTCCCTCCAGGAACATCAACCCTGTTACATATCTTTGTGTCATCAGCAAAAAGACAAACCTTACCATCGAGGCCTTTTGCAATATCACTTATGAAGATATTAAACAAAATTGGTCCCAGTACAGATCCCTGTGGAACCCCACTGGTAACATGACCTTGTTTTGAATGTTCTCCATTGACTACAACCCTCTGTTGTCTGTCCCTCAGCCACTGCCTAATCCACTCAACAATATGGGAGTCCATGCTCAATGACTGCAGTTTATTGATAAGTCTTCTATGTGGGACAGTGTCAAAAGCCTTACTAAAATCTAGATATGCGATGTCTACTGCACCTCCACCGTCTATTATTTTATTCACCCAGTCAAAAAAATCTATAAGATTTGTTTGACATGATCTCCCTGAAGTAAACCCATGTTGTTTTTCATCTTGCAATCCATGGGATTTTAGATGTTCCAAAATCCTATCCTTTAATAGGGTTTCCATTAATTTGCCTACTATTGATGTCAGACTCACTGGTCTATAGTTGCTCGATTCCTCCCTACTACCTTTCTTGTGAATGGGCACGACATTTGCCAATTTCCAATCTTCCGGGACGACTCCTGTTACTAATGATTGGTTAAATAAATCTGTTAACGGTTTTGCCAGCTCACCACTAAGCTCTTTTAATAATTTTGGGTGTATCTCATCAGGCCCCTGTGACTTATTTGTCTTCACCTTAGACAGCAAACTTAGAACATCTTCCTCTGTAAAGATACATGCATCAAACGATTTATTAGTCATTCTTTCTAGTGGAGGTCCTTCTCCTTTTTCTTTTGTAAAAACTGAACAGAAGTATTCATTAAGGCAGTCGGCTAGCCCTTTATTCTCTTCTACATACCTTCCGTCCTTTGTTTTTAATTTAGTTATTCCTTGTTTTAATTTCCTTTTTTCATTTATATATCTGAAGAATGTCTTATCCCCTTTTTTCATAGACTGAGCTAGTTTTTCTTCTGCCTGCGCTTTAGAAGTTCTTATAATTTGCTTGGCCTCTCTCTGCCTAATCTTGTAGATTTCCTTATCTTCATTGCTCTGGTTTTTTTTATAATTACAAAATGCTAGCTTTTTATTTTTAATGATTTGGGCCACTTCTGCTGAGTTAGGGATATCATTGGGGCCGGACTTGAATCTGCTAAATGTTTAAAAGCACAGCCTACCGTATACTGGAGGTACTGGATTGCCTATTTCCTAATCTTGTTTACTGCCTAAATGAAGTACGTTAAAAACACTTTATTTCATTTTATTAAAAAGTAATCTCCACAAATATAGGCTGATAGGGTGAACTGGAACTGATTCAGACCAATAATTATGCTGGTTCCTAAATTGACACTACCACAAGAACTCCTTATTGTGTATAGGAGTATGGAAAACAAAGGAACACTCCTGCTGCAGTCCTAAGAGTGTATCTGCACTAGTCCCTCAGGGCTGCAGTCCCTATAAACAGTGCGTACCCTATATCTGTATAGGACCAATATGCAGGAGGAATGTTCCCTATTGGGGCTCAAGTAACGGGAAGAGAGTCAGCCTGCATGTATCAAATAGATCTTGCAGTGCTAATGCTTGACGCGTTTCCCTTCCGACTTGTGTCGGTGATTTATCAGGAGCATTGATCTAAGTGTCCGGCCGAGACTATACACTGCGACCCTGATGGTGGGTACGCAGCAATCACGCCAGTACACTTGATCTAATTGCTGACTATGTAACTTGATTACAGACGCTGCACGCCTCTGATGGCGTGCGTGCAGCAAACAATGAGCCTCCCGGCATTGTAGTGGCCGTGGGTCGCGCGAGGTATGCGCTGGTTAAATGGAGATGGCTCCTCCCCTCTCACTGCCAAGCATCTGACAGGCAGCCAATAGGCGCACGACCACTCCCGCCGGCCACGTCTCCTCCTGCCGTCATCACTTACTTCTGACAGGCGGCCAATATGCGCACGACCGCTATCGCCGGCCACGCCTCCTCCTGTCGTCATCTTTCGCTTTGGCAGTGGGGAGTTAGTATTATGGTGACGAATGCTAGGGTTATAACTAAACGGGGACATGGGGTCCTTGAAGTGTCTCCAGATTTGGATTAAAACTGATGTCTATAGATTGGAACAGGTCAAACCATACCTGCCATAGACAGTGACCCACATTAAGCAAAAATGTCAGTCACTACCTCTCCCACTAGAAACGTAATGGAACCAATTAGCTCCTGTCTCTATGTCTGGCAGGTAGAGGAAGATCACAGGTAGGGGGGACAACCAAGCAGGATAGACGGGAAGGCAGAGGATATATAATATGAACTGAATAGTGAAGGGCAACGCTATTCATTCAAAAGGGTTTTGGAACCGCGCTGCTAGAGACTATGTCTCCCGGTCATCAGTGAATAAAAAAGGGGTGTCAGCCCCTCTCCTCAGTACCCGCCGGATCCAGTCCTCCCCAGAACTCTCTCACTGCAGGGTTGAAAGGAAATGGGCAGAATAGTGAAGCACCCTTTACACTCTTTTTATAAAAGGTTTTATTCTACTCACAAAGGTTCGTAGACAAAAGGCATAAAATCAATATCAGTCGTCACATTCCTGCCCGACCCGGGTTTCGCTACCTTGCTTCTTCAGGGGCGATAACTGCGCATGCTTGCAGTCAAGCCTCTTAAATAGCCCAGCTGATTAAATTACACAGGCCGGTCTAATTTCGGATCATCACATGATTCTAAAACATCATTCACATAACATGATCTAAAAACATCATTCACAATTCATACATAATAAAAATACCATCAGTGATCCTTTGACACAATCACATTTCAAACATAAAAAGCATATACAATATAAAACTGCGAGAGGATTTTCTCTCTCTCTTACCAATTAATACACAAATACATATATCTCTCTACCCTTTCGGGTTACCGCAATTCCATATATTCAATCTATGTCTCTAACCTCCTTATAGAAACTCTTATCCCATATTCTAATCATACCATCCAATATCTCAAATGTCATATATTAGGACCACAGTCTCGATATTATACCTTGATATCGGTCTATTCTGAGGACATAGTTCCTATGCTTTCCACCCACCTCTGGGGCGTTTCTTCAGGTGTAATCCACCTACTCCCGTGGCGTCACTCGGGTGTTCCCGACCTCTCCTCCACCCAGACATCCACATCACAAGGCTCCACCGTTCAATCAGACAGTCAAGCCAAAGTGACGTCACTCGAAGGTCCTTAAGAGGTCAGGTAGGGAACAGCCAACTGCACCATCGGTGAGAACAATATTTCTCATGCATTTATCCCAATATAGGTGCCACTACTCCTTAGTTCCCCTCCCTCTCCTGGGGTACCACTTGGATGTCCTTCCCCATTATGTGTCACTCAGGTGTTCTCGACCCCGCCTCCACCCCGTCACCCACATCACAAAGTTCCACCGTCCAATAGGACAGGCAGGCCAATATGACGTGGCTCAAGGTCCTTAAGGGGCCAGGTACAGAACAACCGGTTACTCCACTGTTTGGGAACATTTTATACTAAACACTTTATACCAAACATGGTTTTAGGTCAAATTCGATGTTAAGACCACTGGGTTGTAGGGTCCCTAATTTATAGATCCACTCTACCTCTTTTTTGTTGATCTGTGCCAATGAATCCCCCCCGCGCCAGTGCGGTTTAATTGTTTCCACACCAGCAAATTTTAAACCTTGCGGGCTTTTTCCGTGCACCAATTTAAAATGTGCTGATACGCTGTGGGTCATCAGGCCTTTCTTGATGTTCCGTAGGTGTTCTTGTACCCTAACCTTCAGCTTCCTGATAGTCCTACCCACGTACTGGAGCCCACAAGGGCACTCCAGTACATATATGATGCCCTCATTTTCACATGAGCAATTATTCCTTATGCGGAATTCAACCCCTTTCTTTTTGGATACTATAGAGTTAATACTCCTCTGTCTTTCTTTTTGATTACGGTTTTTACAGCCTGCACAAAATCCGCACCAAGTGAATTTTCCTACTTCTTTTTTCACTTTTATGTTTACAGGGGGAATGGCACTATGTACAAGTTTTTCTTTAATGCTAGCCGCTTTTTTGAAGATAAAAGGGGGGTTCACTGGTATTATTTTTCCTATTATCGGGTCGTTTCTTAATACTCCCCAGTTCTTTTTTACCATTTTCTTGATGTTACCAGACATGGAACAGAACTTGGTCACAAAGGAAAACCTATAATCCCTATCCTTCTTTTCCATTTTTTCTTTTGTGTGTTCCCTTCTTCCCTCTCTTTCTCTTTCCACATTTTGTATGCACATATCTAGATTGGCCTCGTCATACCCTCTTTCCACAAACCTGTTTTTGAGTACCCCACATTGTGTTCTGTAGTCACTCACTTCTGTACAGTTACGGGCCATTCTCTTGAACTGACCTTTCGGTATGTTCTTGAGCCATGGGCCGTAGTGACAGCTCTTCTTATCAATGTAAGAGTTTACATCTGTTTCTTTGAAGTATGAAGTTGTTAAAAAGCTACCATTTTCTATCCGAATACATAGATCCAAAAAGTTAACACTAGTGTTGCTGATCTCTCCCACAAATCATAGATTCCAATCATTGACATTCAGCTGGGAAATAAAGGACTCAAGTCCCTCTCTCTCTCTCCTTCCCACACTAGGAGACAGTCATCAATATACCTCCTCCAGAAGGTCAATCTGCCCCCTGGGGTATCTGCTCCTAGTGTGGGAAGGATCGAGTTTTCCTCCCAAGCCCCCATGAAAATATTAGCAAAACTGGGGGCGAATTTCGCCCCCATCGCCGTGCCAATACACTGAACATAATGCGAGTCTTTAAACCAAAAATAATTGTAATCAAGGCAATAACTGAGGCACTCCAAGATAAAGGTTCCTTGCTGATCTCCTATTTTTTCATCCCTCATAATTCTGTTCTCCACCGCCTTCATTCCTAATTTTTTAGGGATAACTGTATATAAGGATGCCACATCGATTGTGGCCATCCATGTGTTAACAGTAGGGGGATTCAGATCTTTAATAAGGCTTAGTACAGACCCGGTATCTTTTAAGTGTGAGGGATTCTGCAGAACATACCATATTCATTCAATAAAGCATGCAAATGAGGTAGCATCATTAAGACCCTTTGGTTTCACTGTATTCAGCGTGAAAATCCACTACGCTTCCTTTCTGAGGAGGAGTGTGTCCACATCTCCCCCCCTAGGTGGTGGTCGCACATGTTCTATCCCCTGAAATTTAAAACAGTCTGTTGTCATGGGGTGATTGGATGCCACATGTTGGGCAATAGGGGTATCACCATGACTTCTGATCTTCAGTAAATGCTCCCCTATGCGTCTCCTAAATTCGCGCTTCGTTTTCCCTACATATTGTAATCCACAAATGCAGGTCGCGAGGTACACCACCCCTACTGTCTTGCAATTAATAAAGGATTTGATGTTAAATCTATGTCCTGTGGTTGAGCTAGTAAAATATACACCCTTCAAGATCACTTTGCAGGCTATGCAATTACCACATTTATTTGTGCCATTTGGTATATTCGCCGCTAGCCAGGTTTCATTGGTAGGGGAATTGAATGCACTATGGACCACCTTATCCTTTATATTCCCCCCCCACGACGATATGTAATCATAGGATATCCTCCTAATAGATGCCCAACATCTGGGTCCGTTCTCAGAATCTCCCAGTGTTCAGTCAACAATGCACGTATCTCTATATGTGCTGTGTCATAGGTCCCTATGATACGTAGTTGAGCATCCTCAGATATCTGGGTATGGTTTGACCTGTTCCAATCTATAGACATCAGTTTTAATCCAAATCTGGAGACACTTCATGGGCGCCATGTCCCCGTTTAGTTATAACCCTAGCATTCGTCACCATAATACTAACTCCCCACTGCCAAAGCGAAAGATGACGACAGGAGGAGGCGTGGCCGGCGATAGCGGTCGTGCACATATTGGCTGCCTGTCAGAAGTAAGTGATGACGGCAGGAGGAGGCGTTGCCGGCGGGAGCGGTCGTGCGCCTATTGGCTGCCTGTCAGAGGCTTGGCAGTGAGAGGGGAGGAGCCATTTCCATTTAACCAGCGCATACCTCGCGCGTGCCAAGGCCACTACAATGCCGGGAGGCTCATTGTTTGCTGCACGCACGCCATCAGAGGCGTGCAGCGTCTGTAATCAAGTTACATAGTCAGCAATTAGATCAAGTGTACTGGCGTGATTGCTGCGTACCCACCATCAGGGTCGCAGTGTATAGTCTCGGCCGGACACTTAGATCAATGCTCCTGATCCTGATGAATCACCGACACAAGTCGGGAGGGAAACGCGTCGAGCATTAGCACTGCAAGATCTATTTGATACATGCAGGCTGACTCTCTTCCCGTTACTTGAGCCCCAATAGGGAACATTCCTCCTGCATATTGGTCCTATACAGATATAGGGTACGCACTGTTTATAGGGACTGCAGCCCTGAGGGACTAGTGCAGATACACTCTTAGGACTGCAGCAGGAGTGTTCCTTTGTTTTCCATACTCCTATTGTCACGGAACCATGAACCAGACGTACAACAAGAGATAAGTGAAAATAAGAAGGCTTTATTGAAAATAAAGCTGTAAAGCAAAAGTCCAAACGAATGGTGAAACCGAAGCAGAGTCTTTGAGAGGCCAGAGATCAGGAACCAGAAGGGTGGTCAGACGAAGCCAGGATCAGGAACCAGCAGGGTAGTCAGACGAAGCCAGGATCAGGAACCACAGATAAATTACAGATAAAACAGAAGGTCAGTCCTGTGTCCCAACACGGACACTATTAGCGCTGCTGCTGGTCCCGGAGTAGTGCGGTAGGTTTCACACAAGTAAAATCAAAGTCAAATAGGTTTTGGAACCGCGCTGCAGGAAAATACGTATTCCGGTCCCAAATGGATGATGTACGGGTGTCAGCCCTTCTCCTCGACAACCAGAGGGTACGGTCCTCCCAGACCCCCTCCTCTACAAGATTTAAGGAGATAGGCAAGATAGTGAAGCACCCCTGAGAATGTTATAATAAAAGGTTTTATTCTACTTACAACAGGTCAGTAGATAAAAGGCATAAAATTACAAGATGATCGTCACGTTTCTGCCCGACCCGGGTTTCGCTACCTCGCTTCTTCAAGGGCGATGACTGAGCATGCTCTCACACGAGCCCTTTAAATAGCCCAGCTGTCTCATTATTCAAGCGGGTGTGGTTCCGATCCCAAAATAACAGTTTTAGAAATTCCATTCATAAATACAATCACTTTTAAAATGTAAACATAAGATACATAAAATACACATACAATACACATTGATATACATAGTCATTGCCAATTTATAAGTAAACCCCTTCGAGTTGCCGCTCATATCCAAAATCAATATATTCATTAGTAGATTCAGCCCCTTTCTCTGTATCCTCTCCCACAAAATCTTCTCATGTCCTAACATTTTCCACTCATTCTAATATAATGGTCCTATTACTCTATGCATATTATCCACTATTACAACATTATATAGGTATCCTCCCCCTATTGCAATAGGGGGAGGATACCTATATAATGTTGTAATAGTGGATAATATGCATAGAGTAATAGGACCATTATATTAGAATGAGTGGAAAATGTTAGGACATGAGAAGATTTTGTGGGAGAGGATACAGAGAAAGGGGCTGAATCTACTAATGAATATATTGATTTTGGATATGAGCGGCAACTCGAAGGGGTTTACTTATAAATTGGCAATGACTATGTATATCAATGTGTATTGTATGTGTATTTTATGTATCTTATGTTTACATTTTAAAAGTGATTGTATTTATGAATGGAATTTCTAAAACTGTTATTTTGGGATCGGAACCACACCCGCTTGAATAATGAGACAGCTGGGCTATTTAAAGGGCTCGTGTGAGAGCATGCTCAGTCATCGCCCTTGAAGAAGCGAGGTAGCGAAACCCGGGTCGGGCAGAAACGTGACGATCATCTTGTAATTTTATGCCTATTATCTACTGACCTGTTGTAAGTAGAATAAAACCTTTTATTATAACATTCTCAGGGGTGCTTCACTATCTTGCCTATCTCCTTAAATCTTGTAGAGGAGGGGGTCTGGGAGGACCGTACCCTCTGGTTGTCGAGGAGAAGGGCTG
The DNA here is from genome assembly GCF_905171765.1 of Bufo bufo. NCBI lineage: Eukaryota > Metazoa > Chordata > Amphibia > Anura > Bufonidae > Bufo > Bufo bufo. The sequence goes on from NC_053389.1 coordinate 125,377,301, forward strand.
ACACCCGTACATCATCCATTTGGGACCGGAATACGTATTTTCCTGCAGCGCGGTTCCAAAACCTATTTGACTAGGATCAGGAACCAGCAGGGTAGTCAGACGAAACCAGGATCAGGAACCAGAAGCAGCAGCAGTCTTAGAAGCATGTGAACACAGGAGGACCAAGCAAGGAACTGAAGCCACAGACCTCCTATATATATGAGCTAGGCATCCAGCTCCTCCCTGTGGGAAGGAGGAGCCGCAGGGTGGAAGGCTACAAGAAACCCAGAAACCAAGATGGCCGCCAGCACATGTCAAACGAAGGAGAACAGCAAGAAGGTAAGACCATGACAGTACCTCCCCCTCAAGGGCCCCTCCTCCGCGGAGCAAAAAACGGTTTCTGAGGGAAGCGTGCATGGAAGGCTCGGAGCAAGGCAGGAGCATGGACATCTGCGGAGGGAACCCAGGAACGCTCCTCTGGACCATAACCACGCCAATGGACCAAAAACTGCACCCGACCGCGGACCAGGCGTGAGTCCAGGATATTGCTCATACTCCTCATGATTGCCCACTCGGACCGGACGAGGCCGAGGAACCGAGGAAGTGAAACGATTACACACCAGTGGCTTCAACAGGGAGACATGAAACACGTTAGAGATCCGCATGCCAGGAGGAAGCGCAAGGGCATAGGCTACCGGGTTTACCCTGCGAAGCACTCGGAAGGGACCAACAAAGCGAGGCGCCAGCTTGGGAGTGGGTACTCGAAGGTTGAGGTTGCGGGTGGACAACCATACACGGTCTCCGACCTGGTAGGAAGGAGCAGGCGCTCGTCTGCGATCAGCCTGGAGTCTCTGGCGCTGCGCAGAGGCCTTAAGGGACTTCTGGATCTGTACCCAAGAAGCACGTAGGACGGAAAGGTGATCCTCCACCGCCGGAATATCCTGGAGAGAGAATACCTCCGGTAACACGGCAGGTTGGAACCCATAATTGGCCATGAAGGGAGACGTCCCAGAGGAAGAGTTCACCGCCGTGTTCCTGGCAAACTCAGCCCAAGGCAGAAGGTCAACCCAATTGTCTTAGTGATCGGAGACATAGCAACGAAGGAATTGCTCCAAGGCCTGATTGGATCGTTCTGCGGCCCCATTGGACTGAGGGTGGTAGGCCGAGGAGAAGGAGAGATGAATCCCCAACTGGGAGCAAAAGGCGCGCCAGGACCTGGACACAAACTGACTCCCCCGATCCGACACAATCTCCTTGGGCAAACCGTGCAACCGGAAGACCTCCCTGGCAAAAATCGTGGCCAACTCTTGTGCAGAGGGTAACTTCTTGAGAGGAACACAGTGGCACATTTTGGAAAACCGATCCACAATCATGAGAATGACCGTATGGCCTCGGGATGCAGGGAGGTCCACAATGAAATCCATCCCCAGGTGTGACCATGGGCGCTCCCCGGTGGCTATGGGTTGCAGAAGGCCCAACGGAAGGTGCCGAGGGGACTTACTCTGGGCACAAACGGAGCATGCCGCTACATATGCGGCGATGTCGGAACGTAGGGAAGGCCACCAGAACAGACGTGAAACAGCCCAGGACAGCTGATTCTTTCCAGGATGCCCCGCGGTCTTGGAGTTATGGTAGGTTCGCAACAACCGAGTGCGCAACTCCTCAGGCACAAAACATCTGCCGTTGGGTCTCCCAGAGGGAGCACCAGATTGAGCCGCCAAAATCTGCTCACCCAGGGGAGAGGTCAGGCTGGTGCGAATGGCGGCCAGGATCTGATTCGGAGGTATGACCGAAGTCGGAATCGACTCCTCCCTGGACAGCTCGGAGTACTGCCGTGATAGGGCATCCGCCCTGATGTTCTTGGAACCGGGTAGGTAGGAGACCACGTAATTAAAACGTGACAAGAACAGAGCCCATCTGGCCTGACGTGGTGTCAATCTCTTGGCCTCAGAAAGGTAGGTCAGATTCTTATGGTCCGTCAGGATGAGAACCGGAACCACCGAACCCTCGAGCAAGTGCCTCCATTCTTTAAGGGCCCCCACGATGGCCAATAACTCCCTGTCACCAATCTGATAGTTGCACTCCGCGGAAGACAGTTTCTGGGAGTAAAACCCACAAGGAAGCAGAGGACCCTCTGGTGTTCTACGCTGAGACAGAAGGGCGCCTACTCCCGTCTCAGACGCGTCCACCTCGAGGACAAAGGGCAACCCAGGGTTGGGATGCGACAGAATCGGAGCCGACACAAAAGCGGACTTTAGGGCCTCAAAAGCTCGGATGGCCTCGAGCGGCCAGACCTGGGAATTACTGCCCTTCCTGGTCAGATCCGTGAGAGGCTTGGCCAGCATGGAAAAGTCCCTGATGAACTTCCGATAATAATTGGCGAAGCCCAAAAAGCGCTGCAGGGAACGAAGACCACTGGGCTGGGGCCACTGTAAGACAGCCGAAACCTTCTCAGGATCCATGGAGAACCCCTCAGCGGAAATGATGTAACCTAAGAAGGTTACCTGGGATCGGTGAAATTCGCATTTCTCAAGCTTACCGAACAGCTTGTTCTCTCGTAACTGTTGCAACCCCTCGTCTGACATCCAGAATGTGGGCCTTGGATTCAGAATATACCAAGATGTCATCCAAATAGACCACCACACACTGCTGCAACAGGTCACGGAAAACATCGTTGATGAATTCCTGAAAGACTGCGGGCGCATTGCACAACCCAAAGGGCATAACCAAGGATTCATAATGACCGGTCCTGGTGTTAAACGCGGTCTTCCACTCATCGCCCGCCTTGATCCTTACCAGGTTATATGCTGCCCTCAGGTCGAGTTTGGTAAAGACCGTGGCCCCTTTAAGGCGATCGAACAGCTCGGAAATCAAGGGTATCGGGTAAGCGTTCTTGATCGTGATGCGATTGAGACCCCTGTAATCGATGCAAGGCCTCAACTCACCGCCCTTCTTTTTCACAAAGAAAAATCCAGCCCCTGCCGGGGACGAGGATTTGCGAATGTGTCCGCGTGAAAGCGACACATTCGTGAAGGAGAACAGCAAGAAGGTAAGACCATGACACCTATACACAATAAGGAGTTCTTGTGGTAGGGTCAATTTATGAACCAGCATAATTATTGGTCTGAATCAGTTCTAGTTTACCCTATCAGCCTATATTTGTGGAGATTACTTTTTAATAAAATGAAATAAAGTGTTTTTAACGTACTTCATTTAGGCAGTAAACAGTATTTACCTAGTACGTCCATTTACTATTATATAAAAGTTAATCATATTTCCTAATCTCGGTCTCACCTGTGTCATCCTAATGACAAAAACATGGGTGTCTGTGGGGAGTGATCCAGGCAACACAGAATACAATCCTCTTGTGTGGTGTGGACGAGGAGTACCACACACAGCACAACACTCTCTCCCATCTGGGTTCTGGGTCCCGCAGACTCTGCAGGTCCATCTCCCAGGACCATTATAGGGTGGTAGACCTACTGTTTCCTTTCTCTGTTGGGGAGGTGGTTTAACATTATCATGATAACATTCACAACCCGACTTTCTCTGTCTCTCTACACCTCCTCCTCTATACACTTGCCTCTTGCAGAAAGACTTCTGTCTGCTCTGCGAGCTTGTTATCTTTTAGCCACCCTATATCTCCCTACATGCTTTTTCGCACTAATACTCTCAGTTTACCATCAGGGGTGGTGGGGCATGTCTACACCTTTAATTAACTTGCTAATGTTTTTCACTGCCTGTCTACATTCTTTCATTTTTCAGCAACATCATATGAAAGACAGAGAGAACAGAATCTGTCCGGCCTTAAAGCTACAGTTTACCACGGTTGAGACTATGTCCATCACAATCCCCTCCTTTTGCGGTTCTAGCAAATGTGCAGGAGGGGGAGCTTCACTTGACTTTACTTGAAAAAAAAAACATAGAAGTTTAAACATTTAATCTGAATAAACAATTAAACAATACTACCGGTCATGACTAATTATAGGTATATGTGTATCCTTCACTTACTTACTCGAGTGAGTACCCCTTGTGGTGCTACTTGGATCTATGTGTATTGTTTTGCGATTGTAGCCAAATCCGTAAAAAATACCAGTAACTAAGATGTCAGGATGTTCTCTCAGTTAAGATGGCCGCTGGGCCGGCCTGAAGTTACAGGAGTTAAGATGGCAGCCAGGCCGGAAATTGGATTAGTTAAGATGTCCACTGGTGAGGAAGTTACCTCAGTTAAGATGGCTTCTGGGGGGTGCGGTAGGGTCTCACAGCGCCATCTTGGAGGGTAGTGTCAGTTGCGTCATACATTTCTGTCCAGCCCAATTTCTTATACTTAATTATTTTCATGTTGACACTTGCATTGGTTTTTTATAATATCAAGAATAGAATGTTCTAAATTTAAGGCCGAATGTCCTGTATTCACTCCTGTGAGAAACTTTGTAATAATTTCGCTCCTCCCGTGCAGCTACGGCCCCCTGTCCCTCCCTCTATATTTACCGGGAAACAGAGACACACACAGTGCGGGGCACACAGATACACAGACGGACAAGACACAATACTTTAACAGCGCTGCACTGTATCATCACTCAACTTTCCACAATGCTTAGTATTGCTTACTTCCATGCACTTAATTCTCCATTTAAAATCACATCCTGTAATCTTTAACTTCTTCACATCGATTATCCTTTATAACATACACACAATGTGTCTTTCTGAATCTTTCCCAGACTAGCTTTCTCAGAGCTTCCTCACTAAATCAGGGTGCCACCGTACTAGTACTCCTAGGGTAAAGATTCCCTGCAACTTCTTCAACACTTTGTCCCATGGATTTATTCACTTATAACCAAGACAGAAGCAGGCACCTTCTCCTTCACACTCCCAAGCAAAGCTCACCCCTGTGCAGAATATTAACTGTTTCTTCCCTGGCTACCACGTCTGGTCCGCCAGTCCAGGACTAACCCTCCACCACTCCAGGCAGATAATTTATAGTCCTCCCGGGACTCCCGAGGGCCACACTCTCCGTCACTAGGATAATTTAGTGGCCCTTAATTTGAGTCCCACTCGGGGCTACACCCTCTGCCACTAAGACAGATGAATCAGTAACCCCTAAATCAAGGCCCATCCCGGAGCACCCCGGGGCTACACCCTCTGTCTAAATAGGACAGATAATTTAGTAGCCCCTAATGCGGCTCCGCCCCCTTGCTCTGTTTAACTGTTAACTGTGAAGGTGCCTGACACAAACCACACAGACAAACACACACAGTAGAGCAAACTCAAACTTTCCGGATTATAGGAACTCAGAATTTTACATCAACCGAAGTTACTACTACGTAACACCAATAGCAGAACAGATTATCACAGCACAGTGGAGCAGCAAAAGGCAGGTGAGATAATCAAAATTTTCTCACCTTGTCTCTGAGGCTGCAGTCCTCCTCCTCAAGCGTGGTCCACTGTGCTCTGGGAATTCCAAAACTTCAGCTAGCGACGTTACTTCTCCTGAGCCCCAATCGGGGCTGATTATATTTGCTCTACTGCTCCAAATTAATAGTAACCCAAGGGTTTATTACAGGAAGTACACCAGTTTATATATACATCAGAGAGGCATTCCCCCTGAGGCATGTGGCATTGTTACATTGGCTGAAATATGAAAATAAGAAAAGAGATAACACTTAGCATCCACCCATTGTGCATTGTTTTACTAACTGTGGTATGTGAACTATGTAAATATCTAGCTGTAAGCGCCATCTTGTAATGGGGTTTTCACTAACAGAAGAAAAAGCATATATGACTTAGCAAGGAGGCGTGTTTTCTTTGGTAGGATGGAACCTTTGTGCTCTGGAGAAGATAAGGTGTTGTCTGAGAGCTAAAGTATGTGGGAGCTTTCTTAGCTAATTCAAAGAATGTAGTCCATATCTCTATCACCATCCTAGAGTGATTGCCCTTAAACTTCCTCTTGAGCTCGAAACGGACCTTGCTTACAATGGCCTGCTTCTCAGCGTGGACCCGGGTCTGGTCATAGCCCCGCTTCAACATGCGCTGCAGGATAATGATGCAAGCATATAATCCCAATTTTTTTAATACAAGTATTGTAAATGATGTCCTAAGCAAAACATCAAAAAGTATTTTGTCTTCGAAGGGGAAATATTAGATTTAATTTTACCGTTATGAGATATGCCTGTCTAGTGAAGTAAAGGTACGGTATGGGGTGTTCAGCTGGTTCGCCTCCCGTGGTGACCCGAGGTAACTCTAAGTGAACCAGCAAATACTGGCAGTAAAAGACAAAGTATGATGTCCTAAGCAAAACATCAAAAAGTATTTTGTCTTCGAAGGGGAAATATTAGATTTAATTTTACCGTTATGAGATATGCCTGTTTAGTGAAGTAAAGGTACGGTATGGGGTGTTAAGCTGGTTCGCCTCCCGTGGTGACCCGAGGTAACTCCAAGTGAACCAGCAAATACTGGCAGTAAAAGACAAAGAAAGCTTCTCCTGAGTTTTGAGCAACAGGACACAAACTATAATCTATAGACTGTGTTTGTGTGTGTGTGGGGTATATAGTGTACGGCAGGAAAATGGATGTGCAATGTGCATGTGAGAGATATTTCTCTGCTGTCCATACGTACATTCTACAGACATAGTGCTGTGATGTTACAACACTACTTAGTGCACCAATCAGTAATATCTACTTAGACCTGATAAAAAGTAAAGTTATATGTATTCATATAAAAATTCAGATCATAAGTGGCAATTTTCGCAATCACAAATATTTTATAACACTCTATCTGCATATAAAGCGTTTGGTCTGACATGCATGTGAAATGTAATCAAATAGACTGGTGTAATATGAAATTACTTACAGTGATCAGATGTTCTTCCTCACTGTCTCGAAAACTGCTTCTGCCATATTCGGCCATATATTCACGAAATATTGCGAAATCGAATATTGCCCCTGCCGCTCAACACTAGTTAAGACCATGATATTCTGAGGCTTGTGCCTGACTTGTCTATTTCAGGATCAGTCATACAAGGCAGCTAAGGTCCGGTCAGAAATGTTTAATTGTGCTGTATTTCTATAGAACTGAAATTTTGCTAAATGGATTAACGTTTCAAGTTAAGGCTGAGCAGGTACTTGTACCCTACAATACCCATCACAAGAGTGATACTTACACTAACTTTCTTAAAATGCTTGTGAAGGGTATTGCAGCTCATTTCTGTTAAGGCTACTTTCACACTCGCGTTTTGGGCGGATCCGTCATGGATCTGCAAAAGTGGATCCGTTACAACAATACAACCGCATGCTTCCGTCATTAACGGATCCGGTTGTATTATCTATAACATAGCCAAGACGTGTGCCAGATTGTGTCAGAGAAAACGGATCCGTCCTGGCACACAATGTAAATCAATGGGGACGGATCCGTTTTCTCTGACACAATCTGGCACAATAGAAAACGGATCCATCTCCTATTGACTTTCATCGGAGTTCATGACGGATCCGTCTTGGCTATGTTACAGATAATACAAACGGATCCGTTAATGACGGAAGCATGCGGTTGTATTGTCGTTTGGCTCAGTTTCGTCAAGCGGACAGCAAAACGCTGCAGGCAGCGTTTTGGTGTCCGCCTCCAGAGCAGAATGGAGACTGAACTGATGCAAACTGAGTGGGCACTTTTCCATTCAGAATGCATTAGGGCAAAACTGATCCTTTTTGGACCGCTTGTGAGAGCCCATGATGAATTTCACAAACGGAACGCCAATGAAACCTATATACAGCTGTGGCACTGTTTTTAGCATAGAGCAGTTATGTTTTTTTAATGATGGACAATCCCTTTAATGGTTCTTTCTCTGCGTTTCATTGAAAGTCAATGTTAATGTTGCAATCAAATTCTATATCAGCTGTCCATGTCAGTGATTCCTAACCTTATTAGGGCTCGTTCACACGAACGTATTTTGCGTTCCGTATACAGACCGGTTTATGTGGTCCGCATACGGTCCGTATACGGAACCATTCATTTCAATGGGTCCGCAAAAGATGCGGACAGCACTCTGTGTGCTGTCCGCATCCGTGGCTATGTTCCGTGGGCCCGCAAAAGTTATGAGTCCTGTCCTATTCTTGTCCATTTTGCGGACAAGAATAGGCATTTCTATAATGGGCCTCCTGTTCCGTTCCGCAAATTGCGGAAGGCACATGGGCGGCATCCGTTTTTTGCGGATCTGCAATTTGCGGACCGCAAAAACGGCACGGTCGTGTGAAAGAGACCTTAACATGGGGAACCCATGAAAACTCTTTGTACTTAGAGGAAACCCTGCACCCTGTTATACACTGTGCTGCTACTCACCTCTCCTCTTCTGGCTACAAGGTGGCTTGTTGTTCGTGTCTGCAGTATGAATTCAACGCTATTCTGATTGCAATCCATCTCTATATGTCTCTATGTTCAGCCTGTGTCCTGTCATTCACTACATTTCTGTGTTTGGCTACCTGGTAGCAGTCTGTGTCCTGTTACTCCACATCTACATACTCAACTGTGCTATCCCACCATTACTAACGTTACTTTCACACCTGCGCTTTCCCTTTTCCCTATTGAGTTCTGTCATAGGATCTCAATAGCGGGGGAAACATGCTTCAGTTTTGTCCCCATTCATTGTCAATGGGGACAAAACTGAACGGAAGGCAATGGAGTGCACCAGGATGCATTCCGTTCTCTTTCATTGCGTTCCCATGCAGGACACAAAACCGCAGCCAGCAGAATTTTTGAGTGCGTCCTGGGATGCGGAAGAAGAATGAATGACAATGTAAGTCAATGGGGACAGATCCTTTTTCTCTGACACAAAAGAAACCGGCTATTTTAGAGATAATACAACCGGATCCGTTCATAACAGATGCAGACGGTTGTATTATTATGACGGGAGGGTTTTTGCTGATCCATGACGAATCCAACAAAAAGGAGATGTGAAAGTAGCCTTACTGTACACGGTTATGCACTTGGCACTTCTAAGCTTTTTGCGTTATTTCTGGACTGCCTAGTTCTCTTCATATGCTACATATGGCTTCTAACTGGTTGTAGCACAAGGATCCACAATATAAGTTTTTAATATGTTACTTTATCCTGAAACCTGCTTGGTTTCTATGTCATCTGCCTGTTTGTAATTATAGTAACTGCTGCCTTCTTCTAAGGCCCCTTTCACACGGGCGAGTTTTCCGCGCGGGTGCAATGTGTCAGGTGAACGTGGGGCCCTCCCATCCTCATCCTCTGATAAACCCACCGACTCCAAGGACCTCCCACCGCCAACCTAAGCCGCCGCGACAATAACCTTCCTTCTTCATCCTTCTTTATTCTTCGTTGTTTTTTTTTGTTTGTTTTTTTAATAGAACCCTCATTATGCAGACCAACACACAACCCAAAATCCCATACTGACAGCTATTTCCCAAGGGCCCCAGCCCCTCTCCCCTCCCCAAAAACACAGGGGTGGGTGGGCGGGGGTCAGTACACGCAAAATGGCCCCTTTCTCCTGCCTCGCATCCCCTTTTAACCCCTTTGTCTCCCTCCCACTAAATCAAACCCACCAATCCCTAACCATCGCCAGGGAGGGGTCTCCTTAAACCACCCCCTGTCATGTTCGCTGGACTCCCATGGTTGCTTGGCGGCTGTGGCGGGATTGTTGGGGTGTGTCAACCGTGGTGCTTCCGAGCTAAGGTGCAACGGCTAGAGGTAAGGTTGGCCACCCCGGCATGGTTTCCAAGGTTTCCAGGCTTCAAGGACCTCCCCCTGGGTTAGGTTAATGTGGGGTCAATTATATATGTATGTTTGTTTAATAAAAGGCTGCTGTGGCCAATTTATCCATCCAGGTGTCGGTGTTTTTATTTGAAGGGAAGAAGGTTGGAGGAGAAGTAGAGGCGGGATGGTGTGTGGAGGGCAGCCTGAGAAAAAGGGGGTCGAGTGGAAGTAACCAGTACCCTGTCATGGGAAATAACTGCATATGGTGCTGACACAAAGTCCTGTGCTGCTGTATAGACAATCTAATAATGGGAAATAACTGCATATGGTGCTGACACAAAGTCCTGTGCTGCTGTATAGACAATCTAATAATGGGAAATAACTGCATATGGTGCTGACACAAAGTCTTGCGCTGTTGAAAAGACAATAGATTTTTCCATGAGGTACATATTACAATTAAAAGTGTTTTCCAGGATTATTTCTTACTGATGACCTATCCTCAGAATAGGTCATCAGTATCTGATCATTGGGTGTCTCTGGACCCCCCCACCCCGATCAGCTGTTTTAAGAAGGCAGCGGCACTCATGTGAGCATGGTGGCCTTCTCCATGCTCACCAAACACAGCGCTGTACATTAAATTGCGGCTGTGCTTGGTATCGCTCTCAGCCCCATTCGCTTGAATAGAGCTGAGCTTCTCCTGGGCCACATGTTACATGAACGAGTCATCACTCGGCCTAGGAAAAGCAGAAAGAAGGCCATGGCCGCTCCCAGGTGTCGGACCCCACCGATCAGATACTGATGACCTATCCAGAGGATAGATCATCAGTATAAATATCTCAGAAAACCCCTTCAATGATATAAAGCTAAGATTAGTAACATGTATCCATATCCAACAATTAATACTTAATAATCAAGATTAGGAAAAGCTATGTACCGTATTACAATTAATAATGGACTATAATAAAAAAAAATGTGGATGGTGGATGGAGTGAGCCACAGATCAATGTTGTCTACTACAAAGCATTGTTGTTTTACATAAAACAACCCTAAACATACTGCAAAAAAGAAATTAAAAAAATAAAAATTAAAAGAATATATATATACACTGCTCAAAAAAAATAAAGGGAACACTTAAAAAACACAATGTAACTCCAAGTCAATCACACTTCTGTGAAATCAAACTGTCCACTTAGGAAGCAACACTGAGTGACAATCAATTTCACATGCTGTTGTGCAAATGGTATAGACAACAGGTGGAAATTATACGCAATTAGCAAGACACCCCCAATAAAGGAGTGGTTCTGCAGGTGGTGATCACAGACCACTTCTCAGTTTCTATGCTTCCTGGCTGATGTTTTGGTCACTTTTGAATGCTGGCGGTGTTTTCACTCTAGTGGTAGCATGAGACGGAGTCTACAACCCACACAAGTGGCTCAGGTAGTGCAGCTTATCCAGAATGGCACATCAATGCGAGCTGTGGCAAGAAAGTTTGCTGTGTCTGTCAGCGTAGTGTCCAGAGCATGGAGGCGCTACCAGGAGACAGGCCAGTACATCAGGAGACGTGGAGGAGGCCGTAGGAGGGCAACAACCCAGCAGCAGGACCGCTACCTCCGCCTTTGTGCAAGGAGGAACAGGAGGAGCACTGCCAGAGCCCTGCAAAATGACCTCCAGCAGGCCACAAATGTGCATGTGTCTGCTCAAACAGTCAGAAACAGACTCCATGAGGGTGATATGGGGGCCCGACGTCCACAGGTGGGGGTTGTGCTTACAGCCCAACACCATGCAGGACGTTTGGCATTTGCCAGAGAACACCAAGATTGGCAAATTCGCCACTGGCGCCCTGTGCTCTTCACAGATGAAAGCAGGTTCACACTGAGCACATGTGACAGACGTGACAGAGTCTGGAGACGCCGTGGAGAACGTTCTACTGCCTGCAACATCCTCCAGCATGACCGGTTTGGCATTGGGTCAGTAATGGTGTGGGGTGGCATTTCTTTGGAGGGCCGCACAGCCCTCCATGTGCTCGCCAGAGGTAGCCTGACTGCCATTAGGTACCGAGATGAGATCCTCAGACCCCTTGTGAGACCATATGCTGGTGCAGTTGGCCCTGGGTTCCTCCTAATGCAAGACAATGCTAGACCTCATGTGGCTGGAGTGTGTCAGCAGTTCCTGCAAGACGAAGGCATTGATGCTATGGACTGGCCCGCCCGTTCCCCAGACCTGAATCCAATTGAGCACATCTAAGACATCATGTCTCGATCTATCCACCAACGTCCCGTTGCACCACAGACTGTCCAGGAGTTGGCAGATTCTTTAGTCCAGGTCTGGGAGGAGATCCCTCAGGAGACCGTCCGCCACCTCATCAGGAGCATGCACCGACGTTGTAGGGAAGTCATACAGGCACTTGGAGGCCACACACACTACTGAGCCTCATTTTGACTTGTTTTAAGGATATTACATCAAAGTTGGATCAGCCTGTAGTGTGTTTTTCCACTTTAATTTTGAGGGTGACTACAAATCCAGACCTCCATGGGTTGAAAAATTTGATTTCTATTTTTTTTATTTTTGTGTGATTTTGTTGTCAGCGCATTCAACTATGTAAAGAACAAAGTATTTCAGAAGAATATTTAATTAATTCAGATCTAGGATGTCTTATTTTTGTGTTCCCTTTATTTTTTTGAGCAGTGTATATATTGTAAGCATGCAGTGGGTGACATCATAGATGGTAGGTATGTGTCACTGAGGCTGCTACGCTCAGTGATGTAAATCCCGGAGGAAAGTAGTGACCAGTGGTGGTAGATCACTGAGTTGGTGGTAGCTGGAGTTTGGGTCCGGGATTTAGGAGTGACTGAAGAGCTTGGGTGGGAAGGTCACTCCCATACTCCATCTCGGGTGTTACCGCCACACACACAGGTGTGATGGTGATTAAAAGCACACTCTGCCAGAGAGCAGTGTGTGTGGATGGTGGTCTGAGAGGAAGACTGCTGAACCAAACCTCTTGGCAGTGAGGATTTGCTGGGAGAAAACTGCAGCTGGTGAGAAGCCTGTATCACTGCGTGTTGTTATTTCATTTGGACTGTTCTGTTATTTGAAGAAAGCAAGCCTGTACTGTACTGTGTGCCTAATAAACCCTGAAAAGAGACTGTTTGAGTGGTCCCGTCTCACATATGGTGGAGGATGCGGGCAATTGGTTGCTAGGAGCAACGACATGAAAACCTGTCAGTGGTGAATGTCGTGGGTTAAGGCAGCAGCAGGATTGCAACAAGAATCTGTTGAAATGGAGGAGCTCCTCAAGCAGATGGTGCAGAGCAATCTGCAGCAGCGGCAGGCACTGGAGCAGCAGCAAAGAGCCCATACAGGGGCTTTACAGGCTCAACGGCAGGCTAATGCACAGCAACACGAGACTAACCGTCTATTGACTGAGCAAATTGCGGCCCTCAGAGACGCGGTGACAGCACCACAAGTGGTGCATATGGCGGGGCAAGCTTCAGGTGGGGCGCGGAAAACTGTGCAATCTGCTTTACAGAGAATGACAAATGAGGACGACGTGGAGGCTTATTTAACTGTCTTTGAACGTATTGCAGACAGAGAGAAACTGCCTGTAGATCAGTGGGCTGAGGTGCTGGCTCCATATTTGACTGGGGAGCCGCAGAAAGCATACTATGACCTGACCTTGCAGGATTCGAGAGACTACCGCAAATTAAAAGCGGAAATACTGGCTCGCATGGGAGTCAGTCCTGCACTCCAGGCCCAGCGGGTACAACAGTGGATCTTTTGCCAGGACAAACCACCGAGGTCACAGATGTTTGATCTGTTCCACTTGGTACGGAAGTGGTTACAACCAGAGTCGTCGTCCCCAGAGCAGATGGTGGAAAAAGTGGTAATGGATCGTTACCTGCACTCTCTTCCCGGGCCAGTACAACGCTGGGTGGCCCAGGGAGATCCCCAGAATGCTGACCAGCTGATAAACCTGGTTGAGAGGTACACTGCAGCGGAGAACCTCCTTGCAGGAGCTGAGAAAATAAAAATAACTCCCGGTAACCCCAAGGTTTATGTGGAACCCAGTAAGAGGGGGTTTAAACCCAGGGGAGAGCGGGGACAAGTGTCCGTGGAAACGAGAAAAGAATCACCAGAAGCTGGTTCTAGACCTCTGCCCCGCCGTCTTGTTTGTTGGAGGTGTCTTAACCTGGGGCACATTGCAGCTCACTGTCCCATGACAAATGAACGTATGGATTGTGACATGGCACGACGGTGCTCCCTGTTTGCCCATCCCGCCTGCAGTGCCATCCAGTGCCAGGCAACCGGGCCTCATATGTGCCAGGTGACTGTCAATGCTAGCCCTGTGACTGCACTACTAGACTCAGGAAGCCTGGTTACACTTGTTAGAGAAAATCTTGTTCCCGTATTGCCGGCACCTGGACAGGGCATGGGGGTGATGTGTGTGCATAGGGATGTTAAGAACTATCCAGTTGCTCAGGTCACCATAGCCACTGAATGTGGGACTGTATTGCATACGGTGGGCATGGTGAAGAACTTATTGCATGCCATGATAATAGGGCGGGATTTTCCGTTGTTTTGGGAACTGTGGGGTAAAATGTCACCCAAACAAGTAAAATTTGCACCTGCTTATGATGTGTCTCATGTTGAGGAAATCCCAAACCAGGCTATGCCTAGTGAACCAGCTGAGATAGTTGAGGGATTTCCGCTATCTGTCTTGGTGGGAGACGAGAGTGAGACCGTAGAATCTGAGCAGACCATACCCGTTCTGGATATCCCGCAAGGGAATTTTGGGACGGCCCAGGCGCAAGACCCCACTCTAAAAGGGGCTTTAGCAAATGTGACCGTTCTAAATGGTGTCCCCCAAGAGCCGGGTGCTGACCACAGGTATCCGTATTTTGAAATGCACAATGACCTCTTATATCGGGTTACCAAAGCTCACAATGAGGTCATAGAACAGTTAGTGGTTCCCGGGCCCTATAGAAAAATGGTCCTAGAAATGGCTCATACTCATGTGTTAGGGGGTCACCTAGGTACAGATAAAACCCGCGAACGAATATTTCAGAGGTTCTATTGGCCGGGGTGTTATAAAGAAATAGACAAATACTGTAAATCCTGCCCTACATGCCAATTAAAGGCCCCGCGGTCTCATTTTAAAAGTCCGTTGGTGCCACTTCCTATTATTGAGATACCATTTGAAAGGATCGTCATGGACTTAGTGGGACCGTTAGACAAATCAGCTAGGGGACACCAGTATATTCTAGTAGTGCTGGATTATGCTACCCGGTATCCAGAGGCCGTGCCGTTACGAAACTCCTCCGCTAAAACTATTGCTCGGGAGTTGTTTCATATATGCACGAGAGTGGGACTCCCCAAAGAAATCTTGACTGACCAAGGGACCCCATTTATGTCCAGGGTCATGCTCGAGCTGTGTAAACTACTGAAAATTAAACAGTTAAAAACTTCAGTGTACCATCCCCAAACTGATGGCCTCGTAAAAAGGTTCAATAAAACCTTGAAAGCCATGTTGAAAAAGGCCATTGAGAAAGATGGCAAGGATTGGGATTGTTTGTTGCCATATCTGTTGTTTTCAATCCGGGAAGTTCCTCAAGCTTCTACAGGGTTCTCACCTTTTGAATTGCTTTATGGTAGACACCCTCGGGGTTTGCTGGATGTAGCTAAGGAGACATGGGAGACTGAAGTTACTCCATACAGGAGTGTCATTGATCATGTGGTACAAATGCAAGAGAGAATTGCCAAGGTGATGCCCATAGTGAAGGAACATCTCCAGAGGGCCCAAGAAGCTCAGAGAAGTGTGTACAACCGTTCTGCCAGAATTAGAGAGTTCAAGCCAGGGGATCGGGTATTAATTCTGGTACCTACGGTTGAGAGCAAGTTATTGGCTAGATGGCAGGGACCTTTTGAGGTGATGGAAAAAGTTGGGGAAGTAAATTATAGAGTCCATCAGCCAGGGAAAAGGAAACCAGTGCAGGTCTATCATGTAAACTTAATGAAACCTTGGAAAGAACGGGAGTCCTTGTCAGCTACGCTCTTATCTCCCACTGTTTCAGGTCCTGAGTTTGGAAAGGTGACAATTGCTAGTTCCTTATCACGTCCCCAAAGACAGGAAACTAAAGAGTTGTTGCAACGTAATACGGACATATTCTCTAGCTTACCAGGTTGCATTAATGTGGTGGAACATGATGTCATCACTGAACCCCACCTAAGGGTTAAAGTAAAACCGTATCGCATCCCAGAAGCCCGTAGACAAGCAGTCTCAGAGGAGGTTCAGAGGATGTTACAATTAGGGGTAATTGAAAGGTCCAAAAGTGAATGGTCCAGCCCAATTGTGTTGGTCCCAAAACCAAATGGAAGCTGGCGCTTTTGTAATGACTTTCGGAAACTTAATGAGGTTTCCAAGATGGATGCTTACCCTATGCCTAGGGTGGATGAACTGATTGAAAGGTTGGGTCCCGCCAGGTATATAACCACATTAGACCTCACCAAAGGGTATAGGCAAATACCATTAGCAAAGGAGGCCCGAGAGAAAACAGCCTTTTCTACGTCAGAGGGATATTTTCACTATGTGAGGATGCCATTTGGGTTGAAAGGGGCCCTGCTACATTTCAAAGGGCAATGGATGACATTTTGCTTCCCCACAGGGAATATGCAGCGGCCTACTTAGATGACATTGTTATCTACAGCCTGGATTGGAAAAGCCATTTAAGTAAAGTCCAGGCCGTTCTAGACTCACTCAGAGAAGCAGGGTTTACAGCCAACCCAGAGAAGTGTGCCATAGGTATGGAGCAGGCCAAATACTTGGGTTATGTTGTGGGAAGAGGCATGATTAAACCCCAGGCCAACAAGGTAGAAGCCATACAGAGTTGGCCCCGGCCTCTTACAAAAAAACAAGTGCAGGCCTTCTTAGGGATAGTCGGGTATTACCGGCGATTTGTCCCCAACTTTGCCAGTATTGCTGCTCCTTTGTCTGACCTCACGAAAGGGAAAAAGTCAGTTATGGTTCAGTGGTCCCCGGAGGCAGAAAAGGCGTTTGTAGAACTAAAGTCCGTTCTTTGTAGGCAACCAGTGCTAATAGCGCCAGATTTCTCCAAGGAATTTATAGTACAGACAGATGCATCAGAGGTGGGACTAGGGGCTGTTATGTCCCAGGAGGTTAACAGAGAAGAGCATCCTGTCATGTATCTAAGTAGGAAACTGAACCCCTGTGAGAGAAATTACTCGATTGTGGAACGGGAATGTCTGGCAATAAAATGGGCCCTAGGGTCCCTAAGGTATTACCTGCTAGGCAGAAAGTTCAGACTCGTCTCAGACCATGCCCCACTGAAGTGGATGAGTCAAAACAAGGGAAATAATGCTAGGGTAACAAGGTGGTTCCTGGCATTACAGGATTTTGACTATGTGGTGGAACACAGGCCAGGCAAATTGCACATCAATGCAGATGCCCTGTCAAGAGTCCATTGTTTGGTTATGGAAGGTGCCAAGCCCCCCGGCTTTAGGCAGAGGAGGGGGATATGTAAGCATGCAGTGGGTGACATCATAGATGGTAGGTATGTGTCACTGAGGCTGCTATGCTCAGTGATGTAAATCCCGGAGGAAAGTAGTGACCAGTGGTGGTAGATCACTGAGTTGGTGGTAGCTGGAGTTTGGGTCCGGGATTTAGGAGTGACTGAAGAGCTTGGGTGGGAAGGTCACTCCCATACTCCCTCTCGGGTGTTACCGCCACACACACAGGTGTGATGGTGATTAAAAGCACACTCTGCCAGAGAGCAGTGTGTGTGGATGGTGGTCTGAGAGGAAGACTGCTGAACCAAACCTCTTGGCAGTGAGGATTTGCTGGGAGAAAACTGCAGCTGGTGAGAAGCCTGTATCACTGCGTGTTGTTATTTCATTTGGACTGTTCTGTTATTTGAAGAAAGCAAGCCTGTACTGTACTGTGTGCCTAATAAACCCTGAAAAGAGACTGTTTGAGTGGTCCCGTCTCACAATATATATATATATATATATATATATATATTGTCAGAGAGGAGAAATCCACTCACAGCTGACACTGCTGGCTGGCAGTGATAGTCAGTTCGCAGTGTTCGCCAACGAACTCATGCGGGCTGCCATCTTGACTCACCCGTCCGGCGATGCACAGGTAATCCTTTACCTGTGCCTGTGTTGGGAGCCGGTCTGACATCAAATGCGGTCACCGGGAGCAGGCAGTTCCGAGAACAGCCCGATGAAGGCCCCCGGCGCCTGTTCTCGGAACTGCCTGCTCCCGGTGACCGCATTTGATTTCAGACCGGCTCCCGACACAGGTAAGGGCTTACCTGTGCATCGCAGGACGGGTGAGTCAAGATTGCAGCCCGCATGTGTTCATTGGCGAACACTGTGAACTGACCATCACTGCTGGCTGGATTTTTATAGGTCAGTCAAGACCCAGCCTGGAACGTGGGGAGTAGTCACCCACCCATCACTTTGGCTACTCCCAGTAAGAGCCGTCCGGGATCAGCTATACAGCCATACTAAAATACCTAAGTGTCAATCAGCATTAGCTGCCGCTGACACCTAAAAATTCTGGCTCTTACTTCACAGAGGCCAGGAACCTCGGTGACACATACCTTCCGTCAACGACTGACCCTTGCGCCTTCCTATATATATATATACCGTATTTATCGGCTTATAACACGCACTGGCGTATAACACGCACCCTTCATTTTAAGGGAAATTTCAGGAAAAAAAATTAAATTTCAAATTGTACTGCTATGGGGTGGGGGGATCTGTGGATGGAACTGTTATGGGGGGGATCTGTGGATGACACTGCTATATGTCATCCACAGATCCCCCTCATAACAGTGTCCATTTCAAATTGTACTGCTATGGGGTGGGGGGATCTGTGGATGGAACTGTTATGGGGGGGATCTGTGGATGACACTGCTATATGTCATCCACAGATCCCCCTCATAACAGTGTCCCCCAATACACCGGGCCTCTGCTCACCGAAGTATTTATAAACGTGAATCCTTATCCTGTTATTAAGCTGCCCTCTCCCATGTTCCCATGTCCCCCCTGTATCCCCACAGCACTTACGATTCACACGCTTCCATAGCAGGCAGGGCGGATGGCAGCAGTAACGTCACTCACTGACGTCACGCGTCTGCTCCGCCTGCTTCATTCATAAAGGGGGCGGAGCAAGCGCTCAACGTCAGTGAGTGACGTTACTGCTGCCGTCCGCTCTGCCTGCTATTGAAGCTTAAGTAAGTGCTATGGGGATACAGGGGGGACATGGGAACATGGGAGAGGGCAGCTTAATAACAGGATAAGGATTCACGTTTATAAATACTTTGGTGAGCGGCGGGGCCCGGTGTAAGAGTACAGTGACTGCACCGGGCCCCGCCCCTAGTTACGGACTCCAGCCCCTCCTCTCTCCCGGCTCATACAGCGCAATGAATATCGGCGTATAACACGCATACATGATTTGCCCCCTATTTTCAGGGGGAAAAAGTGTGTGTTATACGCCGATAAATACGGTATATATATGTAAGATCCTCACCTGTCTCGCACTCCGGTGTGACCAAAAAGCATCCTCGTGGAGGTGTGGGACAGGTTACACATGTCTCCACTGATCCTCCCTCCTCCACCATGTCTGCAGTAGGACAAAAATATTATTAAGCCCCACCTTTTTGCTAAGCCCTACCTACCTAATAAATAACAGATCAGCAGAGATTAACCCCTATGTTATCATTAGGATTTCAACAAGACTGATGTGCCAGATCATGCAGTAATTGCTAGAGAGTGTATTATCTATCAACCTATGATTCTATTATCTTACAACTCCCTTAATTATTAGCATATAAAATGTGCAGCAAATTACATTATGCAAAAACCTTGCAGATACAAAAACCTCCCACTTAAAGTTCCACTTTCCTTTTAATAATTATCATTTGATTTCATGTGACAATTTCATGAATAATTTTAAACTACTCTATGTTGTCTGTCCAGATTCCTGTATACGTTAGGCTAGGGTTACACAGCGACTTTCACGCACTTTATTTTCGAGTTGCTTGACCTTTACTCACTGCTTCCTGCTGATTGAACAAGAAGAGGGTAAAGATATCTGAAGCCAGCAGAATTAGGAATACAGCTCAATACAGTGTATAATAAAGGGCAGCAGGGGCATATACAGATTTCATAGGGCCCCTTTGCAAAACTTATTATCGACTCCCCTGCTCCACCCAGTTTCCCAGTATGCACGAATCAAACAATCTTAAGCAACACAAAATGCAAACGCCCCAGATTTCTGACAAATGTACAATATTTTTTTAATTAAGATGAAGAAATGTTAATTTCAAAGTTCTGAGCTTTTAACATCGGCCTGAGGAATTAGCTAGTATTGTCAGTTGTGTATCATTTTGGTGCATTTTCTGCAGTGATTTTTGTATGTATATTTTTTCATCTGCACAATGTATTATTTTGTGTAAGATGTTCTTGTGGTGCATGCGGTCCGCACCGGCATCCTCCATTGTACACATTTTTTGCTGGCGATTGCCGTTGTCTGCGGACCGCATGCGGAGGAATTGCTCCCACCGGTTATAGACACGCTGCAGTGTCTGGGTTTGGAGCATTTTCACCCGTTTAGGCCACTTTTTTCTGTGAGTTTTTTGTCTTTATGTGTATGGAATGTGTCACTTTATTTTGGTGGTAACATTCTTTTGCACCTGGTAGCTTCTGTGTCACATGGTCTGTTGTGGGTGCGGCTCACAGCTTTATCCTACCTCACAATGCATTGGTGATACCACTATGGAGGCATGTGAGAGCCTGGCTGTGAGTTGGTTTCTAGCACTGATTCAGACCCTGTTCACACACCACGGGCAGTTGAGTGGTAGGACCCCATGTGTGCTGAGACACCGTGACGTGGTGCATGAGGGGCTCCGATATGTTCCTGACTGCAAGATATTGGCAAAGTTCTCAGCTTTTAACATCGGCCTGAGGAATTAGCTAGTATTGTCAGTTGCGTATCATTTTGGTGCATTTTTTGCAGTGATTTTTGGAAGAAATGTTAACAAAATTGTGTTAAAAAAGTGTCCCTTTGACCCACTTTATTCGACTTCTATATTACAAAAAGTATAACTGGTACTTCAGATATATGGTACTCCCTCTGAACACCTAATGTCTCAATGTATTTACACCAGATAATTAGTGTAAAAGGAATTATTAATTATTTATATTTTGGGTTAATATTAATAATTAATATTATTAAGTAGGTGTAGATCATCTATTATTGCTGATTCTCCCTATTTCCTTTATTCTACCTGTGGCTCTCCCTCTTTCCTGAACTGCGTGCACTGAATTATGGCGACGACAAAAGACTATAAGCTGTATTTGAATAATAAAGTTATTTATTAAACCAATAACACGTTTTCAGTCCATTATTATTTCTGCTATATCTATATATATTTACATTAATGGTTATATATAATGCACATGTTAATACACTAACAGCACTATAATAAACCTAATTACATTAACACTATACAAGCCCAACTATAATTACACCCCAAAATCTAGCTAGATATACACTCAGACATACACGTAACCACAGCAGCACCCTCCCACCTGATGCTAGACTGTCCCTACAAGGGGTTACACAATACAATTGTTACAGGGTCCAATGCAGGGGTTAAATGCAGTGATGAGAGTACTGCAGGGGTAAATGCAGGGACCAGGTATTGAAGGGGGTAATGGGCATTGGTGGGTGTTAGGGTGCTCTGGCTGGTGTGGGCTACCACTAGGTTCCTGCCCAACCAAAAAAGATACTCCACACTCAAATACTCCACAAATACTCCACACAGGACTGGGCCAAAGTCGTATATGGAGCGTGGGGGTGTCAGGTACTGTAATCCCTCTACAATACTATAAGACACCTGCAAATAGAAGGGTGGCTTCATCCTGTAATCCCTTCCTAGCACCAAGGCCTTAGAATGCTTTATGCTTTGTCACCTTGATGACTGAACAGATAGCTATGCATACATATCCATAAGGCTGCGCACTAAGCCTTAGATCACATCAGGGGCGTCGTTAGGTCAAAACATTTGGGGCTGGAGCTCCGGATGTTTTGTCCAGTGCCCCGAATGTTTATGCTGGTGGGATTTTAAAAATTTTTATTAGGCTATTCCTAGCTGTCTGGGCAATCCCACAGATCATCCCCCAACCCCCCTTGTACTTGTTCTGCTACTTGCAGGCTGGCGGGCATGAGTTCAGAACTTCAGTCACTTCGGTCCGCAATTCTGTTCTGCGGCATGCGCCGCAGAACAGAATTGCGGAATTAAGTGACTTAAGTTCTGAACTCATACCCGCGCAGCTTGCAAGTAGCGTAACAAGTACAAGGGGGGGTTGATGGTTCCAACTTCTGTGATTAGTTTATAGTTGGGGGGTTTGCTTAATTTTAAATCAAATTCACATTGGAGTCTTTTCCTTTAATGCCTGAGGATCAAGTGCACAAACTGGAACAAGTAGTACTAACGTCATTTGTAATCCACATAAGGTAGCAGGTAATTCCCACAGTGGGTATGCATAGAATAGCAGCAATTACGATGAGAACCCTTTGAGCAAAAGGGGGTTCTCGCTTAACCTTAGAAGGGGGGGAGGAATTGGGCGCTGACGTGCGCAACTGGGTAATGTTTCTGCAGATGGGGGGAGTCCTAACAAACATGTCCATCTCCACATGAGGGCCAAACCATGGGCAACAAACAAACAAAATAGCCAATACTTCCTCACCCTTCAGAAGTAGTCCAAGATGTGGCATCAGTTAGTCCATGATAATTATGGCTTGATCTTTAGGAAAGAAGCTCCTTAGAGGAGGTATCTGAAGTCCTCCTCACTGCTGCTGCCGCTGAAGGTCATAAGAGGGCGCTCCTGCCTCTTGTAAGCTAAGCTCGCTGCCATGGTGGTGCTCCGTTGACCTCTAGTGGAGGACTTCAGTAGTGAACGCATGGTTACTGTCACAGCCAGTTCTGTGAGAAGGTCTGTTAGACGTTCTTCTCTACCTCTTGCATGAGGTTCTTTGTTCTGGTTTCACTTTGTCATCTCCTTTCCTTCTCCCAGCTGTCACCTATTTACACTAATTGTCTCCCTTTATATTCCCTCCCATACTGCCTTACTTTGCGGTTTATACTTCTTCCTGGATGAGTTTTTCACTGCTGGAGGCTGCTACTGCTGATTCCTCAGATAAGTCCTTCTCCTTTATTTGTGTTTCCTTGCTGGCTTGATTATAGGTGACCCTGACTCTGTCTGTATTAAGTGCAGGGAGCCGGTGGTCGTGTCCCCTCACTATTATAGGGTTTTCATGTGTCACACAGTATAAGGTACGTGGGCATGCAATCGTCTACCATGAAGACCTTTGCATGGGCATAGCAGTCAGGGAGAGCTCTAGGGGTTTTATAGGGCTCACCCATATGCTCCTTAGTTTGTGATCAAGCCAGTCGGATGTTTATTTATAAGTTCCAGCTTTCTGCAATACCATCCGTGACAGTTACGCTGGCAATGGTGGCAGCCACATTTTCCTTGGAAGTGCCTGAACCTCCTGCCGGGGCAGGGGAACTCAGGATCTCCGGCTGTAAGGGATGTGGCCAAGGAATCTCCAACGGTGGTGATGGAGCCCGGGAGCCTCTTGATTCCACGGACGCCATGTTCCATGGGAGCTGGTAATTGACCACTGTCGGGTTGTAGGAAAACACGGTAGTGGACAGGCATCCAAACTGGACAGTTGGCGGCGGGGGAAACCCCGGGATCAAAAGCTCTGGCTATATATACCCAATATATGCACTTCCCTCTACAATTAGCATAAAAATGTCCTCCCATACAGCTCTGCTTCCCTTCAGATATAATAGTATATCACAAAAATGCCTGCCTGCAGCAACCACTAGGGGGAATATAGCGCAAATCCACCACTAGGGGGAATATAGCGCAAAGGAATGTATACAGTTCCCATTGACTGCAATGAAAGCTGTAATTATCTCTCTGCACTGAGCTCCCCCTAGGGGCAGCTGCAGGACCCATCTCCTAGGCCCATAGTGTGGTCTGCCTCTGTTGAAGGTACACTACTGCAGGGTAGGTAGATATTCCCTTTAATTCTACTTCTGTTTCTACACCATTTTCTGCCTGGCCAATTTATTATTAGGATTTAAACTTTAAAAAGAGGGGAAATGAATATTTTGTGAACAGATGTTTAGTGGTATTCAACACATAGAAAATGTGGTGATGAATTGTGTGAAGTGTTAGAAAACTCTCATTTATATATTGCATTATGATTATTAGGAGGCTGATAATGTCATCTGCAGTAATAAATGGCTGAAATAAATTACATCAATCTGCAAAAAAAATAAAAAATAAATGAGCCAACGTGACAATAATACAGAGGCTTCCATTCCTTTCTGCGTGCCAGTGACAGACTTCTGTCACTGGCATATCTTGTCCTAATGTATTACAACCTGTACGGTGCGTCTGGCAAGGAAAATGTACCCGGGTGTTCATATGGGTCCCAATTATGGGATGAGGTGTTCACTGTGTGGCAGCTTCATGCTTATGTCATACCCATGCAAATACAGTTTTATTATAGAACCAGGTTGGACTTCAAAAACAGATTACAATGATAGTTATACAGAATTCTGATTAGCAGCTTGCAGTATTAGGGCTAATGCACATGGCCATAGCTGTTTTTGCGGTCAGCAAATTGTTGACCCACCTAACACCGTCCGTTTGCGGCCGTTTGCGTTCTGCATTTTCCTGCTCTCTGTAGAACTGTCCTACTCTTGTCTGGAAAATGTACAAGAATGGGACATGTTCTATTTTTTATTTTATTTTGCGGGGCCGCAGAATGGCCATATGAATGCTGACAGCACACGGTTGAAGGGGAAAATGCGGCTCGGGTATGGACAAAAACAACGGTTGTGTGCATGAGCCCTTATTCATATAGTGTTCCATCTTGTTCCTCAGTGCCTCACACAAGAAGAACAACACGATACAGCAACACTCTGATCGAGCATCTCCCTATTTTACCCACCTGGTTGTTCCTATGCAGGTAAGAATTGCTTTATGGATTTACCTCAGATATGGAAATATATGATAGGGGGGGACAGCAGTGAAATAAGACCCCTATTTTTTGCTGACCTCTCTAGATCATGACTACAATTGCAGAGCTGTCTCAGGAGCATTAAATCTTGAACTTGAGTATTATGGAAACTGTATTTTCATTAAAATACAAGGCATTTCAGGCCTGACCATAGGCGTGTGCAGCCTATTGCATTGGGGTGTGCACCCTAAAGCACAAACACACGCCGCGCGCGTGTGTATGTATGTATGTATGTATGTATATATATATATATATTGTATACACATACACGCACACATATATATATATATACACAAATACACTAAGGGGTATCAGGGTACATTATTATACAGGGGTAATATAACTGAGGAGGGTTATCAGGGACATTATACAGGGGTAATATACCTTATATTATACAAGTTATATTACCCCTTTATCATGTCCCCTGAGATAGCCCTGCTCAGTTATATTACCCCTGTATAATAATGTACCCTGATACCCCTTAGTTTTACCCCCTGTATAATTTACCCTGATCCCTGAGTTATATTACCTCCTGCATAATGTCCCCGATAGCCCTCCTCAGTTTTATTACCCACTGTAATTTACCCTGATACCCCTCAGTTATACGGTATCATATAACTGAGGGGTATCAGGGTACATTATGCAGGGGTATAAATGAGGAGGGGTAGCATGCAGCAGGGAACATACTTTATGCGTTAACTTAACATTATATAACTAACTTAGATGGGGGGTGACTCTCAGCCAGGGCAGAGTTCCAGTGGCGTAGCGTGGGTTGCCAGCACCTGGGGCAAGACAAGTATTGCCCCCCCCCAACCTGTGGACACGCCCCTTTTTCCAAATAATGCAGTACATGTCACCTACAGTCCTATGTAACACCACAGATAACACAGTGATAACTCTCTGAGTAGAGATAATGTAGTAGATATCTCCTGCAGACCTATGTAACACCACAGATAACAGTGATAACTGAGTACAGAAAATGTAGTAGATGTCACCTGCAGTCCAATGTAACACCACAATTAACTGTGATAGCTCACTGAGTACAGATAATGCAGCAGATGTCACCTGCAGTCCCATGTAACACCACAGATAACACAGTGATAACTCTCTGAGTACAGATAATGTAGTAGATATCTCCTGCAGTCCTATGTAACACCACAGATGACACAGTGGTAACTCTCTTAGTACAGATAATGTAGTAGATGGGTGTGAGACCCCAGTATTTCCCTGTTGTATCTGAGTATCAGGCCTGTTAGGATGTAATTCCTCCTCCAAGACAGTAGAAGGAGCTAGGGAACGACTAATATAAATAGTCAGGTCCTGTTCAGGGAGCAGAGTGTAGAGTCAGAGGCCAGAAGACACGTTAGCCAGAGTGGGGCTGAGGTGCAGGCTCTGACATGCAACTAGACAGCCCAGGTTTCTAGTTGACACCAGGAGGCTAGCAAGTGTGAATCAGTCTGCCTGAGGATAATGAGCCAGAGTTAGCTCAGAAGATTGTCACCAGGGAAAGAGTTGCCTCTTGAGAAACCAGGTTCCCATTATCAAATACAGAGCAGAGCAGAAGTGTTGCCGGCTGAACCAGAGAGCTGAAGGGCAGAAGTATTTTACCTAAAGCAAGGATATACAGTACAGACCAAAAGTTTGGACACACCTTCTCATTCAAAGAGTTTTCTTTATTTTCATGACTATGACTGAAAATTGTAGATTCACACTGAAGGCATCAAAACTATGAATTAACACATATGGAATTATATACATAACAAACAAGTGTGAAACTGAAAATATGTCATATTCTAGGTTCTTCAAAGTAGCCACCTTTTGCTTTGATTACTGCTTTGTGCACTCTTGGCATTCTCTTAATGAACTTCAAGAGGTAGTCCCCTGAAATGGTTTTCACTTCACAGGTGTGCCCTGTCAGGTTTAATAAGTGGGATTTCTTGCCTTATAAATGGGGTTGGGACTATCAGTTGCATTGAGGAGAAGTCAGGTGAATACACAGCTGATAGTCCTACTGAATAGACTGTTAGAATTGGTATTATGGCAAGAAAAAAGCAGCTAAGTAAAGAAAAACGAGTGGCCATCATTACTTTTAGAAATGAAGGTCAGTCAGTCAGCCGAAAAATTGGGAAAACTTTGAAAGTAAGGGCTATTTGACCATAAAGGAGAGTGATGGGGTGCTGCGCCAGATGACCTGGCCTCCACAGTCACCAGACCTGAACCCAATCGAGATGGTTTGGGGTGAGCTGGACCGCAGAGTGAAGGCAAAAGGGCCAACAAGTTCTAAGCATCTCTGGGAACTCCTTCAAGACTGTTGGAAGACCATTTCAGGGGACTACCTCTTGAAGCTCATCAAGAGAATGCCAAGAGTGTGCAAAGCAGTAATCAAAGCAAAAGGTGGCTACTTTGAAGAACCTAGAATATGACATATTTTCAGTTGTTTCACACTTGTTTGTTATGTATATAATTCCACATGTGTTAATTCATAGTTTTGATGCCTTCATAGTCATGAATATAAAGAAAACTCTTTGAATGAGAAGGTGTGTCCAAACTTTTGGTCTGTACTGTATACCTGAGGAGGTTTTCTACCAAGGATAAAGCCAGAATTAGGGCATACGGGCCTTGGGATAAAGACAGCCAGGAGTTCTGAGGAATAGTGCACAGGATTTCTGAGGAAAAGTGCAGCCTGGTCTGTAAGTGTTTTACCCTCTGTGTATCTTGCAAGAACATTGTGCCTGCCGTATATTTATAAAGCCTGCTTATTACTGCTGCTGTACCTGGAACATACAAAAGACTGTATAAAGTTAACTGTTTCCAGTAAAGGAAGTTTTCGTTCACCACAACAACGTGTTCCTCACTTATTACCACTATCATCAACCGGTGTGCCACCGTTACAGGCACTGGCGTCACGAACCTTAAAGGGACCTTGCCCCCGGCACATTAAACATCTGCAACATCCAGGAAACCTCACCCACCATCAGGCCTGGTCCCTATATACAGAGAGTGCCCCAGAGGACCCCTGTGCCAGCCTCTCTATCACTGCTGTATGCCTGCCCAGGATTCCCCTACAAACTGTGAGTAACCCAGAACAACCCTCGTTTGCCTAAGTAACCGTGACCTCACATCGCAATACCCTGCAGGGCTGCGTACTGCACTAATACTAAACAGGCATACAGCTCCTCACCTCACCCTCCCTCACCCTGGGGGGCTCAGACCACAATCTGGTTTATCTTCAGCCTGTGTATAGACCCCTTGTATGCAGAGAACCAGCTTTGAGGCGCACAGTCAGAGGATGGTCTGAGGAGACTGAAGATGCTCTGAGGGACTGTTTCAGCTGCACTGTGTGGAAAGAGCTCTGTGCTCCCCATGGGGAGGACATCGACAAGATTACTGACTGCATCACAGACTACTGTGTGGACAGCACCATGCCAGTCATGAAGGTACAGTGTTTTTCTAATAATAAGCCTTGGATTAACCCAGAAATAAAGGCTCTCCTCAAGGAAAAGAAAAGAGCCTTTAAATCTGGAAACAAGGAGGAGCTTAAAACTGAGCAGAAGGAGCTGAGAAGGAAGATCAGAGAGGGGAAATCCATCTACAGGAAGAAGATGGAGGACCAGCTGCAGCAGAGTAACACACTCAGGGTTTGGAAAAGCCTGAAAACCATCTCAGGTCACAAACCGGGTCAAATTCAGACTGCAGGTGACTTGGGGTGAGTTAATGAGTTGAACAAGTTCTTCAATAGGTTTGACCAGATACCCACCCCTCCCTTGACCCAATCCCCCAGGCTGCTACAAACACCCCCCCATCTTCTTCCCCCACCACTACCATTACTGCCTGTTCACATCTTAGCAATCTACCACCACTCTCCCCCTTTACACCAGAGGACTCCATCGTTCACCCCCTTCCCCACATGCCCACCTTGGTCCTTCACCACACTCCAGGTGAGGAAGGAACTACAGAAAATCAAGGTGTGTAAAGCTGTAGGACCAGACGGCATCAGCTCCAGGCTGCTCAGACCAACTGTGTGGCCTGAGGCTGTGTTGTACCAGTGCCAAAGACCTCACACCCGAAAGACCTCAGCAGCTACAGGCCGGTAGCACTGACCTCACACTTGATGAAGGCCCTTGAGAGGCTGGTTCTCAACCATCTTCGCCCCCCTGGTCAGGTCTTCATTGGATCCACTGCAGTTTTCCTACCAGCCTGGCATCGGGATAGATGATGCCATCATCTACATCGTACACCGAGCTCTAACTCACCTGGAGAGGCCTGAAAGCACTGTGAGGAACATGTTTTTTGATTTCTTCAGTGCTTTTAACACAATCCAACCTGGACTTCTGAGGGACAAGCTGGAGATGGCAGGAGTGGACCACCACATGTCACATTGGATACTTGATTAACTCACAGAACGCCCACAGTTTGTTAAATTTCAGAGTTGTGTCTCTGACAAGCTGATCTGCAGTGCGGGGGCACCACAGGGAACTGTGCTGGCACAGTTCCTCTTCACCCTCTACACTGCAGACTTCTCCATCAACTCCCCAGGCTGCCACCTACAGAAGTTCTCTGATGACTCTGCCATAGTCGGCTTTATCACAGGTGAGGACGACTCAGAGTACAGACAGGGGACACAATAGAAAGAGAGAATCCAGCTTCTTGTGGAGTAAAAAATAGTTCTTTATTGGCTCATCGTATAAAATCCACCAAAATCACAGGAAAAAGGTGTACAAGTAACATGTTTCGGGCTACAGAATCCAGCCCTTTATCAAGACATAACACACATATTAAAACCATTCCTTTTTATGTAGCACAAGGTCCAACCCCCTCCGCACCTGGAGCCTGGAATGCAGACACTTTGCTGATTAGAGGGGGTTGGACCTTGTGCTACATAAAAAGGAATGGTTTTAATATGTGTGTTATGTCTTGATGAAGGGCTGGATTCTGTAGCCCGAAACATGTTACTGTACACCTTTTTCCTGTGATTTTGGTGGATTTTATACAATGAGCCAATAAAGAACTATTTTTTACTCCACAAGAAGCTGAATTCTCTCTTTCTATTGGATATTCTATTAGGCACAGTTCTGGCCTTTTTTACGTGCTTCGTGGATTAAAGTCAGAGGTGAGAGCTGCAGCCATTTCTATCATTGTTTTAGACAGGGGACACAGGATTTTATGGACTGATTAACGCGGGCAAAACGAAGGAGCTGGTGGTGGATTTCCGCAGACAGAGGCCCTCTGCTTTGGTTCCGGTGAACATACAGGGAACGGACATTGAGGTGGCGGACTCTTATACGTACCTGGGTGTTCACCTGAACAACAAACTGGACTGGAGCCATAACACTGATGCTCTTTTCAAAAAGGGTCAGAGCAGACTCTATCTGTTGAGGAGACTGAGGTCCTTTGGAGTGCAGGGGACGCTCCTAAAGACCTTCTTTGACTCAGTGGTGGCATCAGCCATATTCTATGGTGTGGTTTGTTGGGGGAGCAGCTTATCTGTGGCTGAGAGACAGAGATTAGATAAGCTCATTAAGAAGGCTAGCTCTGTCCTAGGTTGTCCCCTTGATCCAGTGCAGGAGGTGGGTGACAGAAGAACTCTATCAAAATTAACATCACTGTTAGACGAAGCTGTTGTGGTGCTGGAGAGCTCCTTTAGTGACAGACTGCTGCATCCTACAGTAGGTGCACGAAGGCACGTTATCAGAGGTCCTTCCTCCCAGCAGCGGTTAGGAATTATAACCACCACTGTTCCCAGAAACCCTGTAGTGAATTTTTAAAGTAAATTCTGTGTTATGTTTTTCTTGTATTTTATGCTTTAATTTCTAATTACTCATATTTTGCTCCTGTTGTGAATGTGATTGCTGCTGTTATGCCAAAATTTCCCCACTGAGGGACAATAAAGGGATTTTCTTCTTCTTCTAAATGTGCCCCACAGTTTCCCTAATACCCAAATTCAAGATTTATTGCTCCTGAAACAGCTCCACAATTAAAGTGCTATTCATCTTCATACTCTTCTTCATACTCACCTTCTGTAATCTACCTTTTCGGGATGACCAGCATAGGAATGGGGGCAGCAGCCAGTAGCATCTGCTGGAACTTGGTCCTTGAATATCACACCTGCATAGCTGCTGTGACTGTCTGTCACGATGGGGAGTGGGGGAAACCCCCCACCGTGCTGTGTCAAAGGGTAAAAAGGGGATCAGCCTGGCCAAAAGGAGTAATAAGGGAGCAGGTCACCTTCTATAGCATCCCTAATCCTCTCCCTGACTCCTCACCGTATGAGCGGACCCCGATGGTAGGACGACTCATACTCTGGATTCCTAGAGACCCTAAGTCGCCCTGGTAATCCCTCACCAAGGAGCAGAGAAGAGACGACCTGTTCATCCCAGTCATAGAGGAACAGGAGTCTCTATCTGAGGCCAGGCTGCAAGGAGAGGGGAACACATACAGCATAAGGAGATGGCAGGTAAGCAAAACCAATAACACACTTACCTGCCACAGACACACTGACTGGAACCTGTGCACTAGTGCTGCTGTCCACACCAACATTAAAGGACACAGCACACACCACAAAACCACACAGGAACCCAGGACACCAATAGCTGCAATAAACATGAGACAGGGGAATGTCTACCAAACATGACAATAAAACACCACCAGACATGTAACACCAAACTAGACATACAAACACCCTGAACATAACCCACTCCATACAAATAGGGACAGGAAGGGAAGGAGACACCGGGATGACATTGATGACCACAAGGGTGTCCCTCACTGGACAGATGGAACACCCTGGACTGGAGCAGAGCTCCAGCACCAACAACAGCTGAAGTACAACTGACTCCAGCCAGGAAACCACAGAAGATATAAGCCAAGTGACCACACCCAATCAGGGGGTTAACCCTTACAGCACCAGACAGGGGAAGGCTACAACTTAAAGGGGAAGGGCACACACCAGCCACCACGTTGCCACCAGCAACAGCATGCGTGGCAACCATGTCACGGCGTACACAGCCAAAGCCAAGACACTGCCAGCACATGACAAAACAGCAACACGTTGCCACTGGCAACAGCATGCGTGGCAACCATGTCACGGCACACACAGCCAAAGCCGAGACACTGCCACCACATGCCATAACAGCAACACGTTGCCACTGGCAACCACAAGCATGGCACAAGTGTCACGGCGCACACAGCAAAGGCCGTGACACTGTCACAACATAATAGTGTGAGTACAAAACTTACCTTTATTCATTCACACATGATGATACTTCACATGAGGCGCTGCCTCTGTGTTTTGTCCTTTTTATGAGTACACTCCTGCAATAGGGTCGAGCACCAGGAAGAGTGATAGATACTGTAGGTTTACCTTCACCAGGGGCATAAAATTAGTCTGCTACCCTAGCTCTGTGTCT